>NC_141534.1:143096000-143744000 GCF_021556685.1 Rattus norvegicus
AATTAGAATGGCTAGACCAACTTGTTTCTTGGGAGCATTTGCTTGGAAAACTGTTTTCCATCCTTTTACTCTGATATAGTATCTATCTTTGTCACTGTAGTGTGTTTCCTGTATGCAGCAAAATGCTGGGTCCTCTTTACGTATCCAGTCAGTTAGTCTATGCCTTTTTTTGAGAAATGAGTCCATTGATAGTAAGGAATGGTGATTGTTTTTTTCTATTACTTTTGATGTTATAAATGGAATTATGTTTATGTGGCTCTCTTCCTTTTTTGTTTGTTGCAAGAAGATTTCTTTCTTGCTTTTGCTAGGGTGTAGTTTCCCTCCTTGTGTTGGCGTTTTCCATTTATTATTCTTTCTAGAGCTGAATTTGTAGAAAGATATTGTGTAAATTTCATTTTGTCATGGAATATCTTGGTTTCTCCATCTATGCTAATTTTGAGTTTTGCTGGTTATAGTAGCCTTGGCTGGTATTTGTATTCTCTTAGGGTATGTATGACATCTGCCCAGGATCTTTTAGCTTTCATAGTCTCTGGTGCGAAGTCTGGTGTAATTCTGATAGGTCTGCCTTTCTATGTTACTTGACCTTTTTCCCTTACTGCTTTTTTTTCCCCTGGAGCTGGGGACTGAACCCAGGGCCTTATGCTTGCTAGGCAAATGCTCTACCACTGAGCTAAATTCCCAAACCCCCTTACTGCTTTTAATATTCTTTCTTTGTTTTGTGCATTTGGTGTTTTGACTATTATGTGAAGGGAGGAGTTTCTTTTCTGTTCCAATCTATTTGGAGGTCTGTAGGCTTCTTGTATGTTTGTGGGCATCTCTTTCTGTAGGTTAGAGAAGTTTTCTTCTATAATTTTGTTGAAGATATTTACTTGCCTTTTAAGTTGGTAATCTTTTCTCTCTTCTAAGCCTATTATCCTTTGGTTTGAACCTCTCATCATATCCTGGATTTCCTGGATGTTTTGTGTCAAGAGCTTTTTGTGTTTTGCATTTTATTTGAATGTTTTGTCATTGTCATTGTTTTCTATGGTGTCTTCTGCCCCTTAGATTTTCTCTTCAATCTCATCTATTCTGTTGCCGATGCTTGTATCTATGTCTCCTGATCTCTTTCCTAGGTTTTCTGTCTTTAGGATTGTCTCCCTTTGTGATTTTTTCATTGTTTCTATTTTCATTTTTAGATCCTGGATGGTTTTGTTCGATTCTTTCCCTGTTTGTTTGTGTTTTCCTGTAATTCTTTAAAGGATTTTGTGTTTCCTTTAAGGGCTTCTACATGTTTACCTGTGTTGTCCTGTATTTCTTTAAGGGAGTTATTTATGCCCTTCTTAAAGTCCTCTATCATCATTATGAGATGTGATTTTAACTCCAAATCTTGCTTTTCCGGTGTGTTTGGATATCCAGTATTTGCTTTAGTGGGAGAACTGGACTCTGATGCTGCCAAGTAGTCTTGGTTTCTGTTGCTTATGTCCCTGTGCTTGCCTCTTGCCATCTGGTTGTCTCTGGTGGTAGATGGTCTTACTGTTTCTGACTGTGGCTTGACCCTCCTGTAAGCTTGTGAGTCAGCACTCCTGGAAACCAGCTTTCTCCTAGCGGGATCTCAGGGTACAGGTAGAAACTGGAAGGGTCATATACCAGACTGTTCCTGGGTTTGTGTGTCCTGAGGGCTCCAGGCATGTTCCTTGGGGCAGAAGTGGTGGTCTTACCTCTGTTCTCAGGTGTGTCAGCACTCCTCCACTTTTGCTTTTCTAATCTTTGTTTTATAACCCCTGTTCTTAGCATTCCCTTACAGGTTAGGGCATTTATTTCACTAGTTCAACATTGGTCTTTAGTTGAAGCAAGGGTTTAATTTAACTTTTAGTTCTTTAGAATATATATTCTGAACCAGGCAGGGATATGTATGTGTGACAGATGTGTGTGTGTGTGTGTGTGTAACTATTGTATTTGTATGTTTTGGGGGCTGTACAATAATTTGAATCATGAAGAAAAATAAAAAAGAGTATCTGTGTTATAATGCCTTCTTTATTTTCACATTTCTTTTTCATTTCTTTTTCACTCTTATTTAATATAGTTTTTTTCTCACATAATATATCCTGTTTTCTTCTCCCAGTCCCTTTCTACCTCCCTTCCCATGCAGATCTGTTCTTTTTCTATCTCTAGTTAGAAAATAAACATGATTCTAAGGGTTCATAATACAATATAATAATGCAAAAAAAACCCTTAACACATTGGAATTGGACAACACAAACAGAAGGACAGGAGCCCAATATGATCCGTGCCTTGCTCAGCCGCGATGAGACTCATGTTTCTGCAGCAAATGAGAATAAATGTAGAGACCCAGGTACATAGATTATGCAGAGAATGTGAGACATCTGGTCCTAAATGGGATGTCTCCATCAAAGCCCTCCCCTAGGGGCTCGGTGGATTCCACTGAAGAGAATGTTGAAGGAGTGTAAGAAGTAGGGGGGATGGGGACAGCAGGAGAACAAGGTCCTCTAGATCAACATGAACAAAGTTCATGATGCCACAGAGGCTGAAACAGCTTGCACAGGGCCTGCATGCATGTGTACCAAGTCTTCTGCTTATCTAGTGTGTCTTTCTGTTTAATGGTTAATGGTTTTTATGAGATTTTATGAGAAGATAATGTTTTGTAATTCCTAAATTGATCAATCATATTCTGAAGCCTAAGTTCCAGTGTTTGGAAACTATGATACTGCTCATGTAAAATGACATATTTAGGGGGAAAGCAACAATTTTTCTAGCACCCTTAAAACCACAGAAATATTGTAAATTTGATCATGAGCTTTAACTGCTATAATTCAACTGTGCATTAACTCAGGTGAAACAATTCATTAAATACAGAGAAGTGGCAAAGGTTTTTGCCTAAATTACCTTTGGGCCAGAGTTGTTTATTAATGATCCTGGATACCTGAAAACTGTCAAACGACTCACTGTTCAATAGTTATTCTAGGCTGATAGTAAACATATGTAGGCAAGAGCTCAAGAGCAAGCCCACAAGCAGTAATGTTTGCTTCAAGCTCCTGCCTGGAGTTCTTGCTCTGGCTTTCCTCTGTGATGAACTATAACCTGGAAGCTGAAATAAACCCTTTCTTCCATTACTTACTTTTGGTTATGGTGTTTATCACAGCAATGGAGAGCACAGCAGGACAGAGACTTTATCCATTTGACTAAAAATCCCTAATGAAGATGTGGAGCATCTTCTGGTACGCTTCCTCTATCTGTGCATCAGCTTTAGAAGGGGATGCTTAAGATTTTAAAAACTAGTTTGATATTGTTGAGTTTCAAAATATGCTTTCCTGATACTTTAAGGGAATTATTCTAAAGAGAAATAATGATTATGGAAATTTTATGTCTCAGAAACAGAAGTAATAAAAATGAGACAGGTCAGTTAAAAATGAGTCAGGCGGGTTGGGGATTTAGCTTAGTGGTAGAGCGCTTGCCTAGCAAGCGCAAGGCCATGGGTTCGGTCCCCAGCTCCGAAAAAAAGAAAAAGAAAGAAAGAAAAATGAAAAATGAGTCAGGCAGTCCTGAGGCCTACAAAAAGAACTCAGTTGTGAACCACCTTTAAAACTAAGTCCTAAACACCATGTACCTGTGTTTGCAAAACTGTTTTTAATTACTCTAACATCCATAACAACATAGTAATCAGATGATGCATTTTAATATACTTACTTTAAATAATGATCAATATATTCTCGCTAGTGTACAGACATATTATTTAGGGTTTAGGGAAGTTTCACCCCTTTAATTACTTGAGAGAAATACCAGAAATGTCATTTTGGTCCCAAACTGTAATCATCTCTAACATGTAAAGAAAAAAAAATATGGTCAGAGACAGGCTGGGACAAGATCCAAAGTAGAGTAGAGAGTCTGTTCTATGTCTTTTCTTCCTAATTTACTCCTGTCTTAAAATTTTAAACCGTGGAGTTAAAGACCAAAAAGGGTTTTGCTTGACACAACTTTGATATCCAGTTCTCTTGATTAAACTCTATATTTCCAATTATGCTCTAACCATGTAATTTGCAACTACTCATTGAAAAGTTAAAATGCTCATAGCTCTAGAAGTGTACGGCCTAGTAAAGAAACATGCATACAGTAGGGCTCTGTCTTCGATACCAGATTAGGTACAAACCACATCAAAACACCTATTTGAACATAGAGAAACTTTTTTAACCAGGGAAGAAAAGTAAAGGTGGTGTCTTTCTAACTCAGGTAGAAAAAAACAGAAGCAAATGACCTTGGAGGTATAATTTTGAAAGAATAGAAAAGGGGAGGTCTGTGTTACAATGGGATAGGACAAAGGTGGTGTCTTTTGATTGGGCATGTTAATTAGGTGAAATCAAAGGGGGCTTTTGTTCCCTGGCTTTTGGTGTCAACATCAGAAATAAGTCTGGCTTAAGAAAGTGTCAATATAATGATGTAAACCTTGGTGGCTGACTTCAGGGAGGTAATGTGTGGCTTACAAGAGAAGGGAGGAAAGGGCAAGGATTGACAGTGCCATATTTGCCAAGCCACAGCCTGCTAGGCCCCTTCAGAGAGTAGAAGAATAAAGTGGGCCTTCAGCTGCCCTCCCTAAGGGACCACCATGTGACCCAATGTTGAGTTATAGGAAGGGACCTCATAGGCACACTTATTGGATGATGTTGGTAGTGGAAAGGGTAGTTGCTATGAACTTCAGTATGCCATTAAATTCTAGAATATGAGCCAAGTCAAATTTTACTTTGCAAAGGAATCAGATTATAATGTTAAAGATCCTCATTTCTACATGTTGACATTCAGTTCATATTTTTAAAGAAACCCAGTAAGCTTTGTGAAATCTGTCTGGGGTGAGATCTGGTTTTCCACAGCTGATACTCACTCCATGTTGGCTTTCTTTGCTAATTGTTTCTTCATGAGAAATTGTTCTTTGACAAGCACAAAGTGGCCACATAGATGATGACACAGGAAACACGTTTATTTTACTTTTTTGGGTAAATAATTTTATTTCCAATCATGTCCAAGCCAACACATTCTGACTGCTTTGTATGAGGATGTAATGCTACATGTACTTTGTGTATGTTACCTGATTCATCACCAACACTCACATGAAAAAATGAATTCATTTTCCTAGGTCCATGGTTGCTTCAATACTCACACAACTTTGTGTTTCCATTCATTTTTTTACTTCATCAAATATAGTTGGTCTTGTCTTATATAATTCTAGATGTGTTGTCTTCAACCAGACAAACATCACTTCATCAAGGCCTATACTCTTAAAGAAAATTGACTGTCCTTCTCCCATAAGATATCAATTTTCAATAGCTGTTTATTTAGGCGAATGAACTTTGGACCACTTCTTCTCTCCATGATGTAATTTTGAACAATGTATTTTATCAATTGTCCACCCTTGCAACTCCTCTAAGAACTACTCTTTCCATTCTCATGCACCCAACTTCAAACTTTCTTCGTCCTCTTCTTTTTACTTCTTTCTGTTCCTCCTCTTATGCATCCTCCTTCTTCTTTTCCTCCTTCTACTTCTTCTCTTATTGAACCCAATTTGTGTTGCCAACATACTTTTATGAGTTATCCTGGTATGTTAAAAGCCAAACTAAGAAAACAAAAACAAAAACAAAAACACCAACCAAACAAAAGGATTCTCCCTCTCCTAGAATTCTTCAAATAGAACAGTACCTCACATGGTGATACGTGGGATTTTGTGTCTGTCTTCCCCTTTAATGGATGCTAAGATTTTGTCTGTCTTGAGCTTTTAAATGCTACCACAATTCCTATGCATTCATATGTGAAATTGCTCTGTTCTATTTGGAAAACATGTTTTCCTTCACGTTATCTACCTCTGACTCTTATAGTCTATCTTCCTCCCTTTTCTGAAATGATCCCTGAGCCATGGTGGGAGCGGTGTGATATCCATGTACCATTTTGAAATGACACTCCATATCCTCTTATCCTCAGCATTTTTACGAGTGTTGATTTTACCTGTTTTCTGGGTTTGTTGCTCTGAACTGCAATAAGAAACTTCGTTGAAGAAGACTCAGCAATGCACTGATCTATAGAAATTGTAATAAGTCATTCAGAGTCATTTTAATACTATTCCACTTAGTAGAATAATAATATCAGAAGAAAGATTCTTCAAAGTGTTGCTGCCTCTTCTTCTGCCCTGCCCCCGTGTGTGTGTGTCTGTGTGTGTGTGTGTGTGTGTGTGTGTATGTGAGTGTGTATGTGGTGTTTATAAATCACTAGGGATTGAATCTACAGCCTTCCTCCCCCCACTCAAGGCAAGCACGCTACCACTTAAATATTTCCTAATCCTTTGCTGTAATTAATTGTTCATTTTGAGATTGTCATGCTAAGTTACCTAATCTGGCCTTGAATTCACTCTGTAACCCAGGAACTTGTCTTGAGTTTGCAATTCTACTCTATTAGCTTTCCAAGTAGCTGGGATCATAGACATGGGCCAGCTAGGTTTCCATCTTTATAGGAGTTAAACACTGATGACTCTGACCTTCTAGTGTTTCAGTCTTTGTAAGAGTTAAAGAATGATGACTCTGGCCTTCTAATCTAGTCATAGACCTAAAGTCATAGTCATAAAGGCAGAAATGAAAGGGTATTAGTGGTTATACTCAATGTATACTACACACTTATATAAAACTTTCCCTATGCATTCCAGTACTATGTACAATGAATAAGTATCTATGGTGAATACAAATAAAATAAACAAAATCACAATAGAGAAGAAACTCAGAACAGAAAATTTATATGTCTAAACTCTGTGGAATATTTCTTGGGTCTGGGCATCTGTCAAGCATTTCTGTGTTCAGTGATGGCAGTCAGCTTCTTGGGCCCAGGGATGTTTTGTTACTGCTATGTGTACACATCTGCAAGGGGGAATGCAAAGACCTTTAGGGTGGGTGTATAAAGCCTTCGAAGGTAATTTGTACTTACACTAGTTAGTTCCCTATCCATTCACCTGTGATTTAATTTTCTTCAATTTCTATAACTTTCAGTCTACTGCTATCTTAAGGTATTAATGCTGATTTAAAATATTCCACAAGAGACCATATTCATGTATCTTATATTATATTGTTATTATTATCCTATTTATTTTACTGCTAGTTATTATGCTTAATCTTAGTTGTCTAAAATGTGATTTAAATTTTATTATGGATATTTAGATATAGGACAAAAAGTATATATGGGCTTGGGGATTTATCCATAGTCTCTTACAATGGCTGGGGATTAGGAAGGACATTTGAACTTGTTACTATCTCAATGAACTAAAAAAATGTAATGTAGAATATATTATCCTTTATCTTCCAAACACTTCTCTTTTAAATAAAGAAAATCCATTAATTCTAACAAATGTCTCGGCATAGTAAATAGGGATCATAAGGGGAGAATTTTTACCACTGTAGTCATGTGAATAATGGATGTTCTTTCAAAATGACACAAAGCAAAACAAAACAAAAAATGTGAAGCAAAATAATACCTCCCAGCTAGGGAGTCAAGTACATAACAACTTGTTGAGATTTTTTATAACTATTAGTAAATGCCAACAATATACCTGAGTTTCACAGTCTGCTAAATAAACGCTATCCCAGATTTTCAAGTTTTCATTATATGTTTTTTCTTTCTATTATTATTTTTTTTCACTGAGACATGAATTCACTATAAGCCCAAGGAAGCCTTGAACTCACAGGATCTCTGTATATATTTGTATATCTGAAGGTTTGCTCCTGAGAAGTTAGCAACAATCCAGGTATTGGTCAAACATACAACATAAATCAGGACATTATCTAACTGGCTTTTGAAGAGTCTTTAATATAGAGGGTATGGAATGTTCCTTGGTATATTTTATCCATAGGGAAGCCAATCTGTTTTTCCTAAGAGGTGGAATCTAAGCCAGAGTGAAAAGGGTGTCACAAATGGAAGAATAAGTTGCAAAGGACAAAGTGCTAACTTCAGAGACTGCAAGATAGCAGTGTAATTTAAGCAGGCTGTGGAAGTCTTTGCTGGCTTGTTGCAGCTCTTCCTGCCATTGTATTTTATTCTCCTCTTATAATCAAATCAGAAAGAAAATTTACTTTCATATGAGACTTTTATTATCATTACATTATTTTAATGCGTCATATTCAGTAAGCATCAGTGGCCAGAGTCTTGATTCTTCTTTAGATAGCAAGCCCGTTTTTAAGATACCGTGAAAAGAGTAGCTACAGGGAAAGCTTCAGAGGCAGCCATTTACTGTAAACTTGAGGTGAGTCAAAAGAAGGGCAAGACTGCCAAGAAAGTTAATTTGATATCGCACTGCATGCATAAGCCACTGGTGTTTATACTGAGGTACAGGTTGGGAGAGCTGTGCTATGCATAGGTCAGAATTGCCTTGTACTCTGTGCCCTGTTCTATAAATGACTGCAAGAAATAAATTCCAAGTGTCTCTCTAGTCTACCCTTTGTTGTATGTAGGTGTGAGGGAAATGGAGAACAATCAAAATAGGCTGGGAATAAAATTTCCAGGCTGTTCACTACTTGTTGAAACTGTGTGACTGAGAGGAAGCCTGAGCCCCAGAGAACTGTGTCTTTGACGAATAGCAGAATGAGTCACACATAGGAGTCTTGGAATATGCAAATACAAAATACTGAAAGATGGCAGTGCTTCTCCAATCATGCCACTTTGACACAGGGTTATTTGGAACTAAATACATTTGAAAAGGCCAACAAGTGCAGAAAGGACAATCTGGTCCTTCCTGGTATTCTTCCCAGAAGCAGGAGGTTACATCCATATGGAGATGTCTTCCCTATACCAAAAAGAAAATAGTGTTAGTGTTATCAAGGACAGCAAGCTAAGACTGGGAGGAACCTACAGAAGCAGACCTTGTTAAAATAATTCTTTTTTTTTTTTTTGGTTCTTTTTTTCGGAGCTGGGGACCGAACCCAGGGCCTTGCGCTTCCTAGGCAAGCGCTCTACCACTGAGCTAAATCCCCAACCCCAAAATAATTCTTTTCTCTCCATTTTCTACCTATATAATACGGCTACTTTTCCCAGTCGCTTTTCTTTGTTCAACCTGATTTTAAAACATTCGGAGTTTGTTACCAATTTTGGATTTCTGTTCTTAATGAGGGCTCCTGTGTGACATAAAATTTGTATTAAACAAATGTGAATGCTTTTCTCCTGCTAATCTATCTTTGTCAAATGAATTTGCAGGCACAGCTACAGACATTAAAAAATGGAAGTAAAACATATCTCCTCTGCCATCGACAGTGAGATTATGAGAAGGAGTTGAAATAGTCCTTGCCTGAGCTACTCTCTGCCTCAGTAGTCCTAACTAGGTGGAGAAGGGTCCCTGCATCTGACTTCAAACCATTTTTCTCTTTTCCCCTTTCTACTTTATTGGTCTTTACTCCTCTTAGTAATACGTAGCTGGCAACGTGCTATTTACTTTCTGACTGTCTGGTCAAGTGGCCAGGAACTTGCCCTGCAGCAGTTACTGATATGTTTACTCCTGTGGTAATATTTGACATGTCATGTTTTCTCCATATTGGAAAACAAAAAAAGACTAAAAAGGAGAATGGACTAAAACTTTGTTCTTCTTGACGTAGGAGACTGGTGATGCGCAAAGAAAACAATGAGCTGAGTATCTGCTGCTTCTGTCTGTTTACCTATTTCTCTGGAAAGAAGCACTGTGTGCCCTATGTGCAGGCTCTTATCAAAATGGGAATCAGGGACAAATCTCAATATGAACAGTCACATAAGAAAAGGAATCAGGAGTGGGAGGGGGTCTATGAGATTCAAAGCCATGAATTGTGCGTTGTGAATGCTGTAGGATTCCATCAACTTAGAGGTATCTGAAGCTGCAATATTTAAGGTAGGCTGATGTCTAGACAGCAAATTCTGGTGCAAAGAAAGTGACTATAATGGGCAGGTGACTGCAAGTTGCTTAGAACAATGACCAGTGTGGGAAGATAGGAACATTCAACATAGGCAGAGAAGACTGGGTATTTAGTAATTCAGAGATAGCCTGTATGAGAGAGGTTAGATGCACTCTCTGATATTATTAGGGAAGAAGCTGAGTAATATACCCCAGGAAACAACCAGGATCCAGTCATTAGATCAGGAGGACTTCATAAGAGAACACAGTTATCACGAAGGTGTGGCATTTTGTGGGAGCCAGTTTTCTGATGAGAGATGGAAATAAATTCTCCATATTACCCAAATACTCAGAGTAGTATCTTCAGAATAGCAGCATCTTCCTCACTTGAAAACAAGTGAGTCCACCCAGACCTAATGGATTAAAATACATAACATAGAGTTTTGCAGCTGACTTGTATGTGCATCTATAATTTGAGAAGCCCTGAGTGCAATGCCAACACTCTGGGATCATTATTAAAGGAAACACAGGTAATTAGTGAATAGCTGGATTTCATTTCATCTAAAGAGGAGAAAGAGAATGCCACTGCATGTTCTGGGAGGAAGAAGAAAGATGTTAGCTCTTTCTACATGATTGTTTAATCAAAAACATCAGGGCAGAAAAATCTGATTCCAAGTAGAACACTCTAATTTATTGTAACCTTAATTAAAGATCTGTTGTGTTCTTAAAGATACTAGGAATAAAACAAAGTTGTCATATTCTACGCCTAATAGACAATCTCACATTGCTCCTAGACTATGTCTCATTACTAGACACACTAGCATTTTCTCATGGTCATCCCTGCTCAATCACAATGCTTTCTTTTTTTGTTTGCTTTTCATTTATTTTTTTATTTTATATTTTTATTAATCATTCCATTCATTTATATCTCAAATGATATCACACTTCCCAATTACCACTCCACAACTACCCCATTCCACATTCACCCTCTTTTCCCTGCCTTTTGCCTCTATGAGTATGCTCTTCTACCCACCCACTCTCTTCCACCCCACTACTCCAGCATATGGGGATGCTGGAGTATCAAACCTCCACAGGACCAAGGGCTTCCCCTCTATTGATGTCAGGCAAGGACATCCTTTGCTACATATTTATCTGGAGCCATGGATCTCTCCCTGTATACTCCTTGGTTGGTGGTCTAGTTCCTGGGAGCACTGGGTAAATGTTCCACACTTTCTGTATCTATTCTTCTGTTGAGGGACATCTGGGTTGTTTCCAGCTTCTGGATATTATAGATAAGGCTGCTATGAACATAGTGGAGCATGTGTCCTTGTTATATGTTGGAGCATTTTTTGGGTATATGCCCAGTAGTGATATAGCTGGCTCTTCAGGTACAACTATTTCCATTTTTTTTCAGGAACAACCAGATTTATTTTCCAAAGTGATTTTGAGTAGCTTGCAGTGCAGACAGCAATGGAGGTATATTCCTATTTCTCCACATCCTCACCAGCATCTGCTGTCACCTGTGTTTTTTATCTTAGCCATACTGATTCGCATGAGGTAAAATCTCAGGTTCACTTTGATTTGCATTTCCATGATGACTAAAGATGTTGAACATTTCTTTAAGTGCTTCTTAACCATTTGAGATTCCTCCATTGAGAATTCTTTGTTTATCTCTGTACCCCATTTCTAATAGGGTTATTTGGTTCCCTAACATCTAACTTCTTGAGTTCTTTGCATATTTTGTACATTAGCCCTCCAACAAATCAGTAGCTTTCCTCTACTCAATGGATAAGTTGGTTGAGAAAGAAATTAGAGAAACATCATCCTTTACAATAGTCACAAATAATATAAACTATCTTGGAGTGACTCTAATCAAGCAAGTGAAAGTTCTGTATGATGAGAACTTCAAGTCCCTGAAGAAAGAAATTGAAGGGGAAGATGGAAGGATCTCCCATGCTCATGAATTTGCAGGATTAATTCAGTAAAAATGACCATCTTACTGATAGCAATCTACAGATTCAATACAATTCCCCACTAAATTCCAACTCAATTCTTCAACGAGTTAGAAAGAACCATTCTCAAATTCATTTAGAACAACAACAACAACAACGACAACGACAACAACAAAGTCGAGGATAGCAAAAAACTTTTCTTAACTATAGAAGAACTTCTCGAAGTATCACCATTCCTGACCTTAAGTTGTACTACAGAGCAATAGTAACAAAATCTGCATGGTATTGGTACAGAGACAGGCACATAGATTGAATAGATTGAACACCCAGAAATGAGCCCACACACCAAGATCACTTGCTCTTTGACAAAGAAGCTAAGTGGAAAAAGTCAGCATTTTCAACCCATGATGCTGATTCATCTGGAGGTCAGCATGTAGACTAAAGCAAATTGATCCATTCTTATCTCCCTGTACAAAGCTCAAGTCCAAGTGGATCAAAGAACTCCACATGAAACCAAATATACTGAATCAAATAGAAGAGAAAATGGGGACGAGCCTCAAACTCATGGGCACAGTGGAAAATTTTCTGAACAGAACACCAATGGTTTATGCTCTAGGATCAAGAATTGACAAATGGGACCTCATAAAATTTCAAAGCTTCTGCAAGGCAAGGGACACTGTCAATAAGACAAAATGGCAACCCACAGATTGGGAAAAGATCTTTACAATGCTTTCTTTCTTTCTTTTTTTTTCCCCGGAGCTGGGGACCGAACCCAGGGCCTTGCGCTTCCTAGGTAAGCGCTCTACCACTGAGCTAAATCCCCAGCCCCTACAATGCTTTCTTAATGTTGGGTTGGTACCTACAGTATCCAGAATCATTGTCACATTATTCTATTTATTATATCCAGAGGCCATGAAACCTTTGAAGAGCAAATGAAAGTTGTTTCTTATTTGAAATGTTAAACTTTTATTTCATTTGAATATATGTTTTCTAATACAAAGAATTTTGTGCAAGTTTTGTGATATACTGCTGATAAGCAGTAATTAGTACAGGACACCAACATCTAGTGTTCACTGATTTCTATGGTGTAAATATTTCTTTGGTGTTTACTTGCAATCTGCTATTATGATTTCATTGAATGTGGTATTAAACAACAGTATGCAAGGCTTTCTGCGAGGTGATTTCAGTGAGCTTCATCACCTAATTGCTCTTCAGCACCCAGAACAATGCCTAAAAATACATGGTCAAATAGCATGTGCTTATTGATTTAATGATGTAATATAGTAAAGAAATAGGATTCTATCTGCATGCTTTCCTAAAGCCAAGAGAAAATGTTTATCTTGTGGACAAGCCACAGAGGGTATTATACCTTCCAAGGCTCACTGGAGATCATTCTCTGGAGATGGCAGAGCTGCCAAGTATGGAGTTGACCAGGCATTAAAGGTGATTTCTAGGAAAGATGTGAAGTTGTTTCAGTAAATAAACTGGAGCTGTGTGAACTCATGCATGGAAATTTGGCTAAAATTATAATGATACCGAGTGAGGATTTCCAGAGAGGTTTAGCCTAAGACCAACTTGTTTAACACGGCATATTAAATATCACAATGAAGAGAGTGGGGAATGAAATCTAAAGGAAATATAAAAACAAGAATAGCATTGCATTCTGGAAGAATCCTTCAGGGAGGGATGTGGGAACTTATTTCTAGTATTGGAAATACAGTGGAGGCTCTGGAAAATGAAAAACTAAAAGAAAGACCATGGACCAAAAATAAGTCTAGGAAAAGATGTGGTAAGTGATTTGATAAGATTTGGCCATCAGGAGAGGAGCAACAAAAACACATTGAAAGGCTATTTAGGAGCAGATGCAGATTGTGTTTAATTCAATAGGAAGAAAGGAGAGAGAGTGGAAGGAAATTGCCACCATTGTATACAGTTGGAGTGACTGCAGCTTTATCTAAATTATCTGATATACATTGCCTGATGAAATGTAGATGAAATCAATAGTGTGGCTGATGATAAGTCAAATCTGAGAAGGCCAATTGCTGTCCAAGTGGAGACAACACAGTTCTAAAGACAAAAACATTGAAGCAACCATATCTAGACCTAACAAGGTGATGGGGGTCTCTGAAGATAGGGTTATCTTAGAAATTGAATTGGTGCTAAGATGCCGACTGGCACCTAAGGAAAAAAAATATCTGTGCTTAAGACTGCAATTCTAGTTACTCAGCAGGCAGAGGTAGAAGATCACGAGTTCAAAGTCTGCTTGGAAATTTTAGAGAAACCCTCTCTCAAGAACAAAGTTGATTAATGGGAAGATTAGATAGAGAGATAGAGATAGAGAGATAGAGATAGAGATAGAGAGATCTCACAATAGTAGAGTACTTGCCTACCCTCCAAATTAAGATATTGAGATTTAAGATATTAAGATAACTCTGATTTTTGAGTAGCCAAAGCAAAGGAATGTATTTACTTCTCAATAACACAGAAAATCATTCTAGAAAGGAGTGGTCACTCAGAAAGAGGGTTGTGTGTAACATACAAAATCAATAAAGGTGAAATCTGGGAGACTCGCATATGAAGAGGGACTAAACAAAGGCAGAGGCATCAGCATGAAGGAAATAAAAGTGTTTTTGGAGGACTGAGGGTAGGAAGGGCCAAGGGAAGGTTTACTGTGGTGGAGGTTGGAAGATTAAGCTGATTGCAGTCATGAAGCAAAACGAAGGTAGAATGCTGGTATTTCTTGGAACAGTGACCACAGTGAGGTAGTTTGTGTGAAGTTTGCTACTGCACACACAACTTCTGCACACACATTTCTGAGGGGTGAGTGAGAAAGGAAATGAGAAAAAGGTGAACACTAAAAAAACAATATAAAAATTCCCGATCAGAACAAGGGCATCTGTTGCTCTTGTAGATGACCTGAGTTAAATTCCCAGGACCCATATGGCAGTTCACAGACAGCTACAGTCACTGACCCAAGGATTCAACAAAACATCCATACAACAACAGCAACAACAACAACAACAACAACAACAACAACAACAACAACAACACAACCACAACAGCAATTTATCATTTTCTTCTTATTCATTTTGCATCCCTCTCACTGCCTTCCTCCTGGTCACTCCCTCCCTCAATTCTTCCCTTCATCCTCTGATCTCCTATTTAAAGAGGGGGGCCCTGGATATCCTATCACCCTGGCACATCAAGTATCTGTGAGACTACGCACAACCTCTCCAACCAACAGCCAGAGAAGGCAGCACAGCTAGAAGAACGTATCCCACACAGGCAACAAACAACTTTTGGGAAAGCCCTCTCTCTAGTTATTCAGGACCCACATAAAGACCAAGCTACACATCCAGTAGATATGCAAGGGGAGGCTTAGGTCTAGCCCGTGTAAGTTCTTTGATTGATGTTTCAGTCTCTGAGATCCCCAGGGGTCTAGGTTAGTTGATTTACTGTGGAGTTCCTTTCCCCTTAGGGAGCACAGTCTTTCCTCCTATTTGTTCATAAGGGTTCCCAAGCTCCATCCACTTTTTGGCTGTGGGTGTCTGCATCGGTCTGAGTCAGCTGCTGGGTGGAGCCTCTCAGAGAGCAGCCATGCTATATGGTGGATGGCAAACATCTACAACCCTAGGTCCAAGGATGCAACAAGCATGCAGATATGCAAAACATTTATACACCCGACTGCTACTGCTGCTGCTGCTGCTACTACTAATAATACAAATACAAATAATAATAATAATAATAGTAAAAATAATAATAATATAATTAAAATACAGGAGCATCGAACAGACACAAACTAGATAGTTTTGCTTTGTTTAAAGTTGCAGTGGATCCTGGAAAAACTTTGTGCCATTGCTTCACGATATCAACTCATTTAGTATCTCTCCAAAGTCATAGATTTGTAATATTGTCAATTCTGTTTCCTGATGGCAAATACTCAGTTAAGCTTATTTTTACTTACAGAGGTGTCTCCCTTTAGATAATGATACTGTTCTTCTCTACCCTTCAATTGCTTATTTTTCCTAATTATGCTTCAGCTTAAATACTCAGATCTAAGATAAAAAATATTGCTATTTTCCCTCCTGACTCTTCTGCTATGAACTCACTTGTAGGAAAAGGCTTGCACTGAAGCCCCTCTCCACAGTAAGGGGTCTCTCTCCTTTAATCTTCACTCAACTGAAATAACAATGACTCACAGTGCTCTTGGCCTTGGTAAAGTAGGCGTGTTAACACCTAACCTTTGATCTATGATTTCTAATTGCATTCTATAAATATGGTGTCCTGCTTTCACACACTTTATTGACCTTTTGCCAGGAACTTGGGCTCATGTCATTGGCCAGAATTGATGTTTCCTGCAGTCTGACAACTGTGTGGATTTCAAAGGCAATCGTCAACAACACTATTCGCCTGACCTTTCAGGACTGCTGTTTTCTTTTACCTTCAAAACTAGTCACACAAGATTTAAAAAAAAAAACCACCCTGGCACTGACTGTGGGAAAAATGATGCCTCTCGCTATAGTCAGGAGGATTTATATGTTTAAAATTTGAAACTCTTTAATGGAGTTCAGCATAAAAACCTTCCTCTATACTAATAAGTTGCATGTATGAAGATATTCTGTAATGAAATATCACCTCTAATATCTAGATGAATTGAGTAGACTATGGTATTATCAATATTGTTGCCACAGTTTATATATTAGGAGAGACTATGAAAATGCTGTTTTATGGGTTGAAAATTGTCAGTTATATGTACATATGTACATGGAGAGAAAGAGGAATTTTTTTTTCAAAATGCAAGTGCTTGGCAGCAGAACTTCAAGAGACTCCTGTGGGTCAAATGTTTTAAATATTTCATTTAATTTCCATATTTCTGTGAGATAGGAATTGATTGACCAGAGCTTATCACTCCATTATGCTTCCACTTAAAATTTAGCATCTTCCCTTGCATATCTTAGGAACTGAGGTCCTGGTAGAACATTTAATCACGAACAACAAATGGAGCTGCCTTCTCAATGCATGTTGTCCGGGATGTCATTGGAGAGAATTTAGGTTCCAAAAGAAAAAGATATGTTTACCTACTTTCCCCTTTAAAATTCTGTGCTTTTGGTGAAGAACAACAAAATTCTTTGTTCTTCTCCCCTCCCCCCAGTTTCAATCTGTTTCGTTGGGTTAATGCTTACTACATTTATAATACAAACAAGTTTATTAAAATACTCTAGAAGGTGGAGTTAAAATATCTTCCTCCACATTTGGTTCTGGGACCACCCTCATGCACCCTCATGGAACTCACTTGGGTTTTTTCATTTTAATTATGGTTTGTGGGTTCTAACCATAGAGTCACAGAGTAGAAATCCTTAGGATGGAGCTAGTGACTGAATGATAGCCAGCATCATCAAGGGTCTGGTGTTTCATTGGCCATTAACTAAATGAAAGTTAATACTATAATCAGAGCACAACAATAAATCTCAGTTACCTGAAACTACACAGCCACTAAACCAGAAACTGCGGTACAAACACAGCACACAAGACGTTATTTGATATTAGGCTTCCATCCTTCCACCAGATTGACGATGTGGAACATCTGTCACACTGGGTTTCCAGCTCAGAACAGCAGAGTTCATTCTAAAATCCCTCTCAGTTCGATGGTAGGATGATATTGCATCTGACTTTCTCTTTGTCAGACCCTCTGATCTCAGCCCTCCACTTGGATTTAAAGTCCTGCTACCAGAATTGTCAGCAGTGACACTTAGCTCCTTAAGAATTAAATTTAGACTCATGGCTCCAGCTGCATATGTAGCAGAGAATGGCCTTGCTGGTTACCAATGGGAGGAGAAGCCCTGGGTCCTGCCAAGGATGGAACCCCCCTCCCAGTGTAGGGGAATGTCAGGGTGGGGAGGCAGGAAGGGGTGGCTGGTTGGGGAGGGGGAACATAGAGGAAAGGGGAAGTGGGGTGGGATGGGGATTTATGGATGGGAAACTGGGAAAGGGAATAACATTTGAAATGTAAATAAAAAAGTCCAATTAAAAAAAGGAATTAAATTTTGTAACTTTCACTGTCATAGAATGTCACAGGTCCTTTTGTAACTAGAGACCTCAAGCATCTGGGGCCCTAGAAATGCTGATCTAGGTTGAGCCTCTCATTCCTTCTTTATATTTCTGAAGCTGCTCTGCATTATCTATCCACTGAGGTACTTCGCTTGGCTCAAATGTTCTTTAATATAATTGTTATGGGTACCTAATAAATAATTTTAATAGATATAATGCCTATTTTCTGAAAGCCTACATCATCTTCAAATTTACTAGAAACCCAACTGCCATCGTGTGTGGTCTTATAGCAAAGATGTCCTACTAACAAAGGGTCTCTTAACCTCCTACTTTCTAGTTTTTCCTGTTATTCACACTCCTCTCCCTTTCTCTTAATATCCTAAAACTCAATGAAAAGTTCAGTGGAGAATGATAAAGTTCAGATTTCATTAGCTTTTGATATCACTGTTCCTTGGGGAGGAAAGAAAAAAATCACATTTTTGGTGACCTTTTTAGTTAATTCACAGCTGAGAGAAAATCACCTTTAGTGTCTTTTCCATTTATGGATAATTAGGCTTACCAGTCAGCACAGAACTGCGGGGTGGGATGTGCTGTGAGGGCAAAGAAAGGTGGACTGTGAGAGTCATCCTACCATTTTACATCAGAGTACCAGACCCTGGGATAAGGCAATGATGTGTTCAGACATTTAGTGGCATCTTAGGCTGTAACAGTCACGAACAGAGGCTTGTTACCTAGGCTTGGGAGAGCTCCATGGCATCCTAAGCATCAGGAGACCTTCTTGGGAAGAGGAATATTCATACCGACCTTTCAATAGCAGAGGACTTGGATTTGAGGAATGGACAAAGGAGGCTATTTTCATGAGTAGCTATAAAACATGTAAAGGAACAGAAGATTGTGTCCATGCAGGGCAAATAGACAAATTTGGTTTCTGCAAGGCTCTACTTCTAGATATTTCTGTGTAGTTGAACCTTTTCGATTAGAACCTGGTCTTTCTCCTGATCAAGGGTTTTCCAGACAGACTGATATTAGTCACATAATGATTCTTCCAGACATGCTGGGTCAGGACTGACCTTTATTAGAACAATGTGGTCTCCAGTAATATCACTTCGTTGTGAGTTTTCTACATGGAGAGGGTAAACCAAAATTGTTGGTGTCAATACAATTCCCATAAAGAGAAGATGAAAAGAAAGATCCATGAGGTCACATCCAGCTAGTCTCTGGAGGATTGGGGCAAGAGGATTCCGGGACGTATCTATTTTCTAACACTCTATCCAGCTCAGATGCTTGTGTTTACATTCATATAGCACCTTTCCTCAAAGGAAATGACTTCACTCAGGGAACGGTGAGAGGTCATTTTCCGTCTGAGTTACACGGAGATGCAATAAACTTCACTCTGTCGGGAAGTTTGCACTGAGATTCTGTGAGTACTCTTTTGTGACTTGCACCCCATCACTCCCACTCACCCACCTGCCTGTGTGAGATATTCTAAGCTATTCTACACCTGCTGTTCAGGGCCTCTGTCCTCTCTTCCCAGGCAGCTCCCATGACTTTTTCAGTGACCTTAATTATCACCTCGTCAAGTATACACTTTTAGTGCATTTAATATGTCCCCAGAAATCAATTCATCCTCTCCATACAGTCAT
Organism: Rattus norvegicus; assembly: GCF_021556685.1. Taxonomy (NCBI): domain Eukaryota; kingdom Metazoa; phylum Chordata; class Mammalia; order Rodentia; family Muridae; genus Rattus; species Rattus norvegicus. The sequence continues at coordinate 143,115,515 of NC_141534.1, forward strand.
TTCATTTAACCCTTCCATCAATCCCATCTCATTGGAGTAAATGTTCACATTCTGGTTTGAAGTGACTCACAAATAATCTGTCCTCTTATTAGAGCCTCGTAAAAGGGGACTTTGCAACCTGCCAGCTATGTGATCTTTCCACCTCAGAAAGTGAGCTTTGAAATGGTGTTAGCTCCCTTTTCTTGTTGGAGTATTGCATGGCTGGTCTGGTCTAAATCCAACTCACTGCCTCCACGGTTCCACGGTCTCTCTCCTTTTCAAGTTTGTAATGTGCTTTGAATATTTCCCATCAAAGGGAGCAGCTGCTCTTTCCCTCTGGTTAAATCTTTATTTTCTGCTTCCCTTGCTATGACTGCTATATTCTGTTTCTCTACATTGCACCTCTCTCTCTCTCTCTCTCTCTCTCTCTCTCTCTCTCTCTCTCCCTCTCTCTCTCCTTCCCCCTCCCCTCCCCCTCCCCCTTTCCCTTTCGCTCTCCCTCTCTCCCTCTCTCTTTCTCCCTCTCCCTCTCTCCTGGCATTTGCAACACTTTTTACTTGGCATCACCTGAAAATCCCCTTAGAGTGTGGTCTTCCTTGCACCATGGCCATGAATACAGATGATAATTCAACAAAAGGTAACAACCTCATTTGCAAATTTCTCTTATGTATGGTAATTTCTCTTATTTCTGCTGTTTCAGTGTGTCTGTGTAGTTATGATATGTTGATCAAGGATGGCTGAGACACTGGAATAATTCCAGGTGATTTGGAGCTAATAGATCAATGTTCAAATCCTTGCTTAGGATTTACCAGTTTATGGTATTACATTTGTCAAATATGGGAGCTGCAACAAATGATCACAGTGTGGCTTAAGACAAAAGACACATATTCCCTAATAGATCTAGCGGCCGGTAACTCCACCTTACTTCTGGCCTCTTTACTTGTGGTGGTTTCCAACTGTGCTGGTTAGTTTTAACTTGATAAAATTTAGAATCACCCAAGAGTAAGTCTTCAGAAGAACTTATTAGATACGGAAGGGTTGGCCCATTTGCTGAGTCTGGGGACATTGTTATTGTCTTGAATGCCATTTGAAGGTGAAAGTCTCCTTGAATGTGGGCAGCACCATTTAATTGACTGGACCCTGCACTATATAAGAGTAGAGCATGCTGCTTAATAGCAAAGAGGCAACTTGGATATCTGTGTTTATCTCTGCTCTTGACTGTGGATGTGATGTAACTAGCTGCTTGAACTCCTGCTTCAGCCTCATTTCAGTAATGGAATGTAATCTTCCAATGTTTCCTCCTGAGTGTTGACTTAAAAAAATATTATCGGGTTGGGGATTTAGCTCAGTGGAAGAGCGCTTGCCTAGGAAGCTCAAGGCCCTGGGTTTGGTCCCCAGCTCCAAAAAAAAGAAAAGAAAAAAAAAAACAAAGAAAAATATTATCACAGAAAGAAAAAGGAAATGAAAACACCAACAATTTGAGTCAGTTGCTGGTCAGAGATTCATCATCTCAACTTCTGTCTCCATGTCCACAGAGCTGACTTGTAAGTTTCTCCTTGTCTTATTTTCTTTTAAAGACATTCTTGATTGGGTTTGAGACCCACTTATCTCTAGTACAATATCCTTTTGAGGTCCATATTATACCTAAATAGGCTTGATTTCTTAACAAGATCTTGCTCACAGATAGGTTGGAGACAATCTTTGGAGGATGCTGTTTAGCTCACTACCACTAATCTAGGTAAATGATTGAAGATTAGACCTGATGTTGACCTCTGACAACATACATATGTATCCATGCATACATGTACCTATCCCCACATACATATACACATGCACTTACTGTCATATACAAACACATATTCTTAGTGACATTATACTTTTTTTCCCCATCTTTATTAACTTGAGTATTTCTTATTTACATTTCGATTGTTATTCCCCTTCCCAGTTTCTAGGCCAACATCCCCCTAGCCTCTTCCCCTCCCCTTCTATATGGGTGTTCCCCACCCCATCCTCCCCCGAATTACCACCCTCCCCCCAACAATCTCATTCACTGGGGGTTGAGTCTTGGCAGGACCAAGGGCTTCCCCTTCCACTGGTGCTCTTACTAGGCTATTCGTTGCTACCTATGAGGTCAGAGTCCAGGGTCAGTCCATGTATAGTCTTTGGGTAGTGGCTTAGTCCCTGGAAGCTCTGGTTGGTTGGCATTGTTGTTCATATGGGGTCTCAATAAGAAGCCATTTTATAAAACTTCATATTTTGTTAAATGTATTTTCTTACACTGAGGAATACAATTATTCAGCTGTGTTCTTAGCATCTTTTGAGGAGGTAATCCTGGGGATGAAACCTGGGGTCCAACACATGATAAGTAAGTGTTCTCCATCTGAGCTACATTCCCTCATTTATTTTAAAAGTCTATTCACCTGTAACTAAATTCAGACTTGATCTGTGGAACTTTCTCTAGGAAAGAATAGAGTTGGGCTTCTTTCCTAAGTGGGTGAGGGGGCTGTGTTATTTTGCTCTCAGCATCTGCTGTGGTAAATAATTTCTTTCTTTGTTTTCTCTTTGGAAAGTTTGAAGACATAAAACTTCCCAAAAGAAAGCAAAAGAAATTAGGAAGGACAGAGTAAGGATGAGCTGGACAGAGGCATAGAGAGGCACAAACAATTGTCTAATTTTCCTATAAAAAATTTTATCCAAAAATTCCTTGCCTAAGTCTTTCTAAGTCAAGTAGAATGGCAACGCTTTTAGATCCCACTCTTGACAACTCAATGTTAAGAGCAGGTTAAATCTAAAGCCTTATGCTAAATGTTCAAGATTCATTGACCAAATATAATGCAACGAAAATGCCATGTATTAGCTTTTGGTCAGGCACTGAGGCTGAGACTCAGTCAGTATTCAGTAACATTTATTGAGCTCCTGCAGTATTCATTGCCACTGATAAATTGAGTGTGGATCCATGGAGAGGAGGAAATGACCTCTGTCATTGGAAATATTGACTCTAAATTATTTCTTTTATTTCTTCAGGTTTCTTTGATCTTTCTTGCATTTGTTCTGAAGGCTAGGAAGTCTAATTAAGGGTGGAAGTAGGGTTAGGTGGTAGAAGAGCATTAAGCAAGACTTCATGCTCAAAAGTTGGGACTTACCCAAAATCTAAAGACACATGCACACATGCACATGCACACGCACATGCATGCACACATACATACATTGAATATACCTACACTATGCACTTTTTGTTTAATTGAGCGACACTGCTGTGCTGAATTCACCTAGCCACAGGGTGTCACAAGTCTCCAAGGAGATGAACCTTTGGGAGTCAAGCTCTCAAAGGTTAGACCACAGCAACAATTAGGAGGAAGGAACCCTTTGGCCCACATAGCTGAGTTAGTCAGCCCTAAGTCAACCTTGCTACAGTAGAAATCAAATGAATGTCCTTGCTGCTGGAGCACTGATAGAAGGCTTCAAAAATGGTCCCCAGGCCCTGGCTGTTCCCTCAGAACAGAAAAGCAAGATTAAGATTTAGCTGCTCTTTAAGTAAGGTGAGGGACCTGGGACATCTCCACACCTCCCAGCACTGGGACACTGTTCCTGGAGGTAGATTCAGACAGTTTGTATAGAGAAACAGCAGGAAGTCCAGAAGTATTGACTTGTTCCTTGGGGTTGCTACTCCTCAGCTGCTCTGTCCACAGAGTTGGGTCTCATTTTCTTCATCTGTAAAACTAAAGCTTCTTGGGAATAGACATGATTCAGCAGTAAAGATCAACTGTTCTTGCGGAGCATTAAGGTTCTGCTTTCAGCAGTCAGCGGGGTGGCTCACAACATTCCAGCTTCAAAGCATGTAGGTTTGCCTCATTTCAGACTCCATGGACACCTGCACTGTCTTTTGTACACACACACACACAAACACACACACGCATACACGCATGCACACATGCACACCTGCACGAACACACGTGTGCATGCAAGCACACACTCTATTTATTTATTTTCAAATTTAACCCTGTAATTCTGAAATAAAAAGGAAGATCTGCCGCATACAATTTGGTGAACCTTCTGGTCTCTTTGCCTTATTTGTTTCTGAAATCAGCTAATGATGGGGGAGAATTTAGTCCCCACTAAAAAGGAGCCCAGGCCCCCCATGAGACTAGTAAGAGATAGTGAAAACACAACACAGACAAACATTTTCACTCAGTTCTGCTCAGATTGACCATGACAACCAGGATGGTCATTTTGGCATCATACCCATACTCCTGAGAACAAGTTTAAAAGCAAGTGATCTGGAGGCACAGAGAGTAGCTCTGAAGGAGTCTTGGAAAGGGTAGATTCTCGATCTTTGGAATGGAGGCTAAGGTTATTTGTGAATCAAGTGCTAATAAAAAACTGGGATCAAGAATAGTAGGTAAAGTTCACAGAAGAAGGAAAACAAACTTCAATTATATCCAACCAATGTTTATTGAGTTTCTCTCCTAAGAAACTTACTCATTAAGGCAGGAAAGACATGCAGCCCTTGAGGCAAGATGTAACCAAGTCAATCCAATATTCAAACACGAGTAAGAGCAACAGAAGGCCAGGAGGGACGTGCAAAGGTTAGTAGAAACTCAATAGCGGAGCCGTATCCCCTGGCTACATTAGCTTAGCACTGTGCTGGCTCTGGTGCTTTCAGCTGAGTAGTAACACACAGGATGAGGTAACTGGGAGATGCAAACATAGCAATCACTGTCAGGAAAGAGAGCAGAATCAGGGGAATGGAGCAATGGGCGTTATTAAATTTCACGGAGCATGACAGGAAAGAACCACCGATATTGAAGGAAATAAGTTAACAGCTAAAAGATTAAGATTCTCAGGAATATATCTTTGTCTAACATTTTGTTAAAAGGTGATTGGTTCATGCAATATGATGAGAAATCAGAGTACATCTGCTTTTTGAGAGCAGATATAGGAAAAGAGAGAAAAGCAGGCCAGATAGAATAGGAGATAAACTTTGAACCAATCTGGTAGTAACAGGAACGAAAGTGAGATTCTGTAGGCACCAGATTACGACAGGGATTCAATTAAAAACACACACTAGAGTTTGAGGGAAAGGGAACAATATGTCCGGGACTTTGAATATTATTGGGGAAAAGGAAGATATCACCATCGATATTAGAAAAAAATGAGAAGCCGTGGCAAGATTTGAGAAAAAGTAATTAAGGAGAATAGGTGTGTTTAGAGAAAACAATGTATGAACATGAAGCAGGCAAGCAGAGGGGAAGACAGAGCTGACAGTGAATTTGAGAAAGCAAGGCAAGGAGAGTTCACCTCTGAGGGAGAAGCGGATTGCATTACATGGGTAGTGTCACAAAGGAGGAGGGTTGCTAAAGGAAGCAGGCTCATTACTTTCACTTCAGGGTTTTTTTTTTTTTTTTTTTTTTATCTTTATTAACTTGGGTATTTCCTACTTACATTTCGATTGTTATTCCCTTTCCCGGTTTCCGGGCCAACATTCCCCCAAACCCCTCCCCCTCCCCTTCTATATGGGCTTCCCCTTCCTATCCTCCCCCCATTACCACCTTCCCCCCAACAATCACGTTCACTGGGGGTTCAGTCTTGGCAAGACCAAGGGCTTCCCCTTCCCCTTGTGCCCTTACTAGGCTATTCATTGCTACCTATGAGGTTGGAGCCCAGGGTCAGTCCATGTATAGTCTTTGGGTAGTGGCTTAGTCCCTGGAAGCTCTGGTTGCTTGGCATTGTTGTTCATATGGGGTCTCAAGCCCTTTCAAGCTCTTTCAGTTCTTTCTCTGATTCCTTCAACGGGGGTCCTATTCTCAGTTCAGTGGTTTGCGGCTGGCATTCGCCTCTGTATTTGCTGTATTCTGACTGTGTCTCTCAGGAGAGATCTACATCCGGCTCCTGTTGGCCTGCACTTCTTTGCTTCATCCATCTTATTTAGTTTGGTAGCTGTATATGTATGGCACTTCAGGGTTTAAGGGGGCACCAGGGTATGGGTTTTGGCAGTGTTTATGAGAATACGGTAGCAGAGTACTCCATTTCCTCAGAACTTCAGAAGCGCTGCTTGAGTTTTTATAGTCACAGTATCCTATAGCTTCGCTGTAGCAATCCTCAGGTACATTCTACTGCATTGCCGAATGGAGCAATACACACAGGCACGCAGGTGCATGCACGTGCGCACACGCGCAGCCGCATGCATTCACACACACACAGACTCATACACACTATGCTGCTTAAGAAAGTTGGAGATTTATTTTTACAGTGTCACTAAGGAAGAAGTGCTGAGTTCCACCTCAATCCAGGACAGCGTCAGAATCATCTGGAGGATGATTAAGGAAGCCCGGTTCCCAGAGTTTCTTAGTGTGTCTGAGGTGAAGGCGCTGCCAACTGAATTTTTACCCGAACACATTACCTTGGATGCTGTTGCTTGGTGATGATTGTCAAGTGAGCAAGAAGACTCTTGGATACTCAGTTTGAAGACAGGTATAGAATCCTAAGAGTTTCTTTTCTTTTCTGCCTGAGCTGTTATGGTTCTGTGCTGATTTTCTTACAAGCAATATGTTTTCTTGCCAACGACACAGGACTCTTCAGTGGGTGAACCCAGATCCTCAAACCCAGATGCCTGGTGGTTTCAAATATTTTCTCATTAAATTTTTTTATTTATTTTCGATCTGTCAGCTTCATGGAAGTTTAATCGACAAAGCTGTGCATATACAAAGTGACAGGATGATGTATCGATGCATATATTCATTGTGAACTGATGACCCAAATCTTGCAAATTCATATCTCCTCTACCTCACGTCGTAAAGCTTATCTTTTTTCTACCCATGTAATACAATACTTGATATCTATTATAATTCCTTAGTAAATTTCAAGCACAAAGGGTATTAACTGTCATCATTATGATGTGTGTTATATTACTAAGACATATTGTAGACTCATTTTGTAGAAAATGTACATTTCTTCATTTGACCGCCATTTCATTTCTGTGAGTTTCAATTTCCTTTTTTTTTCTAAATTGAAAATAGATTCTTTTCTCATACAATGCACTACAACAACAGTTTTCCCTCCTTGCAGTCCTCCCAGATTCCTTCCCTATACTTCTCCTCTCTCCCTGATCCCAGAAAAGAGTAGATTTCCAGGAGACAACATGAAACATGACAAAACAAGATATAATAAGACAAGGCAAAAGCTCTCATATTGAGGCTGGACCAACGATTGCAATGAGGGATTTCCTCTCCCTCTTTCTTGAGATTCTTCAAAGTCCGAGGGGAGGGACTTTATAGAGATCTCCTATTTATACTTTCCACATAATGTCTGGCTGTAGCTCTCTGCATCCATTCCTAGCTGCTGCCAGAGGAAGCATCTTTGATGACAACTGGACAAGGCTCCAATATATGAATATAGCAGAATAAATTTTCATTTATTATTATTATTTTCATTGTTATTGTTACTTGGCTAGCCCTACTTGGCTTTTCCCTAGGTCTGTGGGCTATCCAGTCACTAATGATTTGTCATCTAGGCAGTGTGGGGCATGGGATTTCTTGCATAGAGTAGGCTGCTACTCCCATAAGTTCTGTGCCACCAATGCCACAGAACATCTTCCAAGCAGGACAAATGGTAGGCCAAAGGTTTTCTGGCTGACTTGGTTCTAGATTTCTCTTTCAGTGGCCTGCAGAGTACTTTCCTGCACCAAAGAGACTAGAAAGTAATGGTAGAGGCCCTATGCATTCACCAACTCAACCTCTATATATTCTGTGAGCCGTGTGGATGTTTTCACCAGCAACAGGGCCTTGCTAACTGTTTTCAGAGAGCAACACTCTGTCCTGGCACCAGCATCAGTTTTTGGGTGGTCTCCAGATGATACACTTGGCCAAAAACCCAGTACCACACTGGGAGTCTTGCCTGGCTATAAGATATGGTCCATTTTCAGTTTTTCATAGACCCATATATTTTAAAACAAAAGACAGAAATTGTTGGAGCTTCAAAGGTAGCATGAAGGAGAAAACCATGTTTAATTTGTTTGCTTATGAAATGAAAAAGTTCATATATGTTCAGGTGCAACAATTTGTTTAAATAAAGTGATCCTTGTGGACTAACAGTAGATTTCCAAGCTGTTTTAAATTTTGTGATTATATGCACATCTATCCGTCAATCTTTTCGGATAGGACATTCCAAACTAAAGGCGAGCTTTATCCTTTTGCTCATACGAAGTTAACCATAGCTCCCAACCTCCCACATTTGGAGGGGTATGAATAAAATAAAGTACCCTTTGAATCACACACAGATGCATAATTTGATTCCAATAAAAATGGAGATGAGCTACAGCTAGATAACCATCAGCTCAGTCCAAGGTACAAAGGTTTACTTCTTTATGTTTGCATTTAGTCATTTTTATAGTACTGACTTCCCAGCTCATTTCAGAATAAATCCATGCAGCATTGAAACAAATGCCAAAGAAACTGAAAAAAAAACCTTTCCTCAGAATTTCCTGTCCATATTTATAGTGAGATGACAGATATTGCATTTCCTTCAGATCAAGCACTAATCAATTCATTGCTAAGAGGAAGAGGAAAAAAAAAGGAGAGAATGAAGAAAACAGATGAAGAGGAACAGTACATATGGAGCTTCTGGTCATTTTCCTTCTGTTGTAATTCTCATTAGGAGACCTAGTTAGCATTACATTAATAAATATAGAAATTGGAGATACAATAAGCAAAGAAGTTGCTGTCACATTTGCAAATGTGTTGCTGCCATTTGCTTCTTAAAAACAGCATCTTGGATTCTCAATTTGGTGTTTAGAAGAGGGCAGTGAGGTTTTTCTCACCACGATTCTGATTTTCCTGTTTGCTCAGAATATAAATAACAGGGTGAAGGGAGGTGTGTTTGTTGCCTTATTTGAATCCCCCAAGCATCACCTAAGCAGCTCCTTGGCAACCCAGTCTTATTCTCCTTTTGACTGTTGATGAAACTGTGATTTTGGCTCTGACAGACTTTCTGCTACCTGATTTTGGGAAACTCAGCTAGACTGCCATTGACAATGGAATGGGCTGGGGTGTGAGAGTAAAGAATGGAGGTTCTCTGGATTGTGTCTCAGGGAAATTCGGGTAGTGGTGCTGATATGGAGTGGTGTTGTGACACATTTTTAAGACATAATGTTCATAGGAATGACTTGGGGATTTTGCTACTAAGAAGACTGAGTCTACAAACTCCCCCAAATACAGGCGCTGTGTGTTTGTGAATTTCATCTTGGTTAACTCTAGAACGCCATTCTCTTTCCCTGCTGGTAATGTTTCAGTTTTTCCACCACTGCCTCCTTCATGTTCTGGAGCAAAACCAAAGCAAGCTTTACTTAGTTCAGAAAGCTATGAAGCTTTTATTTCAAGGTTCAGAAAAGACATAAAAGATGATAAGTAATTTGGGATTACATAAGGAATTCTTGATTTTCCTCATCAGTATAGAGATTAGTGGGTCATTGGCCTAGGGAGTGTCTTATGGTGATGCCAATAGAGTTCTGTTTATCTCAGCCATGGTTAGTAAGGTAGATACTGGATGAGTATCAAACCCATGTAGGGCATTTAAACTTTATCCTATAGGCTACGGTTTATATAACACAAATGCAATGGTTTCTGAATTGATTATTAAAAGTGAGTTTTTAATACAGTGAACACTAGTGCTGCTGACCATAGCAATTACTCTTTAAAACAAATTCTATGTTTCCTAACACAATAAAAGTACAATTTGTGGGTAACTTTGACATGTATACTTATTTTCTCACATCTAAATTCTCGTTAGATTGTCAACTAATGCAATGAAAATGTTTGCTGGAAAAAAAAGACTGGAATTCCACCTGAGACTCTAGGAACAAGTAGAGGAGATGTGGATTGGGCATAGGAAAGGCATTGTGCTGCCACTCATTGAGTGTCCGTTATGATAAAGTTACTCAGCACTTCAGGTTCTAATCATTCTAAAGGACACAAGAGGGTCAGTACTATTTAATATCAACTATAAAACAACTCAGATGAGCTGGGAGACAGCACAAATAAAGAGATTTAGTAGTTTGCCTACATATATATATATTATACAATATATATATAATATATATGTATATGCCTAATTACTAATCACTAGGTATATAGTGTTTCTGTCTTAACAATCCTTATCTATGCTTTGATTCAAGGCCTACTAGAACATTTTATTTATCCTGCACTTCAGCCCATGAGAAGTGTGCTAGATCGAATGCCAGAGTATTATAGAAATAGAACATGCTTTCTTTTGGCGGGGGAGGGGCTGAGGTAGGGCATTTCCGTGTTGCATAGTTTGATGTTAAACTCATTCATAATTTTTCTCAGGTCCTGGATTTCTTTTTTTTTTCTGTACTGATAATCCGTCAATTGAGTTGAAACCCTCTTTCAATTACTTCTGCCTCTCGCCCTTCCTACTGATATTTTTTATGAACTAGGAATCATCCCTTCACCCTCATTAGGCTCCCAACTTACCTCTAATTTTAAATGTAAATCAGGTACATTGAAATGATGTAAATACCACACATAATGAAATGGTTCATCACAATTGCTACTTCAGGACTCACTTCTGTGTAAGTCTCTGAGGTTGTTTGAGAACTGTTTATTGGGAGGAAAGACCATGGAGGTAGGTGGCATTATCCCATACGGTTAGCTTTTAGCTTCGTATTTATCTTTCTCCTCCCTTACTGTGGACATGATATGGCCCACTGTCTCCCTTTCTCCTGTTGCTACAATTTCCACACCCCGATGGACTGTACCTTCAAACTGTAAGTCATAATAAGCCAGTCTGACCATCATTTTTTCAGATTTTTTGTTTACAGTAGTAAGAAAGCGATTCACTCATGACAAAAGACGGAAGTGATGGATACAGTCCAAACCAGCTACGTGGATGGGTCGTCTTAGAACTTCCTTCTTTTTTATGACGAGATTCCCAAGATAGCCTTTGGGAGTTGTTGCCTAACCATAAGGAAACGAGAACAAATATGTTAATTGTCGCCGCCCATAGAATGCATGCACAATTTCAGATTCATTGTCTGTCAGCATCGTTGTGTTTTTAAGTTAATTTGCAGGAAGGTTCGGTGATGCTCCTGGTATCTCTTCTTAATATAATTGTCTTTAGGGAGAAGTTTTCTCTTCAAACTAACCATTCTTGTCTTACTTGAATATTTTATTAATTACCTCCAAAAACTCTTCCCATGGGAAAAATAAAAGCAAAATTTAAAGACAAAATAAAAAGATAAACATTTTGAATAGTAGTATCAGGTTGACATTTACTTTTGCAATTATCATGGTTAACATAAAACTATGCAATGCATCATAATAAAACTACCAAAAAAAAATACTATACAGGAAAGGCAGTTTATCCAACTACCATTTAGTACTGACACAAAGCTACTTCTCTGAAACAGCAAAGCTAGTTTATGTGAAGATAAATCGATGAAAGTTAGGTGAATCATTAGCCTTTATGGCTTCTACACTCTCATTAATTACTGTCTATATCATTAAGGTAAGTCTTATTGGTTCTTCTGCATTTGATTGCACCATGAACTTTTTTCTGATGGAATGTGATTACCTGCTCCCAAGTTAAAAGTACAAAAACATCTATGTCAAGGTGACCTTGATTATGTTATAATATAGACTCTGATTAGTGTTGTGGATAATCTTGATTTTTTTATGCACTACCTCTGTTGAATAATACTTAGAAAGTTTTATATATATAGTGACCTTGAATAAACATATACCACTCGAAGAATACTGGAATTTGGAGTCTTCAGCAGAACTTTTATCTTAATTTCTTTCAACTACATCCTTTCTAAGTGGGATGAGTTCACTCTTGAGGTATAAAAGAGATCATTTTCTATGACAATTTTAGAAACCATGTATTTGAAACATTTTTACTAGATGTCTCACGTTACATCACCTTTGTTCTGCATTACTTAGGATTTTATAAATAACTAGGCACACCTAAAATGGGGGTTAATACCCAAACATAAAATGTTTCCGAATCACAAATCAGCATTTCTTTGAGGAGCTAGGGAAATACCTCAGTTGGTGAAGAGTTTGACTTACAAGCATGTGAACTAATCAGCCAAGCCACAACAACAAAACAACAAAGTAACAATGATGTTGTGTGCCATGCTTACTACAGAGCTGGGAGGCAGAGACAGATTACTGGAAATCACTAACCAGTGTATCCAATCTGGAAATTTCTATCAGAAAGATCCTGCCTCTAGGTAGGTAGATGACAACTGAGGGAAGACAAGTAAGGTTGTCCTCTGACCTCCACATATGGGAGTACACAAGGGCACATACACACATACAATCCTGTTTGAGATATTATTCTGTGTTCGATGAGGTAGCTGCATCACTGAGGCCATGAATAAACAGCATGTAGGATAGCTATAGAGTCGATGTTATGAAAACCATTAAAGTACCCATGCTAGGGCTTGGATGACCTTGAAAGTATGCTCAGTGAAAGAAGCCAGATGCCAAGAGTCACGATTTTATTCAATTAAATGGCTGAAGATCCTGGAAATATCTAGACCAGGAAAAATAGTGTAACCCGGAAGGAAAGAAGCAATTCTTGCAGGCTGTCTTCTGGCCTTCACATGTGCAACATGACACACATGATCCCTGCTAGGCCTTCAGCACACAGGAGAAAATGAGGTCGAGGAAAGAATAAACTTTCAAAGTGAAAGAAATGAATTTGAAAAGCATTGTTGTAGGTGAATGCACATATTAGCTGAAGCTAATTCAGCTGAGAGGGCCATACCAATAAATGTTCTATTCCTTGTTTCTATTAGGAGTGGCGCAGACTCCAGAAGATGGTTTTCTTACATTGTTTTCAGAAACACAGATGTAACAAGAAATGATGGTTTCCATTTGCATGCCCTCTTGGTGTTCCTAAAGGCATAGAGTGAGAAACTGGCTCACCGGACAAATGGCACATTGTTTTATTAGAATAAATAAAAAAAAAACATCTCACTGGATTTGCGATACATTCTGTGGAAGAAACTGTAGAGCTGAGAGAAGAATGATTGGTTTACATTTTCAACTCAATCCTAACACACCCAAAATTTTTCCACAATTCCTTTACTTGCCCTGGTCTCTAAGTAGCGGGAAATATTACTTTGTTTTATTTTTATTTCTGCCTTAATTGTCAGGGAGAAGTTTATACTAATTTGAACTGTTACTCAAGTTGCCGTGGAGGTAACCCCAGAAGATAGTATTGTGTGGCTCTATGCTTAGAAGCTAAGGAAAAGACTCAGCTTTGCTTGATGTTCATGTACAAGGGATGACTTTAAGATCCTGAAGGGTTTAGCAGTTGCCATATATATTATTCTAAAAGAAGTATGTGTGCTGGAGTTAGAAATGAAGTCTTCCTTTGTGCACATGGACCATGTAATGAGATTTTATTTAATGAACATTAACTTAGAATAACAAAAGGAATTACATATTGTAACAAATCACAGAGAGAAAAAATATTTCTGATTTGTAGTGTGGAATCTCAAAGCATGATCTCTTCAAACAGAGTCACATAACTTTTACTGTTCAGGTTAAGTACTGTGGGATGTGTTTGTAGTATGATAGAATGTTTGACCCTGAGTTTTGTATCATGTAATTGGGTGAGTTAGTGAAGTCAGACTCATTACTAGAGTTCTTTAGAAAACCTTTCCATACTGAAATGTTTGTTGATAAAACATGAGAGTCACTGTAAATTGTATACACCAGCGCCTCAATCTTTTTTATTTCATCTCCTAAACTTGGTGCCCATAGATAGACTTCAGCATTTCCTGAGAGGAGATACATGAGAGAGGAGAGTGGAAAGCTGCACTATTGGAGAATAAAGGGGGCAAGGTCAGCTTACTGTTGTTGAAAAGCCCCTCTGAGCAGCACATACATATAATTTCTGTGCTTTTATATGCTCGTTAAAATAAATTTAGTTTAAGCTAAAGAAAAAAAGAGCTCACTTCTGAAGATTATATTACTATATAATAATATGGGCTTGGAGGAAGTGTGTTCCCAAGTGGCCGTAACAATATCAGCCTCTTGAGATTCATGTTAAATTCCTCTCCATTGACCTCACCCACCCCCTGCACCTATATTCTAAATACACAGAAATCCATTTCCCAACTTCCTCTACATCATTGTAAGAATGCTGCTGTTGGAACCAAGGTCAGTGTAGACATTTACTAACAACATCAGCCCAATCCCTAGAAAAAAAGAAATTTTATGTGTTATCAGGCAGATTCATTCGAATTTAAAACACAGAGACCATCCAGATGGTGATTCAATATGAGAAAAGAATTCTTTAATTTATCAAGATTTCTTTCTTTTCCTAGAATATTCTCTATTCTTTAGACTTTCCCGTAACTAAGACGAGAAATGAAACCTTCCTTTCCCTTCATAAAATACATTTTTAAAACAAATTCATAGTAATGTCTTCACCATGAGAGTATTATTAGATTACTGAATCACTATGAGTCAGAAGCCTTAAATCTTATCACACTGGCTTAGAGGACACTTGTTCTATCATGAGTATAAATCTGCAAGGCAGGAAAGAATCACCTTCCTAAAAAAAATAGTGAATGGAAGCACTGTTCTTACCCTTCTTGTCTATTCAATACTACTTATTAATGCTAAGGATGTCCAATATTCTTGCTGAATCCATGCTAGGTTTCAGATCATAAGATACATACGGACTAATCATCTGGGAACTAAGACATTATAGACAGTATAGACTACATATAGAAGACATTGAGTAGCAGGTGACATAAAGCAATATGGTACTTTAGAAAGAGGCAGCATTCCCTAACCCTCCATTTGCAGATAAAATGTACTGATCCCTGCCCTCAGTCAGCTTGTAATTTCTTGAGGAAGCAACTTGATGGGTAAATTAAGATGCTCCATTGTGTGTTTTATTTCTGGGGAGATGTGAATGAATATCTAATCACTCCACTTAAGGCATCACTGAGAGATCAAATAAATGATTTCACTCAAGTTCAGTGTAGTGAACCAATGAGTTCAATGGTATTATGTATAGGATTATGTGAGACTCAAAGGCAGCTGCATTACCAAAATGTCCATCTTCGCATGGGTGATGGATTCAAAGAAGTTGTAAGTTCAAAAGTCCCAACATGACTTACAGGGAGCTCCATACAAGAGACGTCTTTCTCCAGCAATTGTTTACTGCTTTTATAATGTTGAGAAGTGGCTTTGTGATTTCTGTGATTTTCTGGCTTGCGTGTGCCTGTAATTTTACAACCTTCCTGGGCTATTTTAGTTCCACTAGTTTCCTGAGTCTTAGAAAACTCTCTCCCTTTCTCTAGGAGGAATTGCTTAAACTTAGAGTAAATAGCCACACAATACAAATGCATATTTGGAATTATGAATTATGATTTGTTATAAAAAAGTAGATTTTTAGAAGCAAGGAGGGTCATGGATCAGAATGGACGTCACGGGTCAGATGACTGAGGATCAAAATTGATCACTGTGCAAGCATGAGGCATACAGAGGTTTTATCGTCTAAACTGACATAAAAGCTGAGTGGGCAAACCTCCCATAATCCCAGTGCTTGTGAGACAGAGATATGGGTTCTTCAGGGAAACATGTGTAGCTAGACTAGTCAGAATTGATGGTCTTTAGCCTCAATAAGAGAATTTGACTCAATAAATAAAGTGCAAAGTAATTTAGAAAGATAGCTGTCACTGTTCTTTGGCCTTTATGTGCGTACCAACACACACACACACACACACACACACACACACACACACACATATATATACATAATATGCATATACCAATACATATAAATATACAAATACATATACATATAATATATATATATATGATACACATATAAAAAGATTGGGTCAAAAGAAGTATGAATTGATGAGACACATCATAGGATCATAGTTTCTATGGAACATTCTAACCAGGGTTTGTCTGGGTGTTTCTAGTATGTCATAGTTGTATAAAATACATCTATGTATTATACATGTATGACTTACACATTATAATTTCAAGGCTCAATGAGATAAAGACCCATATCACTAGTTGTTGACAGGACTCTTTCTCTCTGGAAGCTGCCTGCAGGAGCACTTTTGTTTCCTGTATGTACTGACTGGTTTTGTGTGTCATTTTGACACAAGCTGCAGTTATCACAGAAAAGGATCCTCAGTTGTGGAAATGCCTCTATGAGACGCAGCTGTAAAGCATTTTCTCAACTAATAATCAAGAAGGAAGGACCCAGCCCATTGTGGGTGGTGCCATCCCTAGGCTGGTAGTCTTGGGTTCTATAAGACAGCAAGCTGACCAAGTCAGGGAAAGCAAGCCAGTAACATCCCTCCATGGACTCTACATCAGCTCCTGACTCCTGACCTGCTTAAGTTCCAGTTCTTACTTCCTTTGGTGATGGACAACAATGTTGAAGTGTAAGTTGAATAAACCCTTTCCTCCCCAACTTCCTTCTTGGTCATGATGTTTGTGCAGGAATAAAAACCCTGACTAAGACACTGTGTCATGGCTCTATGACATGGCAGTTTACTTCATCCATCTAGAGAAGTGGGAAGGTGATAGACCCACTACAAATTAAACAAAAGACATAGTCTTTGTAACCTAGTCAGGGGATTGATAGCTTGGTGCCTCTGTATGCTTCAATGGGTAGAAGCTAGGTTTGATCTACCCTTGGGGAGTACCTATAGAACAAAGGCACAGTTAATATACCATGGGTATCATTGAGATTCCTCTTCGTTGTTGAACTTCATGATGATTTTAGGTTAGATCTAGTTACAAATTCCTTTTTAAAAAAAGTTGAGACACAGTGAAGGAAAAACAGGTGATCTTTTTGTATCTTTTGTTTTGTTGTTGTTGCTTTTCATTTTATTTTGCTTGTTTTTTTAGCAAACGCCTTCCAGCATGTGTAGAAATAACTCTAAATTTCAAGGCAGATGAATAATGAGTGAAGAAATAGTGTGATATCCACATGTGATGCCATGTTGACGTGAGTTATTTACCAAGTGTCATAGAAGATGAGCAGCTTCTACACGACCTCTGCTTGGGATTTCTCCTTTGTCTGCCACCTTTTTAGTTGACACATTATAGCACAGTTGCTTTAAAATTTCTCTCTCCCTCTCTACACCAAGCAACTACCTAGAACCATTGTCTTTTCTCCCTATCTCAGAGGACAGAAGTCAGGAGGAAGTGTGTGGCTATAGAATTAAAATGCCCTACAAGTGTTGATCTTGTTTGAGTAGAAGTGGCCTTAGAGGCTTGCGGAGAAAACCAAGCAAGCTCTGGTAAGCTAGTGGAGAAAGAAGAAAATCTAGAAACCCAAATATATTAATATTTTCAGCCTCCTCACAAATGCACTTTATTTGCAGGTTTAATCTCTCTAACCAGACGGTGAGCTCCTTGAAGGAATGTTCTTATCTTCTGCTTTCTTGTATTACCCAACACCATATGTTGGGCTGAGAGTGGAGGAGCGGATGCCATGTGTGCTGGGCTGTGACATTTTTCTCCAGTGAACTGGTGTTATTGAAAGAGATAATATGCTCGCAAGCTCTATG
Source organism: Rattus norvegicus (assembly GCF_021556685.1). Classification (NCBI taxonomy): domain Eukaryota; kingdom Metazoa; phylum Chordata; class Mammalia; order Rodentia; family Muridae; genus Rattus; species Rattus norvegicus. The sequence continues at coordinate 143,133,075 of NC_141534.1, forward strand.
TGAATTGTAGCTTTCTATATGTGCCACAGTTATTATTGCTATGCTCACCCCCTCAGCATCATCCTTTTGCACATCTCTCATGGGCTATTTGCAAAGACAGGCCTCTCCCTAGATAGATGTTCCAGGTGGACCATTATGATTTGAGCTTAGGAACATCAAAAAATCATTTCCAAAAATGCATTTATGCATCCACCTTCTGCCTTTGAGATCCAGGATTATAAGATTAGAACTGTCACATGTAGTGACATGCAGGTTTCTGATGTCACTTTTGTATTTATATACACAGTCAAGCTTGTATAAAATTGGGAAATAGAAGTAAGACTATAATGAGAAGCAACCTCTGCTAGCATTATATCCTTTCTTTTCAGGACACTGTATGTATAAAATTACATATTCTAAGTTCCATTTGTCTATGTATTTTATGATTTCATCTTTCTTTAGTGCTGAAGAGTATCCTATTTTATACATGTGCCCAATTTTCATAACCATTCATTAATGATGGAAACTTAGGCTGTTTCTATCTCCTTGTTATAGCTTATTAAGCAGCAATAAAAGTACATTATTTTATTGATGACTTAATATTTCATTTAAATATAAGTAACAAAAAGTTTATTCATGTTACCCATCTTTCCTAAAGGGAATTATTGGTACAACAGCATAAAAGTCAGTGTCTACATGTTTGGTTACATTTTTGGAGTTTACAATATTGATTATGAGGTCAGTGTTAGGATCATTTAAAATATCTACATTTTTGTTATTTTTTTTTCTTCCGGAGCTGAGGATTGAACTCAGGGCCTTGTGCTTGCTAGGCAAGTGCTCTACCACTGAGCTAAATCCCCAAACCCCATTTTTGTTATTAAGATTATAATATAGTTACATAATTTCCCCATGTTCCTTTCTCCAAGTACCCTTATAAACACGCACTTACTCTCTTTTAAATTCATAGCCTCATTTTTTGTTTATATAAACATATATACACACATATATACATGTGTGTTTATATACATGTGTTTACATATGTATTCAAACCCAATACACAAATATAAATATATATCCATTTATATATAAATATAACCTTTATAAAGTTACTTGTATAAATGTTTTCAGGGCTGACCATTTGGAATTGGATAAGCATTTGGGGTGCCTTTTCCTATGAAGGACTACTTCTCCAGTTCTCAGCGTCTTTGGTGGCTTGCAGTTGTTTGTGTAGGGTTATGAGCTTTCCCCTGCTCATGTTAGCATATCTATTGGTGCTCAGGTAATGTTTAGACAGACATATTGGTGAGACTTTGTGGAGTAGCTTCTGTCATTTCTAAGAGATACAAATTTACTGTAAACTTCCTGTTCATATCACTCTTACAGTCGTTCTGTATTTTTCTTCTGCTTTGATCACTCAGCCTTAGGTACAGAAATTGTGCACTTTTAAAGTATTGCACTAGCAAGGTATTTTTCCTGGAAACATCCGTGACTCTAAATCCCTTCATGATTTGGTAGAAAATGATCAATTTCATTTTCATTTTATTTTTTAATTAATAAGGTTGACTTTTTCCCATTTGTTTAAAAAATCATTTGCATTTTCTTCTGTGAATGATTAATTCATGACTTTTGCCAACTTGGCTCTCTGTGTTTCTCTCTTAATCTGTGAAGACTTTTTAATTAAATGTTTTTAATCTTTTGACTTGAAATCTTGAAATCACTCCCTAGATTTTATTTGCATTTAATACTGTGTCTATGATGTTATTGATATCTAAATATATTAATTTCTGGTGTAATATTTCTAAGAGCTGAGCACTCTATTCAACAATCATTATGAATTATGATCAACTATTTTTAAGTGCACATGGATGTACAGAGTATGTAAAAATAGAGAGCAGCTAGAAAGCCTGTGTGCTGCTTACAGACAGACAACCAGATAAATTCTGGTTCCTAGTGTCAGTTTAGGAAATGAGCCAGGTCTAGTACTTGGCAGGCCCCTAGGTGTCTTCCCTTCATATATGATCTAATCCCAACCCTACAGTGAACAATGGACCTGATTGCATGATATTAATTTCCTAAGCTTACAAATTATATCCATCCAATATCTAATCAATATACCATTTCTGGTTTTTTTTTTTTTTTTGGTCTTTGGATTCTTCATAAATCTGACTACATTTCTATTATTCATTTTAGCAGCCAACAATCCATAGTTCTGAAACACACTGGTTGAACAATGGTTCTCTACTTCTTTGCTGTCATAATCTGTTTTTTTTTATTTTTTTATTTTTTTTATTAACTTGAGTATTTCTTATATACATTTCGAGTGTTATTCCCTTTCCCGGTATCCAGGCAAATATCCCTCTCCCCCCTCCCCTTCCTTATGGGTGTTCCCCTCCCAACCCTCCCCCCATTGCCGCCCTCCCCCCACCAGTCTAGTTCACTGGGGGTTCAGTCTTAGCAGGACCCAGGGCTTCCCCTTCCACTGGTGCTCTTACTAGGATATTCATTGCTACCTATGAGGTCAGAGTCCAGGGTCAGTCATAATCTGAATATGCCACTGTTTTACTTTTTTGTTGTTTAGACATGGATGTGTGAGTGTGTGTGTGTGTGTGTGTGTGTGTGTATGTGTGTGTGTGTGTATGTGTGGTGTATTTGTGTATGTATGGTATGCATGTGGTGTACGTGTATATATGTTCACACATATGTCAGTATATGTGCACATGTGTGCTGCTTGTACATGCAGAAGCCAGAAACTGACATTAATATTTTATTGGGTGCTCTGCATGGTTTTTTTTTTACTAAAGAAGGGCCTCCTGATGAATCCATAGGCCCCATTTCAGCTAACCTAAGTAGCCAGCTTTCTCAGGACCCCACCAGACTACATACCTCCTGAAAATTGGTATTATGGCAGGGCTGTTATATCCACCTTGTCTTTATGTGGGTAGTGGGGATTGGCATAGCCTTCAGGCTTACTCTGAAAATCCTTTATGCACCGAGCCATCTTGTCTTGAATTGTTCTAATTCTCATGCACTTTGTCTCTTTAAACTCAGTTTTAGGTAATGATCCAAAGGACTTAGCTTGTCTATAGATAGATGTATAGACCCTGCCTTTAGGCAATATTCTTTTTTGTATCTTTCTTTGAAAATCTTTCATTACCCCACCAAATCATTAAGACTCTTTCTGCCTCTTCTTAAGCATTTATGGTTTGGACTCTGTTGTTTCCAATGTAATTTTTCTTTAGGGTGTCAGAAAAGAATCTGGCACTTTCTTTTTTTTTTTTCATATGAATGAACAGTTGTGTCCAAATCTGCTATTTTTTTCCCAGTGACCTGAATGTCTGCTTAGTTGCTAAGTTTTATACTATTTCCATTTGTAGTGTGTTCTTCTTTTCTCTTTTCTTTTCTTTTTATTTTTCATTTAATTTTTGTTCCTCACTATACCTAATTTTATATGCATGTCAACAGAAAATATGAGACAGAAATTTAGTATGAGACATGCAGAAGCAGTTGTATAGAACTACTATCCTATTCTGTTCTGATAAGCTATTGTAAAATGAGAAGGGATGATGGACAATTTTTATTAAAAAATTGAAGAATAGACTAGAAAAGATTTTATATTTTCCTAGCACCAAATAAAGGTGAGTGCCACCAAATAAAGGTGGTATTAATAATAATAATACCAATTATTTCAGTCTAGTAATTTCACAATGTATCCTATATTGAAATGTCAGACTGTGCATCATAAATATATACAATTACTATGTGTTAATTAGACAATTAAAATTAAATATGTATAGATATACTAAAAAAGTTATTTAATTATATTAAATTTCATATAATTCATTATATTGAACTAGTATTTAACCTGTGTTCAATATGAAATTAGAATATTTATATTTTACAGCATGTCAACAAATTGTTTTATACTTTATATTATTATGTTTATGACACATCTTACTTTGGACTTCACCACAGATGACATGCTCAGTGATTGGCTGCTACCTGCTTTTGTGATAACAATTAACATCTAGGGGATCTTGTCTCACTTTGCTTTTCTTCTTCAGGAATGTGCCATGGGATATTTCATGTTCATTTACACCAGTCTAAAAGGTGGATTTCAGTTTTTTGATTTAAATGTTTTTAGTTTTGTTTTCTCAAGAATTTTACAGATAAGTACTGCATGTACATCATCCACCCTCCCAAACCCTTGAACTCTTCCTATGTTTCCAACTCCCTACTAAATTCATGACGTCTTATTCAATCTTGCTTCTATGTACATGTTTTTACGGCTGAGCACTTGGGACTGGTTAACTTAGCAGGGAGCACTTTTCCTTAATTATATCCTCAAAAAAGTTCCTCATCTAGTGGTGCAGCCTTGTGAAGTCACCTCCACCTACCTTGGCTTGTTGACGCTTGTAGTCATCATTTAGGTTTCCTTATCCAACCATATTGCTGAGATTTCATGAAGTAGCATCTCTGGCATGTCTAGAAGATTCTGTATTCACGCTAGTTTCCTGGTCTTCTGGGTCTTATAATTTCTAACTCCCTTCTCACAATGCTTTTTGAAATCTTGATGTAACAGTTAAGTTATAGATGTACTGATTAGAATGGGCTCCTCCTGATCATAAAAATAGAATCAATTAGTTACCTTGATGTATTCGCAGTCTTAGCAATTCATTTAGCATGCCCAGTATTCTGGGTTCAATGTCCAGTAGTGAAAAAAAATCAGCAAAAGATCAAGGCAGTGAGCTCAAGTACTGTATGGTGCACACCATGTGCTTGGCTCCAGAACCAATGTTTATTTGCCAAACTTCTTTTCATCAGGGAAATGCAAATCAAAACAACCCTGAGATTCCACCTCACACCAGTCAGAATGACTAAGCTCAAAAACTCAGGTGACACCAGACTCTAGCAAGAATGTGGAGAAAGTGGAATACTCTTCCATTGCTGGTAGCATTGCAAGCTGGTACAATGACTCTGGAAATCAGTCTAGTGGTTCTTCAGAAAATTGGACATAGTACTACATGAAGACTCATCTATACCACTCCTGGGCATATACTCAAGAGATGCTCTAACATATAACAAGGACACATGCTCCACTATGTTCATAGCAGCCTTATTTATAATAACCAGAAGCTGGAAAGAATCCAGATGCCCTTCAACAGAGGAATGGATACAGAAAATATGGTACATCTACACAATGGAGTACTACTCAGCTATTAAGAATGAGAACATTCTGAGTTTTACGGGCAAATGGATGGAACTAGAAAATATCATTCTGAGTGAGGTAACTCAGACCCAAAAGGGCATGCATAGTATGTACTCACTAATAAGTAGATATTAGCCAAAAAAGTACAGAATACCCAGGATACAATCCACAAAACTCAAGAAGGTTAACAAGCTGAAAAGCATGCCTCTTAAAAAAACTTCATTTCCTCCCTAAGTTATATAAGTGTTGTTATAAAAATTACTAACTCAACATTGATATTTAAGGAGACATATCATCTACTTCCGTTATTCCTGCAAAGCTCATATGACTTAATAAGTTAAAATAACAAATGTCCCTTTCTCAGCAGAGAGATCTGATAGTTAAATATATGTTAGACCAGGCCTAGAAGCTCTGCTTTAGACTATACATTTATTTCAATACAGTTTTTTTTTAATGTCTTTCCTGATGGGACTTCAAGCTTGGATATGTTCTCATGGCAGTAGCATACCATGGGAATCAACTATTCATACCACCCAAGTACATCTCAAGACTCCACAAGCCTCATGCATAGCAATGTTCTGTCAGCCTAAGCAAACATCACAGCTCAACATCACTGGAGTAGAAAAATGTATTCAAACATATGGTAGGAATATATAATCATGGAAAATGTGTTCCTATAAAACATGAACTATAAATATGAAAGCAAGAGGTTGAAGAATCTGCAGGAACAGAGAGATACGCTGGGTAAACATGTTCCTCAGTGTCTACTCTCACTCCTATGATCCTCAATCTTACTTTATCCATAGGTCTCATCGCTGGGAAGAGGTGACAGCTCATGGCTTTGCAGTTGCATTTTGAATAATTGAGAAACTTTACATGAAAAGTTGATATTGTCTCTTAGTGTTCAAAACTAGATTCTTCATTTTCATATCATTAGTATTCATTTTTCTGGTTTGCTGAAAAGGTTTAATTGACACACAATTTTTATCCTTTAGATTTATTACAATGACTTAAAAATTACCTTTTTATCATTACATATAGTGACATTTAATGTTACTAAATTAATCTGTCTTCACTCCTATAATACATTGCATTTAGTGATAGCTGGTTACCTCAGTTTTACTTTTTTTTAAAAAAATTATTTAATCTTCTTTTTAACAATTCAGATTTTATCCCTCTCCCAGTCTACCCTCTGACTGTTCCACATTCCATATCTCCTCCCCAAACCTGTCTCCATGAGAATGTCAACCCCCTACGCTCACCCCACCAGACCTCTCCACTCTGGGGCCTCCAGCCTCATGAGGGTTAGGTACATCTTTTCTGACTGAGTTCAGACCCAGTGGTCCTAAGCTGTATATGTGTTGGGGGCCTCATATCAGCTGCTGTATGCTACCTTGTTGGTGGTCCAGTGTCTGAGAGATCCTGGGGTCCAGATTAGTTGAGACTGCTTGTCTTCCTATAGTGTTGCCCTCCTCCTTAGCTTCTTCCCCTTTTTCCCTAATTCAACCACTGGGGTCGGGTCATCAGCTTCTGTTCACTGGTTGGGTGTAAATACCTGAGTTTTACCTAGTAATCATTAACACCTTCACATCTCCATTAGCAGCTCCTTTTTATTCCTTTCATCTCATTCTTTTGTTTAGAGCTTCTCTCTCTCTCTCTCTCTCTCTCTCTCTCTCTCTCTCTCTCTCTCTCTCTCTCTCTCTTTCTTTCTCGGAGGCGTTGCTTCTTCCAGGCTCCAGGACAAGTCTGTTATTCATTTGTGTTATTCACAATAATCTCTACAGTAAATGTGTTGAGTATTTGTCAGCATGGGAAAAGGCTGGGTGTGGTTTGTGTCTGGTTGCTTTCATTTAGTAACCATGCAACACCAATGTTTTGGCCTCTTTTGCAATTCCATTCAGCTTTCATCTGAGTCCTTGGCACCACATCTCTGTAGTTCATTGTTCATAGTGGAAGAGAGGACTGCTTGATATTAATTATATGCAGTAATGGATTTCATTGTGACAGTCTCATTCATTTATTCAGTGTACTTTGATCATATTGACCCCTGTACTCTCCCTCGACTGTCACACCTGCTAATCCCAACCCTTTCCAACTAGTTCGTTTCTACTTTTGTGTCTTCATGCTACTTATTTTTTTAAATGAACCCATGATTTAATTAGGGTTCTATATGGGAGCATGGTCAACTTTCTAGTGATGATAACACTAATGAAAATTATTTACCATTTTCTTGAACAACCACTAACTACCTACTGATGTCCAGTGAGGGCAGACTTTGAACAACTTCTCATAAGACAGAGGTAGAAATCTTGGAGAAATCTATTGAGTGTGTCTACTTGTGACTCAGTGTTTTGAACTAAGATGTAAGCACTCCCTGTACAGATTATTGCTATGCTTATGAACAGGCAGCCCAATCTAATCCCATTAACAAAAATCTTATTTTTGTTATTGATTAATTAGTGCCACCAGAGTTATGTTCTAGAATTCCTGGTAGGACCACTTCCTAGAGCTCTTAATAGTGTGTGGGATAGACAGGGGCTGAAGAGTCAAGGGCAAGAGTAACTAACAGTCCATAACCAGGTACAAGTATCTACCTTTAAATCCAAATCCAAGTTCAGTGCTCTTTGTAGATGTAATATTTTAATGCTTGTTTCTAATTTGGCTACCCTCTTTAGGTGTCTTAGGATTTGCTGAGATCATTTTATAATTTGTAACTACCCCAAGGTTATCATTCATTTTATCTTGATTTTAAAATAGGTTACATTATATTCTGTATAGTATTTGGTAATTTATAATCACAATGTTTTTTTCTTAAAATAATCATAATATTGAGACCATAATTTGGGTTTTTATACCAGGTACTGTGAAACAAATTTTGCATACTTTATTTTCCCACTTTTCTTTTTTTAATTTTAATGTTTTAATTTTAATTAAACTATAATTTCATCATTTCCTCCTTATATATTATTTTTAATATCCCTATGACCTTAATTAGATTTGTGGGGCATACCCAATATTTGTGTCTTATAATTTTCTTTCTTTTAAAAGAATTTGTAATTAAATTTACTTTTATGCTTGTTCAGTTTTTAATGATTAATTTGAAATTTCAAAATTAAATAAACTTTAGTATATTTTATCCTTCTTCCCATTTTCCTTGAGGTAGATTTTATTTTTTCTCTCTACATTCTTGACATTAAAAACATACTGTTTGGTAAAGCACTTACAAATTTACATCTATGTATGTGTATATTTGTTATATAGCTGTATAAAATTCTCACTAATAGAGTTCCTATAGGATAGACTATTTTATTATGAATTCACTTCTGAGTCAGTGGCCTTTCAGATCGATACCATATCTACTGGTAAAGTATCATAAAGTTGTTCCTGAGACTTCACTCCACCTGAATCATAAACAAATAATATAGCCTATTCTAACTTGGAGGAATACTACAGCTGTATAAATATACAGGTAATAAAACAATTAAAATTTTAATTACTTAATTTATTTTATTCTGACACATAGAATAGATTTCATAAATAATATGTATTCACATCCTCTTATAATCAGCAGGTAGGCTACATTGTGAAGCATACAGAGGCCTGAGGTGGACATCAGGTGTCTTCTTTATTAACTTCCCACTTTATTTTCTGGGAGAGGGTCTCTCTCTGAATCTTGACCTCGTCAACTTAACTAGATTGGTTGGCCCACAAGCCCCAATATTCTTCCTGTCTCTGCTTCCCTGTCACTGAAGTTGTTATAGCATTTGCTGTAGTGCCTTTTGCCGTGGCTCCAGGAGAAACAACCTTAGGTCCTCACTATTTTGCGGCAAGCAGTTTACCTGCTGAGTCTTCTTCCCAGTCCTGCTAGCTTTCATTCTAACAGCAAAGGTAAGCTACATCTGTTTTGAAATGTGTCGTGTCTGGTATCTTTCATTCAACATTTTATTTGTGAAAATTGTTCTTGTGGGCTATATAAGTCATTGTGTAAAACAACTGCCATTAATTCTTCAAATGTTAACACCATATAAGGCAGTAAAATTACACAATCAAGAGACTGAAGGATTAGTCTGGATGACAGGAGAACAAACCTATGACAAGCAGCAGCAGATTTAAATGGAAGCTTTTATGTATGAATTGTATTTTCTTATTCACATTACATTTTGAAGTATGTAGTATTGTGGTGTTGCTGTGAAGAAAATTTTCTTTGTTCTTGGTATAAGACATATTTAGGAGATCGATGCTATGGGATCTCTGCAGGACCTTTAAAATAATTCACTTAGGTCCTATCAGAAAGCTCAGCTGGTAAAAGTGATTACAAGCCCAACTGGAAGAACTTATTTCTATTGTTAGTGTCCACACGGTGGAAGAAATGAAGTAATGCTCTGAGGTTATCCTCTGATATTAATGCACATATGGTAGTACATGTATATGTGCACACACACACACACACACACACAATAAGTAAAATGTATGTATAACTTTTAATATTTTAAAATTACATTTTATTCATTATTATATGACTGTGTGTAGAAAGAAACGGTGCAAAGTGTTACAAATTAGTGGAGAATGTATTGGCATTTGTCAGGCTATTTCCTCAGCTTACATTAAATTTAATAAAAAATTTAAACTCCATGAAGCAGGTTTTCTGCTGTTATTTTATTCATCATGTGTGGGCACTGTGGCCTGGGACTTGAGTAAATTACCTACAGTGTGACCCTGGGGCCTCTGTGGTTCATGTCCTATGGCCATCTCCTGCTCAGCTTCCAGGAAAGCCACAAGGACACACTTAACTGGCAGTTGGGAAGGCAAAAGCCCCAAGACCTCTGAGAATTTGATAGTGGAAGGGTATTGAGTAATCGGCTAATCAGATACTGTAATCTTAAAAATGTCAAGAGGGATCAAGCACTCGGTCAAGTTCACACAGTGCGTTAAGGGTGTCAGAGCCTTGATGGAAATCTTGATTTTTTCTGAGTTTTAAATCAATATCACTTTCACTGCATCGTCAAAGATCTGAATGTAGGAGGAGAATTCTGGGCCTGGAACATTAGGATCACACAGTAACTTTTAAAAACAAGAAGAAACAAAAACAACCGTCTGATTCTCAGTTTGTTTTTTGGGTTTACATTTGACTTTCAACCACATGTCAAGCAGATATTTTCTGCTTGAGATGGGAGCATTCTCAAAAGCTCTTTTCAATGTGTAATGTTATGCTGTCTTTCCTAGCACAGCATGGAATGGTATCTTGGCATGGAGAAGGATCTCAGAATCTTTATTTCTCTGTCTTACATCAACATTTGCTGATTCCTTTATTTTTTCCCCTTATACAATTTCAATTCTGCGTTAGGAAAGAAGGTAGTTTTCGTGGTGTCAGGCACTATATGTAATTCTACCTCAATAATTCTGTGGAGAGTCATGGTGACTTATATGAGAGCAGTAAAAACATTTCTTTTCTTTCTTTTTTTTTTTCTGGAGCTGGGGACTGAACCCAGGGCCTTCCACTTGCTAGGCAAGCGCTCTACCACTGAGCTAAATCCCCAACCCCAGTAAAAACATTTCTAACAGAAGGTTTTCTGGTGTCTGGCATTGCTAATTTCAATTTACTGACTTCCAGGAAATATGTATGTCGAGCCCTAGACTTACACCTCAACTTTATGGTATTTTCTAGTATTGTTATTTTATTACAGAAATGGTATTAATTTAAGGCTTTCATTCTGGAGTGGCATCTTTCTGTTAATATTTGTCTCCCTTCCTTTCATAGAGGGAAAGGATGATTCTGGCCGCTGTGCCTATTTTAAGACTTTGTCACCATTTGTCATTAAGCATCTTTGTGATGAAATAAGTAGGGGAATTTCTTCGCCTCCTCTAGAACAGTTTACCTGCAAAATCATTTAAGATTCTATAACATGAGTTTGGGACTGCTATATAATGATCTTACTTTGCCATTAGTCTTATAAACTGAATGGTGTCTGTCTGTCTGTCTCAGTATGTATTTATTTATTGATTGATTGATTGATTGATTGCTAATTAATAGGGAGTGTTAAGGTCTGAGAAGATGGCCAATAGGTAAAGTGTTTGCTTTGCAAGCTTGAGGACCCAAGTTTCAAATTCATGTTACAAAAACCTGTGCTGTGATCTTAGCACTGTGGATTTAGAAGATGGGTAGAATTTAGGGTAGCATTGGCCACTTCCCAGTATGTCCTTTCCATCAACACATCAACTGCTTCCAACACACACACACACAAATATATAGTACATTAGACAAAGAAATGGGGGACAAAGGAAATGGAAAGAAAATAAAGGAGGTAAGGGACAATGCTGGGCTTTGTCACCATAGCTAAAATCAGGCATCCCAAGTCTATCATCATGATCAGATACAGTTAACTTTATCAACATTTTATGCTCATTGTAATTTAACAATTACTTGTATTTGGATGAATATGGAAAATAGAAACACTGAGCTAAGTAATACCAGGATTCTCTCTGAGAAACAAAGCCAGTTTGAGGATTTGAATCATGAAGGATTAGGGGATTCATGTCTTGAGAGTACAAGGGTACAAGATTTTAACAATTGCTACTCTAACAATGAACAATGAAATCTCCACCTCCAACCTATCTGGGATTTGTTCTAGGAAGATAATAGCACAGACGAGGCTAGCTGTAAACTATAAAGACTACATTTGTATTTAGAATCCAAAGGTCCAAGAAAGGAGTGAGCTAGGGAAAGAAGATTCTAGACAACACACTGGTATATAATGGGCAAGCTCTGATGCAGTGAGAGTTGCTGTAGGATCCTAACTATGAATTCTATAGACATTGTGTTTTTTGTTTACTGTGGTTTGAATGACTTAGGCTCACGTGTTTGCATACTTGGTTCTCAACTTGTGCTAATTTATAAGGTTGTGAAACATTTAGGAGATGGAATTAGCAAGAAGATGTGGGTCAATAAATGTGGAGTCTGAGGTTTCATAGCCTGGACCACTTCTCATCTCCTTTTGACCTTCCTGGGCTTCCTAACTATGGGCACAATTAACGAGCTCCCTTATCTTCTTGCCATCATGGTTTCTTCACCATAATAAACTATCCTTCCAAACATTAAGCCCAAAGAAACTCTTCCTCCTTTATATTGCTTCTTATCAGATATTTGTCACGGCAACAAGAAAAGTAACTGATACAGTTATTAGTTTTGACTGTGTTACTTTTCTTTTTCCCTCTTAGAAATAATTATTTATTTGTTTGTTTGTTTTAGTCTTATGCAAAGTAATGAAAAATATGAGATGATACATTGCCTAGTAAATGGGGCATTAGGCTTTTGTAATAAGGGGTGGTAATAGATAATATGAGTTCCTCAGAGGCTATAGGAACACTGGCTTATGGAAGAAGGCATTCTACTTTATAGACACTCTAACTAGAGGTATCAGTTTTTGGTGTCAAACAGCCAGATTCCTTGAATCATATGAATGTGTATCGCTTCTATTTTGACAAATGGGCTCTCAGATGATACATTCACTGCTACCACCTTCAACTGATTGGTCAAAGTTGAGCACATGGCGCCATAAAGAAAGTAGAAAATATATTTCTTTTAGATAGACATACATCAATAAAATTAGGAGGTATTCCATGCTTACTAACAGAAAGCAAAGTGAATATTTACCAAAAACAAAACCAAAAACAACCAAAACAAATCAAAACAAACCAAAACAATAAAACATAGTAGTTGTTCCTGCAACACTAATTGCTCTAAGATGCATATATTCTGGCCAATTCAAAAACTAGAGTAATTTTAAAGCCTGGTAAAAATGTTGAATGAAAGAACATAATCCACGGGAAATGTTAATGTGCCCCCATTTCATTTATTCTATTCATAAAAGAGCAAAAGATGTGCAATAAATAAGGTGCTAATTATGAAGATAGCTACTTCTCCTACTTGCCTTAAACTCTAAAGCCAGTTAATACAATCACATGACTACCTCTGCTTTCACCTTTCATTTCTCTGCCTCCTAGTTAAATCTGCTTCCAAGCTGCAGATGTCAATAGCAGGAAGTTGACTGTCTCACTACACATCCCTTGGCAAATCAGTGCATTCTTTCCTCTGTCAAGTCATTACCGTGCTTCTTTTGCTCACTATTCTGAAGTCTTCCATCAGATCCCTTTCCTTTGTCTTGAAATCTCAACAGTACTTCTGTCTTCATCAGCAAAGCAAAACCACACATACATATTTGCATGTAACAACAATGAATGCAAAAAGAGGCCACAGAATTTGAAGACTAACAAGGAGGCCTATAGGCAGTTTGGAGGGAAGACAGAAGGAGAGGATATAATTATATTATAATCTAGAAATATAGAAGAATGCAAAGATGGCTCCATTTCTAATGTCCTCTTCTAGAGGTCATGAATTCTGTTCCCACAACCACATGGTAACTCACAACCATTTGTAATGGGATCTGATGACCTCTTCTGGTGTGTCTGAAGACAGTGACAGTGTGCTCATATACATTAAACAAATAAACAAATTATACACACACACACACACACATATATATATATATGTGTGTGTGTGTGTGTGGGTGTGTGTGTGTGTGTGTGTCACTGATGAGATTAAGACAAGAAAATAACATCTTTGAGAAGCTATCATGAGCAAATCTAACCATCTCGCAGTCTGTGTTCCATCAGTTCATGTTTCTTCTTGCTATGATGATAAATGAATTTGAGTCTCTCCTAGGCCAATTTGGGCTTTTATGGATACATAAAATCTTTTTATTTACCCTTAATCAAAGATATTTAAAATGACAGAGGATGTAACTTAGTGGTAGAGAGTTTGCCTGGCATGGGCAAGGTCTTGAGGTCAAGTCCCAGCATTGTGGAGAAAAAAGGAAAAAGATATTGGAGCCACTAAGATAGATAAACAGGGAATGGTGCTTGTTGCGAAAGTCCAAGTTTGATCCTTTAAACACATATAGTAGTGGAAGGAGAAAATAAATTTCACAATTTGTTGTCTGACCTTCATATATGGCATATACATCCACTTAAACACACCAAACACTAATAATAATAATAGTAATAATAATAATAATAATGCTATTTAAAGTTACCTTTCCTCTACACCAGTGTTTGCTCTCTGCAAGACTATTCTTAGCATGCTAAGATAGATCCTTTAATATGTGTGTACAGGAAGAGACACAACCCTAAAGTGATACTTTCCTTCAGTGATGGCTACATTTCTGTTTTCCTTCACATCCAAACACTGATTCTTCCTTTATTTCATCACATTGCAATTTCTCACACCAGATAATATCAACAACTTCCACTTTATGAAATTCAATGCTTTCCTTATACATCTAAGAAAAATCACCCATCTAAATGTTTTCCTTACTGGGTCTCTGCATGTTTGGACTTTTATGTTGTCTCCTGATTTTTTTAATCCTTCATTCTTCAGCTTTCATTTTAAATTCACATCTCTCTTTTAAGCTTGTCTTTCTACCAAACTGTATCCCACAGCATATGAATATGGTATTATTTATCCATCCTCCAAAGAGTAATATCTCACTAAGACTATCCTCACTCCAACTATGGCCCCATTTCTCTAAATGCCCAGTGACTCTAACTATGTGTCTCTTAACTAAGACCCTTCCTTGATTATCTAATTAACATAACTTAAATATCAGTTTGTCATCACCACTAGCAGAAACTGGGAACGGAATGTTTATAACTCTGATTTCATGTTATCCCTACTTGCTGGAAACCTGTTAAAACCAGTTTCCTCACCTTGGTGGATGGCAATTTCATCCTTGCAGTGATTTGAACCCAAAGCCTAAGAATGTCTCATAACTTTTATTCTTTCTTTCCCTTACTATATTCAATCCACAGAACAGTCTATTCAAATCAAATCTGGAATCTGTTTCTCACTATTCATGTTTAGATCTATTACCCTATGTTAGTCTCCTTTAGTTCTTCCTGGGATAATTCAATAGCCTCTTACCTTTTTTATCTCCCCGATCCTACCCTTATGTACCTTCCTTCCCATAACAACCAATGATGTTATAAAAAGATCAGTGAGCATACAACCTCAAATACTGTGAAGTCATGTTACTAGTTTTTGATTTTACTCAGAGAAAAGTACAAGTCTTTATCTTAGCCAGAAAGACTAGAGTATTTGGTCCCTGGCCACTATCTGGTTCATTTCCTATGATTGTTACATCTTATGACAACTAAATGTTCCTAAAGAATACTAGGCATAAATTTACTTTATTAATGGTCATTCCTCTCTCTCGAATATTCTTTTATATGATACCCTTCCTTGCATTCTCACACATTCTAATTTTCACCAAGTATCTCTTCTCAGTGCCGGTGACAGTGGTGATGTAGTCACACATCTAGCCATTCCAAGACCTTTAATTATTTTAAGACACCTACAACCATCTAATAATCATTATCTGTCATGTATTTACTATATATTGCATATTGCAAGACATATATATTACATACATTATAGCTTGATACATAAGAGGAAAGATGTTTGTTCATATGTTTTGATCACCAATAGAGTCTAGTCCCTTAGAATATAGGGTAGTATATAATAGGTGATAAAAATATACTTGGTTATTAAACTTACAGGATATAGTTAATATTTTAAGTGACATTTTGATGTTTCAGACTTTTTTAAGTTATCTATAATACATCATTATGCTACTTTTATGTGAAAAATGACATCAATATTAAGATTAAATATAAGCTCCAATAATACATAAATCAATTACTTTCTTCAGTTTTTAAATTCATCCTTTAAAAGCCTAGTGCTGGTTATCTGAGTCAAGGAACTCTTACAGAAAATTCCAGCACCAGGTATGCATGTAAAAAAGCCATGCTGATAGAATGTTCGGATGATTGTTTAATGAGACAACAAAATAATAAAATAAAACATTGAATTTTAAAAACATATCTTTTGGAAAGTAATGTACATTTAAGTAGTATATAATCACATACCACTTATCAGACAAAAATTGAGGAAGTTCACACCTTACACAATTAATCTTATTTCTGTACTTACATATTTATGTTATTCTGTTTATGAATATACCTGTTGCAATACACAGAATATTCTCCACAAAAAGTCTCCCTTGATCCACATGTCAGCAGACCTGGCTTAAAGACCAAATTAGAATTTATATATGAGACACATATTCATGTTTATTTTATGGACAGACTTATTCACCCATTGGCCAGTTGGTATATTGCCAAGTAGAGTTTGTTTGTCCTTCCATCAATTTTTCAACTCCAAATTAAATGACTAAAATAAGTATAAATACCATAGGAGATGCTAGTTCACAAACAAGGAATGGTTAGATGGCTAGTTCTGTCTTTATTGGCTCCCTCCTGATATCACTGAGAACATCCTCTTATATGTACATTCTATGGTCCCTGGTATCTGCTCATCACCAATTTCCCACCAGTGTATGTACAAGACACAAATGTATCACAAATCCTGTAATATACTAAAATCTCATCCTACTGTATAATTATCAAGGCAAGGCTAAGACAGACTTTTTGCATTCAGGCAAAAAATGCACTACCAATAAGCCAATAAAACCTTTACAGACATAGGACATAAACTATCAAGATATGTGGGACACAATCTATAACTGCTTGCTTCTTTTGGTTTATAAACCCTGTACTTGAGCCATGAAAGCAAAACGAATCAAAGCTAATAAAAGTGCCAAGGTTTTATCCATCTTGTTCCTGATGGGATGTTCCCCCTACCTGTTCTTTTTATTTTTTTTATTTTTATTAGATATATTTCTTTATATTTCAAATGTTATTCCCTTTCCTGGTTTCCTGTCCATAAACCCCCTCCTTTCCCCTCCCCCATATGGGTATTCCCCCCATCCACCATATTCCCCTGCCCTGGGGGTCCAACCTTGACAGGACCAAGTGCTTCTCCTTCCACTGGTACCCCAACAAGGCTATTCTCTGCTGCATATGCAGTTGGAGCCCTGGGTCACCATGTATAGTCTTTAGGTAGTGGTTTAGTCCCTGGAAATTCTGGTTGGTTGGCATTGTTGTTCTTATGGGGTTGCAAGCTTTTTCAACTCTTTCAATCCTTTCTCTAATTCCCCCAAGGGGGTCCTGTTCTCAGTTCAGTGGTTTGCTCCTAGAATTGACCTCTGTATTGGACATGCTCTGGATGTGTCTCTCAGGAGAGATCTGTATCCAGTTCCTTTCTGCATTCATTTTTTAGCTTTATCCATCTTATCTAGTTTTGGTGGATATATATATATATATATATATATATATATATATATATATATATATATATATATATATATATATATATATATATATGGGCCACATGTGGGGCAGGCTCTGAATGGCCATTTCTTCTGTCACTACTCTAAACTTTGCTTCCATATCCCCACTTATGGATATTTTTCCCCTTTTAAGAAGGAGTGGGAGCATCTGCATTTTGGTTATCCTTCTTGAGCTTCCTGTGCCCATGTGTTCGAGATTCTTCCCCACTTTTTCTTCTATTAGTTTGAGTATATCTGGTTTGATGTGGAGGTCCTTGATCCTCTTGGATTTAAGCTTTGTACAGAGTGATAAGAATGGATCGATTTGCATTCTTCTACATGCTGACCTCCAGTTGAACCAGCACCATTTGTTGAAAAAGCTATCTTTCTTCCATTGGATGGTTTTATCTCCTTTGTCAAAGATCAAGTGACCATAGGTATGTGGGTTAATTTCTGGGTCTTCAATTCTGTTCCATTGATCTATCTGCCTGTCTCTGTACCAACACCATGCAGTTTTTATGACTATTGCTCTGTAATACTGCTTGAAGTCAGAGATGGTGATTTCCCCCAAAAGTTCTTTTATTGTTGAGAATAGTTTTAGCTATCCTGGGTTTTTTGTAATTCCAAATGAATTTGCAAATTGCTCTTTCTATCTCTATAAAGAACTGAGAAGGAATTTTGATGGGGATTGCATTGAATCTGTAGATTGCTTTTGGCAAAATGGCCATCTTTACTATATTAATCCTGCCACTGATTCCAGAATGATCACAGGCCATCTATGCTCTCAGATGAAAGGTCAGCATACCCAGGAACTGAGTTCAAATACATCTTTAGTGACAATGACTTTCCTCTTTAGTGCTGAATAGCAAAAGGAAACTAAGCCTTAATAAGTTGATCACAATCTAGCCAGTGTCGTATCCTCCCAGGAACTGAACACCAAATAAAGCTAAAGCCTAGAACTTGAGTTCCTTCCAGCTGTATTTTCAGGCGGTCAACTTCGTATGAGAGCAGCAATCATCTGTGCTATAAATAAAAACTGATGAGAACACACAGGCATGTATGACTTGCTTGATAAAATTAAAACAAAAACCTTATATTATCTTAAAGTGGAAGGAAGACTAAACCACTGTTAGAATGTTAGTATGTTCACATGAAACATTTTGACTTTGGACAAAGTTGGAAGGTTTTGGCTAGTAATAAAGCCATTAAAATTTTATTCTGAGCCATGAACCTGAATGTTCCTATGACCCAAATTTATTATATAAAAGAGTTAAAAGAAGAAGACGAGAAAAGTACTGGAGGAGCAGCCACACAATTGTATACACAGAGATATTTGGTATCTGCAGAATATTGACTTCAAGAAATATCCAAATCAAGTTTCTTATAAAGTGATGTAGGTACTTTTTTATATTATATATGTCCCTTCATAAATTCTTGAAATCTTTCTTTTGTATGTATGTGTTCCCTACATGTTTATATGTGCAGTAGATGTGCACACATTGTTCATACAGCACATGCATAGGTATGCTTGTTCTGGCATGCACCTGAAGAGGATACTAGCTTCCATGGAACTGGAATTAAACATGCTTGTGAGCGACCAAGTGAGTTCTGAGAACTGAACCCGGGTTCTCTGCAAGAGCAATACGGTTTCTAAGTCATTGATTCGTCTCACTAGCACATCTTCATATACGTTTAATAATCTCCTGATAACATAATCCTAAATAAAAGCATTCTATTCAAATAGTTGGTATGCTACATTGTTTTAAGATAATGACAAAAAGTCTATATAGATGTGATTTCCTTTTTTCAATATTGTCAATGGCAGTCTCTGACTTGTTGAATCCAAGGATGTGGCACCTGTGAGCCTGTCTGTGGGCAGGATCTGGTGTCTAGTAGAATGCAAGACCTATTCTTTGCCCATGGCTTCAGGTGCAATGCATATGTTTTGAGACTAATAATGTCCATTTAGCTTAGGACCTTAAAACATCCTTCAGTGTCCTCCAGCTTTCTTGTTTAGAATCTATATACATTTGTGAAGCAGAACAGATGGCCAGTATTAAACCTATGTAATAATATTGCCTTTGTTTTCACTGTCTTTGGCAGGAGAACTGTGCTCACTGAGCTTTTAGTAGCCTTCTAGACAAGGCTCTACAAATGACTGAGCCCTGTCTAGGCAGCCAGCCATGGAGAAAGCAAAGATTGGACACGCTGTTTCTTTGGCTAACCATGTTGGTAGTCATCCAAATTAAATGATGACATGACAGAGCTCCAGACAGTGAGGGAGTGTCACACTGTAATCTCAACTCAGTAAGGTCTTGTTCAGTTGTAGCATAATGTCTCAACAATACCTCATTTTCAAAGAAGCACTGCAGAAGATTCAGAGGACAACCTGTGTTAACCAAACCCTTAAACTCTTAGCTTGTCAGCAGGGATTGTTATATTCATTGGCACTTCAGACGCATTCGGTGGGAAAGTTCTGGGGCTGATCCCAATTCTGGAAATGCATTTTTCCCTGTGATTATGGAAGAGGTACAGGTGCACAGACAGCATGGGCCGATCTTCCCTCCAATTCTACTTGAATTATGGCTATCTAGTAACAATCTGCTGCCCAGCGGTTTACTGACATGTAGAGCACAACTAAGTAGACACTCAGAAGATGGAGACTGAACAAGCCAACTGTCAGTGTGTTCTATTGAACTACCATTATACACATGGGTTTCACACTGGCGTTAGAGAGAAGAGCTGCAACCATAAATTATGTTTAAGTATCTACAGAGTAACATTCTGAAGTGGGCAATCACTACTTACCTTCCAGTATTTTTTTCCTTGTTTTCCTCCCCAGATTTGGTAATCAACTCCATTTTGCAGAATGGTGGGCATATCCACCCTCTAGGAAGCTTCTTCAGTGTCAAGTCAGTATGTATTAATAAAACATACACCAATCAGAATATTTATAAGGCACTTACTTGTGTTCCAAAGACACCCAGTAAATGTTGCAATTGTTGAGAGAAAGGAAGTCATTGACAACTTGTAGAGGTTAAGAAAAGATATAATTTGCTTGATTTGGTAGTTAGAGGTAAAGTTTTGGCAGAGATTATAAAGAAATTTTGGTTGTTTTAGGAACATTTTAGATGGGGAAGTGAATCCTCACAGATAGTAAATATGACTAGCAGAAAAACTAATGGACAATTCAACTATCAAGCCACGTAGTTTAGTCTCTTCTCCTGTCTATCAGCCTCTTCATCAATAATATTGAGATAAGTATGCATCCTCATTTGGAGTTGCTATAAATAAGTGGAATATACAGCAGAACACTGTAAGACAGTGAATGATAATGCCGGGCTCTTTCCATCACCTTCCAAGTAATGGATCAAATCAGGAAGTCCTTTGTTGTATGAATTTGGACATTTTCCCTACTGGTTTTTGGATAATGGTAATTATGATTTATAGGTAGGCTTTGTATTTTATATTAAATACTCATAAAATAGTTCTACCATTTTACAACTGGCGAGAAACCATGCACAGTATTACATTTTACTCTAATTACTTGAAATTTATATGAATGCACACAGAACTGGCATTTCGAAAAGAAGTGTACTAGCAATTTTATTATGCATTAAAGTAAAGAGGTATCTATCATCTTGGGTCCCAAGGAAAGGTTTCATATTGTCTTGACAGTGGCATGTTCATATACTCTTGTACAGATAGAAAGTAACTTGTGGTTTAGGTTACATACCACTCCTGACCTTCATTGAAGGGGACATAAAGTGGCTTCTATTTAGTCAGCCTTTCATAGTGAGACTCTGAGTACTTTAGGCATAAGAAATAGCAAAGTATCTGGTAATGTAAGACATAGATCTGACTTGCAGGCAGTTGATTTCTATAACTGGCTACTTTCCTTCCTGGAAAGATGTCTTTTCCTTGCTATAGGTATTATACTATAGTTCTCATGTACAAGAATCTTGCCTACATTGTGAAAGGTAGAAATGGGAAAGAGAGAAATGAAATTAAGTAGACTTTTGAAGAATACAATGTAACTATGTGCATTTCCATTCCCCCCAATAGTGTTAATAAATTAAATTTACTAACATTACTTGAAATTTATTAATGCATTTATTAATACATTTTTCTCATTGGCCCTTTTTTATCCTCAACTAGTATTGAAAGAGCCTCCCGTCTTTCCCAGGAGTCCTGCTTTAAAGATACAGTGAGGTATGATGAGTTAGAGCTATCCCACAATGATAGGAATAGCCCACACCTTCACACAAAATCGGAATCTCAAAGAAACTGAGACCCATTGTACATGACAGACTTTGGGTTTATTTTCTTCCTTCTTATATGAGAGTGTATTTTCTTTTGCCCTTGATTTTACCTGATCTTAACTGTATTGATTCTTAGTTCTTAGCATAATTTGTTTCAAGATCACCAGAATTCTTTATTATAACTTTTAGTGCCTCCAAGACTCTCTTCATTTCTGAATTTGATTCCTTTCTGTGATGTCTTAACTACCCACCAAACCTCTTGCATAACCCTCAAGTAGCCATAGGATTTTAGAATTTAGAAAAGAGAAGTCAACCTGGGAGAAGTCAACTTACATAAGAACCAAAGGCCACATGATACCAACCTCCAAGCCAGTTGGTTTTCCTACCCTGGGGAGCAATGACTTCTATTACCTCTTGTCACAAGCTTTCCTTACTTTGTGAAAGTTTCTGATAACTATTTTGAAAGAGCCTTCTCTTATGGCATTAGCAGGAAATCAGAATGTCAATTTATTTATATCAAGCCTCAGGGCAAAATCACTGTGCACGTTGAAAGCTACTGAAATGCAGAAAATATTCTCTCATTTAATCCCTATCTTCTCACCTCCTCATTCATACCCTCAAGTAATTCCTGGAAGACCCATAAGGAAGGGGAGGGGGGAGGGGGATGTTTGCCCGGAAACCGGGAAAGGGAATAACACTCGAAATGTATATAAGAAATACTCAAGTTAATAAAAAAAAATAAAGTAAAAAAAAAAAAAGTAATTCCTAAAAGGTCTAAAGAATTTCAAATTCTTGCTTCCCCCAGAATACACAGATTGACAACTCTCCCCTTCTATCTCCACAATCACTAAATAGTTGTGTAATAGTAGCAGTGTATTATTGGCAAGAAAAGCATTAATGTTATTTTATGACCTTGCGCCAAGCGATGGTATTAGTTACTTTTCTGATTCTGAGATAAAACATGAAGACCAAGACAACTCACAAGATAAAGCATTTAATCAGACTTATTGTTAAATTACATGGGTTACCATGATGGTGGAGCAATGGCTCAGTCACAAGGACAGCTGAGAACTCACAATGAACTTCACAAGTAGGAGACAGAATTATACACTGTGGCTGGCATTAGTTTTGGAAACTCAAAACTCATCCCCAGTGACATACCTTCCCCAACAATGTCATACCTCCTAATTTTTTCCTAACAGTTCCACCAACTGGGGGCCAAATAGTCAAATAGATGAGCTTACAATGGCAATCCTTATTGAAATATCCACAGGCTGTGATGCCAAAGTTTCAGGCGACAAGGCCTAACCATGTCCTGTTGAAGGTTCATCCTCTTGCCTAACCTTGTCCTGCTATAGGTTCATCTTCTTGCCCCAAAGCAGGGTTTCCCTTCTTGAGTGCAGTATCAATCGCCCTTTACCCCTAAACCCCACAGCTATCTGCTGCTCCGTGTTGAACTTCCAGAGCCTTTGATTGGCAGTGCATTCTGGTTCTTTTGCCAACAACATCATCTAACCTGAACAGTGTGACTTATGTAAAACATGATATCTGAATGAGGCTGGAGGCAGGCAGGAAGAAGACAGGGCTGATTGGAAAGGGCTTCATTAAAAATAAAACATCCCTCCCTGTTTGAAGCAAACACGGCCTGCTAACAAGGATTCTGCTTGTTGGAGCTTCCAGCTGTTCCCTCCTGAGTGCTTGGGTATCAAAGCTGTGTGGGCCCACAGTAGGACTGTTTGCTTGTCTGCCAGAGCAATTACAGCCTGGCAGTGCTCAGGTCTGTTACTGCTTTCATTACTATTATTACTTGTCTGCTCATGGATTCTGAAGCCTGTCTACATAGACACAAACCCCAGGGAATCTCCAAGCCACAGGCACAGTGTTTGCCGTCGCTGCTCCGTGACTCTTGGATTGATATGAATTTAACGTGTTCCCTTTATCTGGTAAGCCGAACCAAAGAAATGTAGGCTTACATTCACAGGAAAGAATGTTTCCTGCAGAAAATGTCAGTTCTCGAGGCAGGCATAGGATAAAGGAAAAACAGAATCTTCATTTTCATTTGAAAAGATTTACCACTGGTAGTTTTGGACCAGGGTTCCCTTCCTGCAGCTGGTTCCAGAGGCATATTTGATGCAAAACTGTACACAATATATATTCCATTAGTGCTTTGCTTAGAGCAAAAAATGAATTAAATAAATAAATTAATTGAAAAAAATTATGAAGACAAACACACTAATAAATTTCTCCTTCAGATAATCAGAATACTTTGCATTCTTAGAATGTGACTTTTATGCATATTTTTGCAAATATTTATGTAAATGTGCTCGTCTCACTGTCTGAAAACAGCAACAATGTAGAAAGCTTTAAAAACAATCATCTTTAATGTTAACTGTATTAGTAATCCAATGTGGTCAATAAATTTTTCTTATTGATATTTCAGCTCAAATACTTAAATTAATCACTACTTCTTAATTTACTTATTGACTCAAATCTTTTAAAAAAGATTACACTGCCATCTTATTGCTTTTAAACTGTTAGTGATGATTTTTCTCTACATTTGGTCAAGCCTTATTGACTGGGTACAAAGTAGTCCTATTGCTTTTTTTCAGATACCATAATTTGGATCTTACCAGGGAATCCTGCCATACAATAATCTCCAGACCTCAATGCTTATAAGGCCTTCTTCCCATTTGTTTCTCATTTTTTCCATCCTGTCCCTCTTTAATATATTTGCTACAACAAAAAAATAAATAAAGAACAAACAAACAAAAAAACAAAAAACAAAAAAAAACAGAAAGAAACAATACATGTATTAATGAAGGAGGGCATAGGTGACAAGCGATGCTCTCAACTTGAGTGCCTATAGGCACTGGGCAGGCAGAAAAATTACAAGGGACTAGGGAAATGTAGTAAATGGTTGCCAAACAGCTGTGCTTCTATTACTTTTAAGCAACTTAGTTGTATTACTTTTAAAACTGTTTCTGGGGGGTTGCAAACCCCTTCGATTCCTTCAGTCCTTTCTGTAACTCCTCCATCGGGGAGCCCATGCTCAACTAGAACCCCAGAAGTCCCAGGGACTAAACAACCAACGAAAGAATACACATGAAAGGACTCATGACTCTAGCTACATATGTAGCCGAGAATGGCATTGTCTGGCATCAATAGGAAGAGAGGCCCTTGGCCCTGTGAAGGCTCAATTCCCCAGTGTAGAGGAATGCCAGGATGGTGAGGTGGAAATGGGTGGGTGGGTGGTGGAGCACCCTCATAGAAGCAGGGTTAGGAATCCCCGTGGGGAAGAGAGCAGACCACCCAGGAGTGCAGACATCCCAAGGCCATAGGACAGACTGCCACCTCTGCACACCTTGGCCCACATCCTTGGTCCAAGGGGAAACTGCATAGTGCCTCTGGACAGAGGGATAAAGGGACAGACAGCCGCCAGTACCCATGGTTCTGGTCTGTGCCCAGGAACGAACTGATCCCACAAAACAGCTCCCTGCAACCAAATCCCGTGGGGGAGAGAGCTGCAAACTCAGAAGTGTGGATACTCCTTATTTTTTATTTATTTATTTTTTCGGAGCTGGGGGTCTGTATACTTCTGAGAAGTCAGAAAATACCCTCTGCCCACAGTGCAGAGGAAGAGGGAATCACATAGTGCCAACTGTGCCTGCTGGGTGAAAGGATCTACATGAGCAATCAGGGGCAGGACCCTTTGATTCCTGCCCATGCCAAGAGCTGAAAGACAGTTTCAGGAGCGCCGCCACAGCTGAGAACAGAGCATCTGTTCTCAGGAAAGGTTGAAAGAAAACAAACAAACAAAAAAAAAAAAACAGTTCTACAGGAGTGCTGCCACAGAGACCTACAGCAGGGCCAAGTCACTCCCAGAAACAGCAAGACAAGCAAACACCAGAGACAACCCAATGTCTAGAAGCAAGTGCAGGAACCTAATAAGGAAACCAAGATTACTTGGCATCATCAGAGCCCAGTTCTCCCACTATAGGAAATACTGGATATTCAAACACACCAGAAAAGCAAGATTTAGATTTTAAATCACATTTTTTGACAATGATGGAGGACTTTAAGAAAGACATAAAGGACTCCCTTAGAGAAATGCAGGAAAGCACAAGTAAACAAGTAGAAGCCCTTAGAGAGAAAACACAAAAATCACTGAAAGAATTACAGGAAAACACAACCAAGCAGGTGAAGGAATTGGTAATGGAAATAGAAAAAATAAAGAAAGCACAAAGGGAGACAGCCCTGGATATAGAAAACCAAAGGAAGAGACAAGGAGCTCTCTTCACCAACAGAAAACAAGAAATAGAAAAGAGAATCTCAGTGGCAGAAGATACCATAGAAAACATCAACACAACTGTCAAAGATAATGGAAAATGGAAAATGCTACTGGCCCAAAACATACAGGAAATCCAGGAAACAATGAGAAGATCAAACCTAAGGATAATAGGTATAGAAGAAAGTGAAGATTTCCAACTTAAGGGACCAGTAAATATATTCAACAAAATTATAGAAGAAAACTTCCCTAACCTAAAGAAAGAGATGTCCACAAACATACAAGAAAACTATAGAACTCCAAATAGATTGATCCAGAAAAAATTCCTCCAGTTATATAATATTCAAAACCACAAATGCACAAAACAAAGAAAGAATATTAAAAGCAGTAAGGGAAAATGGTCAAGTAACATATAAAGGCAGACCAATAAGAATTACACCAGACTTCTTACCAGAGACTATGAAAGCCAGAAGATCCTGGACAGATGTCATACAGACCCTAAGAGAACACAAATGCCAGCCCAGGTTACTGTATCAACAAAACTTTCAATTGACATAGATGGAGAAACCAAGGTATTCCATGACCAAACCAAATTTACACAATATCTTTCTACAAATCCAAGCTTACAAAGGATAATAGATGGAGAACTCCAACACAAGGAGAGAAACTACACTATATAGAATGCAAGAATATAATTTCCTTGCAATGAAACCAAAAGAGAGACAAACAAACATAATTCCACCTCTAACAATGAAAATAACAGGAAGTGACAATCACTATTCCTTAATATCTCTCAACTTCAATGGACTCAATTCCCAAATAAAAAGACATAGACTAACAGACTGGATATATAAAGAGAACCCAGCATTTTGCTGCATGCAGGAAACACACCTCAGAGACAAAGACAGACACTACCTCAGAGTAAATGGCTGGAAAACAATTTTCCAAGCAAATGGCCTGAATAAACAAGCTGGAGTTACCATTCTAATGTCAATTAAAATTGACTTTCAAACAAGAGTCATTAAAAAAGATAAGGAAGGACACTTTATATTCATCAAAGGAAAAAATCCACCAAGATGACTCTCAATCCTACATATCTATGCTCCAAATACATTCATAAAAGAAACCTTACTAAAGTTCAAAGCACACATTGCACCTCACATGAATTTAGTAGGAGATTTCAACACCCCACTCTCATCACTGGACAGATCATGGAAACAGAAATTAAACAAAGACGCAGAGAAACTAACAGAAGTTATGAACCAATTGGATTCAACAGATATTTAAGGAACATTCCATCCTAAAATAAAAGGATATACCTTTTTTTCTCATGGAACCTTCTCCAAAATTGACCATATAATCGGTCACAAAACAGGCCTCAACAGATACAGGGAGATAGAAATAATTTCATGCATCTTATCAGATCACCACTCACTAAGACTGGTTTTCAAATACAACAATAATGACAGAAAGTTCACATATGCATGGAAGTTGAACAATGCCGTACTCATTGACAACTTGGTCAAGGAAGAAATAAAGAAAGAAATTAAAGACTTCTTAGAATTTAATGAAAATGAAGAAACAACATTCCCAAACTTATGGGACACAATGAAAGTGGTAGTAAGAGGAAAATTCATAGCTCTGAGTGCCTGCAAAAAGAAACAGGAGAGAGCATATGTCAGCAGCTTGACAGCACACCTTAAAGCTCTAGAACAAAAAGAAATAAACCCAAGAGGAGTAGAAGGCAGGAAATAATCAAACTCAGGGCTGAAATCAACCAAGTAGGAACGAAAAGGACTATACAAAGAATCGACAAAGGCAGGAGCTGGTTCTTTGAGAAAATCAACAAGATAGATAAACCCATAGCCATAATAACCAGAGGTCACAGAGAGTGTATCCAAATTAAGAAAATCAGAAATGAAAAGGGAGACATAACAGAATCTGAAGAAATTTAAAAAATCATCAGATCCTACTACAAATGCCTATATTCAACAAAACTGGAAAATCTGGAGGAAATGGACAATTTTCTAGACATATACCAGGTACCAAAGTTAAATCAGGAACAAATAAATCACCTAAACAACCCCATAACTCCAAAAGAAATAGAAGCAATTATTAAAGGTCTCCCAACCAAAAAGAGCCCAGGTCCAGATGGGTTCAGTGCAGAATTCTATCAGGACTTCATAGAAGACCTTATACCAAGACTATCCAAACTACTCCACAAAATTGATACAGATGGAGCACTACCGAATTCCTTCTATGAAGCCACAATTCCTCTTATACCAAAACCACACAAAGACTCAACAAAGAAAGAGAACTTCAGACCAATTTCCTTTATGAATATTGATGCAAAAATAATCAATAAAATTCTTGCAAACAGAATCCAAGAACACATCAAAATGATCATCCATCATGATCAAGTAGGCTTCATTCCAGGGGTGCAGGGATGGTTTAATATAGGAAAATACATCGATGTAATCCACTATATAAACAAACTCAAAGATAAGAACCACATGGTAATTTCATTAGATGCTGAGAAAACATTTGACAAAATTCAACACCCCGTCATGATAAAAGTCCTGGAAAGATCAGGAATTCAAGGCCCATATCTAAACAGTAAAAGCAATATACAGCAAACCAGTAGCTAATATCAAACTAAATGGAGAGAAACTTGAAGCAATCCCACTAAAATCCGGGACTAGACAAGAGGCTGCCCACTCTCTCCCTACTTATTCAATATAGTACTCAAAGTCCTAGCCAGAGCAATCAGACAGTGAAAGGAGGTCAAAGGGATACAATTTGGAAGGGAAGAAATCAAAATATCACTATTTGCAGATGATATAATAATATACTTAAGGGACCCCAAAAGTTCCCCCAGAGAAGTACTTAACCTGATAAACAACTTCAGCAAAGTGTCGGGGTATAAAATTAACTCAAACAAATGAGTAGCCTTTCTGTACTCAAAGGATAAACAGGCTGAGAAAGAAATTAAGGAAATGATACCTTTCACAATAGTCCCAAATAACATAAAATATCTTGGTGTGACTTTAAACAAGCAAGTGAAAGATCTGTATGACAAGAACTTCAAATCTCTGAAGAAAGAAATTGAGGAAGATCTCAGAAGATGGAAAGATCTTCCATGCTCATGAATTGGCAGGATTAATATAATAAAGATGGCCAGTTTGCCAAAAGCAATCTACAGATTCAATGCAATCCCCATCAAACTTCTACTCAATTCTTTATAGAGATAGAAAGAAAAATTTGCAAATTTATTTGGAAGACCAAAAAACCCAGGATAGCAAAAAGTATACTCAACAATAAAACAACTTCTGGGGGAATAACCATCCCTGACTTCAAGCAGTATTACAGAGCAATAGTCATAAAACCTGTATGGTATTTGTACAGAGACAGGCAGGTAGATCAGTGGAATAGAATTAAAGACCCAGAAATGAACCCACACACCTATAGTCACTTGATCTTTGACAAAGGAGCTAAAACCATCCAATGGAAGAAAGATAGCATTTTTAACAAATGGTGCTGGTTCAACATGTAGAAGAACGCAAATCGATCCATTCTTATCATCATGTACAAAGCTTAAGTCCAAGTGGATCAAAGACTCCACACCGAACCAGATACACTCAAACTAGTAGAAGAAAAAGTGGGGAAGAATCTTGATCACATGGACACTGGGGAAAATTTCCTGAACAAAACACCAATGGCTTATGCTCTAAGATCCAGAGTCAACAAATGGGACCTCATAAAACTGCAAAGTTTTTGTAAAGCAAAGAAACTGTCATTAGGACAAAAGGGCAACCGACAGATTGGGAAAAGATCTTTACCAATCCTACACCTGATAGAGGGCTAATACCCAAAATATACAAGGAACTCAAGAAGTTACACTCCAGAGAGTCAAATCACCCTATTAAAAATGGTGTACAGAGCTAAACAAAAGATTCTCAGCTGAGGATTATCGAATGACCAAAAAGCACCTAAAGAAATGTTCAATATCCTTAGTCATCAGGGAAATGCAAATCAAAACAACCCTGAGATCCCACCTCACACCAGTCAGAATGTTTAAGATAAAAAACTCATGTGACAGCAGATGCTGGTGAGGATATGGAAAAAGAGGAAAACTCCTCCGTTGTTGGTGGGATTGCAAACTGGTACAACCACTCTGGAAATCAGTATGGAGATTCCTCAGAAAATTGGACATTGAACTATCTGAGGACCCAGCTGTACCACTCCTCAGCAGATACCAAAAAGATGCTCCAACATATAACAAAGACTCATGCTGCACTATGTTCATAGCAACATTATTTATAATAGCCAGAAACTGGAAAGAACCGAGATGCCCTTCAACAGAGGAATGGATTCAAAAAAATGTGGTACATCTACCCAGCTATCAAAAACAATGACTTCATGAAATTCATAGGCAAATGAATGGGACTGGAAAGTATCATGCTGAATGAGGTAGCCCAATCACAGAAAAACACACATGGTATGCACTCATTGATAAGTGGATATTAGCCAGAAAGCTCAAATTACCCAAGATGCAATCTACAGACCACAGGAAGCTCAAGAAGAAGGATGACCAAAATGCAGATGCTCCCACTGCTTCTTAAAAGGGGGAAAATATTTATAGGAGGGGATATAGAAGCAAAGTTTAGAGCAGTGACTCAAGGAATGGCCATTCAGAGCCTGACACACTTGTGGGCCATACGTATATAGCCACCAAAAATTAGATAAGATTGATGAAACTAAAAAATGCATGCAGAAAGGGACTGATATAGATCTCTCCTGAGAAACACATCCAGAGCAGGTCCAATACAGAGGTCAATGCTAGCAGCAAATCACCAAACTGAGAACAGGACCTCTTTAGGGGGAATTAGAGAAAGTATTGAAGGAGCTTGCAACCCCATAAAAACAACAATGCCAACCAACCAGAGCTTCCAGGGACTAAACCACTATTGAAAGACTATACATGGACTGACCCAGGGCTCCAACTGCATATGTAGCAGAGAATTGCCTTGTTGGGGCACCAGTGGAAGGGAAAGCCCTTGGTCTTGCCAAGGTTGAACCCCCAGGGCAGGGTAATATGGGGGAGAGCACTAAGAGAGATGTATAGTGGGAATACTATAGGGGAGGGGGAAGGGAGGAAATGGAGGCTTATGGACAGAAAGCTGGAAAGGGGAATAACCTTTGAAATGTAAGTAAAGAAATATATAATAAAAATTAAAAAAGAAGGATGGGTAGGGGATAGATTAGGGGGTTTTGGAGGTGAAACAAGTAAAGGAAAATGTCCAATAAAAAAGGAAGCCAAATGCAACAGACAAAGAGAGAAGACTCTGAAAATAACTCAGAAAGTTGTGGTAAAAACCATGGTGTCATACTTCAGTTCAAAAAATAAAAAATAAAACATTCTTATCCAGGAAAAAAACTCTTTGAAGAGATAAGCATTGTGTCTAAGTAAAGAAGTCTGCAGGTGCACATTGGTGTCTGTCTGTGACTTAAGGTATCAGCTTATATCACCGAGGTTTTGTTTCCATTAAAATGCAAGTGTTTCCCCCATTTTAATGTGGTTCTACCTGTATGATTCTTGGGGACTAACATAGTTTTTTCTTACCCTTTTTGGTGATCTTTTAACTGACCGTCTAGGATGAAAATCACTCTTGACCAAGTCCTACACTAGATGCATGAAGTGAAAGCAATCTTTGGGGGTGTGACTGATGAGCATGTTGTCCCTGCAAACTGCAAACATGAGTTCGTTCAGCTTAAGTCCTAGGATACAGTGAGCTACGCTGATGTTCATTAGATGAGTGAGATGACTGTACAAGTTCATAAGTATCTGCCAGCGATGATAATTTGTCCCAATTGAACTTTTAATCATCACTGAAATGTCTAATTCTTCATGGAACTAGAGATACTACATAAAAGAAGTCTACAGGGACATTCACATGCTATTCAAGAATAATCAAGTGTTCACAGCCTTTTTAAAACATTACTGAAACCCCAAATAAACCGTCTTGGGAGAGCAAACAAGCAATCCCAAAAGTACCCTGTGAACTAGGATTTGGGAGAGGATGCTAAAGTTATATCACGATATAGGGGTTTACAAGACCTCCTACTTTCTTTGCTTTCCATGCTTGGCTTGCTATGACAGTTGTGTAGTTTTCCAACAAACACATCTGAGTAGTCAGATAGATCATTGTTTTGGGATAATTTTTCTGTATTTCAAAATCTTCATTTTCTTTATTCCAATAAATTTATATATTCTATACTGAATATATATACCTTAGGAATGTTATTCTATCTTGTGCTACTCAATAATTTAATTTGATATGATGATAATACTTCTAATTTCATTTGAATATCAGAGATATTTTATTGCTTTGTTTTATCTATACCATATCGGCCAGGTAATAATTGGAGAAAAGGAAATTATATGCTTAGAAGAAAACACCCAAACCAAGCAGGAACCAGTAATATTCATTGATAAACAGAAGTACATAGACACACTTTTGTTATTGGTGAAAACCTGCTCTGACTCTTGGTTTGATACGTCATGTACCAAACATCCCAAGCAAACTGGGCTCTGGAGATGCTGCTTCAGGTGAAGTGCTTGAGTTGAAAGCACTGAGACCAGAACATGGGTCCTGGAATCCAAAAAGGAAACAAACAAGTGAACCTCAACACTAGGAAGCCAGGAGGAGGCAGGAATAAAAAGAGCCCCAGAGCTTTATTGGCTAGCTATTGGTAAGATCTAGGATCAGTGAAAAGACCTTGTCTCAAAAAATCTAATGCAGAATGGTAGAGAAAGACATCCAACATTGACCTCTGATCTATGCATGTGCACACACACACACACACACACACACACACACACACACACACACACACACATCCATGCATACAAGCCCTTGAATTAATTCATACCTAGACAGAGCATCTATTCTACACCTCTACACCTTAGGGCAGGTCATATGTGCTTTATATCTCATTGACACAGAAGTACTTTAGTAGTCAGAAATAATTCCCCATTTTAAAATCAAGGGTACCGAATGTAAAGGCATTATAAATGTGAATGAACTTGTTTAGATAGGGGAGTGTGAGAGTTGTGATTCTGAACACCTAAGAGCTGAACACCAACAAACTCTATACTATTCAATGTGGGGGCCTTCCTGGGGACTATATACTCACGTGCAGTA
Source organism: Rattus norvegicus (assembly GCF_021556685.1). Lineage (NCBI taxonomy): Eukaryota > Metazoa > Chordata > Mammalia > Rodentia > Muridae > Rattus > Rattus norvegicus. Next base: position 143,166,293 of record NC_141534.1, read on the forward strand.
TCCCTCAAACTGTCTACTGACCTCTTCCTTCTAAGGTGTTGACCGATGGAATGCCATAGTTCTATAAGAAGCCAGTAGACAGTGAATTAATAGAATCATTGTGCTTCCTTAATTTTTGAAACCATGTGCTTAGTTACCAGCTTGGCTTCCCATTTGGCTCAGGCTTCTTATTTCATCAAAGACACAAAATCATGAACATTTCATAGTCAAGCATTAATATGCAGATCACATTCTGAACATTATTGGACTTGACTTTAATGGTGTTCTTACCCATAAAACCTGCCAGCCAGCCAATGTGACTGGCAAAGGCATCTATAATGGATCCCATTATTTTTTTTTCCTGGAGCTGGGGACTGAACCCAGGGCCTTGTGCTTGCTAAGCAAGCGCGCTACCACTGAGCTAAATCCCCAACCCCAATGGATCCCATTCTTAGTAGACAACATATACACGAGCAAGTGGTAGCCACAGCTTCATGTTCATGTTATTCTGTTCATACTAAAGAGTTAACCATTCAGGGGAGAATCTGTTCCGTTGCCATGGCCAGTAAGGCTCTAGTTGATTACTGTCTTTTTCAGACAAGTTTCTCTAAATGATGGCTCTAACATGTAGGATGTATGGGCAATGCAACATTTCTGCCTTCTCCTTCCAGTCTGCTGGGGGAAAGACAAGTCCAAGTGAGATTTGACAAATTACCCACAGACTCAGAGCTAGAAATGCAACCCTTGTCATTATGTCAAATAAGACTGGCCAAGTTGTGGAAGATGACGACAAGTGCCTGAGTTGTGAGTGGCAATAGAGAAATAGGAATGCCACCTGTCTTTATGCCCAACTGAGATATGCATGTTTTTGTGCCATACTGGGAAATATGTTGTAGGAGGTATTCAGAAAGAACAAGAGCTTTGAGAGTGCATAGCCTGTAATCAAGGAAGATTCCCCTGGTCTTCAAACGCTTTTGAGAAGCAAGTATATGAATCTTGACTTATTTATGTATTGTACTGTCTTAGAATAAGAATTTGTTTCACCCTTATGTTGGTTCTAATCTATATAACTTTGGGTACAGAACTGAGAGGTTTTGCCAAAGCCTGACCAATACAGAGGAAGAAGCTTGCAGCCAACTATGAGACTAAGCATAGGGACCCCAATGGAGGAATTAGGGGAAAGACTGATAGAGCTGAAGGGGTTTGCAACCCCATAGGAAGAATATTAATATCAACCAACAAGATCCCCTAGAGCTCCCAAGGACTAAACTACTGGCCAAAGAGTACACATGGAGGGACCCATGGCTCTAGCTGCATATGCAGCAGAGGATTGCCTTTATCAGTCTGAGGGCAGACCCTTGGTCCTGTGAAAGGTCAATGCCCCAGCATAGGGAAATGCTAGGGTGGTGAGGTGATAGTGGGTGGGTAGGGGAGCACCCTCATAGAAGCAGGGGTAAGGGGATGGGATAAGGCGTTTGTGGAGGGGAAGTCTGAAGGGGGATAAAATTTGAAATATGAATAAATAAAATAACCAATAAAATTAAAACAAAACACTCATTTTTAAAAGGAGCAAAAAAAAATCTCAAATTTAAACTTAGATAAAAAAAAGAGTTGCCAGTTTATATCTGTAGATCAGAGACGTAAGCTTGCTTAAATTCTAGGCTATTTAAAGACACAGTGTCTGCTTCACAATTTACCATTGCCTTGTGGTTCTTAAAGACATGAAAGGCACCCACAGACAGCTTTGCTGTCTGTTATGTGGTCATTCATGGTATAGGGACAATATCATCAATAAAAGACTCTGCAAGTCCAACATAGAAATAAGGACATATTTGAAATCCAGCTCACACTTTGTGCCCTGCTGGTCCAGTGAATCTATGATTGGTGGGTTTTTTCCCTTTAGTTACTAGGGAAACAGTTGTCAGTAATGGAAGAGGAAACTTGGGCTGAAAGGATGTGCACTGGGCGGGGGGCACTTTGTATAGAAGAAACCATCAGATAAAGTCTGGCAGAGACACCAACACGTTTTCTGATTGATTTGGTCCCCAGCATGAAAGCATTAGAGTCCATTTGATGGAGTCGATATGTGAGGATGCCACGGAGCCTGTCCACCAACCGCTCTCTTTCTTCCTTGCTACCTATTAGAGATCTCAGCTCTGCATAGCTGGAGTGGTTCAGTTCTAACTTCTCTGCTGGGTGCATGTCAAGGTGGGGGATTCACAAACTGAGTTCTAGTTCACAGCCTCCTCTGAAGTATTTAAAAGCCACGTTGGGTCTGGATAGGTGGCTCAGCAGTTAAGAGCACTACTACTCTTGCAGACAATTCAAATTAAGTGTCCAATATCCATACTGGACAGTTCACAACCACATATAACTCCACCACTAGAAAGATCCAACATCTCTGGCCCCTGTGAGATTCTAAGCTCACAGGTACATACTAATACACAGAAAAATAGAATTACATGATTAAAATAATAAAAATAAATCTAACAAAATTCTCTAATGTCACTCTTATCTTACACTTTGCACTTCATAAAGGCTCTGAGAACGTTTCAGGGAAGAATTCCAAGGAAATAGATATCTCATAGCTATTATTAGATCTAAATTACAAGATTCTTACATCATAAGGAAAATAGTAAAAGTCCAGAATGGAATTCTAAAGGTTACATGGAATTGCACACAAAGAAAATGGAGAGTTACGAAATGGGATATGTCAGACAAATACCCACTAAAATGGCCCAGAGATTTTTTTTCACACCAGTCAAAACGACAGTTGTTCAGGAAATAACAGACGCTGGTGAGGATGCAGGTTAAAGGGAACTTCTATACACTACTGCTGAGAATGTAATTTAGTCAAGCTACTCTAGAAGGAAGTATGGAGCCTTTTTTTTTTCCTCAACAAGTAGAAATAGCCACATCACATGACCTAGATATGCATTCATAGGCATTTAATGAAAAAAGTCAACATGTCAGATAAACCTGGCAAACTTTGTGGTGTGCACGTGTTTGCATATGTATGTAATTGGAATTTTATTTGTGCATAAAAAGCAAAATTATGTAGATTTCAGGAAAACGGATGCACCAGAGGATTATCAATACAGACTGTTGCATCAAAACAAAATTGTTTTCTTTCATTTGTTCATCTTGAATTTTATGTCTTTACATCATGTACGTATAAATAACATGAAGTTTTAGTGAAACTGTTCTGAAGAGTGAAGGACACTAATGAGAGGAATTAAAAGGAGTGGAAAGGATGTATAGGAGAAAATATGGATAAAGCACCTTATACATTTGCATGAAAATCTCTTTTTAAAGCTCAGTGCTGTGTAAAATGAATATACTTCAGTAAAACTACACACATTCCTTGCACACATTTTGTATCTGTTAAATGTGAAAATTAAAACAATCACTTCTCAAAATTTGCAAATTAAATTTTGAGTATATTTCACCCATGAACTTGAAATTTCCTGTTACATAAAATATCAATTGAGATAAGCCACTATTCTTTGAACTATGTGTATTGTTTGAAAATGTTTGATTGGCATTGGGTTTTGTTGTCTTTAGAAAACAATAAAGAAAATTCTCAGAGAAAAAAATACTTGATTTAAGACGACTCAGTACATGCAGCTCTCCTGTGCTATACTGGCTATCTCAACATAGAGGCCACTTTAGGATTTTATGAAATCCTGTCTCCTGGATATGACATGGCCACTGTACACATAATCTCATACCATATGTGTAATTCGTTTGTATAAAATCAAGTTACTTAAAACTCCAAAATGACTGTGAGTGAAGCACCTGAGGCTCCATCCTAGCTGAGGGGCTGATTATAGTTTGTGGTTGCTGGGGAAGGAATTCACTTGTCTTTGGAGACATGGTCACCGGTAAGTGGCTCATGCTCCAATGATGTATTCATAGCCCTGTACGAACAGGCTGTACTAACTGAGCTCGATGGGTTATGTGGGTTAAATTAAAGTAAAAGACAAAAGAAAGGAAACAGATGAAGTGGAAGGGAAATATGTTGGGAATAGCTAGGGTGAAATAAATGGAAGAGTTAGTGGTTAGCGTAAATCTTTCACATACACATGAACTATATAAATATATTATATATTTCATATATGTAATATATATAGTATGCATTGTATGTATGTATGAAAATTTAAAATAATGTTTAAGTGAGATGAAATCAAGAAGTACTCGTAAGATGAACTTCAGAGAAAAATCTTAAGTGCACACTGGTACATTATTGGCTGAGTACACTCATTTCATGGGATGTCCTCTAAACAGCTGATACCACAGCCATAGCCATGATGTAGCAGTGTAACGGAAGAAGCCAACTGTTTACTCCAAATTACTTTGTGGAGTTAGAATTCTGAACCCCTTGGCGGATACATACCCAGCTAGTCCTTTGTGGATGCAGTGATGCATATTTCCATTGGTTATGGCATCAAATGGTTCCTGGTTTTCAGCTCTTTACCTGCCGTGTGTTGTGATAAAACATTAATCTTTAGTTTTTAAGGCCTTCAAATTTCAAATGCTCAACTTTATAATCAAAGTGGGAGCATTTTTGTACTAGGACTAAAGATTTTTTTTCTCAAATTTCCTGACGAATTTCTTGTGCTTTTGTGTCAGCACACAGCTCACCCAGACCATGAAGATCCTTTGCACTGTGCAAGCCATTTCTTGCTGTTTGTGTTCACCCCTTACTCTTCCTGTCATGTTTTGCATCAATCCTATCCCATCTAATGACAAGCATACTTCCTGGAGATCTTGAGTTTGGCTCAAGACCATTGTAATAAGGCCATTATTGCAATAATGGGGTCACGAAACTTTACAGTTTCCAATGAATGTATATTCCTTAATTAAAATGTTTTATTGCTAAAAGTACTCATCATTATTTGACCTGTAGGTTAAGTGATACCAGTAGTCTTGTTACTACACAGCAGTTGCAACCCTTTAATTTGTATGCAAACAAACAAGCATGGTGTTTGGAGAATACAATAGAGAAGAAAATGACAAGATGAAACATGTTTATTTTAAAGCATATAACAGGATTTTCCTATCTGTGAATGAAAACTCATTATTTTTTAGGCTGTTTATCAAAGGAACTGTGGGAGGAGGAGTTTTGCCATGTGTTCTTTTGAAGTAGAATTATTTTATCAACTCTGAAAACCATCTATTGGCATTTTGATTTCCTGTGCTTTTGTAGACCAAGATGAGGAGAATTGATGTTGTGCGGGTCTGCCTTGCTTTCCCGGACTTCACTGTATTTGTTCATTTGTTTAAATATTTCTTGTTAGCTCTTGGTAAAGTGCAAGAATGTATCACATAACTCTTGGATTGTTATTACTAAGTCCATTCTCAGATATTTCTTAGCTAGATTGCTATTGTGACTAGACTTTTTATTACACTTAATAATTTATTTTGCTGTTTCGGGAAAGAAAATTGATTTTCATGTATTTAATTTGTAACCTTGTCTACTTACTCAGTTCTTTATGTGTGTCTAATGCATTCTGTGTTCTTGTTGATTTTTTTGGCTTATATTAGTATATGATCAGTCTTCAAGCAATGATAATGGGATTCCTTCCTTTGTAATATATAAAGCTCGTTTTTCTTATTGGATTTTCTGGGACTTTTCAAGTAATACTATTTAATAGTGATGAGAATAGGCTATAAATTAGGCCATAGCTTTAATAAAGACAGTGTTACAGTTGTCAGTTTTATGTAGCACTTGCTATTGTTGTTAATAACAATGAAGGCTTCTCTAATGTGCATAGGCTGAGTTCCATACTCACACACACACATCCCCATACAATTCTTCCCCCTCATCCCAGAGACAGAGTGACACAGAGAGAATATTTTTCTTAGAAGCTCCATGAGCTATGAATCAATTCATTTCCATTGTACCTAAGGACACTGAGGCACTACAATATCAAATGGCTTCCCTCAAATCATACGGATACACATGGTAGTACTAAGGGTGAAGCTCATCCAGGTCCTACTTCATGGTGTCATTCACAGTGCTCTCCTGAGGCTAGTATACTGCAACTTCCATGAGCAATGCAGGAACCTGTCCCGAGTGTCATCTTTCTTCTCTGCCTTTTAATCTCTTGTTGGGTCCAAATCTCTTTCAGTGGCGTTCTCAATGGTAACATTATATTATTCTTAAAAACAAACAATTTTCTAGGTTACATTGCATAATTTTTGTATATTCTAGTTCTAAATATAGGATGTCATTAATTTCAGATATAAAAATGCACATATGCCTGCCTCTATGTTCTATCTAATATCTACTCACCTATCTAACATCTGTCTGTCTGTCCATCCATCCGTCTGTCTAGTCAACCTATCTATTATTTATGTACCTATCATCTATTTTTATGTACCTTCTATCTTGGTCTCTCTATCATCTCTATCATCTATTAATCACCTATTATCTATCCATCTCTCTATCATATATATGATATATCTATACATGTGTGTGCATGTACAGTGGATACCATTATATATAATGATAAGAGGACACAGAATTGTGTATGGAAAGAAGGAATTGTGACATAATAAAAGGTATACATGATTAAGAATGATCATCAAGAAAAGAAAAACCAAAACAGAACAAAATAAAAAACTAGGCTAACATCATTATTCCTTCACCTGTCATAAATACTTATCATTTTTATCCATTTTCCCTTGAAATATTGGATAAAATCATGAAGTTTTTTTCCTCTGTGATGGCTTTTATATCTTTCATAATTCTTTTAACCCTTCCAATATCTACCTTTAACTTAATAATTCCATTTTCCATCTCCCTTCATTCTTTCATAATTCCTTAACATATCATTTCCATGCCTTCTATTTAGTCCACATGCAATATACTCTTGCTCCCTTCTGATAATATAAACAAGATATCCCCCAACTACTTTTCAACTTTTGGTAGTAAATCTATTTTAATAGAAAACACTTGTTTTATGTCGTGAAAGTGTTTCGTTTTTCATTTAACTGTGTTGTTTCTTGCTACATACTATTTTATGTATATATTTATAGGGGAGTTCATTGGTACTCATCTTATATAAAATAAGACCTTTGTAGAGCTCTTCAAAGGCTGACAATTCCTGTTTTTTGGATTTGTGGCAAAAGTCAAAGGCCATTCATAGTTTGAGGACTGACTGGAGAATGGGTATCAACACATGAAGCCAGGATCTCCCGCTGACAACATTCACTAATGAAAAGTAAAACATTTCTGAAGGAATATAATAGGGATATTCAATGGACTTGGTATAGAGAACCAAAGCTTTCATTTGTACTATCTCAACAGAACCCTCTTTTTTTAAATTGGATATTTTTAAATTTACATTGCAAATGTTATTACCTTTTCAGGTTTCTTCTTTATCAGCCCCTATCCCATCCGTCCTCCCCCTTCTTGTATGAGGATATTCCTCCTCCCCAACCGCACACCCCTTCCTACCTCCCAACCCTGACATTCCCCTACATGGGGGTATCCAACCATGGCAGGACCAAGTGCTTCTCCTCCCATTCATGCTCAACGAGGCCATCCTGCACTTCATATGCAGGTGGAGCCATGGGTCTGTCCATGTATTGATGTGGTTTATTCCCTTGTTGGTATTGTTGTTCTATTGGTGTCGCAAGCCCTTTTGGTTCCTTCAAATCCCTTCTCTAACTCCTCCAATGGACCCCATCCTCAGTTCAATGGTTTGCTGCTAGCATTCACCTCTGTATTTGTCATGCTTTGGCTGAGCCTCTCAGCAGACAACTATATCAGGCTCCTGTCAGCTTGTACTTCTTGGCATCAGCAATATTGTCTAGGTTTGGTGGCTGTATGTGGGATGGATCCCCAGGTGGAGCAGTCTCTGGATAGCCTTTCCTTCAGTTTCTGCTTCAAAATTGTCTCCATATTTCCTCCTATGAACATTTTGTTCCCCCTTTTAAGAAGGACTGAAGCATCTGCACTTTGGTCATCCTTCTTCTTAAGCTTCTTGTGACCATGTGGATTGTATCTTGGGTAATCTAATCTTTTGGCTAATATCCACTTATCAGTGAGTGAATACCATGTGTGTTATTTTTGTGATTGGGTTACCTCACTCAGGATAATATTAAGAGAACCCTCTTTCAAGAAGGTTTGAATTCAAAATTCACAGTACCGGACATAAAGTACTTTACTTAAAAATGTGATCTAAAGTAATGTGCTATTAAACATACCCATAGGTATTTAAAAACATGATTTCTAACAGGAAAAGAAAGCATGAAAACATTCCTACAAAGGATCACTTTAAAGTTTAAAAGACTTCAATTTTGAATTTCAAAATTATAAAATAATCGAGTCAAAAATCTTATTTTAGTACTATTTAAAAACAAAGTAAAATAATGCTCATGTTGATTGTATATGACAAGATAAAGAAATATAAAGGAATGTTAAAAAACAGTTTTTATTGCTTTTATTTTTTTAACAGTCCAGTTGTTACTCTCCTTCTGGTCTACCTTTCCACAGTTCTTCATTCCATTCCTTCTCCTCTGTTAGAAACAGTTTTTAATTTGCAAACACTGACAAGAAGATTCAATATCTCAGCATATTAGGAAGAAGATTCAACGTGACTGGAGAAAGAATCACCGAGGTGGAACATTTTCATCAAAATGCACCCAGAATTCATCATAATGCAAGAGAGAAATGGAAAATTTATTATTAAGGTTAAGTCATATGAAGAACAGAGCAAAGAAAATAGCACAAGCTTACTAGTCATTTAAGGGGAGAAATGGGGTTGCTATTTCATAGTCAAAAATTCTGACCCAGAATTGTTCCTGTCTAAAAGAACTGCAGGGACAAAATTGGACTCGAGACTGAGGGAAAGGCAGTTCAGTAACTGGCCCAAATTAGGATCTATTTCAAGGAGAGGCTCCACAACCTGTCACTATTACTGATGCTATGGTATGCTTACAGACAGGAGCCTAGCATGGATGTCTTTTGAGAGGCCCAACAAGCAGCTGACTGAGACAAACACAGATACTCATACCCAACCACTGGACTGAAGCCAGTAACCCCTGTGGTTGAATTAGTGAAAGGCTAGAAGAAACTGAAGAGGAGGGCACCCTCATAGGAGGACCAGCAGTCTCAACTAATCTAGACTCCTGAGATCTCTCAGACACTGACTCACCAACCAGGCAGGATATAGGAGCTGATCTGAGGCCCCCAACACATATACAACCTGTCACTATTACTGACCTCTGTGACTGGTCTGGCCTCTGTGGGAAAAAATGTGCCTAACCCACCTCAAGAGACTTGAGGACCCTGGGGAGGGAGTGGGAAGGCCTGCTGGGAGGAGGCATCTCTTAGAGATAGGGTTGGGGAGGGAGGAATGAGATGAGGAACTGTGGGAGGGGGACTAGGAGGGGAGCAACAGCTGGACTGTTAAAAAAAAGGTCATTAAAAAATCCCTTTTCAGAGACTAGAAAAAGGCAAAGCTCAAAGGGATGATGAATGTTGTTTTTCTACAATCATTGAAAGACCATTTATTGTGTCAATAAATTCCTGAAGAAAGAAATATCTAAATTTTCTTAAGAATAGCTAGGATTAAGGGATTTTCCAAAAGTCTGTGGAAACTTTACCTAGCATGTATTGACAGACTTTAGTATTTTTAATAATCTTTCTTTGAAGCAAAGTTCTCTTGGATTTTTTGGAGGCAAACCTTTGCTTTTTCTTTTTTTTTTTTCTTTTTTTTTTTTATTAACTTGAGTATTTCTTATATACATTTCGAGTGTTATTCCCTTTCCCGGTATCCGGGCAAACAACCCCCTCCCCCCTCCCCTTCCTTATGGGTGTTCCCCTCCCAACCCTCCCCCCATTGCCGCCCTCCCCCCACCAGTCTACTTCACTGGGGGTTCAGTCTTAGCAGGACCCAGGGCTTCCCCTTCCACTGGTGCTCTTACTAGGATATTCATTGCGACCTATGAGGTCAGAGTCCAGGGTCAGTCCATGTATAGTCTTTAGGTAGTGGCTTAGTCCCTGGAAGCTCTGGTTGCTTGGCATTGTTCTACAAATGGGGTCTCGAGCCCCTTCAAGCTTTTCCAGTTCTTTCTCTGATTCCTTCAACGGGGGTCCTATTCTCAGTTCAGTGGTTTGCTGCTGGCATTCACCTCTGTATTTGCTGTATTCTGGCTGTGTCTCTCAGGAGCGATCTACATCCGGCTCCTGTCAGTCTGCACTTCTTTGCTTCATCCATCTTGTCTAATTGGGTGGCTGTATATGTATGGGCCACATTTGGGGCAGGCTCTGAATGGGTGTTCCTTCAGTCTCTGTTTTAATCTTTGCCTCTCTCTTCCCTGCCAAGGGTATTCTTGTTCCCCTTTTAAAGAAGGAGTGAAGCATTCACATTTTGATCATCCGTCTTGAGTTTCATTTGTTCTAGGCATCTAGGGTAATTCAAGCATTTGGGCTAATAGCCACTTATCAGTGAGTGCATACCATGTATGTCTTTCTGTGATTGGGTTAGCTCACTCAGGATGATATTTTCCAGTTCCAACCATTTGCCTACGAATTTCATAAAGTCGTTGTTTTTGATAGCTGAGTAATATTCCATTGTGTAGATGTACCACATTTTCTGTATCCATTCCTCTGTTGAAGGGCATCTGGGTTCTTTCCAGCGTCTGGCTATTATAAATAAGGCTGCAATGAACATAGTGGAGCACGTGTCTTTTTTATATGTTGGGGCATCTTTTGGGTATATGCCCAAGAGAGGTATAGCTGGATCCTCAGGCACTTCAATGTCCAATTTTCTGAGGATCCTCCAGACTGATTTCCAGAATGGTTGTACCAGTATGCAATCCCACCAACAATGGAGGAGTGTTCCTCTTTCTCCACATCCTCGCCAGCATCTGTTGTCTCCTGAGTTTTTGATCTTAGCTATTCTCACTGGTGTGAGGTGAAATCTCAGGGTTGTTTTGATTTGCATTTCCCTTATGACTAAAGATGTTGAACATTTCTTTAGGTGTTTCTCAGCCATTCGGCATTCCTCAGCTGTGAATTCTTTGTTTAGCTCTGAACCCCATTTTTAATAGGGTTATTTGTTTCCCTGTGGTCTAACTTCTTGAGTTCTTTGTATATTTTGGATATAAGGCCTCTATCTGTTGTAGGATTGGTAAAGATCTTTTCCCAATCTGTTGGTTGCCGTTTTGTCCTAACCACAGTGTCCTTTGCCTTACAGAAGCTTTGCAGTTTTATGAGATCCCATTTGTCGATTCTTGATCTTAGAGCGTAAGCCATTGGTGTTTTGTTTAGGAAATTTTTTCCAGTGCCCATGTGTTCCAGATGCTTCCCTAGTTTTTCTTCTATTAGGTTGAGTGTGTCTGGTTTGATGTGGAGGTCCTTGATCCACTTGGACTTAAGCTTTGTACAGGGTGATAAGCATGGATCGATCTGCATTCTTCTACATGTTGACCTCCAGTTGAACCAGCACCTTTTGCTGAAAATGCTATCTTTTTTCCATTTGATGGTTTTGGCTCCTTTGTCAAAAATCAAGTGACATAGGTGTGTGGGTTCATTTCTGGGTCTTCAATTCTATTCCATTGGTCTATCTGCCTGTCTCTGTACCAATACCATGCAGTTTTTATCACTATTGCTCTGTAATACTGCTTGAGTTCAGGGATAGTGATTCCCCCTGAAGTCCTTTCATTGTTGAGGATAGCTTTAGCTATCCTGGGTTTTTTGTTATTCCAGATGAATTTGCAAATTGTTCTGTCTAACTCTTTGAAGAATTGGATTGGTATTTTGATGGGGATTGCATTGAATCTGTAGAATGCTTTTAGTAAAATGGCCATTTTTACTATATTAATCCTGCCAATCCATGAGCATGGGAGATCTTTCCATCTTCTGAGGTCTTCTTCAATTTCTTTCCTCAGTGTCTTGAAGTTCTTATTGTACAGATCTTTTACTTGCTTGGTTAAAGTCACACCGAGGTACTTTATATTATTTGGGTCTATTATGAAGGGTGTCATTTCCCTAATTTCTTTCTCGGCTTGTTTCTCTTTTGTATAGAGGAAGGCAACTGATTTATTTGAGTTAATTTTGTACCCAGCCACTTTGCTGAAGTTGTTTATCAGCTTTAGTAGTTCTCTGGTGGAACTTTTGGGATCACTTAAATATACTATCATATCATCTGCAAATAGTGATATTTTGACTTCTTCTTTTCCAAACTGTATCCCCTTGACCTCCTTTTGTTGTCTGATTGCTCTGGCTAGAACTTCAAGAACTATATTGAATAAGTAGGGAGAGAGTGGGCAGCCTTGTCTAGTCCCTGATTTTAGTGGGAGTGCTTCAAGTTTCTCTCCATTTAGTTTAATGTTAGCAACTGGTTTGCTGTATATGGCTTTTACTATGTTCAGGTATGGGCCTTGAATTCCTATTATTTCCAGGACTTTTATCATGAAGGGGTGTTGAATTTTGTCAAAGGCTTTCTCAGCGTCTAATGAAATGATCATGTGGTTTTGTTCTTTCAGTTTGTTTATATAATGGATCACGTTGATGGTTTTCTGTATATTAAACCATCCCTGCATGCCTGGGATGAAGCCTACTTGGTCATGGTGGATGATTGTTCTGATGTGCTCTTGGATTCGGTTTGCCAGAATTTTGTTGAGTATTTTTGCGTCAATATTCATAAGGGAAATTGGTCTGAAGTTCTCTTTCTTTGTTGTGTCTTTGTGTGGTTTAGGTATAAGAGTAATTGTGGCTTCGTAGAAGGAATTCGGTAGTGATCCATCTGTTTCAATTTTGTGGAATAGTTTGGATAATATTGGTATGAGGTCTTCTATGAAGGTTTGATAGAATTCTGCACTAAACCTGTCTAGACCTGGGCTCCTTTTGGTTGGGAGACCTTTAATGACTACTTCTATTTCCTTAGGAGTTATGGGGTTGTTTAACTGGTTTATCTGTTCCTGATTTAACTTTGGTACCTGGTATCTGTCTAGGAAATTGTCCATTTCCTGAAGATTTTCAAGTTTTGTTGAATATAGGTTTTTATAGTAAGATCTGATGATTTTTTGAATTTCCTCTGATTCTGTTGTTATGTCTCCCTTTTCATTTCTGATTTTGTTAATTTGGACGCACTCTCTGTGTCCTCTCATTAGTCTGGCTAAAGGTTTATCTATCTTGTTGATTTTCTCAAAGAACCAACTTTTGGTTCTGTTGATTCTTTCTATGGTCCTTTTTGTTTCTACTTGGTTGATTTCAGCTCTGAGTTTGATTATTTCCTGCCTTCTACTCCTCCTGGGTGTATTTGCTTCTTTTTGTTCTAGAGCTTTTAGGTGTGCTGTCAAGCTGCTGACATATGCTCTTTCCTGTTTCTTTCTGCAGGCACTCAGCGCTATGAGTTTTCCTCTTAGCACAGCTTTCATTGTGTCCCATAAGTTTGGGTATGTTGTACCTTCATTTTCATTAAATTCTAAAAAGTTTTTAATTTCCTTCTTTATTTCTTCCTTGACCAGGTTATCATTGAGTAGAGCATTGTTCAATTTCCAAGTATATGTGGGCATTCTTCCTTGATTGTTATTGAAGACTAGTTTTAGGCCGTGGTGGTCCGATAGCACGCATGGAATTATTTCTATCTTTCTGTACCTGTTGAGGCCCGTTTTTTGACCAATTATATGGTCAATTTTGGAGAAAGTACCATGAGGAGCTGAGAAGAAGGTATATCCTTTTGCTTTAGGATAGAATGTTCTATAAATATCTGTTAAGTCCATTTGGCTCATGACTTCTCTTAGTCTGTCGACATCACTGTTTAATTTCTGTTTCCATGATCTGTCCATTGATGAGAGTGGGGTGTTGAAATCTCCCACTATAATTGTGTGAGGTGCAATGTGTGTTTTGAGCTTTAGTAAGGTTTCTTTTACATATGTAGATGCCCTTGTATTTGGGGCATAGATATTTAGGATTGAAAGTTCATCTTGGTGGATTTTTCCTTTGATGAATATGAAGTGTCCTTCCTTATCTTTTTTGATGACTTTTAGTTGAAAATTGATTTTATTTGATATTAGAATGGCTACTCCAGCTTGCTTCTTCTGACCATTTGCTTGGAAAGTTGTTTTCCAGCCTTTCACTCTGAAGTAATGTCTGTCTTTGTCTCTGAGGTGTGTTTCCTGTAGGCAGCAGAATGCAGGGTCCTCGTTGCGTATCCAGTTTGTTAATCTATGTCTTTTTATTGGGGAGTTGAGGCCATTGATGTTGAGAGATATTAAGGAATAGTGATTATTGCTTCCCGTTATATTCATATTTGGATGTGAGGTTATGTTTGTGTGCTTTCATTCTCTTTGTTTTGTTGCCAAGACGATTAGTTTCTTGCTTCTTCTAGGGTATAGCTTGCCTCCTTATGTTGGGCTTTACCATTTATTATTCTTTGTAGTGCTGGATTTGTAGAAAGATATTGTGTAAATTTGGTTTTGTCATGGAATATCTTGGTTTCTCCATCTGTGTTAATTGAGAGTTTTGCAGGATACAGTAACCTGGGCTGGCATTTGTGTTCTCTTAGGGTCTGTATGACATCAGTCCAGGATCTTCTGGCCTTCATAGTTTCTGGCGAAAAGTCTGGTGTGATTCTGATAGGTCTGCCTTTATATGTTACTTGACCTTTTTCCCTTACTGCTTTTAATATTCTTTCTTTATTTTGTGCGTTTGGTGTTTTGACTATTATGTGACGGGAGGTGTTTCTTTTCTGGTCCAATCTATTTGGAGTTCTGTAGGCTTCTTGTATGCCTATGGGTATCTCTTTTTTTAGGTTAGGGAAGTTTTCTTCTATGATTTTGTTGAAGATATTTACTGGTCCTTTGAGCTGGGAGTCTTCACTCTCTTCTATACCTATTATCCTTAGGTTTGATCTTCTCATTGAGTCCTGGATTTCCTGTATGTTTTGGACCAGTAGCTTTTTCCGCTTTATATTATCTTTGACAGTTGAGTCAATGATTTCTATGGAATCTTCTGCTCCTGAGATTCTCTCTTCCATCTCTTGTATTCTGTTGGTGAAGCTTGTATCTACAGCTCCTTGTCTCTTCTTTTGGTTTTCTATATCCAGGGATGTTTCCATGTGTTCTTTCTTGATTGCTTCTATTTCCATTTTTAATTCCTTCAACTGTTTGATTGTGTTTTCCTGGAATTCTTTCAGGGATTTTTGTGTCTCCTCTCTATGGGCTTCTACTTGTTTATTTATGATTTCCGGATATTCTTTCAGGGATTTTTGTGTCTCCTCTCTATGGGCTTCTACTTGTTTATTTATGTTTTCCTGGAATTCTTTCAGGTATTTTTGCGATTCCTCTCTGTAGGCTTCTACTTGTTTATTAATGTTTTCCTGTGTTTCTCTAAGGGAGTTCTTCACGTCTTTCTTGAAGTCCTCCAGTATCATGATCAAATATGATTTTGAAACTAGATCTTGCTTTTCTGGTGTGTTTGGACATTCCATGTTTGTTTTGGTGGGAGAATTGGGCTCCAATGATACCATGTAGTCTTGGTTTCTGTTGCTTGGGTTCCTGCGCTTGCCTCTCGCCATCAGATTATCTCTAGTGTTACTTTGTTCTGCTATTTCTGACAGTGGCTAGACTGTCCCTATAAGCCTGTGTGTCAGGAGTGCTGTAGACCTGTTTTACTGTTTTCTTTCAGCCAGTTATGGGGACAGAGTGTTCTGCTTTCGTGCATGTAGTTTTTCCTCTGTACAGGTCTTCAGCTGTTCCTGTGGGCCTGTGTCTTCAGTTCACCAGGCAGGTCACTTGCAGCATACAAGTTGGTCTTACCTGTGGTCCCGAGGCTCAAGTTCGCTCGCGGGGTGCTGCCCACGTGCTCTTTGCAGCGGCAGCAACCAGGAAGACCTGTGCCGCCCCTTCTGGGAGCTTCAGTGCACCAGGGTTCCAGATGGCCTTTGGTGTTTTCCTCTGGCGTCCGAGATGTATGTACAGAGAGCAGTCTCTTCTGGTTTCCCAGGCTTGTCTGCCTCTCTGAAGGTTTAGCTCTCCCTCCCACGGGATTTGGGTGCAGAGAACTGTTTATCTGGTCTGTTTCCTTCAGGTTCCGGTGGTGTCTCAGGCAGGGGTCCTGCCACTCCTGGGCCCTCCCCCACGGGAGCCCAGAGGCCTTATACAGTTTCCTCTTGGGCCAGGGATGTGGGCAGAGGTGGGCAGTGTTGGTGGTCTCTTCCGCTCTGCAGCCTCAGGAGTGCCCACCTGACCAGGCGGTGAGGTCTCTTTCCCACAGGGTCTGGGAGCAGAGAGCTGCTGCGGGCCGGGATCCGTGGGTGTGGGACTTCCGGTAAACACGGGACGTGCCCGGTCCTAGAGGAATTCTGCCTCTGTGTGTCCCGATTTCACCAGGCAGGTCACTTGCAAGAGACAAGTTGGTCTTACCTGTGGTCCCGAGGCTCAAGTTTGCTCGTGGGGTGCTGCCCACGGGTTCTCTGCGGCGGCAGCAACCAGGAAGACCTGTGCCGCCCCTTCCGGGAGCTTCAGTGCACCAGGGTTCCAGATGGCCTTTGGTGTTTTCCTCTGGCGTCCGAGATGTATGTACAGAGAGCAGTCTCTTCTGGTTTCCCAGGCTTGTCTGCCTCTCTGAAGGTTTAGCTCTCCCTCCCACAGGATTTGGGTGCAGAGAACTGTTTATCTGGTCTGTTTCCTTCAGGTTCCGGCGGTGTCTCAGGCAGGGGTCCTGCCACTCCTGGGCCCTCCCCCACGGGAGCCCAGAGGCCTTATACAGTTTCCTCTTGGGCCAGGGATGTCGGCAGGGGTGGGCAGTGTTGGTGGTCTCTTCCGCTCTGCAGCCTCAGGAGTGCCCACCTGACCAGGCGGTGAGGTCTCTTTCCCACGGAGTCTGGGAGCAGAGAGCTGCTGCGGGCCGGGATCCGCGGGTGTGCAAACATTTTCAAGATATCATTGTTCCCTTTCTTCTGAATATCTGCATTTTACTGAAATATTGTAGCAATAAAGCCTTACCGTGTTTGTATCCCAGGAAGCTGGGTAACCACCTCTCATCACTGTTAACTCTTCAGGATAAAGTGTATCATTGTATAATTTGTCTCTGGCCTTATTTTATCATTAAATCATGAGCATTTTCCATATTGCTAAATGGTTGCTATAATTATCATTTTAATGGCTCCATTACACCCTATCAGATTTCTTCCATTAAAGTTCCCTTAGTCATTCCTTCTTTATTAGACATTTAGGTTTTATTTCCTTCAAATTTTGATTATTATATATAACATTGGTGTAATTTACATTTTTATGCATATAGCTTCACTTTTATTTTCAATTAGTTCATTAGGAATAGTTCCCTGAAGTGACATTATTGTGTCAAATGTTATTGAGTAATTTCCCTAAAGGTATGAATCAATTTACATTCCAACAGACATTTTGGTATCTCGAAGCTTTGGGTATAAAGGGAGGTCAGAAATATTACAAACTTAAATATATATGCACTAATTTACTGGGTTTAAATGATAGTTCTAGTTAAAATATTGAAATTGACATTTTCTCATGTGTTTATTTTCATAATTATTTTACTATTTTATTTTAGCCTTTATGCTACTTAAATTTTTTTTTCCTGAATTTTTGAATGACTTTTGTGGACCTTATTATTTATAACAGAAATTGGTTGGGGGAGGAGTTATCAATGGAAACCATTTGATGGTTGCTGCACTGAGGTGTACTTACTGCTGTCATGAACAGCTACTTGTGTACTCTAGCAATATTATACCAAAATATCAAGGTAAAACACATGATTGTCTCACCCAACTTGATACTCATCTTTCTTATTCTCCTCCTTTATGAGGTTGAACAAGGTGAAAGTTTCTATTAAAGACTATTAAAAAGCACGGTGTGGCTCTAGGACACTATTCTGGTGAATGAAATATAAGCAAATTCAATTGGTGACGTATCTCCCTATCATTTTCTCATTTGCATGATACATTGGATGGAGCTAATGTAAGAGAACCAGAAGAAAGACAGATGACTGAATTTTTTTAGATGTTGGATTAATACCAAATTTTTCTCATACTCATTACATTCATGGACTATACAAAGCAAAATCTTATTTACTGAAGGCAGCAATGGCTTGACTTTGTCTATGGGGCAGCTAATGAACTGTTAGGGAGAAAAGTTAGTTTCTATTTTATTGGCATGCTTAAACGATTCAACTATAGCTTTATTGATATAGTCATTACTGTGAGACCTCACTCAGGTGATGTTTTACACATCATACCCATGAGTATGACAATGGGAGACCCGAATTTGAAGGCACTCATGAATTCTCCACACAAAGGAGTCAAAGCCCACATGATGAGTACAGTGTGTGCTTCACGGTCACTCATGAAGAGGCCTTGTCTGTTCATTTACTAGTCAAGGACAGGGTAGTATGGACAGGTGTATGTTCTGGGCCTGAGAATTAACGTTAAGTAAGAAAGCTATTTCTCTGTCCTTCCCCTTGAAGATTTATTTCCATACCAGGATGTGAATGTGAGAAAAACATTGTTCCTATAAACAAATATTGTTAATACTGTGTGAGAATGAAAATAAAAATAGGAAAGAAAAAAATCAATAGAAGAGAACGAAATGAAGCTGCAGATTCACCCAAGTCTTCCAGTCAATAAAATGATATGAGTTCTTTGAGGAGTTTTCTGAACTAGTGTTTATATGACACTAAATGTTGCCCGGAACAAGTGGGCTTACATCTGAAATAGAAGCTATTTTCACATTATAAATGCTATCACTTCATCTACAACCATATAGAAGCAGACCGGTATGAAAGAGTGGCTCCCACCCCATCAATATTGTGCATGCTAGTATTTCTATTTCCTACAGTGCTCATTCAGTTACATGCTTAGCCAGAGGCTGGGAGTTCCATGTATAAGGGGTGCACACAGAATCAGAAGGCTAGAGTTTTGCTTTTTCCTTCTATGAGACCTTCTTAAGTCACAGATATGAGGAAGGTCACTGGTTGGATGTGATCTTTACTTCCCTTCCTCTAAGACAGAGAAGTTATTCTCCAAGAAAGAAAAGAGTCTACACACAGACAAGCAAAGAGTCAGATATTAGAAGCTCTGTGCATGGAAAGGGGCTCTGGGTTTGTTTGTTTTTTTTCCCTCTCTTTAAAAAGTGCTCTTTTTTCCCCTGTGGACTTGAGGAGGAATAAATGCAATTTGTTCAACATCTGTCTTCTCCTTGTATTGCGGCTGTTTACAGAGGGACTTGCTTCCTACAGCTCTGATGTAATGTCTCCTTTCTTTAGGAAACAGGTGTCAAAACAAGCAGAAAATCCAATTTTCAAGCAGCTCAAATCAACTTGAGACTTTCTACACACTGGGGTGCTTTTACCTTGGAAGTCTCCCATGAGGCTTGGTGCTTCCCAATATCAAGTTTTGTTTTTGTTTTTGTTTTTGTTTTTGTTTTGTTTTGTTTTGTTTTGTTGCTGCTGTTGTTTTTTTCCTTGGCAGGTTGCAAAGCAGTTCTTAAGGATCAGTTCTGCCCTATCTTGCTCTTCTAGAATATAACAGCACTGTTACTTGGGTGGAAAAAATCATACATTTGAATTTTAATTGACATTATAATTGTAGCTATTTTGGGCAACTCTGCTGAGTGCATACAATGTCTAATGAATAGGCAGTGTGTCTACGGGTATGATGTCTAATGGTTAAGAGAGTGTACATGGGTATGATGTCTAATTATTAAGCAGAGTAATTATCGTTGCATGAAGCATGTATTGTTTTCCTTGTGCTGGTGAGATTAAAAAATGTTTCTTTAGTTATATTGAAGTATATAATAAATTGTTTATTATTTTATATTTATTTTTCATAATTGTAATAATGCAGTATATTATGATACATTGAATGAAACATGTTAGTTTGTACAGTTATTATATCCTAAAAAAACATGATATGATCAAAATTTAATATTATTTGAAAACTCAATTATTAGCTATTTTTATTTAGGTTTTATATGTGGGTCCCCGGGCTGTTCTGAACTCCATCTCATTAAACCTCATTTTTCACAAAAGAGGAAGAGAATCACGGCTAACCTCTATTTATACTGCAGGGACTCTGAAACAACCCTCAACAGGTGTAAGAGTGATGGAATTTTTAGTGCTTTAGGTGTCCAGAGGGGAGATAATCCCATTTTGCAGATGAGAAAATCAAGAAGCGTAAAGTTTCCGCACCCCACATGACACCATCAGAAAATAGTAAAGCTGGGGTTGGGGATTTAGCTCAGTAGTAGAGCGCTTGCCTAGGAAGCGCAAGACCCTGGGTTTGGTCCCCAGCTCCGAAAAAAAAGAACCAAAAAAAAAAAAAGAAAATAGTAAAGCTATAATTTAAGTCCAATTCTGTAAAGCACATGCTCTACTTTGCTGTGTAACTATCTCAATTTGCATATTGGAATGCATGGGCAATAGTGGAGGCAAAAGTTCATTGCTGGTCTCTGTGAGGCCTTCAATTAGTTCCTTGGTTTTAAATATCTGAATCTTTTCCTCTGTGGATTAACAAAAATAATTACTTTGGAGGACTCTGGTAGGGAAATACCTTATCATGTTGTCTGTGAGTCTGTGAGATGCTCTGGACACTTACTATTATTGGGTTAGGTGCTCGAAAAGGTCTTGTCAAGTGCTATAAAATGCTTCTCTCTCTACCTCCCTCATTTACTCCATCTCAGAGATGGAGGGTTTCATTATATAGCTCAGGCTAGTCTGCAACTTATAATCCTCCTGCCTCATCCTCCCAAGTGACAGATAATAATATATTGTATTACACCTGGTCAGTGTGCTCATCTCTACTTCATGTACTATAACATAGAGTACTAGGCTTATCTTTACTTTTGTGCATTACCTTACTATAGAGATTTTGGGGGAAATATGTAGTTTATTTTGCAGTTTCAGTATTTATATTTGAAGGACTCCCTGTGGTGGTGGTAGTGGTGATGATGATATCTTTGTTACCGCAATAAGCTCCTTTTCAAACTATAGGTGGAAGCTTTGTGGATTTCATTGCAAAGGAATGGGGTGGTATGACTGGTCCTGTGCCACTCATAACATTTATCTTCCCTTGAGCTTGCTATCCTGTCAGGACATGCAAAATCCAAAATTTTTCAAGCAGCACAAGTTGAGAAAAGTTAATTATGAAAGTGACTGACAAGCCCAATAAATCCTCAACTTCTGTGGTGGTTACACATCTAGAACCTCTCCTCCTAGTCTGATAATGTCACTCTTCAATTCCCACTGAGTAGTCACTGTTGACTGCTTTGTTTAACTGACAGGGTCTACAGTTCGGTACTAGAGAACTGGAAGAAATGGGAGCCATGTACTGCTTGGGTCTGCTCATCTTGGAACTCAAATCTGCAAGCTGTAGCCATAAGCTCTTGGCTCGAGCGTCAACCCTGCTGAACGCAGATGTTCTGGAACACTACCTCCAGCGGTAAGATGCTAACCAGGGAATCGAGGGTAGCTCAGGCATGTTTAGTACAAGTGTCCTGGTGAAGTGGATCAATGGGCCCTTGACAGACCCAAAAGAAGAATGAGCTACCAAATAAAGGTAGGTCCAACTGTCCTGTGGGGGAAGCCAGATTTTGAACTGCACACATACAGAACATGTGAGGAGGTTGCCCCTTGTACTCACATGTAAACAGAAAACTTTTCATATTTATAAATATATAATTAATACTTATTGATTATGAAAATGAAGCTGAGGCTTGGTGCCACAGATTTACACCAGTACAGACTCTTCCTTGTGCTCCATTCTTGTGTATGTAACAGTTTTGAGCCATTGTTCAATATAAAGAGAGAGAAATGTCTCACTGTTGATATCCATCTAGGTGCTCGTTACAAGTGTCTCTTGCTCAAACAGTATCACTCTGAGCTAGAAGATGATTTATCATTGGTCAAGAGAAATTAATTTGCATGGCAGGGAATGGCTGGATATCTGAGATCGGAGCAGCAGTAATGAGTCCAGGGGTAGATAACCATTATACAGATGAGCTTTTGTATACACTTTCCTGTAGACAAATACTTTATTTCTTGAGCAGAATAAATCTGGGGACGAGAATGGGAGAAATGGTGCCATGCCAAAGGGAAGAGGACCAGGAGTCATTACGAGTTCCAAACAGGCTAAATCGTAGCCTGCACTTTGAGCAATGGGACCTGTGTGGGATTCCTTGTCTACTGGTAAATGAGGAAGCAGATAGCCATGCACTTTAGCTCCAACAGCAAAGGCAGGCATTAATCTGGAGAATCATTTTATTTACAGCTAATGTTCATCAGTTTTCTGCGTGTCACAGTTAAAACGCTGCTTTACTGTGGCAGCTCCCCAAATGGTCAGTCAAGCCTAGAAAGATCTAGTAGTGTACATGAATACAACTTTGGAAAGCCTCCATTTCTCTGGAATGTAATTACCTAAGTACTGTAATTAACTTGCTCATCACACAGTAATATAGACCTCAGACAACAGAGCCTTACATTAATATAGGGCCAGCCCCTGCCCAGGAGACACTGCCACTCTTTACCTTTGTTTGGCTATCACTGCTTCCGTCTGAACCTTCTTCATTCCATACCTTTCGGGAACCAAAGGCTTTGCGTGTTTGACTTTATCTCAGTTTTCAGACTCCCTCTCTGACAGCAAGTGTATTCACCTGCCTCAACTTATGTTTCCTATTGTCTTCTCATCTTTTCCTTTGCTGAGCGATCTTGGGTGGGGACGCGGATGAATCTTCTCCCTTACCTTCCTCCCCACTCCCTCCTCAGCTGCTCATTGAAGGAAGATTGAGCAGAACTGGCATTGCTTGCTTCCCCTGAATTGATTGTGCCCGTCTGTTTGATCCAATGCAGTAAGGATTAGTTGCCTGTAAACGAGAACAAGAAGAAATCTATCAAAGAAATGCCTTTTCTAATTCAAGTCTAAAGAATTCAGTGTCAGGCTTCAAATACGACGGCTGCTATGTAGGACGTCCTAAGAAGATAGCTGTAACTCTCTCTCTTTCTCTCTCTCTCTCTCTCTCTCTCTCTCTCTCTCTCTCTCACACACACACACACACACACACACACACACACATTAACAATGACAATGACTATCAATTTTGAACTACTGTTAGTCCAAGGATACTGAGGCTAGAAGACATTGTCCTCCCACCTCCTCCTCTGTTTAGACTGACAGGAGGTTAAGGACAGGATGCCTAAACAGAGGGAGTGATTAACATGCTTTATAGGAATATATTTAAATTACATTGGATATGTATGTTTGGTAGAGATTAACAATAAAGACACTATCTCTTCCAGTTTGATTTTTAATCACAATATCTATTCTATGAAGCCATTGGTCAAAACAGATTTAACTTGGGAAAAATCAGCCTGGAAGTTTCGTGACACTCCTATATCTCAGAGAACAAATCCATACTCATGGACAACTAATAAAATAAAACCTGCTGGTTTGAAACCAGAGATGGGTGTTTGAGTGATATTTGGTTCATTTCTGTCTGGTAAATTGAGTTAACTCAAGAAATACAGTAATAATCAGTTGTATTTTATATAAACTACTAAAACCAAAAGGCGCGCGCGCATGCACACACACACACACACACACACACACACACACACACACAAACACACAAACATGAAGTTCGTTCTATGTTGGTCACCTATACTAGTAAGCATTGAGCATGTCCTGGACTGTGGCTGGTATATCCAGTGACTTTCTACTGGAGAAGCAGATTGCCCTCTCCCAGAGGGGATCAACTACAAATGGCTTCTTGGTTATGGGTGGGTACTTTGTGTCTACTTCAATTTTTCAGTGTTGGGATTTTTCTCTTCTTTCAACAAGGCAAACAAACAAAAAAGAAATACACTGCTCAATATGAAATCCTAGGTTTTACTCAGTACAAGGACTTTATACTTTCTACAAATACCAGGCATACAATAAATCCTTGTTAACAGCTCTCCATATATACATATGTACATGTATATGTATATATATATAATTAATGTACGTGCACATGCACGTAGGCATCCACACCCCTGTACATGTGTACATGTGTGACTCAGAGTCTCTGAATCCTCTTGTCTGGCAGCCAGAATGTTTCAGTGATCTTCTCCATCTCTTTCCCAGTGTTTAGGAACTTTAGGCCACACCCGTCTTTTTACACGGGCACTCGGGATTAGAACTCAAGTACAAATATTGGCGCCCACTGCAACTGCTCTTAGGCACTAAGTCATACACCCCAGCCTCTCTTAGTATGTAGTAAAGGTTTAAAGTGTGTTTTAAACCTGTGGCAAGCTTCTCACACTCTGCTTCCTTTTTGGGTATAACAGTGTTTCTACCAGCTTTTACAAAGACTCTGCTGTCATCTTTAAAAAATGAAAAAGAGAAAGTCCCCTCTTTTCCAACCATCTGCCTTTAAGAAATGCAACCATACCATAGCATTTGAGCCTTCGGTTCCCTCAAAGGCATTAAGCCCTGGGGATAACCTGTAGGGAAGAGAGTGTGTGGCTGTACAAACGGATACTGTGTTTTCTGACAATAGGTTTCATGCCTCATTTACTATAAAACAATTAGAGTGCCAACTGAGACATCGAGCCACTTGCTGTCTTTCAGCAGTGGAGAGGTGGAAACAGCGGAATAAAGTGTGGATGTTCTTTGCTTCCTGTTTTCTTTTATGTCCTTTTCCTCCCTGTTGCTCATTAAAAAATGCCTGGCGACTCCTTAAAGCATCTTTTGATCTTCTTTCTGTCTCTCTTCTCTCTCCTCCCTCTCAATCTTCTCCCTGGGAATAGCCGTGTTCGGGGCAGGAATGGCTGCCTCTGGAGGTGCTGTTCATCCGCCGTGACAGGTCTTTTGCAAAGTCATTTAACAGTTGTGCAGAGTCAGCTGCTGTTCATCTTGATTTGTGTCCCCCCACTGCCTCTTGCTCTTCTCAGCTGAGCGACCCTTTCTCTACGTGTCCCTCCATTAATAACAGAGGGATGTTCTGCGCCTCAGCAGCACCTCGTAGATTCTCCAAATCACAGATGGTCTCCTTAGTCTGACTTTCCTCAGCACTTACACAGAGAAAATATGCTTAGTTGTTTCTTTAGTGTGACAGGACAACACTAAAAACCAAAACTCTTACCCAGATTGTAGAAAAATACTACTATTATTTTTGTTTATGTCTTTGTGGGGGGAGATGGAAGTTCTTCTACATTGGCAGGTAGAGAAGACATGGCAATCCAGATATCTTTTGTCTGAAATGACATATTATTTTGAAATAGCATCTTTCCTTGGACTGGAACTTACCACATAGGCTAGGTTGGCCAGCTAGCAGGCCCCAAGATTCCTCTCCCCAAACTACCTACATCACCACTCCCACACCATGTGAGTAATACAAACATTACTATCATGTTTGACTTTTTTTTTTTTTTATGTGGAATTCAGGTTCGTTTTGCTTGCGAGGCAAGCATTTTTCAACTGAGCTATCATCTTCTTAGTCCTGCAAAAAGATTAATAATTTAAAAAGCAATTGATTTTTATTGTAAAAATATAGTTTTATTGGTAGAGATGTCTCAGCACTTAAAAACACTGCTTTTGCGGAGGACCCAGGATCATTTCCCAGAACCCACATGGTGGCTCACAATTGCCTATAATCCAGTTCCAAAAAGAGGGTGTTGAAGCGTCTTTTTGCTTTTGTGGGCTCCTGGAGAGAGAGAGAGAGAGACAGAGAGAGAGAGAGAGAGAGAGAGAGAGAGACAGAGACAGAGACAGAGACAGAGACAGAGACAGAGACAGAGATCCTTTTATTCTTATTTTTTAATGTTTTATGGATTCTTTGTGAATTTCACATCATGCACCCAAGCCCTCTCATCTCCCCTTCCCTTCATATCTACCCTCTCTGTCCTTAGAATAAAACAAAAACAAACAAAACCCCATCTCGCCATGGAAGCTGCAGTGTCTAGGTGTGCTACACAGTAATAGCCTTTTATCCAAACAGCTTCACTTGCAAATGTTCAGTGCATTGAGTCATCCATCTGGTTCCAGGCCTCTGGCTCTCTTCAACCATCAATGCTGGATTCTTCCCGGGACTCCTCTTAGACACTCTGTGTCATGGAGATCCTGTAGCCTTGGATCCACAGAACTCGCCCCTTCTCATCCTCCAGCAGTTCATAGATGGACTAGATATCCTTTTATATTAAAGACGGAAAATGAATTGTTATTCTATGATTCAGAATATATAATTCGGAAAACACACATATCCAAAATCCTGCACCGGCCTTTAGTCATCAGATAACTCCAGGCAGCATTCACAATGAATATATTAAAAGACCGGATCCTTTCTTTCACATATTCTACCATGGTTTATTTTCATCTTTTAGGATTCGTGGTGCTGACATGTAATCTCAGCTACTTGGGAGGCTGAGACAGGAGAATGGAACATTCAAACCTCCCTGGATTGCAGAGAAAGTTAAAGGCCAGCCTGAGCAATGTAATAAGGCACATTACAGGCTTAATATGTGAAGAAAGGGACTACGGATATAGCTAAGTAGCTGTGCTGGCCTAGAATGTACGAGACCATATGTAGGCTTCATCCCAGAAACTCAGAGATGGTTCAATATATGTAAATCCATCAACATAATCCACTATATGAACACAATTGCTCTCTTCATTAGAAGAATCAATTGCTTCCCTAGATATCACTTTTTGAGTAACCATACAACAAGGTTTTGTTGGTGGGATAAGCTATGAGTGAGTACAGTGAATAAAGAAGACCTTGAGCATCAGTATCAAAACTACAGCCATTTGCCAGGGCCTTAATTCAGCTAGACAACTACTCTACAAATACTTACATCTCCACATTTTCTTTTAGATAATTCTTCAATGCCCAGCATCATTTTCATCTCTAAGCTATTGTATAGATGAGAATGGTTTCAAAATTCTCAAACATAAACACTGTTCTAAACATGTAGGCAAAAATAATCATTAATGACCACTCTGAGACTTTCTTGGGTCCACAAGCTTGTCTAAGTCCTGACTCACAAAAGCCTATTTTCCCTCTTCTTTCTAGCTTTGTCCTAGGCATGCCGGGCTTCATTCTTCCCCAAAACTCTCCTTCCTTCTATTGTAGCTGCTTGTCTGATGTGTGGCCGAGCCGCATGTTAACCTAACCTCAAAGGTCACTTTGTGTTTTTTCTTCAAAACCCTAATAAAATTCCCCTTTAACTTAGAAAAGTCTATAACAGTATATACATACCATGCAATAAGAAAAAGAAAGATTGGGTATGGTCACGGGCATGTATAATTCCTGTATTTGAGAAAGATAAGGTATTCAAGGCCAATCTCAGCTATACATTGCATTCAAAATAAGCCTGGAATAAACAGGTCTGTGTGAAAATTGAGAGACAATAAAAAAATAAATAAAATGTACCCACAAGATGGCTCAGAGTAGATGAAAATACTGGCCATATAAGCTTGACGGCCTCGGTTTGGTCTTTGGAATCCACAAATGCCAGATATGGGTAGTTTAGATCTGAAATTGCTGAGCTTCTATAGCGAGATAGGAGATGAAAGTTGGAGACAAGGGAAACACCTTATGTAAGTAGATTTTCTGATTTAAAAAATCATTCTTAAATTTCGAAGAAAAGATATATTTGGTTATGATTTACAATATTACTTTTAAAAAGAAGTGGAAGCTATTTGCTCTTAATTTGGGAGGTTTGTGCCTCTGTTTGTAAGAATGTTAAGTCAATTTTTTTTTATCCTATATACATAGAACCTTACGTTTCTCCAGTCTTATTTGCAAAAATGCATACATTGTTTGTAAAAAAAAAGGTCCTGTTTATTTGAAACAAAAAAATTATTTCTCCCCTTGTTCTCCTTTCTTCCCTCCCCCCTTCCCTTATTTTCTTTCCCTTTACTCTTGTTTTATGATTTAAGTCCTTTTAATTGGTTTAAATTTTGAAATGTCAATCCTTGGGATAGATCTCAGTTATATTTGATTTTTATTCCCCTGAAGCATTTGCTATCTGTTTCCTAATTTCTATATCGTCTTGCTCTTTTCATTATTTTTCTGCTTTTTCTCAAATTCACCAAATTCCTGCAATGGAAAGCCCACCTTCCTGTGTTCAGTGTCTGCATCCCGGGCTGCACTTTCCACTCACAGTGTAGTTATCATCAGTGACCTCATATGTCTGTTACATTCCAGCTAGTTCCTTGTCTCTCAACAGCTGATTTCCATTTTATTCAAATTTACAACATAAGCAGCTCGCTTTCCATTGGGATCTGTTGACTTTTTCACTTACTAGTACATGGATTCTTATTTTCTTGAATGTCCTTGAGTCTTGGCATCAGGCTTCTAAGTTTTGCTCTTTGTCTGTGGTTAGTCAATTCACAAATTCCCTGTCATCCACTGCTGAAAATGACTTTGCCTCCTACCATGCAGAATGTTCACTAGCTCTAGGTGACTACCTTCCTTTTCTCACTGTCTCTCTATTTATCTTTTTCAATGGTTTCTGTTTATTGTCCAAAAAACCAGAGTTCAAGCCTTATAAGTGCTCAGTTGTCAAGAGCTTAGAATTCCCCCATACTCCTTTGTTCCTGTAGTAAACATAGTGTGGCTAATTTCAGGTTCATTTGTTTTATTTTCATGGCGGCATGAGAAAATAAAGTTGGTGTGATTATACTGGAGAAGTCCAGGAGAGAGGAAAGGAAGACACCATTGAGGGCTCATGGGTACAAAGATAACATATATGGACTAGGGAAAAAAGGAACCAGGAATCTGGGGAAAAGGATTCCTGTAAATTACCATTAAATCATTCTGAGAATGAAGGCCATGGTGTGAAATCTGTGGGTTTCAAATTGGCACTGTTTCCATCAACTCCAAATTATCCAAATTGTGTGGCAAATCTGTTGACACCTCTCTTAACTGACTTCTCTCTTACTCCAAGTCCTGTTGTGTGATAGTTCAGAATAGTCTTCGCTCCAATCTATAGTTGTAGACCAAGAAATGCTACGTGGAAGGAAAAATTTGAGTAGAACTTGGCCTCGGAATCATTGCCAATTGTGAGGATGACAAGATGCCCTGAAATGTTGAATGGCTCCTAAATTTGTCAGTGAAATTAATTGACCAATCAAGAAGTGCTGGTCTTAGACTGGGAGAACTAGGACACCAACAAAATTCCTGTTACAGCTGCAGCTAAAAAACAGTAAAACAAGTTTTTATAAAATTTTATGCTGATTCTTCTATAATAAATAAATTAAAATAACGAAAACTGAGTGTTAGTGTGTCTCTGAGAAAAGAGGTTTAATATCACACTGCTCTCTGCAAATTGGTTTACTTTCTCCTGGAGAGTAATTTAGCAATTTGCAAGAAGGTCTATAAAAACCTCTCACTTGATACGACATTTCTAGCTTGCAGAATATCTCCCAAGAAAATAAACAAAACTGGAAACAATATTTTCAGTGTGTAAGTATTTATAGAAAGGATGCTGCATGGCCACATAATTTTAAATACCCTGAAACCTACTATTAGAAAAAAGAGGAGAGGAACATTACTGATAATCTTCCTAGAATCCTATAGAACCGCAAAATAATGAGCACTTCGATGTATAAGTCAAGCATTACTATGTCCTAGATGCTGAAGTATTTTGTAAGAATTAATGTCATTTCTATAAATGATCTTTTATGGTGGTATTGTTACTCACATTTGTTTGTATATTTTTTACTTAGATGTTTATTATACATGTGTATAGGTATGTGGTTTGTGTGTATATATGTGATTCATATGTATTACATTATCTATATATGTATAGTAGGGTGTAAGTGTGTGGCAAAGACTGTGTGTGTATGGAGTTGTAGGTTGATATGGGTAGTCTTCCTCTTCCTTATTTCCTGAAGTAGAGTCTTTCAGTCATGCTTAGAGCATGTACATAAAGCTAGTCTTGTTAGCTAACTTGCTCCAGCACTGGTCTGTGTGGTGCTGTGAGTACTAGAATTGTGCATCCATGCAGCACTTAAGCAATTACCAGTGATTCAAACTACAGTCTTCATGACTACAGCATTGTCTTAAATTTTTTCCAACCCTAGTTTTAATATGTGTTCTTAAACACTTTAACCTCCCTTCTAGGGCACCACCCACCAGATGTAGTAGAAAAGGGAGCTTACTAGGATATGGAGGAAGTAGACCTGTTGAGAAGTTCTTCTTTGGAGCAAACCCAATCTATCTTGTCAGGAAATCAGTAACTCAGTTCCCAGGAATCAGCAGTGACAACTCAATCCATTCCCAAACACTTTACAAATATATCAGTCAGTCCAGTTCAGAAGTGTCAGGATAGCAAACAGGAATCAGCAGTGGGGGCACAATGCAGCAGAAACAGCCAGGCCTCAACTGACTAGGCAATCAGCATGAGTAGCAGGAGCAACCAGGACCAGAAGGAACACTAGGAGAAGTTCTTTGCTGTGCCTCTCTCAACCAAGTGAAGATCAGCGAAGAAGAAGATGTGAGTCCAAGAATTATTGCAAAGCTAACTATGAAAGCCAGCCCCTCTCACAGTCCATTGAGTCCTATTTATACTCTTTCCAAACATCTTGGAGGGGTCTTGCTTCAGCATGTGAGTTGTCTTAGCAAAACTCCACATGAGTCTGTATCAGGTGACATCATTCTGCTAACTGGCCTGAGTCTTCAGAAGCAGCGAAAGGCATCAAAACACCACCAGAAGTTTTTTGGTGTATTTTTCTCTATGGAGTCACAGCAAATAGATCTCAGCTACACAATGTAAGGCAAACCAATACATGAGTGTCATTAGCAATGAATCCTTCTTCACATGTTCTTTCATTGACTTGCTTTAGCAAAACATCTTTTCACCTATTTCTGCTTCGGCTGAACATTCCTTCATGCATCTGCTTTAGCAAAAATATCCTTTTACCCATGTCCACTTTGGGAAAACATCCCTTCATTTGTCTGCCCCAGCAAAACACCATCTGACTCAACTGACTTTCCAAAGAAACCATAAGTTTCCACTTCACCATAGCTTGGGACTTAACTGTTGAGCCATCTCCTAGGCTACTATTTTATATTTATTTTTATACTAATTTATACTTATAAATAAAGACATTAAGGGGGAGTTTAGGAATACATAACATGTGAGAATCTTTGGTAAATTATGTCAGATTTTCAATCTATTTCCAACTCCCACTTTCAAGTGCTTATTCTCTGTTATGTTTAGTCATTCAAAGAATAAGTGAAAAAAAGAAAAAGCATGGAAATTAATGTTGCACATGATTGCCATTTTAACACCCTGTAGAAGCACTAACAGAGGTGAGGGAGATGGAAAATATATAATTTAGACTAATTCAATCTTATTGAATTTTTTTGTGATGCAACTCCTGAAAATATGTGCTAGGTGTCTATCAGACTGTTCTTACAAATTTGAAAACTGAGTGACTGTATTTTGGCCCAGAAATACATCTTGATCATTTAAATGTCATACAAGAAATGGTGAGTGTATGTTGCCATAGGCTAAAGATTTCACTACCTATGGAGTTAAAACTTTAGGAGAAAATGTTATGCATTTAAAAGAGAGTGAAGTATTTTTATATTGAATTTGTAAAATGTTTCTTCCTAATTTAAACCATGAAAGCAAATCTAAAGGAATTCTTTTTGAACAGGTGACTTATAGAACCCAGATAATCTACTTGACCCTCTAGATCTCTGGTATAACTAAGTGCCTTTCTCCTGGCCAACACACTGGCATCTCATTCTCTTAAGCCTCAGGCTCAGTTAAATGAATGATTTCCCTTTGCCTATAAAATGATAAACACTTGAAAACAGAATAGACTCCCAGCCCCTGGAGGAGAATTTCAACCAAGAAATCCACTCTTCCTGCTCTACATCAGTGCCATCCTTTGCATTTTGTTATTAATTCTAAAAAATGAAAGGATTCCCAGGGGCTAAACCACTACCCAAAGACTATACATGGACTGACCCATGGCTCCAGATGCATATGTAGCAGAAGGTGACTCCGTTGGGTACCTATGGGAGGAGAAGCCCTTGGTCCTGCCAAGGCTGGACCCATCAGTGTAGGAGAATGTCAGGAATGGGAAGGGGGGATTGGAAACGGGAATACCCTTATAGAAGAAGGGGAGAGGGATGGGACAGGGAGCTTATGTCTGGGAAGCCAGGAAAGGAAATAACATTGGAAATGTTAAATAAAAAATATCCAATAAAAGAAAAAAATGGAAGGACTAATCAAATTCTTGAAGTTTTTTTTCCAAACAGTAAAACAATTTTATTTAATTTAAGGAAGCTCCAAATAACCTAGGGTGTATGATCTAACTTCAGAGGCTCTTCATATGAGCTAAAGACTAGCTCTTTAGTATTAAGGGTCATGGCTGTTTCAAGTTAACTTACTATTTTAGGTAAAGGGGTACAAATGCATGAATGTAATAACAAAGGGTGGAGAGATAGAGGAGAAAAGGAGGGAGAGAAGGAGTCATGGGAAGAAGGAGAGGGAGAAAAGGAAAGAAAAGAAAGCTACAATGTAGAACAAAGTCAGAATAGAGTCTAAGGATGGAAATAAAAATATTCATAGACAGTTGACAGTTATTGTTGGGAAGGTCTTACATTTGGACAGGAGTAGTATGGAGGAAAGAGGGTTTTTTTTTAGTTTCTGTGTATATGTGTATCTTTTTATCTCATAATCTTTTTATTAATTTTATTTATTTATTATTTATTAGTTATACTTATTTAAGCCTAATTGGAACACCTCTTCCTTCTTCTCTCTGCCCTCCCCATCTTCTCTTCCCCTCTACACTGCTTCTATTGCTTCTCTGAGAAAGGGTACCTGCAGTGGATACCAAACCACCTAGGCATATCAAATTATAATAGGACTGGGCCAGTTTTCTTCTATTGAGACAAGGCAGCCGGGTTAGGGAAAAGGGATCCAAAGGCAGGTATCAGAGTCATACATAACCCCTGCTCTAGTTGTTAGGGGTCCTGCATGAAGACCAAGATGCACATTTGTTACATATACGTAGAGGGCCTAGGTTCTCTGGTTGGTGGTTAAGTTTCTGTGAGCTCTTATGGGCCCAGGTTAGTTGATTCTGTAGGGGTTCCCTCTCATGAGGGAAAAAAACTAAAAGTGAAAGGAAAGTCAAAAGTTAAATATATTTCCACGTTTTTGCACTGACTAGTTTTAAGTCTACTCAACACAAGCTAGTAATTTTGGAAGAGAGAGCCTCGGTTGAGGAAATGCACTGATCAGTTTGGTGTGTGAATAAACTTATGCTGCATTTTCTTGACTGATAGATGTGAGGGGGCCCAGCTTACTGTAGGCAGTGCCATAACTGGGCTGATGGGACACTATAAAAAAACAATCTCTGTAAAATAGGAAGAGCAATCCAGTCCACAGCACTCTTTTATGGCCTCAGCTTCAGTTCTTACCTCCAAGTTCATGCCCTGCTTGAGTTCCTGCCTTTACTTTCCTGGATGAAATAAGTCTTTTCCTTTCCAAGTTGCTTTTGGGTCTTGGTGATTCATCACAGCAATAGAAAAGTTTCCATCTATCTATCTATCTATCTATCTATCTATCTATCTATCTATCTACCTACCTACCTACCTATCATGTATATATATATATATATGTACATATATATGTCTGTGTGTATCTATCTGTATCACATATATATATACCTAAATGTGTAAAAGTATATATATGTATATATATATATATATAGAGAGAGAGAGAGAGACCTAGTTGTATATGGCTGTGTAGTAGTAGTAGTAATAGTAGTAGTAGTAGTAGTAGTAGTAGTAGTAGTAGTAGTAGTAGTAACAGCAGTAGTAATTTCTTTTTTTTTCTTTTTTTTTCGGAGCTGGGGACCGAACGCAGGGCCTTGCACTCTTGCGCTTGCTAGGCAAGCGCTCTACCACTGAGCCAAATCCCCAACCCCAGCAGTAGTAATTTCTTAAGCATGGTTCAAAAATACTTCTGCTGACCATAAGTTCTGAACCAGTAGGGATATGGCAATCCATCTGCTTTTTTAGATTTTATAGATTGAAAGTTAACTACCTTAGCATAAACCAAATGGCTCATGGGTAAAAGTGATAGCCACCAAGCTGATGATCTGAGTTCAAGGCTGTAACATGGTAGAAAGAGAAAAGCTATGCCTACAATTTGCCTTTAACCCTCCCCCATGTACATATAGTCCTGCCACACAAAATAAAGAAATTCAAATTAAGCTAAATACCTTATGCTTAGCCCCAAAGCTATGGACACTCACAGATTTTCTCATCTCACATAATGGGGAAAGCAAGGCAGGATTGTGAGACTCATGCAAAGCTCAAGTGTGGTAGAATCAAATGTATGTTTTGTCTTGATTTCTAATAGGAAAGGAATTAAGGGGCCAGTAATTAAGAGTGCACAGATAAAAGAGAAAGAAGTTACAGAAACATGGCATGCGAAAGAGAGGCAGTAACACTAGATGACCTAGACTTGCAGGAAAAAACATGATATGAAGAATGTAGAACCAAGCCAATATAAGAGGCCGAAGTGAGTGTGGGAGCACCCTTACGGAGGCAGTGGGTGGGGAGATGGGATGGTAGTTTTCCAGAGGGGAAACCAGGAAAGGGGATAACGTTTGAAATGTCAATAAAGAAATTATCCAATAAAAGAAAGAAAAGATAAAAGGGCTTTGGACTGGTGCTCCACTGTCTTTACTAGCATATCAATACATGGCCTGATTTGTTCCTGGCATGTTTATTTTGGGAGAAATGAATAGTGATTTGACTCTTTTTTTTCTTTTTTTTTCTTTTTTTTTTCGGAGCTGGGGACCGAACCCAGGGCCTTGAGCTTGCTAGGCAAGCGCTCTACCACTGAGCTAAATCCCCAACCCTGTGATTTGACTCTTACACTGATTTCTGACACTGAGACCAAAGGAATGTCCCAGTAACAAAAGGTAGTTTTTCAGCCATGGGAAATCCAATTATGGACTTACAGATTGTATTTATGGAAACAGTCTAGCCCATTAAAAAATGGGAATTACAATGATATTTTGTAATGACTCAGTACTCTGTCTTATAGCTTTGATTCAGGGCAGCTGACTACTGTCCTGGGTTCTGCCAGAGGTTAACAAAATGACTGCAATGAAGAGATGGAGTAACGGTAACAAAGCAGTTGGACATGTGATGCAGATATGGTGTTCCTTGCCTTAAACCAGCCTTCAGGAAGTCATTATTCCTATTATCATCAATTGTTCATGTGTGGGGAGTAAAAGCACACTGAGTATATCAGATGCTTGATAAAAATAAAAAGCTATAAGGCTTTTCATTATTTCAAACACAGCTCAGTGATTTCAAATTTTTCTTTCTCTCCTGAAACACATTACAAATTATTCTACAATAAAAACATAAAGCAAATGAAGCCTTAGGAAATTATCTCCATAAATCAATGTTCTTCCCCCAAATAACCAGCTCATTTACATATAGTACAAAGTTCACGTTCAGTACAGCACCCTCCCAAGCAGTGAATCATACTGGAAAGTTTGTCCAGATATTCCGAATGCTTTACACACTAGCTACTTGAGCCACAAAGTGGAAATAGCTCATTGGACTTTGTTCTTGCTCTTGCTTACGTGTTCATAACTTGGAAATCCCCTAAATGAGGCTCTAATTTATCATTATTATCTTTGAAAAGGGTGCATAATTATCTTTCGGGTTCTCATAGTACCAGCTATTGAAGATTTACCTTACAAAGGATGGTATAGTACATTAACTGAGCAAGTTGGCGAGACCTAATTAGTGATGCTTTGTAGAACTAGAGGTAACATGCATGCCAGACTTAGCCTTGGATTAACCAGTCACTCATTACTCTTCTAGGATAGAGACACTTGAGAATTGTGTTTTCTCATTAGATGGGCACAGTTTAGTTAATTGCACTGATAATAATAGTTACAATGAACGATATCTATTGCTAGCTTAGCATATGCTAGATGCTACTTTCAATTAATGTTCATATAAACTTTAAAATCCCCCAAATAGTTAATATAATATAAATAGCATTGCTTCCATTATACATGGGTGAAAGCAAGGTACAGAGGGTATAAATAAGCTGCCCAAGGTCTCCAGCTAATAAGGCTTAGATCTGGAAATTAGATTTCAGCTGGTAAACTGTGTGAGTAATGTGCTTAAATGCTATGCAAGTGCGAACAATAGACCAAATTTTGTAAAAAGTCATCTAATATTTGTTTCCAATGAAATGTATCATCAGCAATTAGGTTTCTGTTAGAAAAATAGCTTTCTCTTCATAAATTCTAAATATTGATGTTGCGATAATGAAAAGAGGGTCTTCTTATGTCATACAGAAACTTGTAGGAATAAATGTAAGGACTCAGTGACCAATTAATTACCCATCTGTGTCAAAATGGCCGTCATTAAGATTTAGTCCTGAAGTTTCTATGGGTACTCCTACTCTCCACTTTATCTATAAGGTCTGTTGGGGAGCTTGGGGCCATCTGTCCTTACATACCTTTGTCTCCAGTAGTCTTGAGGAAGAGGATTCCAAAGTTGTGATGGAGGCTGGCAGACCTTTCACATCTGCTGTGTGTCTATCTCTGCCCCTCACAAATGCACATTTTTTTCTTTCCAAGCAGAAACTGTTCCAGTAACTGCTCCAGTCAGAACTGGAGAGAAATAACAAAAGTCTTTTATGGTACATATTATATAATATTTTAGAATGAGTGATTTTGAAAAAATAAGGCTTGAGAGTAGACAAGTAGATGACTGCTGCCCTTGGAGAGAGAGTTGTCATAGCTCAGGAAGTTTTTATTGTATAAAAAATGAAGGTAGCATGTGAGACTTCGGGTTCAATCTTCAGTAGTGCACATGTGTGTGTGCATGCAGACAGTCATGGTGTTCAGTGATAGGAGAGAGAGAAAGAGAGAGAGAGAGAGAGAGAGAGAGAGAGAGAGAGAGAACAAAGTAGGCAAGAAAAAAGGAAGAAAAGGGAAAATTAAGGAGAAAAAGATTAGAAAAGAAGGGGAAAGGCAGATGACAGAAGATTGCTTTCAAGGATTACAGTAAAATGAGATTAGCTGATTGAATTCAGGTTTTTCAGAATAGCTGAATTAAAATGGAATGCTAAAACAATATGTGGATTCAGCTTTGTAGCTCTTTTACTAAGTTCTTAAGGAGACATTTGCAAATATATTGGATAAATACTCTTAGTGTCCCACAATGAAAAAGAGTCTTCCCAATATTGAAGAATAAGTATCATGCAAAGATGAGTAAAGCCTAATATTGGTTACCAAGAGAAGTTTGTTCAGTGCTTTTCAAAAGCAGGAGGACAGAAGATGCTACCAACTATGCTGTGTGAAAGAAAATAAACAAATCTGACTTTTCTTACATTCTAGTCAGGTGTACTTATTATGAGTGGAAATGCACAGGCATACCATTCAAAAGGAATGTTATAGCACATGTAATCGTGAACCATCTCTTCCCATCAATCAAAACTCTGATCTTTCCCAAAGATATCCTTCAGTACCTCTGTAATCCAGTCTTGACTCAACTCTGTATCACCAAACGACCACACTTCGCTTTCCTTTCTTCAAATTCACTCTGCACTTCTAGAATCTCATATGAATGCAGTCATCAAGTTCTTTTTTTCCTTTAGCCTCAATTTGTAAAGTATAAGGATTTAGAGATGTGTCAATGCTCTCATATAATTTTAAGTTTTACATGTTGCTTTCCAGTCAAGTGAAGAATGAGAGAAGAAAAGTGTTCGCCTAGACTGTCATTGCTGTTCTGTTTCGCTAGCAGACTGAGCTGAAACAGTCTGATTTTAGCTGTTATTTCATTAGTTGTTCACCATGCCTGATACACACTCCCTACAGATGCTTGCAACACCACATCCTCTTTGATCTTTCAGCCTCATCTCAAATGTCATAAGGTGAGCTTCATTTGGACCACCTTGGCAAAATAGTTTTATGACTACACTGTCTAAATTAGGCCTCCTACTTGCTACTCCTATGACAGCCCTAGTTTCCCATTGTCTGTCTTCTCCAGATAGAATATATAGGGTATCAGAACTGAATTCCTAGCCTGTCTAAAACAATGACTGATGCATATAAGGTAGTCAATTAATAGATGGGCAAATAAATCTTTATGAAGCCTAAAATAATATGTTTACTGGAAAATGTGTTACATTTGTGGGCAGAAAAAATATAGTTCAGTGTAATTGTTATTAGCTGAAAGAATCCATTTCAAGTATGCTGATTAAGGAAAGTTGATAATACTGGATGGGGAGTTACATTCACATCTTTACCCTAACTCCTGTCTCATTCTATTATCTATATTACTTTTGCAAATGCTTAGCTCTATCTACTGAAGCAATGGCCATTTATTTCTTTGTAATATGACACCATAACACTTAATAATGATGATATGATTGATATTATGAACATATCAAAATCATCCATGAAACTAAACAACAATAATTAACTCTGTTCTGAGTTCCTCTTGTTATGGGACAAGAGCACACTTCCTCAGAAGGACACAGCATTATTTGTTATAACAAAGAGCAGAATGTAATTTCCAGAAACTATATTTAAAAAGCTGTGAGTGGTAGCATGCATGGCCTTTATAACCTTAGAACTGGAGAGAGAAAAATGGGAAGATCCCAAGGATTTCCTGGCTGGCCAGACAGACTAACCTAATTGGTGACACACTTACCTTGGTGACAGGCTTTCTCTCCAATACCAAAAATGAAAGCAACAAAAAGCCAAAGCAACAAATATCAAAAAAATATATGTTAACCACAGTTGTGGAGTAATACATAATTACATCGCTTCTATGCGTTGGGGTCAGGGAGAGGAAAGAAGAGAAGAGGGAAAGAAGAGAGAATGAAGTTAGAACATAATAGTTAATTTGTGAACTACAAAACTAGCCATAGGCTTGGTAGACTGCTTGGCTGATGGTTAATAGGGAACTGTAGTGATTAATCTCTGACTTCCCCTTTCTTGGTTATGTAATGTACAGAAATTTCAAGCACAGGAGGAGCATTGCATACTACAGGCACACACAGAACAGACCTGGACGAGTTGTGAGGTATGAACAAACACACAGAAAAACAACACACAGTTTATGCTGAATTCATTTCGAGTGACCTTTAGCCCATTTCCTTTTTTAAACATGCAAAATCCTGAATTATTTATTTAATTACTTATTGATAAACAACTTACCACAAAGGTTATTTTGAAGAAAGGCAAAGACTGTGAATTTGCTTATAAATTGTTCTGAAATTTCTTGTATCATTGGGTTAACTAAAAAGAAGAGATTTTCATGCTAGATAAGATATGAGTCCTGGAATTTGATGTGTAAGATATCGGGTTAGTGAGAAGTTACTCACCACACCTACAGGATTTTGTTCTCAATTTCCACTCAGTTGTTTGGTTTATGAACTTTCTTGAGAGGGTGCTGTCCAGAATGTGGGTGCTGAATGCTAGGGCACTGGAAAGAAACTTTTCTCACAATTTCATTAGTACAAAGAAAGGGAAGGCTATAAGGTAAGTGCACACAATTTATTTTCTTAGGAGTTGTATTTTTAAAACTTGTGTTATTTCTAAGAGAAAAGCAATAGCTATTGTTTTATTGTTTACAAAGATATTCATTTCAAATTGTACACAATACAATATCCGGATTAAGGAATAGGTTGCATAATTTTCTGGGGTGATTTTTCTCTATTAACATGAAGGGAGACAAAGGAATAACAAGGACATATTTTTCACGTGATAGAGAAGCAAATCTGTTTCTAAATGATACCACTGTGTGCTGTATTCCTGGGGTTTACTGACAGCTCCTTATTAGGCAAATGAAAATTTCAGCTCAAGTTTGCAAGCAAAACACAAAACTAATTGCAAAATATTCTCTGGTCCCTGAGCAAACTGCAGGGGGCAAGAGTGAGCTTGTATAAGTGCCGAACACTTAGATTTCCCTGGGTGCTCTTCTCTGACATGTGTTTTTAAATCTTCCAACTCGTGGTTATTATTTTTCAGCACTGAATTAGTGAATCATTTTACATAGCACCATTATGTAAAATAAAATGATACTTTGTTTCTCTGCATTGGCCAATTACTGGGTGGAGAAAATTGGACTCCTGAAAGACACATGTGTGCATAGTTTGGCAGATTACAGGAAAGTCTTGTAAAATGCTCCCAGATGTTTGATGTAAGGGAGGAAAAACACAGGAGCAAGGAGCAAGTGGAGGTGAATTTTACACAAAGTAAAATATACTCTTTCCAAACAAAAGACAAATCTGATCATATATACGGGGTCCCTCTGGAAGGTCAACAATTGTAGAGTTTTACTACCTTAATCTAATTCAGTCGATTCCTTTCCCCTTTCAGCTGTGGCTTTGCTAGAATATATTAATGCATATTATCCTAATCATAACAAATAGACACTACCTATGAACCAGCTCATTCTTTTTCTCAATAAAAACAAACAAACAAAAAGCCAAAAATGAGAGACATGGGCTCATGTGTGGACAAATCCAGATGGGCCTATTTTCATTGCAAGGGCCTGACTATATATCCCATCATTGGTTTCTAAGGTGGTCTCTGATAACAATGCTGTTAATTAAATATTTATACACCATAACCATAGCCTCCTTGTGACATTGGTGAACATCTACAGGACTTGTTTTTCCCATGGCACAAAGCACCTTAAATATGACTACAGAAAAGTCAGCCATTGCTGTTGATTTTACTGATGACTTAACAGCACAGTAGGGAGGATTTTGCATTCTGTGCAATGGGCGGAGAGCAGGGCAAGCTTCTATCCGCCATCTGTAGAAGAGTCGCTTTCCACCAGAAACTGGGATGTTACACCAAACAATAGTTTTTCAAGGAGGGAGACTGGAGAGACGATGCATTTCTCTGTTTGCTGTTGAGTTCTCAGCACCAGATAATGCTATAGTTTGCCTGAACTGGAGCCCATGACCAAAGGAAAGACAGTCTGCTTAAAGCAGTCCTTGGGGTCAGTTGTCTAGGATACAGAATATATTAGCTAATGTTATGTAGAGCAGCACTTCTCAACCTGTGGGTAGAGACCCTTTGTAGGGCACACATTAGATATACTGCATATGGGATATATACTCTATTATTCACAACAGCAGCAAATTATGGAGTAGAAATAAAATAACTTCATGGTTGGGTGTCACCGCAACACGAGAAACAAAATTAAATGATTGTAGCTTTAGGAAGGTTGAGAACCACTGATCTAGATGACGAGAACCAATGGGACATGTATATGTATATTAAAATAATTTATTAAATCAGTTTACATGAGAATAATAATGAGTTTTCTCATATATGAAAGGGGGAGAATGCATTTGTTGCCCATTCCTTTGGCCAGGTACTTCAACAATTAGAGTAATGACTGTCTTAGGACAAAAAGGCAAAGATCTCAACAGTTTCTCAGGTCATAAATCCAGATACCTCAGTAGTTCAGTCTGGTACTATAAACTTGGAGGCTTGCCATAGAGCAGCTGGTCTTTAGTCAGTAACAGAAGCCTGAAAATGCTGATTCTGATATTATCGAAGGATCTAGCAGCAGCAGCAGCAACTGGGTAATGAGGGAGGTCTAATAAGCAAAGGATGAATACTCCTCTTTCTGCTATGGCCTTGCTTGTATTAAAATACAATTTTTAATACAGTATATTTTGTCAATGTTTCCCCACCCTCAATTCCTCCCTGCTTCCTTTCTCCTCTCTCTTTCTCTGTCTATCTCTCTGTCTCTCTGTCTCTCTGTCTCTCTGTCTGCCTCTGTCTCTGTCTATCTCTCTGTCTCTCTGTCTCTCCTTCTCTCTGTCTCTCCTCTCTCTCTCTCTCTCTCTCTCTCTCTCTCTCTCTCTCTCTCTCTCTCAAAAATAATCTAAAAATCAAGAAACACAGGCAAAATCCAAACCCCACACAGGTTCCATACAGAGTGTTACAAACTTTGTGAGTTCATATATGTAGCTGATAAGGGTTCAAACAAGGACTTCTTATAGTCATTAAACACCCCTGGCTCTACACTTTCTCTGCCCCTTCTTTCATGGTGATCTCTGATACTTGAGAGAAAGTGTGAATGATATCTCTATCTTTCTATCTTTTTATCTTTTTATCTATCTATCTATCTATCTATCTATCTATCTATCTATCTATCTATCTATCTATCTGTATCTGTATCTGTAACTATATATTAAGGTCTGAGCATTTTGATTCCCATGACCCCTTGATCCCTGTATTGGTCCAGTTGTGATTTTCTATGATGTTTTTCATTTTTTTTGAAAAGAATATTCTTCTTTAATGAGTGTTGAGAACTATACACACTTGGTTTCACTTCTTAAATAACCAGGTATAACTGTACACAGCACACTGTACTAAACCAGTGGTAACTGAGAGTGTAAAAATAATGAATTAGTTTTAAATAAGTCTCATTTAGTTGTCAAATATCAAGTTTCCTTTAATCTATAGCAGGTTATTTTTCCATTTAAATCTTCCCTGATCCTTTTCTAAAGAACTTTAGGCAAAATCATTTCTCATTTTTGTGTCCTTGAAGTTTTCAATCATGATCGTTCACAGAGTATGCACCTCAGCCAGGAGTGCTGTAGAAATGGCTCTT
Organism: Rattus norvegicus; assembly: GCF_021556685.1. NCBI lineage: Eukaryota > Metazoa > Chordata > Mammalia > Rodentia > Muridae > Rattus > Rattus norvegicus. The sequence continues at coordinate 143,208,896 of NC_141534.1, forward strand.
TTCTTTCTAGGTGCATTCTATCAGCACCCACATGAGACTTTTTTATCCTTTTATTGGGGATTTAACTTTGATCCCTAGTTTAATGTAGTGTGTGTAATTCTTGCCACCATGAAATTTCTGTTTCCTCTTTGAAATTCATGAGTCCTGGATAAAGCCTTGATATTTTGATCATTTGTCTACCAGCATCTACCGGATTTTTCCTAAAACAGTTATTGTATAGTATAGTAAGTTCAAAGTGCATATTTTTAATTCCATCACTTCCTTTTCACATTTCCTAGTTTGTATTTTGTTGAAAGAAAGAATGATTACTGTCAGACATGGTGGTGGTGCACATTTAAAGTTTCAGCACTCAGAGACAAAGGCAAGGAGAAGACTGCAAAAATCTAAGCTGGCCTTTTCTATATGCCTTGAGTCTTGTAATGAACACTGTCTCAAAAAATAAAAGAAGCCAAAATAAATTAAGAAATAAACAGGAGCCACTAACCTCTCTATTGAACTATGCCCATATTTAATTTCCCATCTGTGGATTTCTGGATCACCATTTTGTTCAAAATGAAAAAAATATTACTGTCATTAACTTGATGCTCAAATTATCCTAAATAAGGATCACAGACATTCCATCAAGTGATGTCTGCATCCTGTGGTCGTATCCTCATTATTCCTTGAGGAAGTTTTCATTTTTCTGGTACAGCAAAATATTCTAGACTCATCTTATACTTTCTCAGTTCATTCATGAATTCACTATCCCTATCCCCCATCCTATAATCACTCATTGTTTTTCAAGTAGCCAGTCATTATAATATCTTCTGAACAGCAAGTACAAACAGTTTTGAAAATATCCAAGTGACCTTAGACATTTACAATTTTAAGTTATTCCTAGAAACTGCTATTTTCAACAAGAGAAGCCTAAGGCAGGTGTGGGTGAGGATTGGTGCCACCTCTATTGTGTTCCGTGTCGCAGGCATGCATAACTTTTTAAAATTGGTTTCCATCATTTCCAGGAAATCGTCTATATAAAAACCAACCCATTAAGAAGAAATTTGATGTCGTCAACATTCACATTCAGTTTTAGGCTAAATTCACCAGTCCAAGTGACCACAATAGTGTTTGAGTCCATGTTAATGGGTCTTCTGCACACAATTGTAAAGATAAGCTGAGTCATCTGACTCAGGAGACATTGTGCTATGAATGGAGTATGCTTACTCTTACCCCACCACACCTTAACACAGAGGAAGGAAATGAAAGGTCTGCTCCATTATGGAAACCCAGGAACAGTCCCCAAATGGATTCTTGGTCTATACTAACTGTATAACTTGTTAGTCTGTTTCAGCTTTACCTCATTTGCATTCCATTTACCACAATGTTATTTAATTCTGTATATGGTTTGAAAAGTAAATCATGACATTCTGCTGGGAAGATTTCAGCCTGTGTGCTCTTTAGAAAGTAAAGAAGTTCTGTAGTTGTCACTAAGACAGGGAAGAGAGTAGAGGTTTTCCTCACTTGATACTTTTAGAGTTTGGGGGTGGTGGTACATGTACATGTGTGCAGGTTGCATTGGAAAGGAGATGTAGAAGGTGAAGATATGGTGAGTCTGGCTTTGTGTGTAATTCTGGAAAAAGTCATATGCCTGTAGAAGAATGATACCATTGGATAATTGTATGAGCCATAGCTAAGCTTTTGACTAGCAAGAGGCCTGGGCTGAAGGTTTAGACTTTACTTCCTCGATGGTCTAAAGAAGAAATAAATGGAGAACTAAAAAGAACTAGAGAGAATGATAAAACCCAAGGCTCCTCCTTTCTCTCCTTCCTTCATCCTTCCTTCCTTTACTTCTTCCTTTTCCTCTTACTCATCTCTTCCCCTTTCCTCCTATCCTCTTCCCTTCCCAGACTTTCACAGAATTCTATCATTCTTTCCTCTCACTCACTGTTTTTATTAAAAATATTCAAGCATAACACTACCTTGGAAGAAGATATAAAAGTAAATTAAGGTTTCATTTTAAATTTGAGGGCTTAAAGCTACTAATGAAGCTTGTCAATATTATATAACATGGGCATAGTCAAAGGAAGGCCCATCAGGGCATGCTGATTCTATGGACCCCAGAGGCTTATTTAACTTCATCAAGTCCAGGAGAATGGAACTTAGCGTGTCTAAATTTTTTTCTTTTCTTCATTATGGGTATTTAATCTGTTTAACTAGTTCTGCACATACCATAAACATTCAGTAAATGAACATATCAAACAGCACAATTATGAATTTTCATGTATTATATATTACATACCAATGCTTTTTCCTCCTCCTTCTCCTTTTGCGTTTGATATCTACTGCTCACTCCTAACGGAGCATTAGCCACATGGCAACTGCTTCCAGCACAGATACTACATGATGCCTGCCCTGCCCTTTCTGTGATTTAAGTTTTCATATTCTTTTCCTCTTTGTCACGGGTACTCAAGTGCTTTCTATGTCTTTAGATATTTTCTACTTTTGCTTTTCTTCTACACACTATCTTTCTTTTTTTTTTTTGACCAACATCCCCCTAACTCCTCACCCTCCCCTTATCTATCGGTGTTCCCCTCCCCATCCTCCCTGCATTACTGCCCTCCCCCCAACAATCATGTTCACTGGGGGTTCTTGGCAGGACCAAGGGCTTCCCCTTCCACTGGCGCCCTTACTAGTCTATTCATTGCCACCTATGAGGTTGGAGCCCAGGTGTCCCTTCTGGTCTCCTTAACAACATTGGAATCTTCAGCATTATTTTTTACTTAATTGTCTTTCTTTGTTGCTGTTTCTAGTAGTAACTCCGTGACTCTCTTCTCTTCTACCCTCACCCACCCCCCATGATCATTTTCTAGAGATTTGGACTATTATTTCTGTTTTTAAAAGATATCTTTGAAGAGACGATTGTAGGTAGAAAAGAAATGGTACCCCTCATATTGAGTCCTAGGACACCCAAAATTCTAAAAAATTAGGGGATGAGAGTGAGTTCCAAAGAACTTTGAAAATGTGGCCATAAATACTGCAGGAACATTAAGATGTATCTGTGTCCTTCAACCCCAATGGGGGGGGGCACAAAACATTAATGCTATTTTAATGTAGGTAGAATAGTGATTGACAGTGAATTAGAGCTCCTAACCATGGATGTGGTATGCTAATGAGTTCATATTCTCAGAGATGGTAATAGCACTTGTCTTTCATTTGTTGTATTTAAATGCAGGACAATTCAAATAAATGTTAATAAACTACATTTTCACATGGCCCCAAGCTCCTATGAGGCTGGATTTGTTGTAATGCTCTGACCCTCTTATACTAGATGACTCAATTCTAACTTTAGTTCTTTAAAAGTAGATAGCATGCTCTTAGATGTGTGGCTTATGTCCTTGAGTTTCCTTACACATGAAATGAACACAATAGCTTCTTAGCTTGGCTGTTCTAGAAATTACATATGAACATACACTGCCATAGTTATCCAGTGCCTTGAACCCAACTCTGACTAATGTGCTGTTATGCTACAACTTGATGCTTCCTTTCCTACTTAATCAACATACTTAGTCCCAAATTCATAGAACTTTTGTGAAAAATTAAACCACACTACCTACATAAAATGCTCCATGCACTAAAAACTCTCTTTCTCTCTCTCTATGCTGGATGAATTAATTGCGAAGAATGTTAGGATTCTCTACTGGAACTGAGTGAGCCTTCCACTCAGTTTATCCCGCAGCCATAGAGTTATAGAGCTATAAGCAATATGCAGCCTCACCTTATTTCATTCCTAGTCATATGTTGTGTAATTTATACTCAGAATGTGACATTGCTTGATGACAGGAAACAGAGAAGCACTGATGTGCACATCTCTACCAGTTATTTAACATGCATTCATCTGATTAAAATTCTCACAGAGTACATCAAGGTGTCTGCGATGTTTTGAAATGCAGTGCTAAATAGAGAGAATTCAGTGACGAATACATTCCATTGGGTTTTCATTTTGAGGAAATAAGCATTTTCCTCAAAAGCAACTTGATGTTACTTGTAAAGAAGTGTTTGGAAATGGAATGCTGAGCCTATGTCTCCTGCTCAGGTGGGTATGTGACCCAAGTGTATGGAACACCTGAGGAAATTTTCGTGATGGATGTCAACACTACATAGAATGAATATACGTCAATAGAAATGCTTTAAACATAAGGTGAAATTTAAGTATGAAATACAATTATTTCACATGACAGTCATATAAAGCAGTATTTTATTTCATAAGTTAACTTCAATATGAAACTGGATAGTAAATATTAAATTGAAAACAGTAAATTTGTCTGCATGGGTTATAAATGTTACTAAAGGTTATGACCATTTAATTTCACTATATATTCTTACCTCGGCCTATCCTTCGTTGTCACAATGAAAAACTACAAAATATTTTGAAATCCCACTTCTTTTTGCAAAATTGTATATGACTATGAGTTTATAGAAAAAATACTAGGGAAAGCACAATATTATGAAAAACTAAAGAGGCAAAACTCAATTTTTAGATCTGAGCTAGGGGAGATTCCACAAGTCTTAGCACCTGTCAGGAAGAAGCACACATATTGCCACAAGTAGAGGACAGCCTGAACCGTACTATAAGTGAAACCTCTCTCTTACAAAACAGAGGAGCAAACTAGAGATTCTTGGACATGAACTGTTAATATTGGGAAATAGAATAGAAGTGCTTAGAGCTTCAGAGTTGCCCTCAGTAATGGTCACTACAGCTAACCCAGTCTTTCAGCCCTGAGTCACCTCCAAGAGATGGCTTATTTTGTAAACTTACAATAGTTGCTAAGGCATGCTATTAGTCACAGTTTATTCTGCCTTAAGGGATCTTTAAAATTATGATTTACATTAAAATGCTGGTCAACTGTGTCTCTATCTTCCTACCACCACAGAATCTCTTTTATGAGAAACATTCCACTGTTTGAAGCTTTCAGAGTTTATTGTATTGTATATCTGGGGATTTCACAAGATGAGCATTTCCATTATTTACTTCAATCCAAGTCCAGGCAGTTGCATTAATCTGTTGTGGAGCATCAGAGAAACCTATTTAACTACTTGAATGTTTCAACCCCACAAACCTAATCTATACCTTACTTGTTCTTGGTCAGGAAAATTTAATGAGTAGAAAATGTAGTCAGTGGGAATAACTGAATAGTTTAATGAGAAAATCAAGAATTTTTATGCCTTTATAACAACCATGAACCAAGGAATGGAAATCAGGATGTTCCATGATTTCCCAAGCACGAGGAGCAAGTCTGTTTATCTACCTCTTTGCTAGTTCTGTGTCCATGGAGTTCACATAGGAAGTATCTAAATCATGGAGATTTATTTTTATTCATCGGTACCAACTTCTAGGTCATAGTAATGTCTTGCCCTTAGAGTTATGCATCACACCAAAGGGGCAAAGATCCAGATATGTAGTACACTACTTTTTTCTCACTTGTGTCTTAGTGATGACTTTCACTGTGAGCTACTTAGAAAGGTCACCAAACACTGAAGACATCACTATCTTCTACTAATTTCTACACAAGAAAAGAGGATATGCTTCTATAACAGACAGCATTCTGAGCATTTTATTAAATCAGCACTATAAATTAGTAGCATTAAAGGAAACATTTCCCACTGCAGCCCCAGTAAGTTTTAAATATATCTCATAGTAAAAATAAATGTGGATCTTACACCTCTTATTCCTATATTGCCTATATAATTTAGCAACCAGGCAAAGCCATATGGATAGAACTCATAGAAACCTTACTCAAAAAGAGAAAAGACTCAGAAGTTTAAGGCAAATATCTCCCAAACTTCCTTTATAAAATATTGAAGTAATATTGAATGAAGAGTGTGTTAAATTTCTCCCATAACAAATCCTGTTATTTAAGAGACTGTCGCCATCATCACATGCTCGGAGTTTTCCTTAAAGCAGAATCTGAAGCTGGGCTTTAAAAGATTGGAAATAAGAAAACAGCTCCTTTTTGATCCATTTTACAGGGCCAGACTTCATTTTATCATGAACCATTCCTTGGGGAATCTAAGGAAAGTGGCAAGTTGAGAGGATGTCCAACAGAATACACAGTGCTTCTAGTCTGTTAAGCTTAAAACTTAGACATTATTCTTATTGTGTTCTCTTCCTTCATTTTCCTTCTCTAATGCAGTTAGGAGCCACAACTTATCAGTGCCGATTTTTAGGATTGTTTTCATGCTAGCAAGTTCATAACATAGGCAGTATTGCACGCAGGCTGCCCTTGAGCCTCATTGTTCATTATCCCATGTATCATGTATTGAAACTCTAATCCCCTGTGTAGCTGTCTTTGGACACAGGGTCATAATAGAAGTAATTAATGTGAAATGGGGTCATAAAGGTAGGACCCTCATTTGATAGGATCAGTGATCTGTAATAAGAGGCATTGGAGACTCTCCCCTCTTCTCCATGTATAAACACCTCAAGGAAGGGCTGTGCAATGACCCAGTAAGAGAGGGTCTCATCTGTAAACCAGGTGTATCCTTCTCTGGAAGCGGAACCCAGTCCTACCAGACTTTATCTTGGGCTTCTAGCCTCTAAGTCTCTAACGCCATGGGAAAATGTGTTTCTGTTGGAAATGTATTGAGCCAGCTGGTCTGTGATATCCGTTATGGCAGCTTGAGCCTAGCTAAGCCCAACTAAAATGATGCAGCATCAGTGGTAATCAGTGGTGTCCAGTATGCTTGTAGACTCCAAGAAACCACACAGTAACTATAAGAACAGTGTCGTACTACAGATACAGTATAAACATTTAAAGAGGTTTCTTCATCTAGACACACAGAGCAAAGAACAGCAGGTATAGAGTTTCAGTCTCATTTCATTACGCTTGCTGCATCTGGGATTGTCAGTCCCGGCCATGCTGTGTGTTCAATGTTCCCACTCCATCCTCACCATCTCCCTACAGCTATCCAACACTCTTGTATTTTATATTCTAGACCAGTCCTAAGATTACCATTTTAATACTCCTCCTTCACCTCAAAGTTTTTCCCAGGCACTCCCCAAGCCCTTTACTCTTATTTTAAAATGTGTTCAAAATAGTCCACATGATTACAGTGTATTACTACTGTCTCAGAACCCAAATATCAGATTTCCAGCTCAACTAATTTTAAAAAGAGTAAATGCTACTCATTTAAATAAATTATTAGGTTGAAATTTAAGGCTAGCATACAAGGTAGCATGTACCATCTTGGCATTTCATATGGGTGTCACTCCTCTATAACCATATTTATAGTTCTCCTAGGAACCATTCTTCTCTCCTCTTCAGTATGAGACTGTCCTTAGTGGCTAGGGCCATCCTCAGGGCCATAGGTCACACAAGGCTCTTCATAGGTCTGTTTATGGTGATTTCCTGCTTAGTACTTTTTCTGAGAATTTTCTTGTAGTGCATTTATTTGGGCTTGAGTTCTGCATTAGACCCTAGTTGTCCTGTGTTTAAGAACATTTTATAAAAATGAGTAGGAAATGAAAAACCAAAAGGAAATGAAGTTCTTAGACATAAGTTCAAATCTCCAGTTGACCAATACACCTGTTAATCCAGAACAGTTATTAAACTTTTACTCGGGTGCAGGTTTTGAAAGATGAAAAATAACATTGGTTAAGAATACATTTTTTCTTTTGAGTGTATTTCATAGCTAAGCCTACTGATTCAAATACACTCAACCTATTAGGGTAATAGTTACTCAGTGCATAATAGTATCAATGACATGTACTCAAAAATGAAAAGTACATGCAACAAGGTTTCCTCTTTGTCTTCCAATAAAAACAAATCTTGAACAGTGATGTAATACTTCGTGTAGAAAAAGTTCCACAGGACTGAGCTGAAATTCTATCTCATTCCATTGCTCATTCATTATCTCAGGAAAATTGTTTACTGAAACATAGTTTCTAAACTATAGTTTCCACATTTAAAACTCTCAGCATAGAGTCTGGTTTATATATAAGGCTTTTAGTCCTCAAAATCGTATTTGCAAATATTCAAAAACATGGACAAAGAACCTTGTTATTTCTTCTCTATTGCTCTTCCAATGGCCAACCTTGACCCAAGTTTTCCTTGTCTCAGAGTTGAAAATATATTTAGCTGAATCTACCACACAATAAGCTTCCTAGGTGGGCTTTGAATGAGGCAAAGAGGAGTCAAACAAAGCAAAACAAAATGAACATAAAGCCTGAAAAACCTAGACAATGTGGATGTCTGCAGCAAAGGTTTTAGTGAGAAATGTGGCATCTGGAACCAGCTTTCCCAAAAAAAAATCTTTCAGGAAAAAAATAAGACAAGTAATCATACAGATTCCTTACAATGTTTTAGAAAGGTTATAATTAAGCAAAGTAACAGTGATCAGTGGATTGCATTTTTGGCTTTTGTACATGATTAGAAATTCTATCTTCAGAGTACCTATTAACCAGTTTTTAAATATCAGGGTAAATATATCAGATTATGATAACACCAACAATAAATCTCATTATATTTCCCATAAAGCATGATCATTTGTGAAGTCAGGCTGTCCTGTTATTTCTGAGGGGGAAGATGTTACAAACTGATAATTAAGGCTATGCAAACAGCTTTACACCTGAGGTCTGCAGTTTAATTGTTGTGAGGCTGTATAGGTTTGTGAAAATAAGTCATGTCAAACACGTTTGAATACTTAAAATATGACATTGCCACTGGACTTGTTAAAATGAGAAATGAGTAAATTCAACACGAGCAGATTTCTTTGAGGTCACCTAACAGCATTCCTTATCACTGGTAAACATATGAATAGACGTCACTTAAGTTTAGAAATATATAAAGTTATGATAGACAATGCACACTACAATGAAAAAAATCTAGAGCTAGAAGACTCTTTCTGAATGGTTGGAGAACCACAAAATCCTGGAGTGGGTAGTTTTGCAGGCAGATGGACTTAGGGTCAAATATTAACACTTCTGGTCACTGGTTTGGTGAGGTGTCCCAACCATACAAACCTCGTCTCTGCCATCTGTGAAACAGGGATCATAATATTTCTCAGAGTTGTTGAGAAGTATAAAGCAGATGGTTTTAAAGAATGCATGTCAGACCCTGAGTTATATTGGCATGATTCTTTTCCATTAGACTTACAGACTTACACAGAGGATGACACTCTAAAGTCACACAGGACCCAAGAAATGTGGAAAAAGGAATGCTTCCCTATCCTCCGGAACCCTGGGTAATACCTAGGTATTCCTACAGCTCAGCTGTGCTCTCTTATCCTAGATACCTTGTGCATATTTTAAAGTGCCTCCTCTCCTGGATGCACCTGCTCAAAGAGCTCAGAACTGTAAGTTTCAGCTCAGTTATTTGGGAAAAAAATACTTGAGAACCTTTAAAATCTTTGTGAAAATCCTAAAATACAACAGCAGTTGAGTCAATGAAAACCTTTCAGGAAACAGTTTCTACAGTACTCCACTCTGCATACTTTGCTACGGCAAGAAGCCTTACATACTAGCATGATACATACACATCGTCTGTCTCTCGTGCTAGAATTCTTCATAATGCCTTGGGATATTTCCCCCAATTGACTTCTTGAACATGCTTACTAATGGACTGCTTCCTTTCACAATCATGGAGCAGACTCTAAGAGAATAGCGATTTATTTATTTTTTTAACATTTTATAGCCAGTTAAGTCCAACCTGTTTCCTATTTTGAGTAGCCTTTAATCACAGCTATGAGCATTTACTTATACACTGCCTACCATTGATTACCTTACACAATGGCAGAGCATGTGGCTGTGTGACCCACAAAGTTTAAATATTTGCTGTCTGATATAATCATCACCATCATGATAATCACTTTCTCAAAGTCTAAGTATCAGATACATGGCATGCTTTTAATGGATCTCTTAATAGCCTTTGGAAGGTGGATCTTATTTCTTATTTTTTTTTGAAAAAGGAAGATGACACCCAGAGACAGAGGGTAATAAGACACCCAGATCTTAATAAGATCTAAGATCAAACCCACCCCCACCCACAACCTATCTGAATCCAAATCTCTTGAGGTTTATATTAAACTAAGCAGCCAATATTTATACTAACATATTTTAAATGAACACATAAAGGTATTTCCAATGTTTTCCAGTACCAGTGTGCCTGTTCTCTCAAAACAATTAAATCTAGACAAACAGAAAAAGCAAAAATAAAAATGCGCTGGTCTGTTTTCATGTGTTTGGTTTCTGTGGATTGACATTGTCTTATATTTCTTTCCTAGTGAGCTTATTTTTCAGTGGAAATGATTATAGGCAATGTAAGCTCTTTTTAAATGTCTATCATTGGCATTAAAACAGAGAAACTGTTAAAAATGAAAACAGACTCATATAATAGGGAAACTCTGGGAGATTATTCAATTGGGCTTCAAAGTAGAATATGAAATTTAATGTGGCTAATTGATGCACTTGGGTAGAAATAATGCCAGGCTAAGTACAGTTTAAATGGTACTTAATTAGTTAATATGGCAGAGAAAAAAAAATCCTTGCTTGCTCCAGGGATGAACATTTCCATTTTGGGTGAGGTACAGCGGCCATGGAAAGAGCTGAGACACTGTCAGCCTATGTTCAGACACTGTACTATTTGTCCCAGGATACATGTCTTTTGTAAAGCACCGATTATAACATGCCAAGACACCTGGTCCGATTCTGGACTCATTAGGCAACAAAAAGAGGGGAAGTCTATTTCCAGGAAGTAGACATGTCTGCCAAGAGTGTAAAGACTGTTCAGTCAGTGCCGACAGCAGGAAGGTCTGGAGCTACAGTGCAGGGTCTTGGCTGAGATTCCTACAGTCTCCCCGAATATGCACTTTCCTTCATGCTACTGTCCTGAGTGGGAGTTCTGTTCCCATCAGAGAAGCCCAGTAGTATCTGCATAACAGATACCCCACCCCTATGGACTGTAATGTAAATCACAGGCCAAGCTCCCATGAGGTACAGTTGCTTTGATATATACACTTCTCCTTTAGGACTCAAACTTATTCAGAATAGGATCTGTATCTTACTTCCATTATTAGAACCCACACTACCCATTCTTATGGAAAATTTCTTAATTCTACATTTTTACTTTCTCCTTTTCCTCCGGCCGAAAGAAGAAAGGAAGCTAAGTATAGCTACGTCATTAATTATGAAAGAGATTGGGAAGGACAAAGATAGAAAAGTCAGGTTGCCTGTTTATAGAAGACATTTTACTGGGGAAAGGACATTGGAAAGGGGTAGAAAATACATTAAACTTTTATGAAAGGGGCATATCACAAAGAATTATAGAAGATTATGAATGGAGTCAAATTAACTTTTAAAATGCATAAATAGATATTTAAATTGCCTTTAGAACAATTATGGATTTTTTTTTGAGCATAATAAACTTTTGGTCTAGACTGCATAGTATTTGGAATTACGGAGTTGGAATTATAATGTCAGAATTACTTTAATATTATAGTGTGACATCGGAATCCCTGGTGCTTGTAGAGTGCTAGAGGAGATTAACGTATGCTCAGAATAAATGAAAGGACAAGGCAAGAAAAAAAAATTGGGTTCTGCGAACTAGAGAATGATCTGATGGAAGACAGAGCTGTGCTCCAACACTCTTCAAAGGGTTTCAGGTCAGCATAATAGATTAGGTGAGGGAGTCTAAAGATTCTCTTCAGGGCACAAAACTCACCAGGAGATGACTCCTTCAGCCCTGATGTGAGAAACAAGTAAATAGACTTGGGACTATGCCTGCCTGACTTCCTTCCTTCTCACTCTCCCTCCCACCCACTCTTCCCCTCCTTCTCTCCCTCCTGCTTCACCACCCTTCCATCTCTCCCTCCTGCTTCACCACCCTTCCTTCCTCCCTCCCTTCCTCCCTCCCCCATCCTCCCTCCCTCCCTCCTCCCTCCCTCCCTCCTCCCTCCCTCCTCCCTCCCTCCCTCCCCCCTCTCTCCCTCTACTACTTCCTTCCCTTCCATTTTCTTTCCTTCCTTCCTTCCTCCCTCCCTCCCTCCCTCCCTCCCCTCCCTCTCCCTCTACTACTTCCTTCCCTTCCATTTTCTTCCCTCCCTCCCTCCCTCCCTCCCTCCCTTCCTTCCTGGCTCCTCATCATTGTCTCTGATCCTTTTTTTCCTACTTTTTGTAATGAATGAAGGAAACACACTAGAATCAAATCCTTCCTGAACAAGTTATAAAGTAGCACTGACCCACATTTAGCATGCAATTGTAGGTGAAATTAAACTATATACAACATATAGTTTCCTAATGCACACAAAGCTGGAGCTCTGGGCAAGAAAAGTGAATAAATGTTTTGATGAGTGACTGAATCTTTTCCATCCATTTATTTATTATTTATTTATTCATTCATTTATACATGCCATTTGCACATCCTCCTTTCCTCCCAACCCCTCCTCACACATCCCATTCCCTTCTCTTCACCTTTGAGAAGGCAAAGGTCCCTCCTGGGGAACCAACCTATCCTGGCACCTCAAGGTGCAGGACTAAGGCATATCCTCTCCCACTGTGGCCAGATAAGATAGCTGACCTAAGGGAACTGATCTATAGGCAGATAACAGAGTCAGGGTAAGTTCTGTCTCCAGTTGTTGGGGGTTATACATAAAGTCCAAGCTGGACATCTGTTGCATATGTATGGGAGGCATAGGTTCCGCCCTTGTATGCCCTTTGGTTGGTGGTTTAGTCTCTGGGGGCCCTGAGAGTCCAGATTAGTTGACTCTGTTGGTCTCCTTGTGGAGTCCCTATCCCCTCCATGTTCCTCAATCCTTCCACCAACTCTTCCACAGGACTTCCCAAGCTTTATCCAATGTTTGGCTGCAGGTCTTTACATCTATTTTTGGCATTTGCTGAGTGGAGACTCTCAGGACAGTTATGCTAGGCTCCTGTCTGTGAATCCAGGCTGACCAATATGAACATAGCCTGTGGCTCCAAGGTAGTTGAACTTTGATTCTATTAGGCAGTGTTGATTACCAGCTTTGAGGACCAGGAGGTACAAATACAATTGTTATGATTGATTTCTCTCAGAACATGTTGCGTTGGGGAGATAGGATGGTAGGTTGGACATAAGCACTGGATTAGGTATGAGGTAACAGGATGAGACTGAAGAAATATAATTTATATGCTACTGAGTTCCAGCGGATTCTTGAGGCACACTTCATTGGATAAAGGGATTTCAGGCTTAGGTGACACTAGAATCAGAATGTGAATGTCAAGTGTAGATGGATTTCGGATGCCTGGGTTGCGGGAAGGAGTAGTGTTAGCAGAAGTCAGAGAAATGAATCACTGAGCAGTTTCAAAGAAGTGTGCAGGAGATATGCCTGTGAATTGATACAGTTTAAACTCAGAGAAATATTCCACCAAGTTGGCTTCATCAAAGCTGTCAGGGTGTTTAGACAAACAGAGACCAAAAGGGAGCAAGCCACAAGGGACTGTTGGAGTCTGTAAGAAGCTATTACAATTCAAATGCTTCAAAAGCACAGCCTGTAGAGTCTGCATTTCAAGGAAAACTTCCCAGAGCAGGCAGGTCTAGGCTTTCCCAGCAAGGTTCTCTACCTCAGGTTAGGTCATGACTTTGTCAACAGCCCTTTTGAGGACAGCTAGGCTTGCAACAAGAGTGAAACCTCTTATTGACACCCCTGGACTGAACAGTCTCCTCAGTCCACCAAGTCATCAAGGATGCTGTCAGAGAAAAGCAATTTAAATGTTTGAATGAGGCAGTTCTGCCCAGGATCCTTTTCCTTTTGGTCTGCTACTCTGAGGATTCTCAGCAGGCGGGCATGCTGAATGTTTACAGTGCTGGGTTCCTAATTTGAGACTTTTGGATTATTGAAATTTAGGGTGGCTCATACAAATTTGAATACCGTGATCCTCCTTCCACTTCACCCTGAGCCTCTCAACACTACCAGTACTTTAGCTGCTCCAGACTTTGGGACTTAATCGGCTTTTTGAAAAAAAAGGAAGATGGAGAAAATTGACCTGAGCCAGCAAGTCCACTGATTTGTCTGCAAATCCAAATGTTCAGAATGGAGTTCTCCTTCAAGTCCTGAAGTCAGAGAATTGGGAAAATAGTCTAAATCCTGTGCAGTGAATTAGTGGCAGAGACCTATGTACCTGCTATTGTTGTGATTCACTATTCCTGTAGTGGCAATTACCCTTATCGCACACACAATAGAGAAGCCACAAGGAAAACAGTTCCTGCAAACTACTCTTTGGCATTGCACTGGTGTCTGTCTCCCAGCTCTGATCTTGGTCTTCCTAGAGAAGAATAGAAACCATATTATTCCTGATAGAAAAGCAGTGATTTGTGGTTCGTTATCATTAAACTCTTATCTGTTCCTTGGTAATTTACAGTTACTTTACCTTCTTTTGTGTCTTTAGCAGATAGGATAGATCCTGGGTGATGTGAAGATGATCATTAGGAATCAGAGCGACATGAATTTTGTTCTTCAGAAATCAGGGGAATGAGAAATTTTGTATGAATATTTTGTAAAGATATTCATGCACTTATAAGAAATTAATAGAGAAAAGAAAAATCTAGGAAGAACTTTATTAGATAAATTTAAATGGTTATTTTTAAAATAAATAATAAAAAATTATTTTTTGCTATTGTATTCTATTTAGCTCTCCATTTAGGAGTAACATCATAATTTTAGAGCATCTACTAGTTCACATGTGCCTTATTATTTTCCCCTTATACTTACAAAATCCATTTTTAGAGAAATTGTCTCTAAAGATGATACACATTTCTGGTAAAATATTGAGACCACATGAGTAGAATGGGAAATATGAACTACCAGGGTAATTTCATAGCCTCGGTTTCATTCTAGAGCCTGGGGGTGGAATCCTGGTTCTGCTGTTTATTACATAAATTGAGATGAGCTACTTTTTTCTTTTTTAACCATTCTGTGGTATAGTGGGTATTATTTTGCTTTTTTGATTTGTTTTGCTTTGTTTTGTCTTGTTTTACCTCTAGGGCAGAAATAATAACATAACTCAATTCAAGAAGTATTTTGTGCATTAACACATTTTAAATACTTTAGGCAATTCCTTGGCACATAGTAAGTATAAAATTATTAATGATCAACATTAAGACAAATCAGAAAGATGTGCAAGATGACAAAATTGTTCAAAGGGAAAGAAATCTCTCAAAGGAGACAGTAGAAAGGCAATGCATGGTGGTTTTTGAATGAATATGGTGAATGTTGGGAACCAAAGGAAAAAAAGGTGCCTACTTCCTAGAGACAAATGCAATTTTCTATTTTACCATCTAAATTCATGGAGATTCATAACCTTTTCTACTAGGGAAAACAATAGTGGACTAAAGGGCCCAAAGTACAACTTACCAAGTTCTTCCTGTACCTGGTGATCCCAGGAGAGAATCTACTATTGAGTGGCTTTGAAGATAGAGTGAGGAGGCTCTGTAGGACCCCACATGGCAGAAGCCATGATTCTGTATATCACTGTACCTGCAAAAACCACATGGAAGGGGTTGGGGATTTAGCTCAGTGGTAGAGCGCTTGCCTAGGAAGCGCAAGGCCCTGGGTTCGGTCCCCAACTCCGAAAAAAAGAACCAAAAAAAAAAAAAAAAAAAAACCACATGGAGTTCACTTGCTATCCAAATAGAGTGCCTCATTTTTATATTCTCACCTGTTCTTTCTATTCTTTTTTCCTTTCTTCACGACTTCCCTGAGAACATTCTCATTTTTCTGACTGCTCAGTTGCTACATAGAACAGCAGTGTTCTGCACTGAGCTGTAAACTGACTCGGGATTTGGTGCACCAGGTCTAGTTTCGCTGATTCATAGTCTTCTTACTCAACAGTGCTGCCCGAAAGCAGAGTTAGCATAGCAATGAACTTTGACAGAGTATATTAGAATATTCAAAACCCCAATCCTCATAAGAAAACCAGAAAAATAAACTGGGTGCAAATAAACAAAGCTGCCAAGGACCCTACAGTAGAGTCAGTCTCTGGATAGTTGGATTTAAATATCAGGCTGTGATAACATAGAGGCAAACAGTGCAGCCTAGCTGTGGGATGGTCAGAAGAACCTTCTGTGCCCAAAGCCATGGTAAGGTAGAGGAACAAGTTAATAATGGTTTCAGCTTGCTAGACATGTACACACATATCAGGGCTTAAAAAGGAGACAAAGTTAATGGCCAGAGAAGGCATATGTCATCCTCTACTGAACAGCAGAAGGCAGAACCTAAGGGAATTTTTGCTTATTATTTTTATTCCTAAGGGAATTTTTGTGTTTTGATAAATTACATTTTGTATCTTTATCTTTTGAACAGGAGACAAATAAGAAATTAAGACATTTAGAGGAACAAAAGAAAGTTGTTATTCCACCATGATTAGTGTCCACTCTTTACCACCTTAACCATTAAAGTATTTCTGAGGAGATCCACCCTCTCAGTTTCTGGTACTCTCCAAAAAAGCTATAGATCATTCTGCTGAAGGTTTAATGGGATAAGGTATCCATACCTAGCACCCCTCATCTGAGGAGGATATTTTCTTTATTCTCAAAAAGGAACAAAATCAATACTGGAATGAATCACGGAGAAACAGTACATTGGTAATCAGTAAGAGATGGAACAAAGAGAAATCTGTAAACGTTTGATCAAGAGAAACTGCACGTCTGTAAGAGAGAAATTGAATCATGCCCAGTAGAGAAAATGGTGCCCAATGGTTAGAGCCTATAGCCTCAAGCCTTTCTTATTCTCAGTTTTAGTTAAAGGTACTATTACTGTGAAGGGATAGCATGAGAGGAACATGGAAGCAGGCATGGCTGAGAGATACAGAGAGACTAAGACTGGGCCTGGCATGGGTCTTTCAATCACCCATCCTAGAGTAGCACTTCCTCTAATAAGGGCACATACTTCCTTCAACAAGGCCACAACTTGTAATCCTTCCTATGTAGTCTACCAACTGGCAACTAAACTTTCAAATGTATGAGCCTATGAAGGCCGTTCTTTATCAAACCACCATACCCTCCAATACTGTATATGATCCAAGGTAATTAATATAAGTCTAAGTAGATATGCCTGCTAGAGAGAATACAGGAAGAAATATACCAGTCTTTGGAGAGAGTAAAGGATCCTGACATTGAGGATTAGAATTCTTCCTCAGGGTTCAAGTCTTTCAATTCTCTCCCAAGCACAGGGAATATGAATAAGTTTGCAATAAAACTATCTACTGTAAACATTTCTTTTAATCAGTTGAATTAATCTACTTATTGGCCTACCTTTACTTCACTCACTGTAGTTTTCTTCCATTTCTCCTTCTTCATTCCCTCTTATCTTCAATGAAGAGAGTTGAGCATAATGGAAAATCTAAAAGATTTGAAGTTAGCCAAATTCTGTTTCTTTCTTTTTTTATTATTCTTTTTTTTTTCGGAGCTGGGGACCGAACCCAGGGCCTTGCGCTTGCTAGGCAAGTGCTCTACCACTGAGTCAAATCCCCAACCCCCAAATTCTGTTTCTTTATCATGTTAGTTTTCTGATACTTTAATGCATATGTGAGGTAATTGGGTAATTGACTTAAAAGCCAGCCTGGTCTACATAGTGACTTCCAAGACAGCCAGAGCTACATAGTGAGAACCTCCGACTCCTCTCTCTCTCTCTCTCTCTCTCTCTCTCTCTCTCTCTCTCTCTCTCTCTCTCTCTGTGTCTGTCTGTCTCTATCTGTATATGTGTGTGTATCTCCCAAACACACAGAGACACACAGTGACACAAACACACACACACACACACACACACACACACACACACAGAGAGAGAGAGACAGACAGACAGACAGACAGAGCAAATGTTGTTAAATCTGTTACCTTGACTTCTTTCTATAGCTATATGCCTTCATAAAAGTTATCTTTAGATAAGTCAGACTTAATTTAACCTTTATGTCCGTTTTCTACCTTGTATTAGTTCCTTCTTTCCCTCCTTATCATTTTTTCAATCTGAAAATATTTATCTAAATAATTATCAGCATCAAATCCTAAATATTGTGTTTATCATGAAGAGGTAAGCATCCATTCTTTGGTCTGTATATGCCAGGCAAGCAAGTCAGCATATACTATGTGGAGTATCATCTACTATTTCTTCTTTTCCAGTATGTGTCTTTCTATTTTATATGCTCAAGTATCTTTAATAGCCTGTTCATTTTTATAATTTGATGTTTCAGTGGTATGAAACATTCATTGTCATCTAAATAATTGACTGTATAGTTTTTACTGGCTAAATTTTTATTTCCCTGGCCAAAGAACTATTTATAATATATAGTTATTGAGATAAAATATGATCAAATCCTCAGATGTTCCATGGCATTGCAGGGCATACAATATTTATTATGAGCAAAAACATGGGGCAAACATTGCACATACGGGCAAAGATGATGCAAAGGAATATAGACATGGTTGAGATTGTATGTCAAGAGTGATTACACTATTGAAGCATGGCAAATAAGATAAGTAAGACAGGAAGTAGATATATAAAAAAGTGAAAGCAGAGAGAGAAAAGAAGGGGGTGAAAGGAAGAGAGGTGATTGCATTCGTGGAAAAGAAAAAGATTCTGCAGACTTTGTAACCATCTGATATCTAGCATTTCAGATATCAAGTACAGAAATATAAAAGGTACTTGAAAATAGGAAGATAAAGTGAATTAAGGTCATAGGTATGATTTCTTTCTTTTTTTTTCTTTTCTTAGTGAACGGCTGAGATGAATGCCAGAGTATTTAGAGATGAACTAGGAACTGAAGGGTAAAGAGACTATGAAGGTCACTCATGGAAATATTGAAATTCACTAGAATCACTATAAGGTTTGGATTGATTTAGTGATAAGTTATTTTAAAAGAAGGAAACATTTCCTGACATATTTGAGTGACTACACATGGGAAGATAACAAAAGTGAATTTAGGAACAGAAATAAAAAGAAATAGGGACTGAATGAAAGGAGAAACACCACGACTTGAGTGAAATTAAATGATAAGGAAAACAATCCACCTGTTTCCAGAATAACTGGTATATGGGGTGTGAGAGGGAAATTAAGTACTACCTAACAGTGATGATAGAAGGTAGTTATTTTCAAGGCTAGTTAGTAAAGTCAAACCATTAAATATGTATGAATCCAGAGTATATAGTATATATTTTTGTTCTATTTCTTTGGAATTTCCACTCTATGGTATAATAAAACAGAACACAATGAGCCTTCTCATTGAGGGAATTCTAAAGCACTTGAATTTTGTATATTTCCAGATCACAATCCAGCATGACAAGTATACAGATATATAGCCTAGGGGTTGTGAGGGCCAAAAAGTGACCCAGTGATTCATGCAGGCTAATGGAGTCCTAGGTGGCAAAGAGAGTGATCCATTGACTCTCCCAGAGTAGTAAATCTCTACATTTTCTGGAATATTCCATAAAGATAGGAATGTTTTAAAGGAAGTAAGTACATCTCAGAACCTTAGGTCAACAGAGAGAAAGCTAGAAAAGATAGCTCCTCAGTATAGAACAGGGTCTGGGTATCATCTGTTCCATTAATGCTGGGATATTGGCTAGCTTTGCGTTGTACACACAACCACAGATGCCACATCATGATTATTGAGATAAACCTTTTCTGTACAGAAGACATTTCATGATACTCTTTTCTATCCTCTGGGTCTTCTATTCTTTCTGGCTCTTGTACAAACTTCTCTGAGCCTTGGTGGTAGTGGAAATTAAGATCTTGTTAAGAGATAGGCACCAAGTCTTATATTTTCACCTTTTGAACAGCTACTTATCTCTCTATTGACTTCCATTCTCTATTAAAAGACACTTCTTTAACCAAGGTTGATAGAAGCACAAGTCTACAGTCATAAACAGAAATATTTAGAGGATAATTTTCATACTTATGATTTGGCAAAACAGCAATAACAGGTTCCAATCTAGGGCCTATGAAATCCCTATCCATGCTAACTTAATGAGAAATTATAGTTACAAGACACGAGGTTCCTTCCTCATGAGCAAACTCAAAATCTAATCAGAATGAATTGAGTTACTCCATAACAGCCTTGCCACTAGTTCAGTAGCAAGTACATCTCTCCTGGCAGGCAGATACTACAGCATTTAAAGTTCAGGGCTGGGTAAGACTACTGATATATTTTTTTCACCTGAAAACCATAGAACCTATGACATTATTAAAGCCAGCCAGAAAAAAGTTTTCCAGTCCATTTGAGAATGAGTTCTCTGTGTCCTGTAGCCAAAGTATATGGTGTCTCACTGTGTAATTTATCATGGATATAGCCTATAATGAAAATAGCCCATGTTGTTTGAGAGATATTTGAGACCATTATGATCAATAAGTATAGGTTATTATCCCGTGCCTTGTACTATTATTTTCTTTTAATAATCCACATCTTCTGGGAGTTATATTGTCCACCCATGGAGGGTAATCCTGCTCAAAGTATTTTTTTGAAGTTGTACTTTAAAATTAGCTCACTAACGAGCTGTTTCCACAAGGCTTTTTCTTTTATACCATTAATCTGAGTTAGCCTACTCTACTAGATAGCTGTGCATAGAATATTACACTGTGCCTTGGAGCAGTTAGGATTCCCTGGGTGTGCTGAAGCTCTTTGGTATATTGGCCTATTTTTGCTTTTGTTTAGTTTGTTTTAGAGGTCATATCTAAAATATCAATGTGAGTATCCTGCTGTTCCCCTTATGCTTTCTTCCAGTAGTTTTAGAGGTCAGAGTCTTCCCTTTAGGTCTTTGATCTATTTGGAGTTGAATTTATGCAGAAAATCATTATGGAGATCAAAATGCCCCCATACACTAAGAAGTAGATGTATCATATGATTTAGTTATCCCACGGCTGGATATATAGCCAGAGTTATGGAATTAGTAGTACAGAAAATGTGCATGGCCATGTTGATTGCAGCACTAGCTATAATAGCCAAGTAATGGAATCAACCTAGGTGACCATCTTTTGTACATATCTGAAGTATTTAAAGAAAATGTTTTACACACACAAAGAAATATATATATATATATATATATATATATATATAGAGAGAGAGAGAGAGAGAGAGAGAGAGAGAGAGAGAGAGAGAATTTAGCAATCCAGAAGAATGAAAGAATGAAAGAATGAAATACTGTCATTGACAGCAAAGTAGGTAGGTTTAGATGATATATCATGTAGAATGAGTCAGGTGTAGAAGACTAGTACTGTGTGTTTTTCCTCATTTGGGGAAGTAAAAAACCTGACATGAATGTGAAATAGTTATAAACAGAGTTAATAGAGCATGGCTTAATTGAGTTGAGAAAATAGAAAACAGGGAGTTGATGGTGATTAGTGCATACTATTCACATACACACACACACACACTCCTACATAGACATTTCTATGTATGTATCAAAATATCATGATGAGCCCACTAATATGTAAAACTAGTACAAATTGGTAAAAATAAAACTAAATAAAATACTTGAAGAAAATAATCCACTTGGAGAGAAGGATATTAACACAGAGAACATATTTTTGTTTCCTTCTGGATTGCATTTAATCAAAGACAAAGAAAAAAATAAATAAAATGATGTCAGGGGTGATGCGATGGTAATGATTGTGACAGTGAGCTCCAAGGTGCAAACTGATGCAACCGTGGCCCAGGAGGAAATGTGACCCACCATTCAGATATTTAACACATGCAAATGGAAGGTGTGAGACATTCTGCCACAATCAGTGACTTTCTACAGCACAAAGGTAACACTGAACTGAAGACTCCAGGTGCTTCTTATGGCCCTCCGAAGACTGGATGTGTGAATTTAGAAGTGTCAGTGGAGGTGTGAAGCAGTAACATGCATGGTTGGCAAAGAATAATTTTTCCAGGAGGAGGTGCCCTGGGGAAGCCAATGTCATTAAGGTTTTATAATTTCTGTTCAGTGCCCATGACTAGTGGTCCTGACAACAGTGCATCAATTACTGAGAATGGCCTTTAGTCTCTTAAAAGAAAGGTATGAAGCTAACAGCCTTGTTTTCATTTCCAAGGACAAAGAAAGAAATTGTTTTCACATTCATTATCTCTCTAAACTAAAAGGCACAGGTCAGCCGAGCTGAGTGCCATTGAAACTGGAAACGAAAAAATATTATCTGAGCAATAAACATAATGTTTTCCATGGAGTGCAAACTTTAGTGTGATTTTTCCAACTTAAAGACACAGGATAATTCAATTTATAGACTCGGAATCATTGACTGTCAAGCTACACAAGGTTCACATGTGGACTCTGTCTCTTTGCTTTAATGCAGGAGGACTGAGGTGCAGAGTAAGCACCTCGTCATTGAGTTACATCATTGAGTTACATCAAAGCAGATGAAGCCAGGTCAGAAGTAGATGTTGTTTCTCCTCGGTACTGCTCTGCACTGGGGAAGCTTTTTGCAATGTGTATGTTTTAAATTTTGTTGTCTAAAAGTCATGTCTAGGGAGATTTTGTTTGGCATTTACTTTTAGCATAAACTTGAACTGTAGGCAAAACTGGATGTGCCCTGCATTCCAAAGGCATTGTATAAAACCAAGTAGCCATTCTTCCTGTCTCTCAGAAACTTCTGTCGATGGGCCCCACAGTCATAGAGATGCAAGAAAAACATAGGTTTTAGGGACATGATAAACGAGATGCAGAAAAACTAGGAGACACCCCACACATGCACATAGAATAATGTGTCGTGTCCAGGACTTTCCCTCCTGATGCAATGTTCTTTCTATCTTGCCATCTGAGAGCATAAACAAATTAGAATTAAAAATTTGAGTTTTATGAGGTACCGAGTTTCTAATAATGTTCCAGTCTTCAGATTATACCCAACCCCATTCAAAAAAGCTGAGAAATCAAACGACCCCAGATATCGGCAATGGTATAAGAAAAGAACTGGATTTGTCACTAGTGGGGATGTAAACTTGTGCAGTCACCTCAGACAGCAGTGTGGAGGTTCTCTCAAAACTGAAACCTAAGAAGCATGTGATCCACTTATCTGCCTGATGGACTCGGGGTTAGCATAGCACCAGGATACTTGCACATCCATATTTAATGCAATACTGAGCACGGTAGTGAGGGGATGTGAAGTAAAATATTCACATGAATGAAGAAGATGCTCTGAGGACACCTAATATATGACAGCCTGTGAAGTCAACATTGTTTAAAAAGTTACCTTGCTTCATTTTGTAACTGTGTTTGCAACCTCCAATTGTGCTTGGGCAGAAGAATACTTACAGCTTCTGGTGGTGAGTAAGGCTGAGTGTACAGCAATTTCCAGCTCATTCTAGCCATTTTTAAAAGCTTGGTCATTCAGATCCTTGGAACCATGTAAACCTGAGGCTAAAGGAAAACATTCAACTTTTGATTTAATTCTCAAACATGCATTTAGAATTAGATGTTTGAGTTGTATTTTAAAGATATTGCTTATCCTGCAGTGAGGATACAGGTCAATTGACAGAGGGCTTTCCTGGTTTTTAGCTACCAATGGCACAGGACGCTTAATCCCTTGTTGAAAACCTCACAGTTAACAAGTTGTGCAATCACGTTTTAAATGCAGGCTATGAAAGCCATGTAGATGCATGCAAGTTTCCTTAATCTTTCACAGATGGTGTGTGTGTGTGTGTGTGTGTGTGTGTGTGTGTGTGTGTGTTAAGGCAAAGAGCGAGAATCTTCCACATTTATAGTTGTTTTCAGAATAAAATAACTAGTCTAAGAACCTACCATCTATGCCAGCATCACAGCAAATTTCTATACATGGATGTTACAATTGCTACTAAACATGCAGTAACCATTGTTAGTCAACAGTCTTTTTCTGGACCTAGTTCTCAATCCTGTGTACACCAATATTATATGTATATACTCCTAAGTCTGGAAGATTTGTCTATGGTTCCTTGCACATAAAGCCATGATCGATGTAAAGTGTTACAGAGATTAGGAAAGGCAGTATTCTTGAAAATTAAGTCCTTGAATGTAGGGCATGTGGCACAGAGTTCATTTTTTAGAATTTTGGAGGCAGCAGAGAATTTAATGTACAGACTACATTTGGAATGATTGGGCTTGATGTCTGACCCCAGGCTCTGCGTGTACTAGCTGTGTGATACAGGCAAGCCCGTTGTCATTTCTGCATCAATTTCCATCACCTTAAATAGGACGGTGATATATTCAATATCCTGCTTTTTGATTTTTCAATGATGCATTTTTCAGGCTTTTATAAAGAATTTGTGTGTGTGTGTGTGTTTGTGTGTACACATGCATGAGCATATGACACATGAGATTTTGTGAAAGAGAGATACGTGATCCTGCAGAAATTGCTTCACAAATTATGGAACCCAGGAAGACCTGACATCTGTCATCTGTGAACTGGACTACTAGATGAAGCTGTAGGACATTGTAGTAAGTGTCCAAAAGCCTGAGACCTACTGAGGATGCTAGTGTGTGTGTGTGTGTGTGTGTGTGTGTGTGTGTGTGTGTGTGTGTGTGTGTATCTGGAGAAACAGGTGACCATGTCCAAACTCAGAGTGAGAATGAATTCATCCTCCCAGTGTCTTTTTGTTCTGCTTTTACTCTTAACAAGTTTGGTGATTCCTACATACCATGACAATAAATGCACACAGGCTATTGGATCAGATGGCAATCTCCTACAGAAACATCATAGCCATACTCAGAAAGAATACTCAACCCTCTGTCTGGCCATCACTTAGCTCAATAAGGTTAATACATAAGCTGACCCTCATATATGAGAATATTCAATCACCACTTATGATGTCACCTGATATTTAGTAGCTAAAGCATAAACATTGATTGCTGTTCTTTGAGTTCCAGGAATTTGCTCCACATGTTTCTTAGTGTAACTAGCATGCCCTAATGGTTTTATATGTGCTTACAGCAGTATATTAGCCACCTGTCATAAGCCAAGTTTATAACGGAGGGCAGTGGGCTACAGAAAGTAAACAGATCTTTCCAAAAATTTCACAACCAGCAATTGACAAGTATTATGGTTTAAGTGAAAAATATGACTGAGGGTCTCAAGCCTTTGAACAAATGGTTTGGTCCCCAGGTGGTGGTTCTGTTTAGGGTAGTTATGGTGGATACAGCCTTGCTTGAAAAGTAATGTGCATGTGGGACAGTCCTACTCCTCTTCCAGTTTGCTTTCTCTGTGTCATGTTTGCAGCCAAAGATGTGATCTCTCAGCTTGCTGCTCTGACATCTGGCTTCCATGTCTTCTCCTACCCCATTATGAACTTTCTCAGAAACTGTAGCCTGAAATAAGCGTATCTCTTTATAAGTAGCAAGCCACAGAAAAATACAAAATATCTCTGCTTCACTTTTATAGCAGATTGCATGTTTCTTCATCCTTCACACCATAGATGGTAAAGAGAATGTTTTTCATACTCAAACATACCTAGAGCATTCTCCGTTTGTAGCCTCATTCTTTCTTCTTGCTGTTGAGACTATGGAATCCTTCTCAACCTCCTGTAAGCAATCTTCCTTCTTATCCTACGTCTAGGACTTAGCCAGTGGTCACTTATCATGTGGAGCATGATCCCTGTTGATTTCCAGATTAGGAAAATTCCTTTAGCTGAAGTCATATTCTGTGCTAGACCTAAGCATTGACATATTTGCTTTCAAATGGTCATGTTGCACTGAGCTTAAGTATCTAACAGAATAGGAGGAAGCTTTTATGCTGATTCATCGTTTGAGAAAGGATTTGGTGAATTATGAGCATTAATGCATTGTGTCTGGGGTACTGTGGTAAGGAGGTTGTTCAGCCAGCTTGTAGTATCTTGCCAGAACTAGGAAGCAGAGAGATTTCAAACTCTCAGAGGGCCTATATCAGTGGCCTACTTTTCATCTGTCATTTATTACTGGAACTATGACCTCCATAAACAGTGACACCAGTGCATCAACTGTCCAGTCACATGATCCTGAAGGGATATTTCACATTTAATCCATAGCAACACAGAGGCTATTCTCTTTAATTAAAGAAACTGGGTCCCTGGCAGTTGTGAGAACTATGCTAGGTTATATTAAGTATCTTTAAGTATAGTCAGGATTGAAGTCCAGGCTTATATAACTCTTAGTACGTCTCTATTTGTCATGTGGTATGACCCTGAGTGGGTATTCTAATAAGAAAGATGACTGGAGTGGTAATGAAATCATAATTCAGGTTGTAGGAAGAGGTGCGATGTGATGGATTTTTGCTGTTGATGGCAAGAAGAGCTTCGTTCACAAAAGGTGCAGAGACTGGGATAAAAACAAGCAGGATGAAGATTAATGAAGATGGGAATTTAAGTTGGCGAAGAGATGTCTGTGTCTTTCGTCTTGCACATGGTGGAAGCTAAAGGATGGAAAGGGAACAGAAAAAGTAGGTGCTATATTCTTGATGTTGGCACCCGCCTTGCTTAGGATACTGCCAGATGACTTCTATGGGCAAACTCACTGCTACTGAGGGCTTCTTCCTCTCTTTAAAATATAATATATTTAATTTATTATTTGAAAATCACGCCTTTCTATACAGGACATTTTGATTGTATTGGACCGCCCCAGTGCCACACCCATGTCTATCCCAACTTCATGTCCTCTGTTTATGCTCTTGTCATTTATAACCCATGTGTCCAACTAGTGCTGCCTAGGTGTACGTGGGAACGGGGGCATTTAGTAAGACATGGAAAACCTATCGCTGTCATATCCCTGAAGGAGAGTGACTCTCCCTCAGTGACAATCCACTCTCAATAACTTCTCCCTTAAGGGTGGTATCTCAGGGGCCTCTCCCTGACAAGCCCATGCTTTGATATATTTACAGATTTTTTTCCTCCCACACCACAGGAATGAAGAGTATTCATTCTTGGCTGGTAATTAAATTAAAGCTCTTTCACATTCATAACAAAAATTAACTTTTAAAAAGAGGCCATGAATTTGAAGAGAGCAAGAGTGTGTGTGTAGGAAGGTTTGAAGGGAGAAAAGCAAAGGAAGAAATGCTGTAATTATATTGTAATTTGAAAAAGTAAAATAAATAATTGAAAAATAATGCTGATTGGGAATATTTTAAAAGTATTCACACAGTCATGGTGCACTTTTATTACCATTTTCTAGTTCAAACTTATTTATTTATTTGTTTATTTTTATTTATTTACATCTCAAATATTGTCCCCCTCCCAGTTGCCATAGGTCAATCTTTTTATAAAGAGAGCTATTATTATGTCATTTTTAACATGTATAATATTACAGACATATATAATTCTGTGAAACACAATATACTTATTAATTATTTATA
Source organism: Rattus norvegicus (assembly GCF_021556685.1). Classification (NCBI taxonomy): domain Eukaryota; kingdom Metazoa; phylum Chordata; class Mammalia; order Rodentia; family Muridae; genus Rattus; species Rattus norvegicus. The sequence goes on from NC_141534.1 coordinate 143,236,178, forward strand.
TAAGATCTTTAAACCTTGCTTTCCCTTTTATAAAATAATTCATAACATAACCCTGATAAAGTTTTATGAATTAAATAGAAGCCAATATACATACATTTTCCAAGTAGAATATCGAACACAGTGTATACCCCTGAGATACCACCCTTGAGAAAGAAGTTATTGAGAGTAGATCGTCACTGAAGGAGAGTCACTTTCCTTCAGGGATATGACAGTGATAGGTTTTCCATATCTTACTAAATGACCCCATTTCCATGTACACTTATGTACCACTAGTTGGACACATAGGTTATAAATGACAAGAGCATAAACAGAGGACATGAAGTTGGGATAGACATGGGTGTGGCACTGGGGCCGTCCAATACAATCAAAATGTCCTGTATAAAAATGCATGATTTCAAATAATAAATTAAATATATTATGCATGTATAATATTACAGACATATATAATTTTGTGAAACACTATATTTTATATCTGTGTATGCATGTATGTGCATTGTGTGATTGTGTGTGCATTTGTGTGTGTATGTGTGATATACAAACGTATTCATGTATGTGTGCCTATTAGGAGCCTATACATGTTCTGGCACAGACATAACTCTATCACTCTTTGCCTTATTCTATTGATATAAGGTCCTTAACTGGACCCAGAACCACTGACTTTTGCTTCCCTAGCCTGAGCTAGGAACATAGGCATGGATGGCCATTTCTGGTTTGTATGGGATTGGTCAGATTCTAGCCTCAATTCCTCATACTTGAGAGCAAGTGCTGCTATGTCTTGAGTCATCATCTCAGCCCTACATATGGTTTCTGTTTCCTTACTCATCTCTGTGTATCTCTTTTGAGGTGGGTTATACTGTCAAACAGAAGCATTTTCTCAATGCATAATTATGATACTCGTGTGCCATAATTTAAAATGTAAAGGTGCCCTGTGTCTTTGGAACGATGCTAGAATATCAATAAAGGAAGGTAATAGATGAAGTCATGCCTCGTTTTGCCTTTTGTCACTGTTTATCCATTTTTTTTATACTGCAAATATCCCTGGATTTCATAGCATGCACTTGGAACAGTGGTTAGCAGTGAGAACACAGAGATGGGATTAGTGTGAAATGCTTGAGACCTCAATGAGCTAATTATCAATTACTAAGGATAAAATTTGTTGCATGTATACACTGTGTTAGATATTCCACTTGGAAAATGTATGTATATTGGCTTCTATTTAATTCATAAAACTTTATCAGTGTTCTGTTATGAATTATTTTATAAAAGGGAAGGAAAGGTTTAAAGATCTTATATAAATAACTCAAGGTTATGAAGATGGTATGTGATATGATTACAATTCATGGCATGTTTATTTAGTAAATCGTGATGGTAATTGGACATTAGGAAGAATGAATAATTCTGGACTATTAATAGTGACCTAACTTAAAAACATTATAATGAATGTTAGACCTCAGAGTGTTTTCATATCCTGCACTCTCTTCATTCTTGAATACCATTCCTAAAGTTTTAGCTAAAAATTTAAGTTTAGTTTTGTTTCTGTCACTATGGCAAAGCTTCCTGACAAAAGCAGCATCAGAGAAAAGAGAATGATCTTAGCATATCACTTCAGGTTGTGCTTCATCATCGTCGGAAGTTAAAGCAGGACTTGAAGGAGCGGATCACATCCACAGTCAAGAGAATGAGCTCATGCATGCTCTCTTGTGCTCAGCATTTTATCTATATTATATATTTTAGTATTTCAAGCCCAAAGGGTTGGGTGTTCCCACATCAATTAAGACTATCTCACACATGTCATCTCACAGGCTAACTGGATCTAGACAATCCCTCACTGAGACTCTCTTATTCAGAGATTCTAGTCTCTGCTATGTTGAAAAATAAGACTTAGCATCATAAGAACACATTAAATTTGATACGATCGTATTTTTTTACTCATTAGCCATTTTGGGAAGAATGCAAATTCTCTGGAGATAAAAGTCATAGCCTATAAGTATCTTCATGCTTGCAATATTTCTTGAGCATCTTGTTTTCCTGTGGTGCATTAAGCACTGGGTGTAGAAATCACTGTTTGTGGCCCAAGCTTTGTCTTCAAAGAGCTAATAGGGAGATTACACATACAGAGTGCCTTGAGGCCATGTGATGAATGGCATTGAATAGGAAGCAAGGAACATTTGTAGGGATAGGCAAAGGAGCAGGAAGGTGGTTGAGGCAATAGTGAAAACTTTCAAAGCAGAAGTAATGCTTGAGCTGGGCCTAAGTCTGTGAACCGGGTTTTATAGATTAAAGGGAAAGCCAGTGAAATTATGTCTAGGTAATTGGAAAATCACATTTGTCATAAAAGCCCAACAAATGTATAAGAATAGTGACTGATTTCCTGATTTAAACCCATTGATTCTAGTTATCATATACCTAAAAATTAAAGCTGTTATTTTCTTGCTATTGTTTTAAACCACCTTTTCTCAACCAAGAAACCTGTGCTTGAGAAGCCAAAGTGTTCATAGCTTTGCTCATGAATATAAGTGTGGGGTTCAGAGTCCAGGGTCTTTCCTATACAACCATCCTGTCCTAAAAGAGCTCAACATGGAGAAGCAGAGCTCTAGTGGGGATAATAGATCCAAGAAAAAGAACATTGCAAGAATGAGAATTCTGTGTGGTTTGAAATGGTCTGCTGCCCTGCTAATTTTAGAATTCTGCATAAGGTATAGTTGACGCCTTCATTCAACTATGGGGGGCATTTTGGCTTTCCTTACACGCACACTCTTCTCCAGGATGTGCCAGTGACAGTAGAATACATCTTATGAATTAGAAAATTAGATTTCTGTTGTCAAATGAATTTGTAAAGCCTGATTTACTTAAGAAAAATATGTTAGTGAAAATTCTCTGCAAAGTTGCCTTCTGAAGTTCTTACAAGTAAAAGCTATGTGTGGGCAGGTCATATTACTAAGAATCTACTTCTAATGTTCAGTTCTTTTTGCAGGAATTGATGAGGATAAATATTTTTATGGTAAGTCAGAAATGTTGATTTAACAAAGTGAAAATCATAATTTATAGTCTGCAAAAGATCTGAGTTAAAATCCCAGTTTTGCCACTAACTTATTGGACCACATTCCATAAGTCAGCTAATCACCTTTAGCCTAAGAGACTGAGGCTGATACTTAGGAAGTATCAAGAAATGACAGCCACCACCATTATTGTTCATGCCTTTATCACTTTCCAAATAGACTCTTGGGATAGGAGTAGATGAAGAAACAACTTCTATTCCTCAAACTCTTTATTCATCTAGGGATCCAGCAGGGAGCACTGGGCATCGCAAGGTTTATGGCAACACTGAGTCTATGCACAACCTCTGGTAGGGTGGCTCATGAATATTGAGAACATATATGAATGGAAAACTTTATGGTTTTCTGATAGTGTGTATGTGCACAGCTGGCTAGCTCTGATAACACTCTTAAATAACCTCTTTCACCTTTAAAGCCTGAAATACCTGCTCCATGTTTACTGTTTCAGGAGTTCTATGGCTGTGAAAATAACCTAGCTTTAAAGAGGCAATACAGTCCTTTAAAGAGGAATAAAAAGTACTCAGCTTGGAGTCTCAGTTGTTTAGACAAAAGTGGCCAACCAATGTGCTTCATTCACTAGGGCTCACTCTGCCCTGTATTAATGAGTAGCTGCATCATTTTTCTCTCTTTCGTTATAAAGTCTAAAATACAATGTTCTCAGTATGACTCATGAGCATAGTGACTACCTGTCAAATGTGAAAGCTCACGGTGGATGCTATTACCAGGGTGACCACTAACTGTTCTCAGTTTGCACACCGTAATGATTAGAGGATGCTGTGTTTATTCATATGAACTTTCCATCCCAAAGTTTCTATGATTCTTGGCATAAGATTGTTAATGTTTAAGTCTTACATGATAGGCTAGATGTCTGTGGAGAGAACATGATTAAGAGATCTTCCACCAGTACAGTATATTCCAGTTGATGTAAAAATTATATTAAGGAGGTAGCTGTCTCACTGGGGAAATAAGGCTGAATAGAAGACAACTGGGTGATATAGAGTTGAGTGGTAATTAAGACACATGAATTAAAAGGAGTTGGGAGAGTGGCTGGCTCCATTCAGAAGTGATTGGTGATGTTGAGAGGGTGAAGAAAATGTAAGTGTTGTAGGTAGGATCCTTTTGCTCTATAAGGATGAGAAACTGACTTAAGGTATCTTAAATGAAATCCCAGGTTTAGTTCAATGGTTATTTTCAGATTGGAAGTTAAATAAACCAGTATGTAGCTGAGTAAAAGTTAAGAATTAAAAAAAAATAAGAACTAGAAAAAAATGTCATATCTCTAAAATAGTAAGTACTTTTTGTATCCAATCCACCACATAGTTGACACCGGGTTCTCATGAACATTTCCCTCTCAAAGAACAGATTGAAGGGCATCTTTTTATTCTTTATCTTGTGGAAGACCCCTTACAAAGTTATCTTCACCCTCTGATTAGCAAAGCCTCCTTAGTTAGGGACAAGTGTTACTTATCAGCTATGCCAGAAGTCAGATCAACTAATATGGAGTCTGTCTTGCTTCAGGGTCTGGAAGAAGGTCTCTATAATAACTGGGAACCAATTTCTCAAGAGAAGATACATTACTCCTAACACAGAAGTCAACAGCTTTGTGGAAAGAGGGAAGAAAGCGTCTAGAATGTGATGGGAATTGCTTGGGGAGGGTGAACAATTATCTGAATCAAAGTTACAAAGGAGCAGTTTGAAGAGAGGAATGTGAACTTTGACCTTTGAGCTTCAAGGAAACCATAAAGTATTAGAAAGGGAATAAACAGTAAAAACATGGAAACAACTTCTTGTTGATTCTTATGGTAGGAGCATGGTTGAAATTGTGAACTTGACAAGACATAATGATTCTGCATGTTGGAAGAGTTCCTTAAAGCCCACCTTACCAAAAACTCAAATGACAATTAGAATAGGACTTTATACTGTGTGTTAGTCATCCTCCAAGATAATAATTGGGTTCTGTATCATCCCTTAGCGGAAAAGAGTCCAAGTTAAAATTTCAAACTGGCTTCATTGTTCATATTCAGATGTTTGTTTTATCTTATCTTATACCAGTTATGTAGTCTGACAACAGGAGATATGTTTACATGGAAGATTTATTTAAGGATCATATTATATGTGTATGAACCTAACACAAGGAAGATGTTTACATATGTGAGCACCATGTTCCGCAAAACCAAATCTTTAGACTGGGGTTCTTCCTAGTTCTCCTTGTCCACTAGATAAGTTTTATAATTATGGAGGATTATAAGCAATGTCAGGCTCAACATGATGAAAGGAAATACTAACCTCCTCCCAGTATGGAAGAGTGCTAAGGGTCTAGAAGTGACTTCAAACCAGCATTGATGCACTGAGCCATGGGAAATCACTGGTGACATGGACATTCTTTTGTATGGGGCTAAAATAAAGAGAAGTGACACATATCGAGATGTGCCAGTTGTGTCAGATCTACTTTGTGTCCCTTGAGGATTTCCATTCTGCAGTTTTTTATGAGTCCCTGCAAATGATATTGAATGGCATGGTCTTTTCTGATACCTTGACATCTGAGGTAGGTTGATTAACAGTGTTCAACAAATTAATATCCGTTGTTTTTGCAAGATCTTCTCAAAATAATTAACAATAGTAGTGACAATTCCCTCCTTGACTCATACCTTGGCAAAAAAGAGAAAGGTCATGATTCTGGCTGTGTGAGTTTTCCTTATACACCAACCACACTTTCTTCTGTTCCTTTGTACCCATGGGCTTGGAGAATCAAGATATTGAACATGGGTACAAAGAACAAAAGGAAAGGATGTCCTCTGCTTATCTCTCCATTGGTCAACACCCCATCTGTCTAGTCCTCTCCCTAAAGGTCCTTCTCAGCTCTTGCTTTACTACAGATTAGCTTGGTTTGTCACAGACAGATACCTAAACCCTAAGTCTGATATGAGCAGTGCCATAGCAGAGAAACCCTTTCCCCAATGTCCCGTTACACCTCCGGTATAATCATCATGTAAACATGTCTCCTTATGAAGATCAAGTGGTCCCACCACATCTCTGCCTTTGTCTATTGTCTGGATCCTCCTTCCTCCACTTCTTGAGTGCTGAGATTACAGGCATGCATACCTTAATATCTTTACTAGAGTAAGAAACTCACAGGTAGCTTTCTTCAGGAAATAATGTGGAAAGAAAATACATTATCAATGTATGTTGACACTTGTTATGTATGTAAATTCTATAGATGCTGTGGGAGTAAAGATAATCATACAGTTCTTTTATTTTTGTATTTTTGGTCTAACATTGAATATAGAGTGACACTTATTTATCGTTATTGTATGAATGGAGGTATTTTGAGAAGCTCCCAAAACCTTGGTTAATACTTATGATATTCCTTAAAAATATCGTTAAATTACTTATTAAATAGCTTTCTTGTTTATATATATAAATAAATACATATTTATAAATTTATATATAATAAAATTTGACTGTGTGAAAGGGTTATCATTAGTGTTGCAATTACTCTTCTATTAAAAGTGTAGTAATGACAGATGTAGATACTTGGAGCCAACCATCATATTTGAGCTCAGGGACCCTCAGGGGGAGCTGGCTGAAGAACTGGAGGAGCTGAGAAGAATTGCAACACCATAGGAATAACAACATCAGCTGGCTAGACCACCTAGTGCTTCCAGGGACTGGACCACCAACCAAGGAGTGTACAGGGAGGGATCCATGGCTACAGATACATATGCAGCAGAGGATGGACTTGTTGACATCAATGAGAGAGGAGGCCCTTGGTCCTGTGGAAGTTTTATGCCCCAGTGTAGGGAGATGCTGGAGGGATGGGGTGGGAGAGGGTGAGTGGATGGGGGAGCACCATAGTATAGACAGAGCAGAGGGAGGAGAGGGAATTTGTGGGATGGGGAACTTATGGAGGGATAACTGAGAATGTAAACAAATGGAATGATTAATAAAAAGCAAAACAAAAGAGGAGGAGGAAGAAGAGGAGGAGGAGGAAGAGGAGGAAGAGGAGGAGGAGGAAGAGGAGGAGGAGGAAGAGGAGGAGGAAGAGGAGGAGGAGGAGGAAGAGGAGGAGGAAGAGGAGGAGGAGGAGGAAGAGGAGGAAGAGGAGGAGGAGGAGGAAGAGGAGGAGGAAGAGGAGGAGGAAGAGGAGGAGGAAGAGGAGGAGGAAGAGGAGGAGGAAGAGGAAGAGGAGGAGGAAGAGGAGGAAGAGGAGGAGGAGGACAAGGAGGAGGAGGAGGAGGAAGAGGAGGCAGAGGAGGAGGAGGAGGAGGCAGAGGAGGAGGAGGCAGAGGAGGAAGAGGAGGAGGAAGAGGAGGAAGAGGAGGAGGAGGAGGAGGAGGAGGAGGAGGAGGAAGAGGAGGCAGAGGAGGAGGAGGAGGAGGAGGAAGAGGAGGAAGAGGAGGAAGAGGAGGAAGAGGAGGAGGAGGAGGAGGAAGAGGAGGCAGAGGAGGAGGAGGAGGAGGAGGAGGAGGAGGAGGAGGAAGAGGAGGAGGAGGAGGAGGAGGAGGAGGAGGAAGAGACTTCTGAATGAAGCTGTCAGGGAGCCTAGTTCATTCTTAGAGGTTCTGGGAATCTGGCTCCTGTCCAGTTAGAGAAGCCTGGGCTGCTGGCAGAAGAGCTCCCCCTGGTGTTAGGTTATGAAATAAAGGAAAGTCTGTATTGGTGTGTTTGGCTCTATACCTGCAAAACCACGGATTTTTAAAAATTGTTTATTATTATTATTATTTTTAAGAGAGTATAATGTAGTGTAGGCTGACTTTGAACTGAATATGTGACACGTGTCTGGGAATGACCTTAACTTATCCTGCTTGAGTATTGGAATTACAGGCATTTAGAATGCTATCTTTGAGTTGCTGAGGGATGATCCCAGGATATAGTGCATGCTAGACAAGCAGTCTGCCCGCAGAGTTCTGTCACCATTCCTGGAGAGTTATAGTCTTTTTTTTTCCCACTCCAGATTTTACCTTCCTCCCGGTCCACCCTCTGACTGTTCCACATTCCAAACCTCTTCCCTGTGCCCCAATCTCCATGAGGATGTTCTCACCAACCTCCAACTCCCACCCCACCAGACCTCTCCACTCCCTGGGCATCCATTCTCCTAAGGATTACATGCATCTTCTCTGACTGAATCCAGACCCAGCAGTCCTCTGCTGCCTATGTGTTGGGGCCCTCATATCAGCTAGTTTATGCTGCCTTGTTGGTAGTCCAGTGTCTGAGAGATCTTGGGGGTTCAGGTTAAATTGAGACTGTTGGTACTCCTACAGGATCACCCTTCTCAGTTTCTTCCACCTTTTTCCTAATTCAACCACAGGGGTCAGCAGCTTCTGTCCATTGGTTGGGTTGTAAATATCTGCATCTGACACTTTCAGCTGCTTGTTGGATCTTTCAGAGGGCAGTCATGATTGGTCCCATTTTTGTGAGCAATCCATGGCCTCAGTAATAGTGTCAGGCCTTGGGGTCTCCCCTTGAGCTGGATCCCAGTTTGGGTCTGTCGCTGAACCTCCTTTCCCTCAGCCTCTTCTCCACTTTTGTCCCTGCAGTGTTTTCAGACAGGAACAATTATGGTTCAGAGTTTTTGATAGGGCATTTCATCTAAGGTCCTTCCCTTTGAATCCTGAGTCTCTTACCTCCCAGGTCTCTGGTCCATTCTGGAGGTACCTCCTGAGGTTGCCTGTTTCCATTCTTTCCCTGGCCCTTAGAGCTTCAGCCCTTTTCCCCCATCAAATACTTGATCATGTTCCCCTCTTTCCCTCCCTCTCTCCTTTTCCACACAGGTCCCCCCTCCCTCCCCACTCCAGTGGTTGTTTCTTCTCCCTCTCAAGTCAAGTAGAATTGAGGAGTCCTCACATGGGCTCTTCAGCTTGTTAACCAGTTTGAGTTCTCTGGACTGTATCTTGGGTATTCTGTACTTTTTTTTGTTTTGTTTTGTTTTTTTGCTAATATCCACTTTATAGTGAGTACATGCCTGCATATCCTTTTGGGTCTATGAAATGGGAACTTGTAGAGAGTTCTTATCTTAACAATCCAATGTAGATCCACGGCAGGAATATGTTTTTAAGGACTATTCCCAGGTTCTGTATCTAAAATGCCTTATCTAAAGGCTCAAGACATATGTATTTTAAAGGGCCTCTCATACGGCACTCTGAAGTCAATGGTTCCCGAAGGATTCTGAGACGTTCTGGCTTGCCTCAGAGCAATGTCGGCATGATTATGGTTTGGAAATGCAGAATGTACTGACTTAACCAACTCTAGGTGGGGGATTTGGGCATCATTTTTGTTTTATGTATAGTTTTTTTTTTTAATTCTCAGAACTGACTGTTTAGTTACAGACATGTGCTTTATTTTTGACAAGTAGAAAGGGCAAGCTGATATGGATAAGTGAGAATGTGTAACTTAAAAGGAAAATAAATTCTATTTATTTTAAATATTTTAGAAACTCTCTAATTGCAAATGCACACACACAGAGAGAGAGAGAGAGAGAGAGAGAGAGAGAGAGAGAGAGAGAGAGAGAGAGAGAGAGACCATCACTCCAACCTTCAGAATGTTATTCTCTTTGGAATTGGATGAAATAAGAGATTTAAATCTCACCTAGAGGGAGGGATAGAAAAAAAAATCTCACCTAGAATATAAAGCCCTTCTCAATGACTCATGGTTTCTTGCCACCTGAGCTAAAGCAGAACTTCCCATTGACAGGAATAATTAGCTTTGAAAATAGAAGTTGAAATGGAACCCAGGGAATGTAGCTGCTGAACCCTCTGTGCATATTTATACGTTCAGATAGCCTCTCGCTTTGTGATTTCTTCCCAGGAATAAATTTTCCTTTATTGCTTGTCCAGGCCTCCCCTGCTCTCACAGAACTCCTGCTGTGCCAAGAGAGATGTGAAAAAGGGCCAAGTGATCTGCTATTGAAGTCAGAAGACATATCTCCCTCCCAGTGACCTTCCTAGATAATGAGCAGATATGGTTTTCTAATATAAAGGGAATAAATCAACAGGCCTTTCAGGAGCTGGGGCAATAACAGTGGAGCCCAAGATCATCAATTCTGAAAGCAAAGGACAGAGACATCCTTCCTTATAGAACAACATTAGACTAGGACAACATGGGGGGGGGGTCATTCTACCCAGAAGAAGGAGTAAATGTATGTCAGCCTTCACCCAAACCCCAATTACCCCATTCGCCCACTCCCTCATTTCCAATTCCCCCATTCACCAATACATTTCTTGTACAAAGGTCAAGGTCTATTATAAGAGAAAAGTTACACCTCCCTTAGTTGATTCTTCTGAGTTAATTTATAGTTTAAAACGACAAAGTGCTCATCTTCCTCTCTACAACATTAGAGGCTTTTGCTCTGCATTTGGTGCTAAATAAAGGTGACAGTTTTTTGTCACTCTGCACCTGTCTGTTGATCCAGAGTGGACTCAGTGTTTCTATGTAACTCTTAGTATCTCTGAAAGATACATGGGGATGAAAACATAAACAGAAAGTATTACGGACGACAAATCACTGAATTGTGACAAGCAAAGAAAATATATGTGTGCACAGGCATGTTACTGATTTCCTTGTCTGTGTATTAGGTGTGTGTCATGACAATACATTAATATTTAATTAGAAGAACAATAAAGCATTTCAGTAATAATAACTGATACTCATCAAGCCCTTACTGTGTGGTGTTTATTATGTTACATCCTGCTAAATGCATTAACCTTTAGAGAGGATTTTGTTAGTATCTCCTTTTTCAAGATGGATATATAATTTGTAAGTACATGTCACCTGTATCAGGTCATGTAAATGCAGATCCATTTAATAGCAAAGTTCATTTTATTTAAGGTTGTGTAGTCCCATGGTCCACTCATTATGGTGACCCATTTCATGTTTTGTGTGCTGCATGAAATGACCTCAGACCACCTACAAATGAGGGTGAACTGACAAGCTCTGCTCCATTTCCGATTCTAATATAGGGAGGAACATTTGTATCACAACCACAGTCAGTAGATGGTAGAGAGTTCTCGGTATTATAAAATACCAGGTGGCATTTTTCTAGGTGTCTGGCTTCATAAATTTCCCTTATCATCCCACCTAATTTATTTATATGGCTACTGAAAGACAGGCAAAGTTACCACACAGTTCTGCGGTCTATTCAAGCCTCTGCTTCAGTCATCATTTTGATGTTGTTCTTGATTGTGTATTTGTTTCATAGGAGTTGAACATGTTGTGTAAGTCGATAAGATACATTAGCTAGCCCTTCCCAGGATTCCTGGAGAACTTTATGCACTTGAGTTTGGTTCCATAACTGCAATCAGCAATAGAGTTGGTCCAGAATTCTGTGCCCTGTACATACAAACATACAAGAATATGTCTTATCTTCAAGATATTCTAGGTCTCTCTCTCTCTCTCTCTCTCTCTCTCTCTCTCTCTCTCTCTCTCTCTCTCCCTCTCTCCCTCTCTCCCTCTCTCTCCCTCTCCCTCTCCCCTCTCCCTCTCCTCCCCCTCCCCCCTCCCCCTCCCTCCCTTCCCCTCCCCCTCCCTCTCTCACCCCAACCTCTCCTTTCCTTTGTCTCTCTTTCCCTGTCTCTGTTCCTTCCTCCTTCCCTCTCTCCCTCATTTCCTCCCTCCGTCCCTAACTCCTCCCACCCCTCATTCTGGCAAGCCTAGGGCAGTACCCTAGTTAGTCGCTTGTAATGTTCCCTGTGGTCATCTCCATAAAGAGTATCTCTCAACCCCCTTTCTTCTCTTTCCATATTAGGCAATAGCAGCTTTCTGGAGAATCTGTATCCCACTCCTACAGGAGAGATGAAACTACATTCTTCTGAACTCTTGAACAGAGTTTAGAGTGGAACCCTGGAAGACATAGTTCTTCCTTTCCCTATAGGCTTCCCCAGAGTCAAACGTTTGTAATTCCTTGAACATGGCCAAGACTCTTTTGTCTTTTAGTCATGGCAAACTGTTCCTCCAACTTTAAACTTTTGTGCATCTGACTGACTTTGTTTTGAGGCATCAGTTTACACATCACTCCTCTGTTTCACTCTCTATCTTTGTCATGTTCTTAGATTTACCTAAGAATCAGAATTCCAAAAATGTGCACCATAGCCTCTAGTCATCAACTGTCATCACACTGAGGCAGGACACGGGTTCTCATCACATGTCCCAAATTAATTAGGATAAAATGCAATACAGAGCAGGCACTAAACAAATATTTAGAAAATGATAATGATGGGGGGCATCAAAGTTGTGTCGTGACTCAGTATTTACTTCTTTCTAGTTTCTTTTATGCCAACCTCTCCACCCAGTGTTGGTGACAAAATTACATGTGTATAATATAGCACTGATTTTTTGACTTGTCAGTTAGTTGACAAAACCATTTGCAACCTCACAACTACACAAACCCACAAACAACATAACTATGAATTATAAAAAATTCTGTGGCAGAACCTTCCCCTAATGAATAAAGGTTTCAAGGAGCCAATCACTGGGCAAGTAGGCGGGACTTCCAGGATAGAGCGAGGAAGAGGGGAAGCAGGAGAGAAAGTCTTTTGGACCAGAGAGATTGTGGAGGCCAAAATATAGGCACAGGAGGCCCTTATTTTAAGTGCCGGATCCATTGGGATCCACTCCCAGAGGATTTATAACTTAGGGTGGCTTACAAATTACGATGCTAGTTGCTGTGCCCCACGATTGTGTTACCTACTGATTCTAAACTAAGTTTGTGTGGTGTTTTCCATCAGTAGCGACTCAACTGGGTTTCAGAGAGACAGGTACAGAAGTGTACCCCCAAAAGCCGTAGGAATTTGGAAACATGGGGCTGGTGTGGCAGTGAAGGGTTATGGGAACTTAGCCAGCCAGGTGAAGAGATTTCCGGCTTGGGGTCAGAGAGTTTGCCAGGATGAGAGCAGGCCAGACCGGCCTGTCTGCTAGTGCCCTGCTGGTGGTAGTGTGGGATTCATATTTTTTATTTCCTGTTACAAAGTTCTTAGTGAAAAAAATGACAAGGTTCAGTGTCAAGTGGTGACCTCATGTTTTTAATCGTAGATCACTTTCCGATATTGTGCTATTGTGGAATAGGTGAAATCACATGAAACTTTAATGTTTAATAACTTGGTGATTAAGGGGCTCATTGGTGTTTTAAAAAAACTAGAAAACACGAGAATACTCTCTGCTCTTGCGTGATGCCCCTTCAACTTCCTCAAGCAAGCCATCCAAACTCTGGTGGGTATATTTCTTTCCTTCCTGCCTAAGACTGAGATTCATGATGTCATCTTCTTCTCTTTTAGAATACAGATGCTCCTTACACTGGAGCGATGACTCTGTTTAAAAGTGCTTGCTACGCTTCCACAAGACCCAAGTTCAGTTCCCAGCCCACACTGACAAGGCTCACAATCACCTATAACTCCATTGCCAGGAGATTCAAACCCTCTTTTGACCTTCAGGAACAATAAATGCATATAACCCCCGACTTACATACACACAATGAAAAGAAAAAACACATATTCAAAACAAGTATCTATGCTCTTGCAATGGTAAAGTGGAAGGATTTTCATAAATGAAACAACATTTGTTGAATGATTTATAAAATATTAAAAACACATGAATATCTACTCCCTATTTCATTTGGATATGCAACTGAAATATGGTAGATAAAGTGACATATATTTGTGGTTTTATTATTTAAAACTTATTGAAATATAATGCACAGAATTATAAAGCGCAAACCTTTTAAAATATATAAAATAAAAAATATAAAAAGGTATAAATAAACATGACATGAAGTTATTTTTAAAGGTAACAAAACTTTGTATTGTTTTAGGATACTTTCAGAAAAAAAATTTTTGTCAATGATTCTGTGTGTGTGTGTCTATGAAGGTCCATGTGTGTGTGTGTGTGTGTGTGTGTGTGTGTGTGTGTGTGTGTGTAATCATCATTTCAAATCATGTATATTTATAGTAAGAGCAAAAATTGTCCAAAATAGGAAAAATTTTAAGTATTCAGATGAGACCACAGTAGAAATTCCATTTTTTCTCCTAATCCCTCTTTTTGATTGTTTCTGTCTTTAGTTTTATTTTTATTGAAAATAGATGTTTTTTAATAAAATATATTCTGGTCACACTTTTCCATCCCACTACCCTCCCATTAAAATTGTGTGACAATTTACAATCAAGATACAGATACAAACAGCATATAAACTATGTGTATGCATAGGATATAAACATACAATACACATGAACTTTTAACATATTTTGTGTTTAGACTTGGATCTCAGTGCCAGGATAAGTCACTATGTATCCTTAAATATTTCAAAGTGTAAAGAAATTGAAAATGCAAAGCACTTCTAGCTCCATGCATTTCATAGAAGGAATACTTTCCCTGTAATGCAAACAGACATCCTTCGATAATGCATGGTTATTTATTTTCCATTGAAGAGTAGACCCTGCTAATTCGTCTTTGATGAAGCTCCAAGAACTACTTTGTTCTCTTTCATAACCATGCACTATTCTGCTTTATGTCTAGATGCTTGTCTATTTCCAGATCACTCCATTAACACACATTTGGGATGTTATGTTCATTGTTACACTTTCTATTTATTTTGCTTTAGAAAATGAAACTAGTGGTCACTGCGTGTCATACTGCTCCTAATGTGACTGTAAATTAAGCAGTAGGATAGCCGGGAAGGTCCACAGCTAGTTTGCATTTTGCTAGATATTGCCAGGTCACCAATTTAGTCACATTGCCAATGTAGGAACCCTTTCTTGCACCTTCATTAGGACTGATGAATGTCCTCTTGTCTAGTGGGCAAAAGCCAAGATTTTGAGTTTTTATCTAAATACCTTTAGCAGGGATAATGCACATATTTTGTTTGTCTATTTGGACTAAATCTTTAAGGGAGGAGGCAGCAAGGATGCCAGTTTAAGAGGAACCAGGTCAAACTTTATTGATTGATGACTATGCCCTCCTTTTGAATATGCACGGGATTATAGACATTGTTAAACATTTTTTGAGGACAAAAAGAAAAGCACATGTTGTAACAGCAGGCAGCTCCTCAGCATTGTACTGATAATGATATTACAGGTCCAACATGACCCACACACACCTATGATGGTGTTCTGTGATGGTCATTACTAGGAGGTAATTGATTGCCTGGGCTCCACTTTTTCTATGTATGCAACAAAATAATCATTTTTGCTGTTCTGTAATTACCTGCATCATCCATCGGCCCAACTCAGTAGTAATTCAAGTACCATAGACCGGTGTTCTCTAATGTCCACTGATGTTTGTGAAAATTTGCCAGCATGAAAACCACAGACTAAATGAAGGCGCCAAGTTATGAAGCCATTTCTCAACAAGGTTTGAGCTCAGTCTCAGCCCTGTCTTTTTTTCAAATTGTGTGTGTGTGTGTGTGTGTGTGTGTGTGTGTGTGTGTGTGTTTAGATATAGACATTTGCACTGTGTATGTTTAGGGGTCAGAGAATAACTTTTAGAAGTTGGTTCTCACATTCCACTGGGAATTCTGGAAATTGAACTCAGGTCATCAGGCCTGCACAGAAAATATTTTTACCTCCTGAACTAGATCCACCTTATTCTTTGAAAATGAATCTTGCCTGACCTGGAGCTCCAAGTAGGCTAGACTGACTGGTCAGGTGCTCCCATGGCTTCATTTCTCCTTCCCCAGTGTGGAATTAAAAGCATGCAGCTCTACGACCAGCTTTTTCCAGTGGATTCTGAGGACTGAGGTTGGATCTCAGGTTTACAGAGTGAGCTTTTATGTCTGGGGTCCTCTCTGCAGCCTTCCTTTGCAGTTATGCCAGTTTTCTCTCTGTCCATCTCTACAGTCTCAAGGGAAGCAGGAGACAGATCATGTGGGCTGCTGGTATTCTGGATCCTGAAGCAAAGCTGATGTATTTCTGAAATGTGTCTTCATCCTCCTAGATTCTCATCCATCTTTTATTTATTACAGTGAGGTTCTTTAAAAATGTCCTCAGGTGATAAGTCTGATTCATGAGATGTGAACAAAGAGGCAGCCCATTCTCCTCTTGCCATCTCGTCTCTGTGGGCACCATACACTGGCTACAAAGAGAGCGCAGTAATTTACTCTTGTTCCCCGTAAATCTTGGCTCTTTGTCTAGAGTGAAATGGCCTTGTACAAAGCACTCTGAGAACATTTACTGATTATCTGTCAACCCATCTTCTGTCTGTCTCTCGATTGGCCTGTCTATTAGTTGTCATCTCATCATCTGGAGATACACACACACACACACACACACACACACACACACACACAGATATGACTTGCACTAAAGTCTCCAAAGACCATATTTTCCCTACCATGAAAAGCGAAAGCTAAATTCTCTGTGACTCACTATTTTGTTTTTTGTTATACATGAAAATGTAAATTATATTTATATTACATTTTTAGTAAACACATTTTAAATAAAAAAGCAAAAACAATTAGTACAATATACTAATCAAATGAATTGAACAGACTATCACAGTATTCAAAAAATAATTCAAAAATGAGATGTTTTCAGATCTCTTTTCTTCTATCCTTATAGTCCCCCTAAAATATTTAGAAAATAGTATTCCACTTTCTCTTCCTAACAAATATCTTCTTTAATTTTATTTAATTGCTATATAAAGATATAAAAGGGAATGCTGAGATGATTTTGATACATATGTATGCATTGTACAATGTTCACATCAAGGTAAATATGTCTCTCTGCTCAACCATTCATCATCTCATGAACAAAAGGAAAACATTCAAGGTCCGTTCTCTTTGTTCATAGGAACGTACAGAACATTGTCTTTAACTCTACCTCTGCTACTCTGCACATGGAAACGTATTTCTCCCATCCAACTCTTAACTCAGTATGGTTAGAGTCAAGTTTTCAGGATCCATTTTTGCCAATTCCTTCCTTCTAGAATGACATTGTTAAGTAACCCGTTGTCATTAAGTACAGATTATTTAAGAGTGGATCAGAGATTTAAATGCATTTAGAGTAATGCATATTAATGCTGTATGGCTGTTATTTTAGACATATTATTTTATCATATTTTCTCACTCGCCATGGAGAGCCTTAGCTCCTAGGATTTTGTGACACAGCTCTTATCATATCTGTATTAGCCCAGGATCTGTTATATTTTTAGATACACAAGAAAAATTTGGAGAAAGACATAGCTTGCCTTTCTTACTGCACAGGACATCTAGATCTAAGGAGAAACATGTTGCAATACACCTTGTCCCCCATGACACTATGTGTCCAAAGTAATCTGGGAGTGTCAGGATACTGAATGAAAACTATCTGAAGCACACATTTACCACTCTACCTGAAGTACCTTCACTTCTCAGTCTCTAGGTGCTTCCTACATCTAAAAACCAGTGATCTGAGAAGAGGAACTAATGTCCTTCCGCATCCCACCATTCCTAAGCAGTGAGTTCTTAGGGAGGTGTGATGAGAGCCTGGGCAGCCACTCTGTGCTATGGCTGTTGCTCAGCTCAGCAGCAAGGCAAGCTCAACTGGAAACAGTCAAGAAGTCGGAATTCCACCCAAAAAATAAAATAGCACTCTCTGACATACAACACTGTAAAAACTGACTCAAACCTCCATTTAGTACTATAAAAATTATTATCACATTGTAGGTTTGTGCATACTTAAATGCTATTAGTTTTTAAAGAATATCAACAGATTCAAAGGGACTAGTGTGTACTCTGAGAAACAGGCCCCTAATTAATATCTCCACCTTTAATGCACACACTTAAGCAAGTCAGCAAGATTATTGAGGACAGGTTTTGTAACTCACGTCTTGCTGAAAACCCTGAGTACCCAGTGACTTAAGTGATAAGCAGTATTGATTGGCTAATGGTGCTGTCACCATGCGGCTTCTGATGTCTGCCCTTTTCCTTCGCTCTGCAGTTTTGCAAGAATGGAGAAAGACCCATGCGATCAGGGTTGCTGGCTGGCTAAAGGCATGGTTTCCATTTCTGTGCCATCTGTTCCTGGGTGCAAAAGCCCCTGACTCAATGGACTCCTGGCAGAATTTCCTGCAGGGCTTTACTCTGCATGTCTCTCCCAACTGTCCAAGTGTTGTGTGCATTTGAACGTCACTGAGCAGTCATTGCTCAGTGGTATCTTTCACATTGATGACCCATTGTGGTGGTGTGGTTTTATTATTGCTGATAGCACTAATGCCTCTGCATAGAGTGGCTTCTTTGTTCCCATCCTTTGATCCTCTGTACTCCTGTCTCAGCGCCGCTGACCTTTCAGTTTGCATGCTTGCCAACCTCAAGAGAAAAGCCAATCTGTCTTTCCTTTTACCTGGCATTTGTGTCTCACGCCCATCCTGACCCACTCTCATATTTTTTGTATTCTTTTATGTCCCTTTTAGGACACACACATGCATGCATGTGCAGGTGTACACACACATGCATACACATACATGTGTGTGCGCACACACACACACACATATATATATACATACATATATATATATATATATGAAAATCTATTCACAAATTATGAACTTTTTATCCTGGTCCCTGCTCCATGGGAAATACAAACTACACATGGAATTGAGCAGGACAAGTAAAGCAAATGCAAGCAAGGATGGGATAGGTCCTTAGGGATAGGTCCTTAGGCTTTTGGCTCTCTCTCTGGCTAATACAGAGAAGCCAGTCCATCCTACTACCTGTGTCTATGAATAAACAGAAGTTTGCACTCAACTACATTACCCCAAACTGTGGGAATTCTAATCTGTTTCACCCTAAGTAAAAAGAACTGCTATATCTGAGTAGAAGTTTACAAACTAAACTAAAAGGACAAGACTTTTTTTTCATGCTGAGGTTAGAGTGAACAAAAACATTAAGAAAAATACACAATCTTCGGAGAAATAGAATCGCGTAGATTTTCTTTTCTAACAGGCTTTTCTAACATGTTCCAGAGAACAATCATCAATTCTTTTCAATTAGCCTCAAAATACCTTCCACCTTGATCCTTACCTGATGTCTCCTTGAGTCTTGCCTGAGGCCTGAGTTCTGTGTTGATGCATTTCTTTGTGCTACTTTTAGTAACTTTTTTCTGTTACTTTTAGTGTGTGGTGAGTATAGGATCCCTTGTCCTCAATTCTCTGTTTCTTTTGATGTCACAAGTATATCCCCAGTGCTGCCACTCTAACTAGAATTTCTTTTTTCAACAATATAGTTGACCATGTACACAGAGCTTCACACTGCTGTCACATGCTGTCAGTCTTCTCATATACTTTATAAGGATGAGCAGCTTAGCGGAAAAGCCCCTACTAGAACCATCAGCCATACCTCTGATACACGATCTTGATTCAGGAAATCTTGCACTAACAAGATACAATGTATATCCTGACAAGGAAAAAGGCATCCAGGGACTGAGATTCTCCCATACCATGTAACAGTGAACTCCATCCTGCAATTTAGTGCTTCCAGTTTTTGTCTACCTGATTGCTGTTCCTACAGGTGCCTCAAAAACTCTAGTGACTGCAGACAAGTAGCAGGTTTTCCTGGTATCTGGAGACAAAACTAAGATAATACTGGTATTTCATGCCAACAGTGAGGCATGACAAGCATTCTGCAATATAACCAAAAGGAATATGCTAGAAACACAACCTCACAAATTTCTTGTAATACCCAATTAAAATGAGAAGACGAGATAGTAGGGTGACAAAGCCATCCTCTCACACAGTGCTCAGGCTCCAAGTGAATTTGTTTTGATGACCTCAAATCCCCTTTTGAGAGTCAATTCAATTATTCATGCATTGGTTTTTACAGAGAAATTATATCTTGCACAAAACTGGGCTGGGTTAATATGTAGGACGAACACATTAATTATCAGATGCAAACTTGGTGGTATTATTGTTGCTGAAGAATAGCAACGCTCCTTCCACATTCTTTGATTAAAAGCTGAGTGTGGTGGTTGGCCCTAGAATTAAAGACCTCACAAAGGGAGTAGCTCCAGAGATAACATGCTGCATAGCACATTGATGACCTTCTATGATCTAAAAGAGTGACCTGATATGTACTGAGCAAGTGCTTTCTCTTTTATTAAATTAAATTTATATATTTATTCAATTTCCAATTCAATAACAGCCTTTCTTTTCCTTCCGGTAACCCCTCATACATGACGTACCCAATTCCCTCTTCTGCTTCTCAAAAGAGAGGGTTTCAACTTCTGCCCTTCTAGGTTTCAACACCCACCCCAACACATCAAGTTGCTGTGGAACTAGGCACATTCTCTCCCAATGAGACCAGACAAGGCTTTCCACTTAGGGGTGTGGGATTCACAGGCAGTCAGGCAAGCAACAGGCCCAGGCACAGCCCCTGATCCAGTTGTTTAAGGGACCTGCATGAAGACCAATCTGCCCATCTGCTGCATATGTGCAGAGGCCATAGGTCCAGCCTGTGGTAGCTCTTTGGTTGGCAATTCGGTCTCTGGGAGACTAGTTGACTCTGTTGGTCTTCCTGTGGAGTCCCTGTTCTCGTTGGGTCTCTTAATCTTTCTCCCAACCCTTCTGTAAGACTCCTTGATATCCATCTAATGTTTCGGTGTGAGTTGCTACATCTCTTTCTGTAGGCTGCTGGGTGGAAGCTCTCAGAGGACAATTACCCAAGGTTTATGTCTGCAAGCATAACAGAGTATAATTAGTAGTGTCAGGGATTGGTTTTTGCTCATGGGATGGGTCTCAATTTAGTGCACTCATTGATTGCTTATTACCCCAGCCTCTGCTCTGTCTTTGTCCCTGAACATCTTGTGGGCAGGACACATTTTGGCTCCCAGGATTTGTGAATGGGTTGCTGTCTTTATCCCACCAGTGGAAGTCCTGCCTGGCTAGAAGAAGTAGCCACTTCAGGATCCATATCCTCCACTGCTAGGAATCTCAACTCGAGTCACCCCATTAGACTCTCTGGGGCCTTTCCACATCCTAGATCCCTGATCTCCCTTTTCTCTCCTCAGCTTTCCATACATATGATCTTCCCCACCTCCCTGATCCCCTCCTCATCCCCTCTCCCACCCAGTTCCCTTCTTCCATTGATCTCTGATATCTATTTTGTTTCCCCTTTCGAGAAAGTTTCAAACATTTTCCCTTGTGCCCTCCTTGATACTTGGGTTCTTTGGGTCTCTTGATTATAGCATGGTTATTCTGTTCTTTACAGATAATATCTACTTATGAGCACACACCATAAGTGGTCCTTTCTAATGCCTTTGGTTTCTTCAATAGCATTTTCAGGAAGGATTTGCTAATGCTGATTTTACACAGTAGACACCAACTCTCAACAGAGTGAAGTGAGTTGTTCAATAATCCCATCGCTCCGAGTACCCAAAGAAAACAGGAATGGCAGTGAATGCATTTGACAAATGCATGCTTTGCGTCGCTGTGCTTGTCATCTAAACTTTCCGAAGTCGTCTTGGTTCCATCTTCCCATTCCTCAGGCTTGATCTCTTATCTGTTTTCTTCTCCCAGTTTTCTCTGGCCTCTTGTGTCTCTTTAAGCTGATTTGCACTTTGAAGCCTTGAACCAAGAAACTTCCTGCCACAGAGGGCCCTTGTTCTTTTGCCGCAGTGTAGCAGGCAACAAATGCAAATGTGAATGTCAGAAAGCACAATTTTCTCTCTGACTGTAATCTTGAAATGTTAGACAAGCAATTCCGAGCACTTTATTTCACTTCAGAGAGCTTTCTGTAGTCCCATGCCTGGTGCAGGAGTTCAGAATTCTTTCTCTTTACCAGAAGTGCATGGTGGTATGGTGGTAGTGGTGGGGGCAGTCTTAAGACCAGCCACCATTAGGGCATTTGTTCTGTTTGTGTATTTGTTCAGAATTGTAACCCAAGCTGGCACTGTCCTAGGCTCCCAGTTCTCGGATAAAACCTCCAAAACTTGCTATAGTGTGCAAAGCCCATCACTTCCCTGTGTTCCCATCACTACTACAAATCTGCCTTTCATGTGTTTCATGGTCTGGCCCTCTGAACTTCTCTCCTCTCTCTTTTCGTGTACTTTCCATGGTTTCACTTGTTTTACACAGGTTCTTTGCACAGGTTCTTTTTCTGGAATATTCTTCCTAACCCTGCAGTTATAATGTCCGTTGTATTGAAATTATTGCAGTGGCTACTTTGCAGAGGCACAATCTCTGTCTCAAGAATAGTTGACACAAATATCTCAACCCTCATATTTTATGTCATACCATATAAATCACTATAGGTCATAATATTTGAATTACTGGTGTCTATATGGTTTAATAGATTATAAACTTCATGATGACACAATTTAATTCTGTTTTTGATTACTATCATGGTCCCATGAAATGGCCTCTAGGATACTCCCTGGTTGGGTGCTGAATTTTTGAGCGTTTTGGGTTTTTTTTATGGGTGACCCTGTTGCTATTTGAAGTGTTGTGATCCAGTGGCAAGCACTCAGCCCTATGAGAATTGAAACTGATACCACAATTGGAGAGAGTAGGATCCTGCTTAATATTTATTGAGTTATTTTTTGTATATATAAGTGTATATATATGTTGAGATGTGTGAAAATGCTTACACAGGTACACATGTATATGTAGACCAAAGGATGGCCGAATGCTTTCAATAGATCTCTACCTTATTTTTACAATTTGTTTTCTTACAATTTCACACCACACACACACACACACACACACACACACACACACACACTGCAGTTTGAGCATGTATGCCTCTTAACACTCACACTTATTCCTAACCCACTCCAACTGAACCCCTTCTTCTTTATAAAATAAAACAGACTTTTGTAAATGAAAGGAGTCTTTCGATCTGCCTTCTAAATTTGAAATTCTATTCATGCTCATTTCAGTTCAGAACAGTATTTTAAACTGTTTCAGGATCCAGGTTGAGTTCAGAACTTGTAGATTAAGTGTAATTTACTCTGCCTATCAAATATTCTTTTGTACTGAAGGAAGTGACTGTGAGGAAAAGCGTTCATGGGACTGAATACCATAATGGTTTGAGTCCAATTCTAGCACTCAACTTGCCCAATTCCAATATTGCTCATGTTTGCAAATGGTTTGCTTCCTCGTGCTTTTAATTTGCATAATGAACATAATAATAGCAACTTCAAGCAAAGTTGATGAGAATTAAACACAGCAATCTAGGCAAAATATAAAATATCATGGTGAGCACCAAGTGAGTGTTTCATGAGTATTAGGGAGTCTTCAGCAAGGTTATGTGGCCCGTAATGATTTTACAAATAATAAAGATTAACTTACATGCTTCAGCTTTTCCCTCCAAATTACCCAATGTACTCTCTATAACCTGTGTTAGGGTAACAATTGTTAGAAAGTTCCAATCGGAAGTAAAATAGTGAATTACTGATAACCTGATAATCTGGATATGCGATATTGAAGAATGTTAAAATCATCAACAGAAAGAAAGAATTATGTGGTTAACGAGAGGAGGGAGTCACAATGATTCCATGTTCTTCTCCTCATCCCCACCTGATTCTGATTCCTTCCTGCCCATGAGGGAAGCATTTATCATACCCACTTCCTCATATCATAAGCCATGTCACTTCTGTATTCTTCTGTAAACCTTACAACCTTGGCTAAAGTGGATGAGATGGCCAGAGTTGGCCTTTGGAAAATGAACTGGGCACTTATTTTTAGTTGGACTAAAGTAGCAGCAGGGGGAATTCCATTTATAGAAACAGTAAGAACGGTCTCCTATCTGGAAAGTGGTAATGGCTTCTAAGTAGTGACAATCTTGCCATTATGAATTTTACCCTGGGGAAGACTCCCCGAGTCCTCATTTGGCTTTGTAGTCTGTATCCTTTTCTTTTTAGTGTTCAGCAAAGGGAGCCCGAGCATTCTTGCCCTTTCATCATCTCTTCTTGTGCTGGAAGAAAATGAGAGGCAGTGGTGGACTACGTCTCATGGTTAAATTGTTCCTGGCTAATAAAACTGCAGGAGCTGTATGTTAGGGTATCTTCCATAAATCAGCCTTGGGGAGAATTAGGTGCTGCGAGATGGAGGAATGATGGTTAATCATCACTTGTAGGAAATCATTAGCCACACACCCTCATTCTGCTGCTTGCCCATTCGTCATTGCCCAAACTCGACTTTCCCCGTCGACCATTAACATTCCTCAATGACTTTCTAAATGCAGAGAAAAGCCACAGAACGGGTGAAGGATGGCGAGGCATTATGGAAACACATAACTGAGAGATGTCTCTGCCGCTTGCCTTCTGTGCCTGTGCATGTAAATAGAGCAACGTAAGAACAAGTTGATCGATCATCTAGCCAGCCAGCTGCTGCGGTTTGAGGTAAAGGATATCCTGTTTGCCTACAAAAATAAATAACTTCTCTACATACCTTTCATTTTACTGTGGGCAAGGACACTCTGTTGTTTTTCTTCACATTCATAACTTCACAGGAGTTGGTTGGTGGTGGCAGGTGACCAACTTTGAGAAACTGAGCCTCCATGAATTATCGTTTCTGATCCATTCTAGAAAAAGAAAACAAAATGTCACAATAATGATTTCCTATGTTCACACAGTGTCTGTAGTGTTTAGAAAAGAGGAAGAGGAACACATGCTGTTCAAATTGGTTTATTGTTCAAAGGCTAAACATCCTTCAGTGGTTGACAGGTAATGATATGTAAAACATAACTTGGTTCAGCAACTTACAGAAGGGTAGGATATTCTAGCATTTTCTACTAGGCACACAATGTACTTTCTAAAGCTAATGCATGCATAGAAAAAGCTTTCAGGAATCTTCTCCTCTTCCTTCTCGTTCTTGTGAAATTGCCTCAAATCTCTGCCTCAAGTTGTTTCTTGATTACTTTTGGTCATGGATTGTAGAAATTTCAGTTTCTGTTTGTTTTTCTGTAGGTAGAAGTACAATGGTCAATGAGAAGTTGTTCACCTAGGATGCCCTGCATGTCAAGCAGGATAGTAAGAATCATGACCTGTACCACCACATTGAAAAGAAGGAGATACTATCCTGATCTTACTGTCATAAAACTTGAAGGTTGTGACAATGATTTCCTATGTTCATGCAGCTTGTATGAATCAGATCGAAATCCTGTAGGACTGGAAGTTGCAGGGTGGAAGGTGTCTTCAAAAAACAATAATATAAAGGAATGGAATGGGAACTAGGTTAAGTGCAGGTGAAGTTTCGTCAACTTCCTGCTGGATTTGTTCCCCTCCATTTGGCTGTGGAAAAGATTGAGCTGGACTGAGTCTCCTTGAGCTATCAATTTTACCTGATTTATACATACATGAAAGATATATGTCCTCTCTATTGACACCCATTCGTGAGTTGTAATAGATTTAAGTGATTTTAATGTTCCAATAGTCTTTGAAGAGTGTGCCAAAAGGAGAATTAAGGACTAATTATGAGCTGCCTTGACATGGCAGGAGTTCTTCCTTGATCCTGGAAAACTGTGAGTGAAGAAGCCATAAGTGACAAAGACCTCAGAATAAGTACACAAGAGAGTCATGTCCATTAAGGAGGAGCAGTGCCTAGTTATGAATCTTCATTATCTGCTACTCTAAAGTCTCTCTGACTAAGAATGAGAACAGCAGAACTCTATGAACTGCCCATACCCCAGTTAATGGCCCAATACCTGCACACATTTTTATCAGCATTAGCTAAATACAGGAGATAGTAATAGTAGTAGTGGTAGTAGTAGTAGTAGTAGTAGTAGTAGTAGTAGTAGTAGTAATTTTAGTAATAATAAAATTAATATTAATAAAATATAATAATAACATGGGCCTGAAGTCACGAGACCAATAAAGGAGACAGGTGAGAAATGAGTGAAGTGTGCCAGTCAAGAGTAAATGAAAACATTTCAGCTAGGGTGGATAGAGACAAAAGCAGGGAAAACCAATAGGCGCCATAGTATGAAAAGTAGGACCAAATATCTAAGAACATAAAATCCAACAATGCCTCATTGTGTGTTTTCAAGGTCTATAAAGGACTGTGTTGGAATTCTGATGGGAATGCCATTGAATTTGTACATTTTATTTGGTAAGATGGGTAGGTATTATGTTGAAGAGAGTGGCTAGCCTTGTTTTGGTGAAACAAGAGGCAAATAATTTCTCAAGAATTTTGGGGTATTGGTAGGAACAAAAGCGAGTTGGTACAAGCAAAGGAACTATATTATATGAAAAAATGGAGGGAAACATTGAAAAAGATTAATACACCTTTATGAGCTGTCTGGGTTGTAAGAAGGACATTGGAAAGCAAGCTCCTCCTGTCACTACTTGGGACAACTGAGCCTTAAAACAATATGCTTGCTTACAGAATTGAAGCAGGAGTTAGAGATGGGGGGAGGTAATGTCAGAGAGAAGCAAAATAGTACTGGTATCTTACAAGATAAAGCTACTTATGATAGAAACCATATGTAGCATATCGTTCAAAACAATGTCAGGGCAGAAGTATAGTGCTGTCAGATAGAAGTTTCAGGTTGGAAGAAAGGGGATGTCGGTATGAGTTCATTGAAATGAACGTATTATACATATTAGCAACAGTGCTGTGCCACTGTGTGTATTTTTTCTCTCTCTGTGTCTCTGTGTATGTATGCATGTACATATGTATGTATGTATGTATGTATGTATGTGTCTATGTATGTGTGTTTGTATGTGTATATATAAAGCATCTGAGACAAAGATGCAAAATTTTAACACAAAAAACTTTTAGATGCACACATAAAATACTTGTTATATATTCTCCATATTTTTCATTTTAAGCTATTTTATGATAAGATATAAGCAAATGCATTGATTACAGTCTTCAAAATATTGGCCGTAGTATTAGAGGTTTGATAGTTCAATTTGTAAAGATTACACTTTACAAACTAAGTTTTTGTGGTATTAAGAATTGAACACAGAGTCTAAAATAAGCTATAGAATACTTTAGCTGATCTATATCACTAGTCTTTACAGTTTAAAAAAATTTTACATTCACTATGCTTCAGTTTCTGAAGTTATTAGAACATAGCATTGCCTAGCTATTTCATTGCCATGTAACTTTTAAAATCTTGCAGATGAACATTAAGGTGACTTCTGAATGTTAATTTGAATCACCGTTCATTTGGTTGGATATATTTTACACTCAAAACACTTGATTAGACTCTTTTCTAATGGACCCATTTTTAGGCAGTGACAAATACTGATACAAATACTGGAGTTGTTTGGGAGTAATTTTTGGTTCCCTGGGAGAGG
This sequence comes from Rattus norvegicus, assembly GCF_021556685.1. Classification (NCBI taxonomy): domain Eukaryota; kingdom Metazoa; phylum Chordata; class Mammalia; order Rodentia; family Muridae; genus Rattus; species Rattus norvegicus. The sequence goes on from NC_141534.1 coordinate 143,263,431, forward strand.
ACTATTTTTTTAATTGCACATGGTAATGAGAATGATAGGCCTGTGTTCTTGGTATAAAATAGAGGGCTATAAAGATTGCACTAACTGGATATATCTTATGACTATAATGACATCATATTCTATTGTATAGCATGCTGAAGACACTATCAAGAAGATGCTAATATGATTTTTCTGACTTGAAGATGGTGCAGACCTAAAAGTGGGGAAGCATCTGTTTGTATACTTCTCATAATGAAGATTGTTTGGAGGCAGGTCTATTGCCTCGTTCCCCTGTAACAACTGTAGTTTCCCACAAATTATCACTGTTCTTTCAATAAATAGCATGTGACATGAGGGGAGCTTCTTATGAACGCCCTCATAGCCTAGTGAAAAGGCAGAGGAGTTCAACAGACGTGATCCTTACTGGACAGTTCTGCTGCACAAGCCAGAATGGGAGCAGAAGCGAGTGTCTGTTTAGCATTTGCTGGATCAGACAGTACATACTGGGGAGTCCATCACCCACAGGAACAAATGAATGAGATAGAGGTGTCCAGTCTTCATACTGGAAGCAATATTTATAGATCACTGGTTTGGGAGAGATTTAAAGTCTGGTAAGCAATCTCTTATTATTATTATTGTTATTATGGTACAATGTGGATTTGATGCATAACATGACTATACTTCTGTTTGTTAGAAAAGGTAGAATCCCTCTTTTGTCAGCATAGATAATGTTTTACAGGCTGATAAATCCAGAGATAAAAATATTGATACTTGGGTATGTTATGGAAAGTAGAGGTATTTGATATAACATGTTTTGTTTTTCCAATAGAATTCTCTTTGGCTTCTCACTAGGTTGTGAGGGCTTTGATAACAGTGTCCTGTCCTAGTGCATGTTACTTATCGAAAACACAATGATCCATTATGCAAAAACTGAATCTCATGATGTGTAAAATTGTCTAATCCCCCTAGGAGAAAAAGAGATTTAAATGAAGTTGGGGGAAAAGCTAAGAGCTTTAAATTAGACTAAAAAAATATAGGTAGCAGAAGAGCAGAATCTAAGAATGTTCCCATTCATAGAAGTTCAGAGTTCTCACACAGACTGCTCTGGCTGGGGGCAGCAGCAAGGTGTGGATGTGGCAGGCTGTGACTGCCCAACCAAGACAGTTGCCTTACTCTGATGAGCTCTTTCTCCGCAGATGAACTCCGTTGAAGAAGGCTCTTGTTATTTGTGAGTAGCTCTGTTTCCACTGAGTTCATGATTTTCAAAGTTCAACAAAAGAATGCAAAATGGAAAAAGCTTGAGCTCTGCAAAAATCTCATGTCTAAGGAGACACAAGCTTGTTTGGTTTCCCAGGTTGTGCAGTGTGTGCTATCAGTGGGACTAAGTGGCATGCTTCGTGGCATGCCACCAGGAAAACAACAAGGAGGACAGCACAGGTCGTGGTGCTGGCAACTCTCATTATACAATTGCTCTTCTTTTCCTGACAAACCGTGTGATCGCATGAAAACCTTATACACATGTTATTTCCTCAACCATACAACAGGATGTCAGTAAAGCCATGGGAGCTCCTGAGATCTATAAGTCAAGTGAGAAGACACACAGCCTTAGCGTCCTGCACATCCTGCATCATTTTTTCCCAGACAGTGTGGGATTCTCTGGCTGTTTGCCCAGGACTTTTTGCTATTTCCTGATATTAAACCTTGCTTTGGATAGAATGTCTTTTCTGTATTTGTTGTTGGGGTAGAGGTGGGGGTCCTGACAATAGCTTATGCTACAAAGTATTTTAAAGGAAGAAGAATCCAAATGAGCAGGGGGCAGCCTCTTTCTCCTTAATTTGATTTTGTTTAACTTTGGAGTGATTTATTAACATTAGAGAGAGGCCTGTCAATCAGGCCTTTTGTAGGCAAAGCCTCAGACTCCGCGTGTTGTTCAGAGAGTTGATGGCCGAAGGCTAACTTTCAAGGATCTGATCCTACTGTTTTCAGGATTCACTTCCACACAGTATCTCATTCTTTAAAAAACACGGAATTTAAAATATGGGCTCTACTTACAGAGCTAAACATGTCTTTAAAGGGTTGATCTTTAAACAATAGTTCAGGGGAAGTAAGCATTACACATAGCTGAGCACTCCGGCATTAATTCTTAAACACAATTATTATTTAATACATTATAAATTTCCTACTTAAAATTTAATACAACCCTTTTTGCTAACTTACTCTAAATCCTCATGTCATAGCTCTACTTCCTCCCTCTATGCAGCCAGGTTCTAAAAAGGGGGTTGCCAATCACTCAGAAGTAGTAAAAGAATCTCTCTGTGTCTGTCTCTGTCTCTGTCTCTCTGTCTCTGTCTCTCAGAGTCTGTCTCTGTCTCTCTGTCTCTGTCTCTCAGAGTCTGTCTCTGTCTCTCTGTCTCTGTCTCTCAGAGTCTGTCTCTGTCTCTCTGTCTCTGTCTCTCAGAGTCTGTCTCTGTCTCTCTGTCTCTGTCTCTCAGAGTCTGTCTCTGTCTGTCTGTCTCTCTCTTTCTCTATCTCTCTCTCTCTCTTTTTTTTGTGTGTGTATGTGCGCGCGCGTGCGTGTGTGTGTGTGTGTGTGTGTGTGTGTTTATGCACACTTACATGTTGAGATTCTTTACTCAAGATCTTTCCTTAAAAAAAAAAAACTACCAATATAAAGGCTCCAATGTTTTTAATCACCATGAATATTCACGATTTAACTAAATAAAAAGGGAGCCTTTGCTCCCTTGGTTTGCTGATACTTGCTTCCTGTTCTCCCTTCTGTTAGCACAAAAAGAAATTTGACTCTAAGCCCAAATACTGGGAAGCTCTTCAAAGATTAGGACCGTGTTCTTTTTTGTTTGTTTCCCTGACACATATTCAGAGACTAGCACCTAGATTATAATCAGAAAATATTTGAAAAATGAATAGATGGATGACTGGCTGAATAAGAGACTATCTGCATAGAAATATCAATCATTATGACTTGTTCCCTTATAATAGAAAAATTCATATGTGGCTATCTATCTTTTCACATGAATTTTTTATCTCTTATAAATGATGAGTCTGGGAAGAAATTAAAATGTTGAATGTAATAACATTATTATCAATAACTTTAATGTATGAATAATTTTAATAATATCAATTTTATAAACTTCACAGGGGTACAGGGGTTATACTTGCAAGCTCCTAAACTTATACAGATCAATAGTTTTTTGAAGGCAGTTAGCTAAAGGAATTAAAATCCAAGAAACAATCTAAGCATTTTAGAAATGTAATGAACTAGATATACAAATGTCAACAGAAGTGGTTTTAATAGTCAAGGCACAGGCATCGAAATTCGATTTGGGGCTTTACTCAGACTCACAGAACTTTCTGACTTTCTGACCCTGGGCAAATTAGTCAATATTTCTATGTCTGATCTATAAGACTGGAGAGCAGTTGCAACCTGTCTCACTGGGTTGGTGGGAGAGTTGAGTCAATTCAAGTGAAGTCTAACACCTGACATGCAGTCCATATGGGGTGAACATCGGCTCGGTTGCTATTATTATTATCATGCACTATCACCACATGCCTGTCTGCTCAAAACCTAAATAAACAATTGCTCACTCGGCTAAGTTAGATGCTGTCTTTCCTTGAAGTAGCCAAGACACATGCAATTCCTTACTTTAAAATTATCACAATGGTCAGATATGTATTGAGTCCCACAGTCCTATTAGGTGCCACATATGTCAGAGACAGATGCAATTATCCCTGTTTCCATAGTACAATAGCACCATGTGAGAGCCGCAGAGATGGAGGCAACTTCTGTTAACAGAAGCGGGTCCAATGTGAGCTGAAATGTTCAATTCTCTTTTCAAATATAACACGTTGAAAAATAACTTCTGTTAATTTGATCTCATCCTTCTCATAGATATATGATTACTTTAAGTCCCACCCTCTTTAACCTCCCCTTTCTCACCTTCATTATCCATTTTCTCTACAATTTTATTTCTGATGTGCATGCCTTCTCAGTCCCACTGAGTTCAACTGAGGATTATCTGGGTGACTATGGGCTTGGCTCTGTCTATCCATCAGAGCCAGCTGCTGTCCTCAGTGGGTACACAACTGGAAACTGTGACAGGACCTCCTGCAGAACCCATTGCTAGGCATTCAGCAGGGAGGGGTAGGACTCTAGTGGGTCCCTCTCTGATTCACAATTGATGCTTGACAAGCTGATGCTCTTGGTTGCATATAAAATGATAAGAAAATAAATGTGCTAAAAGGGCCCTCAAGATCCAACCATGCCTTCTTATTCTTTAAATACAGTTCTCTCCCATGGCCATTGTCACCCAACTGCACTGTCCTTACTCCAAGCTCTTCAGACACTTTAGATATGTTCTTCTCTCTGAAATGTCCTTCTTACTGGGCTGTCATGTTTTATCATTCAAGCAAGCACAATTCTCCTTTGTGCTGAAAGGCCATATTTTACCACCTTGTCTCAGCTAGCTCCCTTCTCTCATGAAGTCCTACTTTATACATGACAGTCATAGATTTTTCCACAGAATGTGCTACCATATAAAAAACAGCTTTTAAACCAACTGAGTTGCTGATTATCTATCTATCCCGTAGACTGCGAGCCCATATTATTTAGTAGCTTATTGATGTGTCCCAGGTCCTTAGAGGAATCTCTGAAATATAATGGGCACCCACTAAATAAAAAACTGATAAAAGTGTGAAGAGAATGAAGACATAGAACATGGTGTGTTGCCAAATGTTGAGGGAGTATGAGAATTTTTAAAATAGTTTTTATTATCTCCTTGAGAATTCCACACAATATAATTGGACACATTCACCTCCTCAACTCTTCACCTTACCTCCTAACTGCCCCTCTTTGTATCCAACTTTGAGATTACTTTCTTTTTATCCTTGTCTTCTACCAAGTCCAGTTTCTGTTGTTCAGCTAGTTTTAGGATTGTGACATGCTCTAGTATGTGGTAAGCTTACCTGGAGTCATTAAAAAACTGACTCTCCCTCTCCCTGTAACCATCAAATCCTAATAGCTCATTAGCTAGTGGTCTGATTACATATCAACTTCCTGAGACTGTGCTGGGATTTTTTTCAGACTGAGTATGAGATCTTTACTACCATTCAAGGTGAGATCTCTAAAGTCAACAGGAATGGTTTATTCCAGTAAAAACGCCAGATAGAGCCACATCTTGCAGCATTTACTGATATCAGATTCTAGTTCCTAGGTGCGATGAGATATCCTTTGGCTGGAAAATCAATATTGATCGCCCAGGAAATGAAAGAGGAGCTTCTGTCTATACTACCCATAGGCCATAGAAGGGAACAGGGAGACTTCTGTGCTTAACTTTTCTGGAATATCTTCTATAAATTTTCTTAATTTTGCTCTGGAAACCTTTGCTCAAAAGACTGAGATCCTGTACAGATATGAGATATTCATACAACCATCTCCCAACATGTAGTTGTCATGCCCTTGGTCAAACCTATCTGAATTTTACTTACTTTACACTCCACAGACAACACTGTACAAAAGCACCAACAACTTCACATTGTTCAGTTTGATTGGTTCAGCCACCCAAAGAAGAGCATGTGTCTCATTCGTCCATGTCTATGGACACTTCATTCACGATGCCTATTACATTAGTGACTTTGATGTTAACAGAATAGTGTCCTTCCTTGACATTAATAGCAGAACATCATCTCAAGTTGAGCCATGATTACCCAGTGCTAGAAATTTATAATGTAAGGATTCTTTGCAATGGGGCTTCTTATATATTTTCTTTTTAAATGAGCCATTTTCCTTGTCACTTTGGGTATATAAGAATATAAAATAGATATACATATCAAACACTTACTAATGGTAGGGCATAAGAGATTGATTTGAAAATATTTCACATGGTCACAATTTTATCATTTGTTCAAGATGAAAACAAATTTACATATTAATGAAATATATGTGGGGTTTTTTCTTTGCCTAAATAAATATTGGCTGATAGTGCAGGACATTGAACATCTCCAGCTCCTTTCAGAGTTGATTGATACTTCAATTTGATAATCACCAATGCTGAGAACACTGCTATACATAAAATTATAGTACAAAAATAGCAGAATTATGGGTAGTGCTATTTCAGGAATTTTTTGGAAACTCTAACCTAATCCTAAGCCAAAATGCATTGAACAGTTTATTATAAAACTCAATTAATTTAACAGCAAATTTTAAAATAAAACACTTGAATACAATATAATCCAAGATAGTAATTTGATATTTGCATGGCAAGAAGATATTTAAAGGCTTTAATTTCAGTAACTAGCCCATTCTGCTTCTCTAAAAGCAGAAACCTTTGCATGTTTAGGAAAACACTGTAATGTAGAACACACTTAAGTCTCAAACCTAAGCTGAGGTTTTCCAGGCAACGTTTGTTGGCAATGCATGGTGTACCCACATGCACAGTGCAATGTGTGCTTGTTGTGTATAAAGAAGCAATAATGTAATAAGGTTAAACAAAGCGGCAAGGGTAAGGAGAAAAGAAATCTCTCACATTCATTTTACACTTATTTGGATATTGTTATTGTGAGTTTAGAAACATTGTATTGATGCTAGTGGGTTTTGTATTCTCCATATTTAATTGCTTAATCCTATGTGAGGTTGCAACCCACAGCTTGAGAATATGAGATCTGGAGAAATACTTGGGATGAACACATTTTCTCCCCTCTAAACTAAACCCAAATCCTTCAACTTAAACACACACACACACACACACACACACACACACACACACACACACACACACACACAAAACCAAACAGAACAAAAATCTGGGAAAGCCTCAAAGAAAAGCAGAATAAAAGGCTTAAAGTTGACTGAGTTCTTATGTATTTCTGCGTATCTCATGAAACATGAACAGTCTGATGCATTCTTTAATAGATTAGCTCTATTATTTATTGCAGCAGCATTAAAAATATTTTCCTCTTTTTTCCTTTTTAACCCATTTCTTCTTTCTTTTTGATCTTATTGCTTTTCCTGGTCTTTGTTTCCTGCTGACTTGATAAATGCTAAAAAAAATAAGCATTGCCATTGTACTTGTGGTCGATAATGTACTGCCGCCCATTAGGAGACAATGTGTGGTACAGTGTTGACTGGCATGCTTGTCCTGGGAATATGGAGGGTTGCCCAGATCTTTCATTGGGCATCTCAATTACATTTTATACTTGAGTAAGGCTGACTGTGAACATCAGTGAGGTATCCAATTCCAGGCCTTGAAAAAGGAAGCCACCAAGGTGTGCTCCTCAGTCACTTTTTTTCCTTGTGGTCTGGAAACAAATGTCCTAAATACAGGTTTGGAAGAGGCTGGTCACAGAGCCCCTGAATGAAAAATATGAGCTCTACATTACTCAAACAAAACCTTTATTTATATGGTAGCAGCCATTGCATTTCCGAGTTTTTCTGTTGTGGAAGGACATACCTCCATAAAAATTCCAGACAGTATAGGACACTTTAGCAACACTATGCATAATCTTTTTAATCATCTTGCAAAAGACATGTCATTCCCAATATCTTAAACATAAGGGGACTCAAAGTGACTAAAAGGCATATGTTAATAAGTAGAGAGAATCAAGCCTCAAATGCCTGGTTTTTCCAGTACATTGAAAGGTATATACCCACCCCCCATGATGGTTATTTTTTAATAATTTCAGGTGTCCCTTTAAATGTTATTCCCTTTCCCACTTTCCTGTCCATAAGCTCCATATGCCCTGCCCCTCCTCTTCTTCTATGAAAATGTTCCCCTCCCTAACCATCCCCCCTTACTGTCCCCGACATTCCCTTACACTGGGGGTCCAACCTTGGCAGGACCAAGAGCTTCCCCTTCCATTGATGCCCAGCAAGGCCATCCTTTACTACATATGCAGTTGGAGTCATGGGTCAGTCCATGTATAGTCTTTGGGTAGTGGTTTAGTCCCTGGAAGCTCTGGTTGGTTGGCATTGTTGTTCTTATGGGGTTGCAAGCTCCTTCAACTCTTTCAATCCTTTCTGTAATTCCTCCAGTTCAGTGGTTTGCTGCTAGCATTCACCTCTGTATTTGACATGCTCTGGCTGTGTCTCTCAGGAAAGATCTATATCCGGTTCCTCTCAGCATGAATCTGCAAACTTTGTTATTTCTTCAGGTTTAGAGAAGCAGAGAAATAACTTCTCCCTCATATTTTTCACATGATTTATTACACCCATTTAGGATTCTCATTACCTAAAATTTTTAGTCTAGTTTGTGAGGTAGTATAGTCACTTGGTAAACAGAATAGAATCTGCATTTGTTTGTGATGCTTTTTATTTGATACAGATTCATGAATGTATAACAAGAAAACTTTAACAAACGTGCTTACTTAGTTTCCCCCTTTTGTTTTTATTTAATGAACGGAGACTCTCCACAAAGCAAAGAACTGTCCTGTCTTCCAAGCTGCTGAAAGCCATGTTTCATCTCAAATTTTGAGAGCTTATTGTTCCCTAAAGATGCTGGACATGATGTTACCAGTGGGTAGGCAGACAGTAAGAGAGTTGATGTTTATGTCTGGCAGACTCGGAGCATCCTAGACATTTGTACGGGGTAGAGGAGGGAAGCATGTACACCTTCCACTGGGTACATAACAAAAAGAAGAGAAAGAATAGTGTAGCTTCATCTGAGAGTGCAGGTCATAAAGTTTGAGGAACACTGAGTGGTTTTGTTTACAAACTGTCCAGTATCATTTGTGGGAAACCAGCTCTTCCAGATTCCTGATCCTAGAAATTAAATTGGGTAAAGCACTCCCTGTCATTTTCAAGGATACTAATATGGCCTTCAACTGACCCATTACTTTTTCTTTCCTTGTTTCCTACCAGTGCCCAGAACAGTTACTGTGATGGGAATAGACACATTGCCTGGGCAGCAGCCGAGGAGCTGTCCTTAGTATGGTTTATGAGGTGTCACAGGAAAGTCCTTTCTGATTCCCAATATTCCAACTATCTGTGCTAGGTTATTCTTGGCACCACACAGATGTCTCTTCAGTGCTGAGAAATACCACAACATAGAAAGTAGCAGTTTTGACTTACAGTAGTATTAATGTATGATTATGTGCACCCACTATTAATAACAGCTACCTAGGAAAGTAAAGCAGAAAACCCTATTCCCCACTTATTCTGGGTTACAAGAAAGCCTGAGCAATTCAGTAAGCCTCTGCCTCAAAAAGAAGAGGTTGTTCACTGAACTGAGAAGAGGACCCCCTTAGGGGGAATTAGAGGAAGTATTGAAAAAGTTGAAGGAGCTTGCAACCCCATAAAAACAACAATGCCAACCAACCATCCAGAGCTTCCAGGGACTAATCCACTACTGAAAGACTATACATGGACTGACCCAGGGCTCCAACTACTGCATATGTAGTAGAGAATAGACTTGTTGGGGCACCAGTGAAAGGGGAAGCCCTTGGTCCTGCCAAGGTTGGACCCCCAGTGCAGGGGAATATGGGGGGGGAGTAAGGGGGATGATTAGGGAGAATAACCGTATGGGGGGAGGCTTATGGACATTTGAAATGTATGTAAAGAGATATATCTAATAAAAATTTAAATAAAAAGAGCAGTGACTACTCTTCCAGAGATCCTGAGTCCAATTCCCAGCAACCATATGTTGACTCACAACCATCTGTAATGGGATCCTATGCCCTTTTCTGGTGTGTCTGAAGACTACAGTGTACTCATATAAATAAAATAAATAAATGCTTAAAAAATAAGAAGTTGTTAATATAGCTCAGTCAGCACTATTTTTAAAAGCAATTAAAACTGTCCTGGTAACATAGTTCAGCTTTTAAATATGACTGTAAATAACGACAGCTAGCACTTTGTAGTTTTACGTTGGGAGCCAGGTATTCTTTTATTCTCTGTGCCTTAATGTTAGCTCAAGTTTCAATCCAGTCACTTGAACCCAAAACAGTACAGACATTCCATATAATAATGGAATATATAACCCTATATGATGGTTACTGTAGGGTGATGTCATTGTCAAGGAAGGTGGAGCAAGGATAAGGTGAAGCCTATCATTGGATGAGAAGGAAGGGTAGGTGGGAAGTCTAGGAAGGAGAGAGGAGGAGGAGCGAGAATCAAGACGGAGATGACAGAGCAGGATGATCCAGATCCAGGTGGACTAAGTCAATTTTATCTTGTCTAGGTGGCTGGTTTACATCTTTATCAATTGGCAGTGAATTTATTGTGTGGATGTATTGTGGATTGAGAATGTAGCCTATAAATCTAATTGTTAAATTATGTTTCTAGAGCTTTGATTTTACTGTGCTACAGGGGATGTGAGGAAATTCCTGGAGGGAAGAGAGACAACCTGTCTCAGTTTCTGGAAGCCATGCTAGGCTATAGAATGCCTGGGACTAGCATGGAGTGTTGTCATGCTAGAACAGCCCACAGAACCCAATGTGTGTGTCAGGTGTGGATACAACACACCAAGGGGACAGTGTGTGAAAGCGGTTGGCAGAGAAAGAGCCGGAGTACGTGGCTCCTGCAGATCTGTGCAGATTGAGAACTTGCTGGAAACAGTAGTTGCTGGGGTTTTTTTGTTTGTTTGTTTGTTTGTTTGTTTTTTTACCACAACAGATTTCAATAGAATGAAAACATGGCAAGATCTAGAATCACTTAGAAGGCTTGCCTCTGGGCACACCTCTGAGTGATTATGTAGTGATTAGCCTCTTGAAGTGCCTGAAAGGTACTTCCTTGATTAAGTTAATTAAGATGGGAAAAATCCATCCTAAAAGTGCTGGCCGGTATTCCATAGGCTTAGGTAGTAGAGTAAATAAAAAGGTGCAAGCAAGCTGAATAGAAGCATTCATTGCTTACTGCTTCCTGGCTGTTGATGCAGTGTGACCAGCTTCTTCAAGTTCCTACCAACATGACTTCTTCACCAGGAGAGACTGTACCCCTAAACTTTAAGATGAAAAAACCATGCTCAAAAGTTGCTTCTCGTAAAGAAAAACTAGCTAGTACAATAGGTTAAGAAGGAATGGCCGTTCAGAGCCTGCCCCACCTGGGCATCCAGCTGATATACATACAACCACCAAACCAGACAATATTGCAGATGCCAAGAAGTGCATGCTGATAGGAGCCTGATAGAGCTGTCTCCTGAGAGGCTCTGCCAGAGCATGACAAACACAGAGGCAAATGTTCACTGCCAACCATTGAACTGAGAATGGGGTCCCCATTGGAGGAGTCAGAGAGAGGAGCTGAAGGGATTTGCAAGCCATTAAGAACAATTCCAGCCAGCCAGAGCTCCCAGGGACTAAACCATCATCCAAAGAGTACACGTGGACAGACCCGTGGCTCCAGCTGCACATGTAACGGAGGATGGCCTTGTTGGGCACCAACGGGAGGAGAAGCCCTAGGTCCTGCCTAGGCTGGAGCCCTCTCCCAACCCCTGGTGTAGGGGAATGTCAGGGCAGGGAGGCGGGAAGGCGGAGGGGGATGGGATAGGGGGCTTATGGAAACCAGGAAAGGGGATAACATTTGAAATGTAAATTAAAAAAATATACAATAAAAAATGTAGGACTTTTTTCTAGGAATGATAAGATATTATTGAATGATTTGAGTAAGATACAGACTTTTCAGATTTGTTGTCATACAAGATGCATGCTGGAAAATGTCACACAGAGGTCGAAAATGATGTAAAAAGACTCTTTCCCGGCCCTATGGTAATGTATGTTGCTGTTAGTATGGATATGGGGAAGGCAACACCGAATAGAGACATACCTAGGTTTAAAGCTTATGAACACGATGATGATGATGATGATGATGATGATGATGATGATGATGATGATGATGTGTGTGTGTGTGTGTGTGTGTGTGTGTGTGTGTGTGTGTGTGTGTGTGTGAAAGTGAGAAGGAGGAAGTAATTTGGAAAGAATCCCTCTAAAGCTTTAGGCTTGAAAAGTGGATTCTGAAGTCATTTAACGGAAAATGGAGGTATACATAAGAATTGTAAATGTAGGAGGATATCAGAGTAATGGATTTTTCCTAACATACTTGTCACCTTTATATAGAAATTTTAATAAGATGGTTAGAAAGTTGAATTTGTGTTTCAGCAGAGTGCTCTAGACTTAAAGCAAACTCTTGCAAGTAATTTTCACATTGATAGTTGTTGTACGAGTTTTTCATGTGGAAACAAGTGTCTGTTCACTGCAGTTGGGGCTCTGTTAGTAAAACAACATAACAACTTCACTCAAGTCTACCTTTGTGGACCAGTGAGTCTAATTAGGGTTACTTAAAGGATGAAGTGTGAGACTTATATATAGGAAATAGGTCACTTTGCCAGTAACCATTATATCTACCTTGAGAAGGGGATAGTGCTTTTAAGTTCTCTCTTGCTCAGCGATGGAGGTTAATAAACCCAAATCTGCATGAGTCTCATGTGAGTAGTGACAGATGCTGAAGATTTCAAAAGAACAATAGCTATGCCATGCCCAGAAGACTGGTGGTACTTTAAGTTATAGGAATCTAGGAGATCATAGCATTAACATTGAAGAACAGGAGGAGGAGATGACCTGGACTTCGTTTGGGTAACTCCAGCGCTCACTGGAAATGGAGCCAAATCCAGGGAGGTAGAAAGAACTCAAAAAAATATGGTATAAGAAGCTGAGGAGGAGAAAATATTTGGGGAATATTATGGTGACCACTGATGATCGCTACAATTGGATGAATTTTCCTAGGTAAACATATGGATAGTCCTCTTTCTTCCAGATAAAATGCTGTCACACAAAAGGAACAATTCCACTGAATTTCAGACTGCTGAGTAAATGAGTTTATTGGAATAACTATAGGAGCCTGGGAGACTCCAGTAAATGCATCACCCCAACATGAATGATTAAGCCTGCAAGCAACATCACTATAGTCCCAGGGAGGAAATGAGTCAGTTCAGGAACACTTCCACCTTCTAGGTCCACATGCATTTGGAGCAGGATTCTATGCAGTTGGCAGGATCAGAGGAGTGATTGGCTGGAATATCATGTAAGGGTCTGATGCCTGTTCCTCCTATAAAGGATGTTAATTGACTTGATCTTCTGAGGGTCTTGCATGGGTAATGACAACTTCTCTGATTTCAAGATGACACTGGCCATGCTATAACTTGAGGATGAAGCTATACTACAGTTTCTGACAGTTTAATAAACTGATAACAGAATGGATCCAAGCTGAGCAACATGTACACGCCACTGGCGATCTAAGACCAGTTCAGTGGAGTTCAGTGGGACTGTCAGAGAACACGTCCAATGTGGTGGGTTGAAGGGTGAATGAGGATAGAGGGAATGGAGATAAATGTCCATCCACAGCTTCTCCAGGCCTGAGAGCCTTTCAATTGCAAAACTAAACCATCTAGAGCCAGAAACATACTTGATAGATGGTGGACTGGGCTTAGGAAAGCCATGATTTCTCAGAATCAAGAGCATGGTTACTGTCATTTAAACTTCATTGCCCACTCAATTGAATTTAGAACCTTCTAGACAATAAAACTGTAGGAATGTTTGAGTGTTCCAGAGAGGTTTAAATTAGGAGAAAACATATCTCCATGTTAGAGACTGGCATTTCAGGCTGAATAAAAGGGGGGGGGGGGACATACATGAACATCAGCATTCTCTCTGCTTCCCAAGTAGGGAATAGTTGGCATTTTAGGCTTCCCTCACCATATCTTCTCTGCCTTGGTACATAGGTTGTATCTCTCACTAATCTATGAGCCAAAAACAAACCCTTCTCCCTTAGGGTGCTTCTGTCATTTGTTTTCTCACAAGGATTTAACAGTTACAAATTCAACAGCCACGCTCAGCTTTTTGCCCAAGTCTTAGTTCTTTTCAACCAACTATTATTGAGCACATGCTTGCATAGAAAAATTTTCCAGATTTTGGAACGTAAGCGAGAGCATGACTTGGTTAGAGACAACCTAACTCAGAATGGATATTTAGAGTCTGTATACAGAAAGGGGAGCTTTTACAGGGAACAGTTTTCCTTCTGGGACAACAGGAAGCTGACCCAAGTAAGTTGAAGGATTTTAATTATTCTCTTTAAAAATGTGGATGTTCCATTCATAGATCCAGGGCATAAATAATGGATTTCAATGCAATTTTAGCCTTCACACACCCAACTGGACTAGACATGGAGAAAACTAAAATTTGATTTCTCTAACTGCCGCTAGTTGGCGCTGCATCCATTGATAAAGAAAAGGGAGCACATCAGGTGCGGGTTGAGAAGAATCTCTTCTACATTGCTTATCTCCACGGGGTTTCAAACGAAGTATACCAGCTCCACAGGGAAGCCTCCAACAGATGGGAACCTATTTAACAAACCATAGAAAATGAATAGGTTGGCTCTGATAAGGGCGGCACTGCCACAGAAATCTATTCTCAGAGACGTGGGTGTTGGTGAGCCCCAGTGACCCACATTCAGAAATGTTTGCCTATTAATTAGGGCAGGTGGTTCTATCCCAGAAGGCTTTGCCTAGCAACTGTCACCAAGAACATCTTCAACTTTAGAGCTGAGAAATAACTCGTCTGAGGAATCACAGTGGTGTGTACAGTAGCCAGAGAAATCAATGAATCTGAACCCAGGATGGTTATAGGTATGCCAGTTTTGATCAAAGAAATCAGAAAATTCTTAGAATATGAATACTACGCAGTGTGGGACTTTTATTTTAAAAAAATATGACTCACAAAGTTAAAGCTTTTTGTGGTCTTTTCATTTGGTGTGTGGCTAACAATGACAGATGGCTTCAAATAGGGATTTTAGAGCATGTTACTGTCAAACAGTTATAGCATAGGGAACAGACAATGGTTTATTTCATATATTCTTGTCTTTGTTTCATGCACTTGTGGATACATATTTAACTTTTTTTATACATGCCACGGTATATCGCTTAACACAAATGTCTGCCTTTAAGAGATGACATTGAGTTGCTATCAAGTTTGAGTTCATGGAGCACAGTGATTGAATACACGAAGCATGGGTTACAATTGAGATTTCCTGGTGAACTTAAATGTTTCTGGAGGAAAAACACGATTAGATTCCACAAGCAAAACTTGGCCCTCTCAAATTTTACCAGTCTAGAAGCGCATCTCAGAATTCTTTCCTCCAGTCGTGAAAGATGACCTGGAAGTTCGAGTTTGTACTGTAATTGGAAAGTAACTGTTAATATCTCACATCACAGGCAGCAAGCAGATCCACCAGCTCTAGCTATCTTCTGAGTGGATGACTTAAGGCTTAATGCGGGATAAGATGAAAACTCCTTTTAAATGCCACTTTATAGCCTTTTCTTAGATCTGAGTTCTTGCCACAGAAGATTCATTTTATATTTTAAATTCATGTTATTAAACTTGGAGGATGTGCCTGCACGTCTCACTAAAATCTTCATTAAACATTAATTATCATATTTTAAAAAGAGAAAGCAATGTAACAGAAAATAGTGTATTCAACATAGTATTAAATATAGTTAACTTAATGTTGTATCTGTCTCAGGTTTCTGTTTAGAGCAGCAAGATACAATTAAATACCATTGCTATTTTTCCTCAAATTTAAAATGTCCTTCACTGGGCATGATGATATATACCTGCAATACTAAACAGCCAGGGGCAGGAGAATTACTATAAGTTCAAAGCCACCCTTGCCCATGTAACAAGTTTCAAACTAAACGGAGATATGTAATGAAACCCGACTTTAGAAATAAAACCAAAAACAACAACACCCAGAGCTGACCAGGCATACATCCAATTCGTTATCGAGAGACAATACTTTCTTGCCACTCTTTGTCTTGTGTAAAAGTTTCCCATGCCATCTTCTGAGAAGTGGAATTGCCGTCACCTATGCAGAGCCCTTTGACTCTCTGGAAGTGCAATGCAGTCTTACCATCACGTTTATTATAACTTTTCTGATGACTAATGCGGATGAAATCCCCACTCACATTTTTTTAATCATTTGAATTTCTTTGGCTCTCAATTATTTACTAATATACTTAGGTCTATTTTTAAGTTTGTTGTTTCTTCCTCTATAACTTCAAATGCATTTTATGTTAGTTCTTTGTTTTGTAGACTAATTTCTTTTAAATTATACTCATTTCATTTTTTTATATTTCGACTTGAAATATAATTTCATCATCCCCGAGTACCTTTCCTCTCTCCAATCACTGTATGTCCCTTACTCTTAAGTTGATTAAGTTGATAGCCTCTTTTCACTTGATTATTACATACACACACACACACACACACACAAATGCCGCACACACGTGTGTGTGTATATATCTATGTCTATGTCTATATCTATGTCTATTTCTATGTCTATGCCTATGCCTATGTCTATGTCTATATCTATTTATTTATGTACCATATATATATATATATATATATATATATATATATATATTACAAATATAGTTTTAGGACTATCCAGTATGCACTGGATAACTAACCACAGATTCATCTGTGGGAGAAGCTAACTCTCTCTCTCTGCCTGTCAGTTTTTTGTTTATGGGCAAGGCATCATGAAATTCTTTCCTTCTGAGTTAGCATGTTAATTGATCTTGCCATTGTTATGTTCTTGTTTATGGAGTCCTTGTCAAGAGAGGTAGTCATACAGGAGACGTGCAGGTATAATGGCTTATACAATTGTCTCTCCTCTCTTCTCCAGTGTTCCCTGACCATAGAAGTAAGGACTATATTGCAAATGTATCTTCTGAGGCTAGGCTTCCCACAATCTTTATATTATATCCAGGTGTGTGTGTTTGTGTGTGTGTGTGTGTGTGTGTGTGTATTTTCTATGGAGCATAGTGTTTTAAGACAAAATACAACATAATAAAGCAAAACAAAAACTATTACATTGATGTTGAACAAAGCAAACTATCAGAAGGAAAAGAGCCCAAAAGAAGATACTAGTATCAGAGACCTATGTGGGAGTTCCATAAAAATATAAATATGAAAGTTATAATATATATGTGTGTGTGTGTGTGTGTGTGTGTGTGTGTGTGTGTGTGTGACCTTGTGCAGACCCATGTTAGCCAGTGCTTGCTGCTTCAACCTGTGTGTTCATATGAGCTTTTCTTGGTTGATTAAGAGGGCCTTGTTCTCCTGGTGTCCTCTCTCTTTTCTGGATCTTATGCTCTGTCCACTTTCTGTTCCACTGGCTTCTCTGAACTCTTTAATGGAGAGTTTCAGAACTTGATGAAGATATCCCACTTAAAGCTGTATGTTCCAAGGACTCATTTTTTATATAATGTCTGCGGGCCTCTATTTGTTCCAATCTGCTGTAGGATGAAGCTTCTCTGATGCTAAATGAATAGGCACTGGTCTAAGTGTATGGCAGATTATCATAGCAGTAATTTTATTGTTTTTTTGGGGGGTTGTGTTGTATTTGTTCAGTTGTTTGTTTTTGGACCAATAGTATTTGGCTTTACCCTATGTCTCTGAGATATCTTGTCTCTGGTTGCCTGGATATATGTCACTGTACCCTGTGCATGCCTGGTACATGTGGAGGTCAAAAAAAACACCCAATCCATTGAAACCAAAACCATTATATGGGTGCCTGGAATCAAATCTGGGTCCTCTGTAAGTCAGCAAGTGATCTAAACCACTGGGTCATCTCTCTAGCCTTAAGTTTCTTTTTGAACCTGAAGACTCAGTCTTCGTCCCACAGGTTGTGATGTCTTTCCACTTCTGTGATACTATTTTCTTTATAGAAGACTTTTTCTGAACTTGACATATGTTGCAATATGTATATGAAATGTGTCTTGTAGAATTGGTATTTATTTTATACCCATGGAAAACTCATTGACTAACCAAACAAAGTCAAATATTTGCTTTGATTAATGGAAAATATTAACAAAAACTCACTGTTACATAAGTTCTTTGGAATTTATTCCTAAATATAACAAGAGGGGTTCTAAGTTTCTATTTTCTGCATATATGTAGCCAGATAGCAGTCTCAACAGAAGACTCAAAATCTTTTAATGATACTTCTTTCTTGTGTAAGCTCAGATATACATAAGCACCTAGTCTTCCTTAAGTACTCTTTTATTTTTGTTTGTTTACTTAATTTCTATTTTTGTACATGCACCGTCCAGATCAATGTATTAACATCTTAACATTTTATCCAATCTTTATAATTAATAATAGAACATATTTGTTTTATAATTAAATATTGCTAATATGAATTCATATTATTCTTGTTTCTCTCTTGTTCCCATAGCATGCCAACTGCCTCTTCAAGCTTACTCTCCTCTCTTCTTATTTCATTTTATCTTGGACACTGATAGATTTTGTAGCTTCCAGAGGATTGTAGAATGATTCAAATTAAGAATCATTATTTTGCAACTTTGACTATAATTGTATTGAATTTACATCTTGAGGTTTAGAAAATCGCCAACTCTGTGACATTATAATTATCATCCATGTAAAGATATCTGGTTTTGTCTCAAATTTTCTTTTTACTAAAATTTTACACAGTGGCAATATACTGAAAAACCAACTAAACCATCTTTGTCCTGAAAAATAATTTGCATTCACATTTGGCAATAGTTAAGCTTCCTTGTCTCTATCTGTTTTTAAAAGTTTTCTGTTTAATATGAATACAGTTGTGCGAGTCTACCTATCACAGTGCTGGGATACCATGGCAAAGATTCTATAACCAACATAGAAGAGACAGAAATGTAAATGTTACAGGAAAGATTGTGCATGTCCCAGAAGGTAAAGGGGCTATTAAACCCCTGATGGCCCCTTCCTAGGGAGTCTCTGAACACCGTTATCAAATATTGTTAGTTTTCCTTTAAAATGGTACAGAAAATGGAGTCACTTACCTAGTGAGCTTAACTTGCTTTCCTCAGTATGGGCTTCGTAAGTTTATCCACAGTGCTGCCTGAAACCTCTGTGTTTTCACTGATGAATGGTATTTGCTATGCTTGCATATTTGAGTAGACTCAGACTTACATTTTTGATTCTCATCACCAGGTTAACTGTATGAAGAAGGAAAGGATTGGGGAGTGATTGATCCCCAGAGTAAAGCCCATATGAAAAGGGTCTAAGTCTGCCTTGATGTCAGGAAGTCAGAAGTTGCAGTCTATGAATAGGGAACCGAGCCTTTGGCAGACAGTAACTCTCTAGCCCTTGATTTTAGAACTTGCAACATCCATAACATAATTTGCTATTACATGTAAATTACTTTCTCAATAGTATTTTGTTATAGCAATAACTGCTGGATGAATTTTATAACATTTTTTTAAGTTTTCCCAATTTGTTTGTCCATTTCAGCAAGTATCCAGTGAACCATCAGGGCTTATTTGTGCAATTTCTATAAGAGAGTCAGTACTAAGAGCACAAATACATCATGCAGTTTACTTGGGTATGGACTTGGAAGTATGATTAATGACTTACATACATTCAAAGGGCACTGGATCCTACCAACATATTTTTTGACACAAGATGAAGACCTACAGTGTTTCTTACTTCCAGATATTGGCAGGATTCTTTGATTTTCATTAGTTTATTTCTTAGACGACGTATTTAATCTAATGCAACATAACAAGCTTGTTTCACTTTTTCTCTTACAACTTAGTTAGTTTTAAGCTATGCTACACACATTTGTTTGTAGCATTGTCTCCTTACATTTCTATAGATATTCACCAATATTTAAGCAGGAAGCATCAGTAGATTGATGGCTATAGACCTCTTTTTCTCTTTCTTCTTCCACCTTTACATTTTTAATTGAAACCTTTTTGTGAATTGATTTGTAACACACTAATTAAAAAATTTAGACTTGGCTGAAATGGTCCCACAGTTCTCTGTAACCAAATCCCTTGAGGGGGAGAGTTGGACTCTTAGAAGTGCAGACAATCCTGAGAGCTCAGAGGAGACAACTACTTCTGCTCACAGAACCTAACAGAGCTAACCTAGTGCTCTCTGTGCCCTCTGGACACAGGGATGTTGGAGCAGTCAGGAGCAGGTCCCTTCCAACTGCACCCAGAGCTGACCCCATCCCACAGCTCACTGTAGCACATCTTACCCAGATCTGGCTGTAAGAAAAGGAAAAGCAAGAAACTAATCTCCTTGCAATGAAGAGAGAATCTCAGGGGCAGAAGGTATCATAGAAAACATTGACACAACCATCAAAGATCACGTAAAACACAAAAAGTTTCTAACCCAAAACATCCAGGAAATCCAGGACACAATGAGGAGATCAAACCTAAGGATAATAGGTATAGAAGAGAGCAAAGACTCCCAACTTAAATGGCTAATAAATATCTTAAGCAAAATTATAGACGAAAGCTTCCATAACCTAAAGGAAGAGTTGCCCATAGACATAAAAGAAGCCTACAAAACTCCAAATAGAATGGACCAGAAAAAAAATTCCTCCTGTCACATAATAATCAAAACTCCAAATGCACAAAATAAAGAAATAATATTAAAAGCAGTAAGGGAAAAAGGTCAAGTAACATATAAAGGTAGACATATCAGAATTATACCAGACTTCTCACCAGAGACTACGGAAGCCAGTAGATCCTGGGCAGATATCATAAAGACACTAATAGTACACAATTGCCAACCCAGGCTACTATATCCAGCAAAACTTTCAATTAACATAGATGGAGAAACCAAGATTTTCCATGACAAAACAAATTACACAATATCTTTCTACAAATCCAGCCCTACAAAGGATAATAGATGGAAATCTCCAACACAAGGAAGGAAACTACACCCTTGAAAAAGCAAGAAAGTAATCTCATTGCAATGAAACCAAAAGAAGAGAGACATACAAACATAATTCCACAAAACAACAAAAATAACAGGAAACAATGATCACTATCCTTTAATATCTCTTAACATCAATGGACTTAGTTCCTCAATAAAAAGACACAGTCTAACAGACTGGATACTTAAAGAGGACCCAGCATTTTGCTGCCTACAGGAAACACACCTCAGTGACATAGACAGACACTACCTCTAGATTAAAAGGCTGATTGTACTAATGATATTGGTAGCTAATGGACTATATCTTTAATTTATTTCTTCTTTATTTTTTTTTTTTGCTTTTCAAAGACCATGTTATAGACAACCTTCACTTCTATTAAAAGAAGTATAATCAATATGCATGCTTCACCAACACTGCATCCTGAGATTCTATTAGGATTTAGTTCATAAATTGAACAATGTGGGGGAGATTATGGATTGCCAGGAAAGCATCCATTCTGTAAACAAAATATCCTTCTACTTAGTAAAGTCTTCTCAACTTCTCTTCATAATTTAAAATTTTTTCAGTATAGGCATATCTTTAACCAGGTTTTATATTTGTTTTATTTTTCTTTCTGTATTGTCTCATCTTTTGTATAACATGGAGACTATGTCTAAGCTGACCATTTCTGCTGTTGCTTCATATATATAATCCATTTCATTCTTGACATGTATTAACATATCTTCTCTTACCTCATTCTGCTTTCAGTGTTTTCTCTTTATGTTCATTCTGTATTTTCTACCATCTATTGACTTCACTAACTTTGATTATTGTCAGTTTCTACTTTACTGACTGGAAAATTATGTTTTATGCTTTATACTCTATAATATGCTTCTTTTAATATTTCAATGTGATGGTTCCTTTAGGAGTTGAAATGAGAATTTAGTAGTGATAAGGAGGCTGAGTATTCTGAATGCAAGACCCATGATACATGCTCACAAAATAGTAATTATCAGTATGAGTGTTCCTGGGACTTTTATAAATAATTTAAAATATTATCACAATAGAAACATGATCTTTTCTCAGTCCATTTACATGTATGTATGCCATATGAATATTGAACAATGGGAGTATCAGTTGTATCATAGGATTTGAGGTGTGAGTTATTACACCATTAAGTGGAACTGAATCACAGAATCACTATCTAAGCTGTTCCAGGTCAGGTCTGGGTTGATTCAACGTGAGGTCTAGAAGGCGTGAAAGCTGACATGTATCCTTCACGCCTTGCCTAATATGCAACTTGTTCCAAACTGATTATGTTGCCCCTATAATTATCTACAAAGGAGAACAAGCAGATGAAGATTCTTGTTTTATATGTTGAAATTGTTCCTATATTAGCTCCTAGCTCAATCGTACTTGTTAATTTCTATTCTAATTTTTCCTGAACCTTAGTTCTCCTCTCTCTGTCACATTTTACAAGCTATCTACCTCTGAGAAGC
Organism: Rattus norvegicus; assembly: GCF_021556685.1. Lineage (NCBI taxonomy): Eukaryota > Metazoa > Chordata > Mammalia > Rodentia > Muridae > Rattus > Rattus norvegicus. Next base: position 143,285,616 of record NC_141534.1, read on the forward strand.
AGGTGAAGATTATGAGCTTTATATATTTAATGTACCAAAATTCTAACCCCAAAGTTATCATCTCAAAAATTCATTCAAATAAAAGTTTTGATATAACTCAGAATAAAACAATCTTGAAATTCTGCATTACACTTTGTGAAACTTTTATGTAGAGATGAAGTTCAAGAGCCCTTGGCTACTTTTTTAAAAATCACTATACTTTTAATTTTCATATTGTTTAGCAATAATCTTTATGTACCAAACAGTAGGGCAAGCTTCTGTATATGTTATAGTCATTCAACGCTATACTAACTGAGTTATAGTTATAGTCTTTATTTTCCACATATATTTATTTCCCCTATAAAAAGGAGACAAGAGAATTTGGCTGTAAATTTGGAAATTTCACCGCTTCTTATTTTAGAACCCTGTGTGTGAAATGCTATACAACTGGTTAAGAAACTGCAAGATCGAAAATCAGTGCATTCCCTTTTTGATGGTGGCATTTAAAATGTGGTGATGATACTGAGTTGTGAATGAAGCCTTGGGATCATATTCCCAGTCATTGAGCAGTATCAATATTTGGAGTTAAGACTGATATTTCTATTAATCAACCCAATTCAAGGCTGAAAAATGTTTGCAAGTAGTCATGGAAAAGATAGAAGGCATACCATAATATCCCCCCCAAAACCAAATAAACAATAACAACAACAACAGCAGCAAGAATAACAACAAAACCACTATCTAGTAGAATTTGTTTCCCAGTTGTAGAGTTGACCTCTTATAGGTCAGCATCAAAATATTTTCAGAGTCAGAATCAATGAAGATATCTTTGCTAAAATTCGTACATTCCAAATCAGCTGTGGATGAAAACAAAATGAGATTCCACTTGTAGAATCTAAAGCCTTTAGTTGCTTTCCTTTTTTGCTGGATTTAAGTGATGTCTCATCTCTTCAATGATGTGTATAATTAGTTCAAAGGCAGGAAAAAACAGCTGGATCCCAGGGGAATCCATAATCACGAATTCTTCCCAACTATCTTCTACTTTCCAGTTGTTGCAGCCAGCTTTTTGCTGACTGCTGCTGCTTTTTATTAAAATTCACTTTACATCCTGACTGCAGCACTTGCTCCCTCCTCTCCTCATAGTCTCAACCTCACACCACCTCCCCCAATGCCCCTTTCCATTTCTCCTCAAAGGTGAGCACCGCCCCCTGCCATGGGTACCAACCCTCCCTGGAACATCAAGTGAAGCCAGGCAAGGCAGCCCAACTAGGTGAAAGGGATTCAAAAGCAGGCAACAGAGTCTGAAACGGTTCCTGCTTAATGGTAGGACACCTGCATGAAGACTAAGTTGCGCATCTGCTACATATGTGTATAGGGCCTAGGTCCCACTCAAGTATGATCTTTAGTTGGTGGTTTAGTCTCTGCAAGCCCCATTGGCCCTTAGTTGAGTGTATGTCTTGTGGTGTCCATGACCCTTCCAACTCCATCAATCCTTATCACCACTCTTCCATAGAACTCGCCAAGCTCTGCCTAATGTTTAGCTATGGATCTCTGCATCTGTTTCCATCAACTTCTGAATGAAGCTTCTCGAAGACATTTATGCTAGGCTTCTGTCTGCAAGCATAGCAGAGTATCATTAAGAGTGTCAAGGTTGGCTCTTTCACATGGGATTGGTCTTAAGTTGTGTCAGTCATTCTTGGCCAGTCCCTCAATCGCTGTTCCATCTATTATCCCTGTACATCTTGGAGGAAGGACGCATTTTTGGATCAAATGTTTTTTGTACCCCTCCTGCCACTAGAAGTCCTGCCTGGCTACAGGAGATGGCAGTTTCACGCTCTTGTTTTAATGGTTCTCCCTTTACCACATCCAGGTTGCTATTCGTTTCTTCTTGTCAGTCCATTTGGATGCAATGTCAGTTGCAAACCATAAATACTCCATGTTCTGATTCTCTATTCTGTTTTCTATCTTCTTTTCATAAAGTCCTATTCTGAGTTAATGTGATCAATTAGTATAGAATAATATAATTTCTGGAGCACTCAGAAACAAAGTAGTGGTAAGGGGAAACCTTTCTAATTAGTCCTACTTCAAAGCAGAAATAATATCCCACTCTTTAATAACACAGAATTAGAAGGTCTGGACAAGAAGCAAGTAAGTCTCTGAGTTTGTATCTGTGTCATTCTGGTTCTGCTGCCAAGGAGTGTGATAGCCTACCATGTACCATGTACTTTCTTAGGATATATAAATATATATATATATATATATATATATATATATACACATACATACATATATATATATGTGTGTGTATATGTTTGTAAGTATGTGTATATGTTTATATGTATGTATATGGATATGTGTGTATGTGTATATGTGTGTACATGTGTGTGTGTGTGTATGTGTGTGTGGTTGGGTAGTTGTATACATGTGTGGTTCAGCATGGATGTAGAGCTCTGAGGACAACTTTGAAGAATCTGTATGTTCCTTCTGTTTTCTCATGGGTTTGGGAGTCAGGTCATCAGACTTGCCCAGCAGTACTAACATGCTTAGCCACTGAACCATCTTCCTGGCCTCACATCTATTATGCTTTAAATTACCATACAGGAGGTAATTGTGAGTTTCTGTGTGACTCTAGTCTAGTTGCTAAGAAAATTAAACTCCAGATTGGTGGGAGGCTGTGTACCCTAGAGTAAAGAAAGTGGAATTTGACATAAAATTTAAGTGAACATGAGATCCTTCTCTAGCCTCTACTTGCTGTACAGTTTTGCATAATCTCTTAATATATGGTTCCCATTGCAGATGGGAATAGAAATAAAAATAATATTTGCTGTAAAGGGGTATTATTAAATTTATTTGAAATAATATATATGAAGTATTTCAAACAGAGCTGGTATGTTATAAGCTCCTAATGCCATCTTAAATATTAATAATAATATTAGCAATGTTGGAGCAGAAAGATCTCTGTTCTGCTAGAAGCAACCTGCTGATGGGATTCAGGAAAAATATAGCCAGAGAGTTAATTTGTGGTGAACTGGAGACAAGAGATGTGGTTATGCAAATTCCAGAAATAACAGCTAGCATTGATTCGATCTTGCAGGAGTACATTCATCGCCCATCTAGCTTGCAGATTTTTCTGTGAGTAAAGTCCCTAAGTAACTAGTTATAATGCCAAGATCAAGGTTCTTTCCTCCATGTTCTCACCTGCCCCAAAGCCTAGGAAAATGCTTTATGGATGTTGGTGTTTCTATTAACCTCTATACTAGACTGGGATTCGGGCTGTTCTAGTGTTTGATGGTACTTATTTTCTTATGTATATTCTCATTTTCATAAAAACTCTAATTCATGGGAAACTGTAGAGTCTAGTCCTTGTAATTTACCAGTGGGGTGTGCTGGTCAGCCTGCCCTGGAATACAGATCCTTTACAAAATTAGTGCTTTTAGTAGATCTAGCTCAAATTCATTCAAGACATTGGGACAGGTCTAGTTCATAGCATGTTGACTAAATGAAGTTTGAGATAATTAGAACGAAGTGTATTTTTTTTTCAGAGCTGGGGACCGAACTCAGGGCCTTGCGCTTGCTAGGCAAGCGCTCTACCACCGAGCTAAATCCCCAACCCACTCTAAGTGTATTTTTATGTAAACCCAATATTATTTAAGGTATTTTGAAATTCTCAGCTTACTAATCTTTTCTTATCTGTTTATGCCTTTCCTCCATTATTACAAATATTAGTGACAATATCATCACATACTGTGAAGAGAACTACATGCAGGCTTAGTGATACATACCTATAATCTCTCAGGACATAGGAAGCAGAGGCAGGAAGACTTCTCCAAGTTCAAGGCCATCCTGGTACATACTGAGTTCCAGGGTAACACTCTAACTAAAATAATATAAACAGTATCAACAACAATGGTATCATTATGATAATTCATCAACTGTGAGCGTTACAGAAATCAGGGAAGAATGGCATTTCACATTCCGGGTTACTTTGACTCAAGCGAAGAGAATGTTAAGACACCGAGTGTTTAACTAATGGACAACAGAGGGTAGGCGCTCACATCTGGGTAGTGTATCATGACAGAGGCATGAAACAGGGGCAGAATATGAAACTGGAGTGGAGGAGTGATGTTAGTATACATTAGTTCTGGTGTGTGGGACAGAGTAGATTATTGAATGGAGATGCTTATGTAGGAACATTACTGGGGAAATGGCTGTGAAAGGGTTTGGCTTCTCATCATAAACTCTGTGCTTTTCTGGATCTTTTTTGAAGCACTACCGTTTCTCCTATGTTCTTACCATTATATTAGAATCAGGCTAAGGAAGCTGAGGAATGCTAGAATCTCAGCATTATTTAATAGAGCAGGGTTTGTTATAAAATAGACACAAAGGATGTTGTATATAATATTTTAAATATAATTTCATGACATACAAGTGTATGTATATACATTTATAATGCTTACAGATATATTTAATATTACATAATAGAAATGATTAAAATAGAAACAAAATAAATGTCTGTATACCTGTGTCATAATACAGCTTCTCTTTGCAACCTGAAGTTACCACTATCAGAATTTAGCTTTCATCATCCCGAGAACTGACCTATATCTTTACTACCTGTGCTCTGTGGATAGCCATATTTCTGTTACTATAATTAATAAATAGCTACAACCATTGTCTTATACAGGGAAAGGTTCTTCTGACTCACAGTTCAGGCCTGTCACTCTTGGGATTCTGGTCATAGGAAATGCCAGCCTTTCACTGTGGAAGCATGTGGTATTACAACACCATTTGCCTCAAAGCTGGGATACAAAGAAAAAAAGGAAGAGGAGAAGTCACATTAAGGGTTTCAGTTGTTCACTTCAAGGACATACTTCCCCCAATGCCTGGGAGAACTCCCAATAGAGCCCTTCTGTTAAAGATTCCACAAGTTCCATAAATTCTATCATTTAAGGGATCCATTTTTTAATGCACTATGGGATAGGCATTTAAGATGTGAAACATGTATCCATCTTTGCTAGACATGCCCTTTGATGTTTATCGTCCTTTCTGGTCATTTGACTGTTTTTAAATTCTATACACATATTAAATTATGCAGTAACTTTATTCAGTGTGTGCTTTCCTTCACATAGATCTATTTTGTTTTTTATTTATCAGTGTTGTTTCTGTAACTTAAACATCATGAATATTGCTACAGTCAACATGGACACAAATATTTCTATAGAATTCTGATCTCATCTCATCTGTGTGTATTCCCAGTGGATTACACTGTTAATGTGCATTTTCACAACTACTATTTGGTTTGGGCAATTCAGTTTTCTTCCAAAAATTTTCTACTTATATCCTATATCTATATTTTTATTGTTTAATTTTTATCCTTTAAAAGGCCTATTGCAGGTCATTTGTAGTTTTAGACGCTAATTCCTTGTTTTTAAACTATATTGGAAATATGCTTTCTCAAATTGTTGGGTATTTTCTGAAGGAACATTTTCTTGTATACAATGGATTGAGCTACAGAACAAAGAAACAGCTGAAGGGGCCTTATCAGGCATGAATGGGAGGGAAGGACCTCGGTCTTGTGAAGGCTTGATGCTCTTGTCTAGAGGAATGCTAGAGTGGTGAGGTGGGAGTGGGTCAGTAGGTGAGGGAGTACCCTCATAGAAACAGGATAAGGGGGGATGGGATGGGGGTTTGCAGAGGGGGAAAAAGGGAAAGTGGATAACATTTGAAATGCAAATAAATAAAATACCCAATAAAAAAGGAAACATAAGTCAAGTTTTTGAATAATAATAATATGAGGCATGAGAATGTACTGGCCAGGAGCTGAGCCCCTAAATGATAGAGAATCATCATGTAGTTTCTGGAGGCTAGTAGAAGTGCCTTTTTCCATAAGAGAAGCTAAATATTTTCTGTTGTGTCTTGCTTATGAATTCAAACATCTCCATGGCTGTGGGACATGTCACTATGTGTAAAGGGTAGTTCTGATGCTAATATTCTGCTTCCCAATTGGTTGTTGATTGATCAATAAAGATGCCAGGAGCCAATTGCTGGGTAGAAGGAAAAAAGCAGCACTTCCAGGTCCCCGTGAGAGGCTAAGGGAAACAGGAAAAGAAAGGGAGATATTGCCATGCTTCAGAGAGAGGAAAGGAGACCAGCTGTGGGAGACCTTGGGCTGAGACAGAAGATTAGAAATACAACTAAGTGGAGGGCAGTTTGGGTTGCTGAACAAGGAGAAGGTCATTGAGCAACTGAAGTTGAGGGTGCTGAGCTGGGAGTGAAAAGAAGGCGAGAGATAGCCAAGGAAGGATTTGAAGAACACAACTGAGCCAATAAGCAGGTTGAAAAATAAGCCTCTGTGTGTGTGTGTGTGTGTGTGTGTGTGTGTGTGTGTGTGTGTGTGTGTGTGTGTGTGATCCACAGATCCAAGGGAACCTGGGTAGGGCTGGTAGTTCAGTCTACTCAGAGCTTAAAGTGTGGTAGCAAAAACTACCGGCTACAACTACAGACAGAAAAAAATGGATAATTGAATTGTTATTTTATCCAGCACTTGGTGAATATATACTATGTGCTAGAATGTGTCACCAAGTCATCAGTACCATATGCATGAAACTGACATGGTAGTTGACCTGAAGACATGGAAAGACAATGTGAGATGACCTTTACCTAAGCTAAGCATTGGATAATATTTAGGACTATTGATTTCTTTATTTGTGAAATAAGTGTGTACAAATAAGTATGTACAAGAAACAAATCATCAAAAAGGATAAAGTAGACAATCTCTACTATCTGTCTCTAAAAATAATTTTAAATAATCAGTCAAAAATAAATATACAAATCACCACTATGCAAAAGTAATTATTACATAAACAAATTCACTAAAAATAATAATAAATCTGGGGCTGAGCATACTTTTTAATGGCTACCATTAAGAATTGAGTAGATTTTCCTCAGGTGATCCATTCAAAGGTGGCCTCTCTGAGGTCAGATATTGGAACTGAGACATGTTAAATAAGAAAGTCCAGATATTGAATCTTAGAAAACAGTCTAGACTAAAAAAAGACAAGTAGAAGGGAACCAGGTAGTCAAAAGCCTACAGTTCCCAGACAAGGAGAAAGCACAGAGAAAAGAGAGCTGTGATCTGCTTTGCACAGTGGCTCACATACAAAATGTAAAAGAATGGAGAATAAACTAAGTATCTTTCTTTCCAGGAGAAATAGCTTCAGCAGGGATTAGCAATGCAATCTACAACAAGGCCAGAGCCTCAGCATTTAATTTCACTAATTAAAACAACTGTAAAGTAAATACAAGGCTCCACAATCCTCTAGATCTTCCCTTTCTGTCTCAGTCCACTTACTTCCATATTCGTATCTCCTGCTCCATAGTCCCCAAAGGATCCTGCTTGTGGTGTGAAATGATAATAGAGTACTGGGAGGGGCTTAAATCTGTGCTTGTGGAATGAACGTGAGACAGTGACATATCCCAAGAGCTTCATCTAATGCAAACATCAGGCAAATTCCCATCCCTGTTGTTTGTGTGTTGGCCTTCACAGTTATTACTAGATTCCCCACGTTTTCCTTCCCAGACATTACCTGCAAGCCCACAGCAGATTCTACTAGGGAAACTGACTTCAAGTAGATCTCATTCTGTCTTCTCAGACAGCTGGGAGGAGGTAAGCAATGAACATTACATTACACCTCTAGGTCAATGATCCAGATCTTAGTAAAATTACATCCCAGACCCTGCCAACCTGAATTCCATGGTGCATAATATTTCAGTAGCTCTCAATGAACATTCACCTTGAAGGGCGTTGTGTTTTGTTTTGAGATTATAATATAGTTACAACATTTCTCTCTTCACTTTCCTCCCTCCAACCTACATATATACTCTTCCCCACTCTACTTCAAATCCAGGATCTCTTTTTTCATTAAATGTTTTTGTATGCATATATGTACATACATATATGTTCCTAAATATAACCAATTCAATCTGTGTAATGTTATTTGTATGTATTCTTTTCCAGTTGTTTGTCAGAAGGGTGGTTTTAAACACACAGCAGTTTTAGCATTCTTTATAGGCCTTGGAGGCATCCTTTTGCTTTAGGGAGACAGGAAATAATCTGTTGACCAGATGAATGCTGATGACGGTTGGGACATAAAATACCTCACCCCTTCCCTGGGGAATCACTGGGGAGTCTCAGCTCTATCTGCACAGCTCTCAGTTCTCTATAAATGATGGCAATCTTTTGAATCATTTCTGGTGATAAAAATAGTCGCTCAGAAATAGGAGGGGATCACACCTCTTAATCAGTAAGTAACAGACCATCACCAGACCATCACCGCTGATTTTCTTAACTTTTTGCTTCATTTCTTATCTAATTTCTTAAAAGTTTAGGCATTATTTAAAAATAGAGTGTTTTGTTGTTTTACCTCTAGTACTGGTGATGAGTTTTCACTACTTAATCCTCATTCTGGGGATAGAAAAATTTCTGAGGAAGGTACGTAGACATTCACTTGTCATTTGGCAAGCATTTTCAAATGCCAAGGCTCCCCAAAATCCAGACAGAGGAAGCATGGTGTTTCTTCCAGAAAAAAAAATACTATATAAGTTATGCCATCCAGTATCCAAGGATCATTGTCAACCTGAAGCAAAGGACTGGTGTGCTGTGTTAATTTTAACAGCTGAAAAGAAGCCACGGGCCTATTTCTTTCTGCAAATACAGACTCACAGAGAGTAATGCACACACAGCTGTACTTTACTCAGCATTTGATCTCTTGCAGAGCATGGTAGACATCTGTACAAGAGTTGCAATGAGGCATTCTACTTTCAGAACACCTCCCTGTTCTTTGTCCTTGCTAAATGCCATCTTGTTAAAAATATCCAGCATCCATCTAATTGAACTCAAGAAGTACTTAGAATACAGAGAGCTATGTGTTGTTGCCGCTCCTATAATATACCCTGTGTCTGCTGTGAGCTACAGAAAACAAGTTCATGAAAGAACCTGCCATTAGTCTCAAACCCTCAAAAGAATACAAGTGGCCAGAAAAGTCCACAGAAAAACAACAGGAATGACATTTATGACAAATGACAGAAGAGAGAAAGATAAGCTTACAGAGTCTTCAGACATTCACTATGGAAAAATAAGTAAACAGTTTAGCTTCTTCTGAGACCTTCCTCCTTTAGAAGTTCAGAGTTACAGAAAGGACTGAAGGAGCTGAAGGAGTTTGCAACTCCATAGGAAGAACAACAATTTCCACCAACCAGATCCCCCAGAGCTCCCAGGGACTAAACCACCAACCAAAGAGTACACATGGAGGGACCCATGGCTCCTGTTGTATATGTAGAAGCAGATACACTTATCTGGCATCAATAGAAAGAGAATCCCTTGGTTCTGGGAAGACTTGATGCCCCAGTGTCAGGGAATGCCAGGGCAGGGAAGCAGGAGGGAGTAGGTGGGTGGGGGAGCACCCTCATAGAAGCATGAGGAGTGGGGATCAGATAGGGGGTTTTTGGAGGGGAAAAACGGGAAAGGAGATAACATTTGAAGTGTAAATAAAATATATAACTGAAAAAAAGTTCAGCTTCTTCATGTCCACATTCTGCCATCTTCTTCAAGTGCTGGTGTTTCCTTTTCTCCTCATAAACACCAGCCACTTAGATGGACTATTTTTTTAATTAAAAAATTATTGGTTATTTTATTTATTTACATTTCAAATGTCCTCCTTCCCAGTTTCCCCTCTGCAACTGCCTATTCCATCCCCCTCCCCCTGCCTCTATGATGGTGCACATCCACTTTTAACTCACTGCCCTAGCATCCCCCTACAATGGGGCATTGAGTCTCAACAGAACCAAGGACCTTCCCTCCCATTGATACCAAATATGGCAAGCCTCTGCTACATATGCAGCTGAAGCCATGGGTCCCTCCATGTGTACTCTTTGGTTGGTGGTTTAGTCCCTGGGCACCTCCCTGTGCGGGGGTTGGGGGGGTTAGTTAGTTGGTATTGTTGTTCTTCCTATAAGATGGCAATCCTCTTCAGCTCTGTCACTCCTTCCCCCAACTTTTCCATTGGGGTCCTGTGCTCAGTCAGATGGTTGGCTGTGAGCATTTGCATCTGTATTGGTCAGGCTCTGGCAGAGCCTCTCAGGGGACAGCCATACAAGGCTCCTGTCAGCAAGCTCTTCTTTGCATCAGCAATAGTGCCTGTGTTTGGTGTCTGAAGATGTGATGGATCTGTAGGTGGGGTGGGGTTTTCTTCTTTGGAAATAACCTGATGTTTTGTTTCTCAGAAGGCCTTAGTTTTGAAAAGAAACATACTAGGGTTTAGATATTTGAAAAGGAAAAAGAAAATTTTTTAAAATATGGTATCATTAAAAGATGGGGAATAATAGGCAGGAGAATATCTGGCTATGCAGCAATGTATTCTTCAAATTTATGCTCTTCTAGCCTCACTTCCCCCTCAGGGAGTATTGCTGTCATGACTGCTCTCCTGGTCTCTATAAGGCTTTAATAGTAGTAAATAATACATATTTTATATCTCTTCATTTAGTCTAAGAATTAAAAATGAATTCCTGGAGTATTCTCCATGATTCTGATACAAGTTCTATGCATGATACATGCAGATACAATCATAAGAGAACACATGCAAACAGATCTAAACATACCCCCCTACACACAGATGCACAGAGATACATACACACAGAAAGCACACACAGAGAAAACACACAGAGATGTATACAGAGATGCACACATAGAGAGACACACATGTACACATGCATATGTACAGAGGCAGACAAATACAAACACACACAGACACCTAGACATATGCGTGTGCTCCCCCCTTCTCTCACACCCCTCCTTTCTCCTTCTACCAAAAATCTGAAATACAAGGACTGACTTAACCTGACATAAGTCTCATTTGAGGGAAATTGCCATAATTCTAGTCATATAAATTAGCAGAATATAGTTGAGAATAATGCCATAAGCCAGTACATAGTCAGTTGATTTTGTTTGACAAACATGCTAGGTGGTAGGAAATGAATAACGTCTTTAACAAATGGCCACAGGAGAAATTTCTGTACATGCAACAAAGTGGATGTTTAAGTCTACTTGTCTTCATTTAAAACAATATGTCATATATTGTAAACGTACATGTAAAATATAAAATTACAAAATTATTAAAACACACATAAAAATAAATATTATATATATTATGTTATAAATATCATATTTGAGAATGCTTTTTAAATGTGGTAACAAAAGCATGAAAAGAATTTAAACTTCATAAAAAAAGAACATATTAAAGGATATTATTAAAAAAGTAAAAACAGAACAACATATAGAGTGTGGGAAGATATTTGCAAATCATATCACTATCATAGTCTAGTATCTTCAGGGTATAACAACTCAACAGCAGAAAGACAACAGTGTAATACTTTGACATGAACATATTATGACAGTTGCTCAAAAATAGACTTATCACATGATCTAGGTATCTCACTTTAAGGCATAAGTTCCAAAACCATAAAATCAGCACAACTGATAAAAACCATAAAATCAAAAGACAACTCCTTGTTTTCATGGTAATCAGAGAACTACTCACTTAAGATTAAATAGTTTCTGTGCCCAACAGTATATGTATGTGTATATAATATATATATATATGAAGTATATATAAACAATTAGTTATTATTCAGACATAAAGAAGAATGAGATCCTGACATTTGCATCAAGACAAATGGAAGTGTAAGAAAAAATGGTTTATCATGTATATGGAAATTAAAACACCAAAATCAATCTGAATATGGTTACAGAACGATTGCTATTAAAGATAGGGAACTGAATAAGGGATAAAATTAGATTAGATAATGGACATCAAATTCTGACATCAGAGGTAAGTTCTGTTCTGTTTCAGCAGTGTGATAAGTAGGTCCACAGTAAGGTATTGAGTGTTCCAGGAATAGTTAGAAGGCTTTGAGAATAGAGATTATACAGGGAAGGGAATGCTAATTTCCTCAAACTGAGCAATATTACTGTTTTTCTTTTTCATACATTGAAATAGCAACCTTATCATATTCAATAAATTAATACATGTTAATAAAATTTAAAAACCTGTGTCAAATATTTGAATAGATACCACTTAAAACAACATGTAAATATTTAACAAATATATTTTCAAAAGAGTTTCTACTTCATTTGAGAGATGCAAGGTAAAATTATGTTGGGCTATATATAGATCCATCCCCACTAAATGATAAGCAAACAAACAAAATTACCCAACAACCACAACAAAAAGTTATTGCTCGTAATATATGAATAAATCAGAATCTTCAAACATGGTGGTGGAAATATAAAATGCTACATCCATGAAGAACTTTGGTGGTGGCTAAATAGTTAAATATAAAATTAGTATGACAAGGCACACATGCATAGTCATAACAATACCATTTTCAGATACAACTCCTCTTCCTACCAGGAGATAAATGGATAGAAAAAACAAACAAGCAAAATATCAAAACCTGACATATTGTACAGTGGAATACTATTTAGTCATACAAAGAATTAAATTACTGATTCATACTGCAATATAGAGAACCTCAAAAACATTCAGAATGAGGTCATACCCGACACTACCTGGATGACCAAGATCTGGAAGCTGGATGACTCAGCAGAGAGATACAGTAGAGCCAAACATGACTGCAAACACAAAACAAAAAAAGACTAACCAAAACAAACAAAAAAACTCAGTATGATTTTTTGGTAATGATATTCTACTATACTCACAAACTGCACCCTTGCATAATCATCAGAAAGGTGGCTTCCTTCAGCATCTGATGGGAACTGATTATGCAGAAACCCACAGTCAAACATTAGCTGGAATTCAGGGAACTCTGCAGAAGAGGGAGAGGAAGAATTTTAAGAGCCAGAGGTTCAAGGACAGGAGGATAACACAGCCGATAGAATCAATAAGCAGTGCCTGTGGGGCTCACAGATACTAAAGCCCCAGTCACTGAGCCTGCATGTGTCTGTGCAAGGTCTTGTGCATATATGTCGTGGTTGTTTAGCTTAGAGTGTTTTGTTATATTCCCAACAGTGGAAGTGGTGGTGGGGAGGTGTATCTCCGCCTCTTTTGCCAGCTCTTGGGACCCTTTTCCTCTACCTTAATATGGTTTATGCCTAGCCTTATTGTATCTTGTTATGCTGTGTTCATTTGATATCACTGGGAGGGCTGCTCTTTTTTGAATGGGAATGGAGAAGGAGTGGATCTGGGTGGGAGAGACAAGTGAAGGATGAGAGAAAGGGAAAGAGCAGGGGCTACAACAATGCATTATGCAATGAAAGAATAAAGAAAAAGAACATTGTTAAGTGAAAGGAGCTAATCCAAAAACCATGAATTGATGCTTCTTTTTATTGAATGGTCAAAATGGGAAGGTTAATAGAGATAGAAAGATTATTAATCCTTTCCATGAGTGAAAGAGAGCACGGAGAGTGACTGTTGATAGGTACCGGTATGCTTGTAGGTGAGAATGTTCTAGAAGAAGAGAGTGGCAGGTGATTGTATGACATTGTGAATATAATAAGAGGCACAGATCTTTGAACTTGCTGTCAGTAAACACAGAGAATTTTATGATAAGTGAACATATTTTTAATAGGAAAGAATATTTGACATAATTTTCCACACATAAAAGCAGTGTTTGCCAAATTCTGTTTTCAGTGTCTATAAAGAACACCTCTTAGACACATACTTATGACTTTCTGTACTATAGAAACATTTGCTTATTCCGTAATTAGCTGGATGGGTAAAGTGCTGGGAGTTTAAAATTGAACACAGGCCTAAACACAGACAACTAATCAGCTTGAATTGAGTTTTTTCTTAGTTATGTCCAAAGACTTGCAAAACAGATCTGCAGAACTCTATCACCATGTCCTAGAAACTTTGTAGTTGGAGGGCCACTTTCTCCAGCACTTGCCAGAAAAGCATGCATATACACACTCTTTCTGTCTCTGTCTCTCTCTGTCTCTCAGTGTGTGTGTGTGTGTGTGTGTGTGTGTGTGTGTGTGTGTGTGTGTGTGTGTGTGAGAAAGAGAGAGAGAGAGAGAGAGAGAGAGAGAGAGAGAGAGAGAGATGTGCACAGGCATGCATGAAAGGGAGAGGAATGGGAAGGGGAAGGAAGGAGAGGAGAGGAGAGGAGAGAAAAAAGAGAAGAGAAGAGAAGAGGAGAGGAGAGGAGAGGAGAGGAGGAGAGGAGAGGAGGGGAGGGGAGGGGAGGGGAGGGGAGGGGAGGAGAGGAGAGGAGAGGAGAGGAGAAGAGAAGAGAAGAGAAGAGAAGAGAAGAGAAGAGAAGAGAAGAGAAGAGATCTCAAAAACTTGAATCTAGTATCTATGGCCTGGAGGGCTACAATGCTCACTTCTAATTCTCCATTGTCAATCAGAACCCTTTAATGGCCACATCATCGATTTTCATTGACTACCTCCTTTTGCCTAGATCTCTGCATAGGAAAAGCAGAAATAAGATAAGACAAATTATTGGCTGGATGAGAGTTGATTGGCAGAACCCCACTGTGATATCTGCCAGTCAACCATTATGAAGCTTTCTTGTCTGAAGAGAGCTATTAAAATTGTGTACTGAACTCTGAGATGTTCACTCTTAAGAGAAAGGAATCCTAAACATACCCAAAGGCTCCAATTACTTGGACTGAATAGCAGAACTCCTGGATTGCTTGCAAGAATTTCAGTCACAGGATAATGGTTGAGAGCTCAACTTCCTTACTTACAGGGCTCTCTGTTCCCCTTCATGGGCATGTAACTATAAGTAACTTGCTTACTTTTTAGTCTTATAGTTCACAAGAGGCAGTTCCTGGGATATATATATATATAAAATCAGGAGTGTAGAGACCTGAGATATATATATATATATCTCAGCCCAGGACTACTGTGATTTGTGTCTTTGTATGTACAAATGGCTAGATTAAAATTAGATTTGTTTTATTTTATGTTCCTGAAGGTTTGCCCACATGCATGTATGTATGCATGACTGCCTGTGAAAAGCAGAAAAAGTCATCAGATCCTTGGAACTGTAGTTTCCTATGGATGTCAGTAGCCATTGACTTGGGTTTTAGGAATTTATGCCAGGTTCTTTGAAAGAAGCAAGTGCTCTTAGCACTTAGTAGTCCTTTTAGCCTAATAAATGATTATATTTTTTGTTACCTATATATCTATAATATTATATGAATGAAAGCTGAGTTTCACAATCACAGACTCAGAGAATTAGTGAATTGCCCCAAACTGTAAAATGTTCTATTGGGAACCCACTTTCTCTTTTCAGTCATTTTAATTGAAAATTTCACATCTGTGCCATTTCATGATAGGATAATTGATGAGACAAGTTGTTTGACTGGACATTTTTTCTCTTAGAAAAGTAAATGTCATTGGGCTTTGAACATAATACACTCTATTCTTTCATTTTTTGTCATAAAAGATCATCCCTGAGCTCCCAAAGCACAAATGAGAACTCTGGAAACTAAAGCCCTTGACCTCAATTCTTCCTTTTAGTTCTCAAACTAGTGTGAGAGTGGATCAAGGTTGATAATGGGATTGCCTCATGTGTACCACTGTCAGAAACGCTTCTGATCCAAAGCATCTCATGTAGGCTATGGCAAGAGTCTGTAAGGACAGACAGATTTTGATATGGCTTAAGAATTCTATAGTAAGACCCGGTGAGAGAGAGACCCAACCGCCTGGTCAGGTGGGCACTCCTGAGGCTGCAGAGCGGAAGAGACCACCAACACTGCTCACCCCTGCCCACATCCCTGGCCCAAGAGGAAACTGTATAAGGCCTCTGGGCTCCCGTGGGGGAGGGCCCAGAAGCGGCAGGACCCCGCCGGAACCTGAGGGAAACAGACCTGATAAACAGTTCTCTGCACCCAAATCCCGTGGGAGGGAGAGCTAAACCTTCAGAGAGGCAGACAAGCCTGGGAAACCAGAAGAGACTGCTCCCTGAACACACATCTCGGACGCCAGAGGAAAAAGCCAAAGACCATCTGGAACCCTGGTGCACTGAAGCTCCCAGAAGGGGCGGCACAGGTCTTCCTGGTTGCTGCCGCTGCAGAGAGCCCCTGGGCAGCACCCCACGAGCGAACCTGAGCCTCGGGACCACAGGTAAGACCAAATTTTCTGCTGCAAGAAAGCTGCCTGGTGAACTCAAGACACAGGCCCACAGGAACAGCTGAAGACCTGTAGAGAGGAAAAACTACACGCCCGAAAGCAGAACACTCTGTCCCCATAACTGACTGAAAGAGAGGAAAACAGGTCTACAGCACTCCTGACACACAGGCTTATAGGACAGTCTAGCCACTGTCAGAAATAGCAGAACAAAGTAACACTAGAGATAATCTGATGGCGAGAGGCAAGCGCAGGAACCCAAGCAACAGAAACCAAGACTACATGCCATCATCGGAGCCCAATTCTCCCACCAAAACAAACATGGAATATCCAAACACACCAGAAAAGCAAGATCTAGTTTCAAAATCATATTTGATCATGATGCTGGAGGACTTCAAGAAAGACATGAACACACTTAGGGAAGCACAGGAAAACATTAATAAACAAGTAAAAGCCTACAGAGAGGAATCGCAAAAATCCCTGAAAGAATTCCAGGAAAACACAATCAAACAGTTGAAGGAATTAAAAATGGAAATAGAAGCAATCAAGAAAGAACACATGGAAACAACCCTGGATATAGAAAACCAAAAGAAGAGACAAGGAGCTGTAGATACAAGCTTCACCAACAGAATACAAGAGATGGAAGAGAGAATCTCAGGAGCAGAAGATTCCATAGAAATCATTGACTCAACTGTCAAAGATAATGTAAAGCGGAAAAAGCTACTGGTCCAAAACATACAGGAAATCCAGGACTCAATGAGAAGATCAAACCTAAGGATAATAGGTATAGAAGAGAGTGAAGACTCCCAGCTCAAAGGACCAGTAAATATCTTCAACAAAATCATAGAAGAAAACTTCCCTAACCTAAAAAAAGAGATACCCATAGACATACAAGAAGCCTACAGAACTCCAAATAGATTGGACCAGAAAAGAAACACCTCCCGTCACATAATTGTCAAAACACCAAACGCACAAAATAAAGAAAGAATATTAAAAGCAGTAAGGGAAAAAGGTCAAGTAACATATAAAGGGAGACCTATCAGAATCACACCAGACTTCTCGCCAGAAACTATGAAGGCCAGAAGATCCTGGACTGATGTCATACAGACCCTAAGAGAACACAAATGCCAGCCCAGGTTACTGTATCCAGCAAAACTCTCAATTAACATAGATGGAGAAACCAATATATTCCATGACAAAACCAAATTTACACAATATCTTTCTACAAATCCAGCACTACAAAGGATAATAAATGGTAAAGCCCAACATAAGGAGGCAAGCTATACCCTAGAAGAAGCAAGAAACTAATCGTCTTGGCAACAAAACAAAGAGAATGAAAGCACACAAACATAACCTCACATCCAAATATGAATAGAACGGGAAGCAATAATCACTATTCCTTAATATCTCTCAATATCAATGGCCTCAACTCCCCAATAAAAAGACATAGATTAACAAACTGGATACGCAACGAGGACCCTGCATTCTGCTGCCTACAGGAAACACACCTCAGAGACAAAGACAGACACTACCTCAGAGTGAAAGGCTGGAAAACAACTTTCCAAGCAAATGGTCAGAAGAAGCAAGCTGGAGTAGCCATTCTAATATCAAATAAAATCAATTTTCAACTAAAAGTCATCAAAAAAGATAAGGAAGGACACTTCATATTCATCAAAGGAAAAATCCACCAAGATGAACTCTCAATCCTAAATATCTATGCCCCAAATACAGGGGCACCTACATACGTAAAAGAAACCTTACTAAAGCTCAAAACACACATTGCACCTCACACAATAAGTGTGGGAGATTTCAACACCCCACTCTCATCAATGGACAGATCATGGAAACAGAAATTAAACAGTGATGTAGACAGACTAAGAGAAGTCATGAGCCAAATGGACTTAACGGATATTTATAGAACATTCTATCCTAAAGCAAAAGGATATACCTTCTTCTCAGCTCCTCATGGTACTTTCTCCAAAATTGACCATATAATTGGTCAAAAAACGGGCCTCAACAGGTACAGAAAGATAGAAATAATCCCATGCGTGCTATTGGACCACCACGGCCTAAAACTGGTCTTCAATAACAATAAGGGAAGAATGCCCACTAATACGTGGAAATTGAACAATGCTCTACTCAATGATAACCTGGTCAAGGAAGAAATAAAGAAAGAAATTAAAAACTTTTTAGAATTTAATGAAAATGAAGATACAACATACTCAAACTTATGGGACACAATGAAAGCTGTGCTAAGAGGAAAACTCAGAGCGCTGAGTGCCTGCAGAAAGAAACAGGAAAGAGCATATGTCAGCAGCTTGACAGCACACCTAAAAGCTCTAGAACAAAAAGAAGCAAATACACCCAGGAGGAGTAGAAGGCAGGAAATAATCAAACTCAGAGCTGAAATCAACCAAGTAGAAACAAAAAGGACCATAGAAAGAATCAACAGAACCAAAAGTTGGTTCTTTGAGAAAATCAACAAGATAGATAAACCCTTAGCCAGACTAACGAGAGGACACAGAGAGTGTGTTCAAATTAACAAAATCAGAAATGAAAAGGGAGACATAACTACAGATTCAGAGGAAATTCAAAAAATCATCAGATCTTACTATAAAAACCTATATTCAACAAAATTTGAAAATCTGCAGGAAATGGACAATTTCCTAGACAGATACCAGGTATCGAAGTTAAATCAGGAACAGATAAACCAGTTAAACAACCCCATAACTCCTAAGGAAATAGAAGCAGTCATTAAAGGTCTCCCAACCAAAAAGAGCCCAGGTCCAGACGGGTTTAGTGCAGAATTCTATCAAACCTTCATAGAAGACCTCATACCAATATTATCCAAACTATTCCACAAAATTGAAACAGATGGAGCCCTACCGAATTCCTTCTACGAAGCCACAATTACTCTTATACCTAAACCACACAAAGACACAACAAAGAAAGAGAACTTCAGACCAATTTCCCTTATGAATATCGACGCAAAAATACTCAATAAAATTCTGGCAAACCGAATTCAAGAGCACATCAAAACAATCATCCACCATGATCAAGTAGGCTTCATCCCAGGCATGCAGGGATGGTTTAATATACGGAAAACCATCAACGTGATCCATTATATAAACAAACTGAAAGAACAGAACCACATGATCATTTCATTAGATGCTGAGAAAGCATTTGACAAAATTCAACACCCCTTCATGATAAAGGTCCTGGAAAGAATAGGAATTCAAGGCCCATACCTAAACATAGTAAAAGCCATATACAGCAAACCAGTTGCTAACATTAAACTAAATTGAGAGAAACTTGAAGCAATCCCACTAAAATCAGGGACTAGACAAGGCTGCCCACTCTCTCCCTACTTATTCAATATAGTTCTTGAAGTTCTAGCCAGAGCAATCAGACAACAAAAGGAGATCAAAGGGATACAGATCGGAAAAGAAGAGGTCAAAATATCACTATTTGCAGATGACATGATAGTATATTTAAGTGATCCCAAAATTTCCACCAGAGAACTACTAAAGCTGATAAACAACTTCAGCAAAGTGGCTGGGTATAAAATTAACTCAAATAAATCAGTTGCCTTCCTCTATACAAAAGAGAAACAAGCCGAGAAAGAAATTAGGGAAACGACACCCTTCATAATAGACCCAAATAATATAAAGTACCTCGGTGTGACTTTAACCAAGCAAGTAAAAGATCTGTACAATATGACTTCAAGACACTGAGGAAAGAAATTGAAGAAGACCTCAGAAGATGGAAAGATCTCCCATGCTCATGGATTGGCAGGATTAATATAATAAAAATGGCCATTTTACCAAAAGCAATCTACAGATTCAATACAATCCCCATCAAAATACCAATCCAATTCTTCAAAGAGTCAGACAGAACAATTTGCAAATTCATCTGGAATAACAAAAAACCCAGGATAGCTAAAGCTATCCTCAACAATAAAAGGACTTCAGGGGGAATCACTATCCCTGAACTCAAGCAGTATTACAGAGCAATAGTGATAAAAACTGCATGGTATTGGTACAGAGACAGACAGATAGACCAATGGAATAGAAGTGAAGACCCAGAAATGAACCCACACACCTATGGTCACTTGATTTTTGACAAAGGAGCCAAAACCATCCAATGGAAAAAAGATAGCATTTTCAGCAAATGGTGCTGGTTCAACTGGAGGGCAACATGTAGAAGAATGCAGATCGATCCATGCTTATCACCCTGTACAAAGCTTAAGTCCAAGTGGATCAAGGACCTCTACATCAAACCAGACACACTCAAACTAATAGAAGCAAAACTAGGGAAGCATCTGGAACACATGGGCACTGGAAAAAATTTCCTGAACAAAACACCAATGGCTTATGCTCTAAGATCAAGAATCGACAAATGGGATCTCATAAAACTGCAAAGCTTCTGTAAGGCAAAGGACACTGTGGTTAGGACAAAACGGCAACGAACAGATTGGGAAAAGATCTTTACCAATCCTACAACAGATAGAGGCCTTATATCCAAAATATACAAAGAACTCAAGAAGTTAGACCGCAGGGAAACAAATAACCCTATTAAAAAATGGGGTTCAGAGCTAAACAAAGAATTCACAGCTGAGGAATGCCCAATGGCTGAGAAACACCTAAAGAAATGTTCAACATCTTTAGTCATAAGGGAAATGCAAATCAAAACAACCCTGAGATTTCACCTCACACCAGTGCGATTGGCTAAGATCAAAAACTCAGGTGACAGCAGATGCTGGCGAGGATGTGGAGAAAGAGGAACACTCCTCCATTGTTGGTGGGATTGCAGACTGGTAAAACCATTCTGGAAATCAGTCTGGAGGTTCCTCAGAAAATTGGACATTGAACTGCCTGAGGATCCAGCTATACCTCTCTTGGGCATATACCCAAAAGATGCCTCAACATATAAAAGAGACACGTGCTCCACTATGTTCATCGCAGCCTTATTTATAATAGCCAGAAAATGGAAAGAACCCAGATGCCCTTCAACAGAGGAATGGATACAGAAAATGTGGTACATCTACACAATGGAATATTACTCAGCTATCAAAAACAACGAGTTTATGAAATTCGTAGGCAAATGGTTGGAACTGGAAAATATCATCCTGAGTGAGCTAACCCAATCACAGAAAGACATTCATGGTATGCACTCATTGATAAGTGGCTATTAGCCCAAATGCTTGAATTACCCTAGATCCCTAGAACAAACGAAACTCAAGACGGATGATCAAAATGTGAATGCTTCACTCCTTCTTTAAATGAGGAAAAAGAATACCCTTGGCAGGGAAGGGAGAGGCAAAGATTAAAACAGAGACTGAAGGAACACCCATTCAGAGCCTGCCCCACATGTGGCCCATACATATACAGCCACCCAATTAAACAAGATGGATGAAGCAAAGAAGTGCAGACCGACAGGAGCCGGATGTAGATCGCTCCTGAGAGACACAGCCAGAATACAGCAAATATAGAGGCGAATGCCAGCAGCAAACCACTGAACTGAGAATAGGTCCCCTATTGAAGGAATCAGAGAAAGAACTGGAAGAGCTTGAAGGGGCTCGAGACCCCAAAAGTACAACAATGCCAAGCAACCAGAGCTTCCAGGGACTAAGCCACTACCTAAAGACTATACATGGACTGACCCTGGACTCTGACCCCATAGGTAGCAATGAATATCCTAGTAAGAGCACCAGTGGAAGGGGAAGCCCTGGGTCCTGCTAAGACTGAACCCCCAGTGAACTAGTCTATGGGGGGAGGGCGGCAATGGGGGGAGGGTTGGGAGGGGAACACCCATAAGGAAGGGGAGGGGGGAGGGGGATGTTTGCCTGGAAACCAGGAAAGGGAATAACACTCGAAATGTATATAAGAAATACTCAAGTTAATAAAAAAAAATAAAGAATTCTATAGTAATTCTCCTGTATAGTCCTCAATAACTTACCTCATAGAAAGAATGTTGTACTTTAGTACGAGTGTAGAGACCTGCTATAAGTGACAAGTATGGTGCTACATGCCCACCTGTAACACCAACATTTTGGAAACCAAGGCAGGAAGAACACGAACTCAAGGCCAGCTGGGGTATATAGTAAGCTTGAGAACAGCATCATTTCTAAACTGTTGTGTGACAGAAGAAACCTCAAAGATGAGCTGGAGAGATGGCTAATCTGTTAAAGGCTGGGCTCACAACCAATAATGTGAGAAACCTAAAAGATAAGGAGACACAAAATAATTTAATAAATGGAAAATAAAATGGGTTGAGGGGAGACTTGAGAGCAATGTCTGAGATTCTACCTGCTTTTGTAAATAAAGTTTTATTGGAAAATTTTTGTATTTACTTTTCACATGTTATTCAAAGTAGTTTTGTGCTCTAAAAAAGAGCTCTGGGGTTTTATCAGAGATTGTATAATCCATAAAAGACAAAATATCTGCTATTGTCTCTTCCCAATGTCAATCTTAATTACTGAGTGAATTAGTTATAATGTCACTGAATGGCTGAGCTGTGTGGTAGATAACATAGGCTGTGGTTATCAGCACCCTGAATTCATATTACAACAATTGCTTGGGTGTCCACTGTTAGGAAAGTTGTTCATCTCCTTTGGTTTCATCATCTGTGAAGTGCACTTGGGAATTCCTCCCTTGAAGAATGGTTTGAAGTCTAAATGATAAGGCCCATGCATATAGCTCGTAAGACTGTGCCAGGTAAAAACAGGTCTCAGTAAATGACATATTTCTTATATGACCCCCAGAGATCAGTATCGCAACACCACAAATGCTTTGCTTAAGTTTGGTAATGAGCACATATACACATAGATCTCAGTGTCCTTAAACTGTTCCACAGTAGCAAGTTGTTGTTTACATACCGAAAATAAATGCCCATCTTCTCCAAGAATGAACTGGCAAACAAAGCAAAACAAAAGTAGCATTTCAAGAAGGAAACTTCCTTTCCACCTCTTGTTCATTGTCCTTAGTATCAGATCTGATATCCTCCAGATATCTTAACTGCCTGCCCTGATTTTAAAAAAAAAGTACCGGGTAATTGCTAATTGCTGATATCTACCTCTCTATTGATCTCTCCATTTGGTGTAGAGATCTCAGATTGCTAAGTGATCCTTCCAGCTAATCACACTTAAGATGGATCAAGACAAAGGGAGCCATTTAAAGATCTCTGTGCAAGAAGAGTTCAGCCTCTTCAGGGAAACAAATCACAGGAGGTTCATCTTTGGAGAGAAAAACCCTCGAATTAGAGCTTAGAGCTTCATAGCATAGGTAAGCAGAGGAAGTGGTGGGTTTGATCCACCAGCAGAACAGACAGGAACATAACTATGACCTAAGCTGTAATAAGGGGTAGTGTGTGTAAACAGTGAGTAGAGGTGGTAGGCTCGAATTAAGACAAGAGACTTGATGTGCTACAGAGCTGTTCCTGTCTTCTCCCACCTCCATCCCTTCTTCATCTTATCTCTGGGTGTGACTTTATCATTGTCAGTAAAATATTGGTATTGTATCCATCAGGGTTTCAGTGTAAGCAGGAAGGGAATTAGCTATAATGTGTCTTGGAAGTTAAATAGCTAATGTCTGGTGCTATTCAGCTATAGACAATATAACCAGAAGAAATATCTAGTCAGCCCTCAGAACCACTTTAACTGAAGTCTTGAGGATGCTCGTGCTGTTCCTCGGTAACCATTTAAATACAGGCCACTAAACCAAAATAGAGCTTATGGAATGATTTCTACAAAAACATTAAAATACTCCATTATAATATTATCTTCTATCTTCAAAATCATAAAATACAGATTATATGTGGAATCCTAACAGCAAAACTTTGGAAATTCAGACTTCAGTTTTGTAGCTGCAAGATAGCTTAAGCATCCATTACCTATAAGCAGTATTGACAACAGAGCTCGGTGCTACAATACATAGCATTCACATTTCAAGAACCGTATAAGCTTCATGAGGCTAAAACACCATTGTTATTCTTCGTATCATGAGTACTTTCAATTACCAGACATTCTTTAAACTTTGAATTCCAAGGATCCTGCTTTCCCTTGTGACTGAGTCACAACCCTTAGGATGGGCTATTACCCTACAGTGCAAATAAGCTAGAACTTACAGACTTTATGTATTCATTGGACAACCACATGAGACCAATGCCATTCATTCCTATTTACCATGTTAGAAAGTGAGGGGAACGTTGAAGGAATCAGAGAAAGAACCGGAAGAGCTTGAAGGGGCTCGAGACGCCATATGTACAACAATGCCAAGCAACCAGAGCTTCCAGGGACTAAGCCACTACCTAAAGACTATACATGGACTGACCCTGGACTCTGACCTCATAGGTAGCAATGAATATCCTAGTAAGAGCACCAGTGGAAGGGGAAGCCCTGGGTCCTGCTAAGACTGAACCCCCAGTGAACTAGACTGTTGGGGGGAGGGCGGCAATGGGGGGAGGGTTGGGAGGGGAACACCCAGAAGGAAGGGGAGGGGGGAGGGGGATGTTTGCCCGGAAACCAAAGAATTATTAAGTATTAAATAAATTAAAAAAAAGAGTTTGATTGACAAAAAAAAAAAAAAAGAAAGTGAGGGGAAGGAAATTTTCATTAATTAATTGATTTATTCTTGTTATATCCTAATTGCAGCCCTTCTCTTTCCTCTCCTCCCAGCCCCACCCTTACAAATCCCTCCCCACATTGCCTCCACCCCCATTCTCCACTGAGATGAAGAAGGTTTCCCATGGGTACCAACCTACCCTGGCCCAAGTCACTGAAAGAGTAGAAGCATCCTCTCCCACTTAGGCCAGACAAGGCAGCCCAGCTAGGGGAAGGGGATCCAGTGGCAGGCATTAGAGTCAGAGACAGCCCCTGCTCAAATTGTTAGGGAACACATATGAAGACCAAGCTGCACATCTGCTACAAATGTGTAGGAAGCATCTGCATGCTCTTTGGTTGGTAGTTCAGTCTCTTTGAGCCTCTATGGGCTCAAATACTCTAGGTCTTGTAGTGTCCTTGACGCCCTCCAGCTTGCTCAATTGTATCCCCCACTCTTCCACGAGACGTCCTGAGCCCTGCTTGATGTTTGGCTGTGGATCTCTGCCTCTGTTTCCATCAGCTACTGGATGAAGCCTCTCAGGACACACTTATGCTACATCCATGTCTACAAGCACATTAGAATCTCATTAATACTGTAGGCCACTTGCTATAGCCATGGGGTTTCCATGGAGGGAGGGGGATATCAATCCACCCACAACACCTTGAACCCAGACTTTGTCCTTCCTCCAAGATGCACAGAATAAATATGGAAGAGACATTGATAAATGGCCAACCAGTGACTGCCCAACTTGAGACTCATCATATGGAAAAGGGAAGACATTTTTGAGGAATGTTATGGATCCAGTCAGGAGAACTGTTATTCAGTTAGTGATAGGGTTTTGTTTCTTTTTAGTTGGTTGTTTTTAATTCTGGTTTTCTTATTATTTTTGCAGCAAGGTGACTTCTTGGGTTGAGGATTTGAAAAGGAGGATTTGGGAAAGAAGATGGTTTGTAGACCATCCTCATTTGCTATCTTTGGGGGAAATAGAGAATGAATTTACTTTTCTGAGACGAGTCTTCCTTTTGGGATCATCTCACTGACTGGTATGGGTCAGAGTTCTAACTTGTTTGACTATGCTCTGGTTCTTTCTTTCCTTATGTGAACATAATTGTAACAGTTAGCCTTTTTTTCAGTGGGCTGTGATGGGTAATTGAGTTTTCCAGGGTATTAAATATGAAAATATTTAAAAAATATAGAGTGCACAGAAAATGTTCACTACAAAACATGCACAAGGGGAGTAAAAGAAGCACACTAATTCACATTCTGAAAATGCCAAAAGGTGACTTTTTTACACTGGGAAAATTTAGATATTGTACACACATGTATCTCAGGGAGTTATAAGCCTAACTTTGTACCATATCTGTTTTGCCTTTTTCCTCCCATGCATCAAATATTACTTATATCTGATCTACATATAATTACTCCTCTTTCATTTATGGACACTGGTTATCTCTGTCTCTTTAAACTTCATGCTTTTGCATGTGTTTTATTGAGATTCCACATAGGTGATCAAATAATATTTTCTTTCAGTGCCTGATTTATTTCACTTAGTATACATCCCAGTTTCATGTAAATTGAGATAAATGCAAAGATGATCTTTTTCCAGATATCTCTCTCTCTCTCTCTCTCTCTCTCTCTCTCTCTCTCTCTCTCTCTCTGTGTGTGTGTGTGTGTGTGTGTGTGTGTGTATGTGTGTCTGCCTGTCTGTCTGTCTATGTGTATCTGTCTGTGTGTGCAATCCATTTGTCAGTAGACAGTAATTTTATGTCCATGTCTTGGTTATTTTACATGATACTACAGTAAACATAACAGCACAAACGTCTTTATAAGTAGACATTTCTCCAAAGACACAAATGGTGAACAAAGAGACCTCATTACAGTGCTGAGCATCACAGTCACCAGAAAATTCTAAGTCAAAATCACTGTGAGTTCACACATGTGTGCACAAACTGGAATTTAAATGTTTGTGCATCAAAGGAAGCAATTACCAAAATAGCAAGGGAACCTATAGAGTAGGATAGAATTCTTTTCTAACTTCACATCAATTGGGGTATTATACAAAGAAATGCAAAAATTAAACACCAACTGGGTGAAATCAGTAATGAGTGACTAAATCAAATAGACATAAATAAAAAAAACTACAACCGAACCAACAATAAAAACAACAACAACAACAACAAAAAATCAAAGTAAAAATGGCCAAAAAATTCTTGAATAACTGTTAAACCTTCTAAGTCATCAGGGAAGTACAAAGAAATAATGCTTTGAGATTCCATTTCACCCCTATCAGCATGACTCTCAGAGAGAAAAGAGATGACAGCTAATGCTGACAGAAATTTTTGCAAAGAGAAATGTGGTATGGATGAACAATTGTGTAGTAGCCACTATGGATACTGGTATGTGCGAGCCTCTGGTGCAAGGCCCCCAGTACATAGATGGTAGAGGTCTACCTGGTCTGGCCTCAGTGGGAATAGATGCACCTAAACCTTGATAGGCTTGAGGTCCCAGGGAGTGGGGAGGCCTGGCAGAAGGAGGAACATCCACTTGAGGCAGGGGAGGGAGAATGGGAGGAGAAACTGTGGGAAGGGGAGCAGGAGAGGGCAATGGCTGGATTATTAAAAAATTTATTTGAAACTAAGCTATTATATGACCAATCTATATCCCTGTTCAACACACACTCAAAGCACTACAAGGATACTTCCGCCCATGTTCACCTCTGCAATATTCACAATATCTAACAACCAGAACAAGACCCAGATGTTCAGCCACAGATGAAGAAGAAGAAGAAGAAAATGTGGTCCATATGCACACTGGAATTTTATGCAGTCATAAAGACAAATGTAACCATAGCATTTGTGGAAATGGACGTGACTGCAAATCTATGTCTTAAGCAAAGAGAAACTTAGAAAGAAAATGCCACCTGATTTGTGTTTTCTTTGTTCATGGAAACAGGATTTTAAATAATTTATAAATGTCACTGTTTAGGTTGAAAAAATAGCAAAGGGATCATGAGTAGTGAGGAAAATATTTTAGGAGAAGTGTGGAATAGGTTAGCTGTATATAAGTGACATGGTATTAGTAAAGGATACTAACCCGAAGAAGAAAGGGTACCAAGTAGGAGAGTGGAGGTGGGAAGGGACAGTCAGGAAGAGGAACAAAAGAGAAAAATGCCTGATGACACATGTATAAAAAATCAATTTAAAAAGTAAAAGGTAATTATTGTTTACGTGCCCAAGAACACAAGAATAGTACTTTAGAAGTCATGCAGAGAACAAAGAACTGTTAAAGGCCATTCGTGAGCGTATTCACATAGATCTTTGTCACTAAATCTATGATAGAAAACTCATGTAGATAGAGGTGATGATTTTGGTTCCTGGTATCAAGGTATCTAGCCCAGGATTGGTTGACCCTGTTGCTTTTAGATGGGTGGAAGGCAGCACAGCAACGCACCCATCATAATGAGTGAGTAGAGAAAAACGTCTCACTTAATGGTCAAGGAATGAATTAGAGCAGGAACGGGGCTCACAGCACTTCCATAAAAGAGCATGCACTCAACAAGCCAAAGTCTTCCCCAGCTCTCCTCTTGTATTTTCTAAAACTTCCCAATAGCACTAAGTTGGGGAATAATAGTTTGGGATGATATCCTAGATATAAGCTCTAGGAAACACAAAATGGTGAAGTCATTATGGAAACCAGAATGGAAGCTTCTAGAAAAAATTAAAAGCACAATTACCATAAGACCCAGAAATCCCTTTTTCTAGGCATACACCCAAAGGAAATGAAATACTACTTTGTAATGGTGTCTGAAAACACTTATTGTCTTAATACTCCCTCTCACTTGTTTGCAGAAAAGCTCATCTATAAAAAAAATGGAATTAATGTAATTGAATTATCTAAATTACAGAAACCTTGCTCTAGGGGAGTCCTGAAGGCATCAGACAGTTGAGGAAATGAAATACGTAATTTAAACTTCACTTTTATTTTTTGTTGACTTTAGACTACATTCAAAAAGTGAAGCTCCAATATCTTCATCATTCATCTGTGAGCCATTTTGAAATTCTTAGCTAAAATGTGCTAGGGAATTGCATATAAAACTAATCATTACCTTGTAATGAAATGGTTCTGCAAATTACTGCTTAATAATACTTGAAGTCATCAAAAAAGTTCAAAGATTAATTACCATGTAACTGGCAGTGTTTAGATCAGAAAATTAAGGTTCCAGAGAAGAACAGAAAATATCCATATAATTACCCAGGTATAAACTGCAGCTTAATACATTGTGGAATCTGGGCTTTTCAAAATAGCACATTCCTTTTATACACATCAATAATATTTCATTATACTAATTTCTGCTCATGGAATAGCCAATATCATGCTGGTGTCCAGTTCCCCTACTGTAAATATCTATAAGATATGCCTAGAATGATAACACCTGATATGTTTTATTTATTAATTTTCTTATGGATATTTGGCAGTAAGCAGCACATAGTATTATTTTGGGACATTTTATGGGCAGAGTTAGGGAGGCGTACATTAAAACTCTAAAAAAAGTTAGGAATCATGGGAAAAGACTTTAAAACTCATGAATATATCTGATGACAGGAATTTTGAATTTTGTCACACTAACTTTTTCATGTATAAATGAGTAATGCATTTTTGAAGACAGGTGATCGGAAGGGCTCATGATTCTCTAATATTTTATTCAGATGGATGGGAGTACAGAATATGAAACTTAAGAGACAATTTCTTTAAGAATATCTAGAAAAGCAACACATTTTCATGTAGCTATGAGTATACTTTCTCAAGCTGAACAATTAGTTTACAAGTTTGCTGTAGGATGGTGGCCACTAATGTTTTTAGGGCATTTTTTCAAAGTGAGACATAATTTAAGAATTGAATTTGGCAAGTTATGCCTGGTTCAAGCAAGAACCATATGCTTGCCACCAGGCACCACCTGGCAAGCTTCTTTTAGAATAATTTTCACCTGCTGTCTATTCAATTTGAAAATATTTGCTCAACACATTCTTACCTGATTGAAAAAAAAAAGAAGGTCACTCACAAACAGAGAGGAGAGGAGCACTGGGACCCTGGAAAATAAAGGAAAGCTTTTCCGTCTGATACAAGAAAGTCATTTCTTACCAAAAGACATATTTCACATTTAGGGTACAGTGAGTGATGTATTGAAGGGGAGACAATAAATGTCTCTTCTGGCATCCATTCTTGCTTTCCCATCACAATCTAGAACTTCCATGTATCCCACTTCTTTAGTGACTGATATGCAAACGATCTTCCCATTCAGGCTCTTACAGCTTCAAATGTTGCTTCTTCTTAAGCAGCCATCTTCTCACAGCTTTTAAGTTTCTTTTCTAAATTCTACTTGTTAACAAAATGATATGGAGATGTAAAAAGGGGTTGGGGTGCTGAAATGATCATATATTTTTGCTTAGCTTAAGTCCATGGTAATTTCCTCTTGATTACATAAAAAGGCTTGCAAAACCTTTCATAACTTCACTCATTCTTTATTCTTCCTGACACTGCTACTATGTGGTTTTATGATGAGCAATTTCTTGCTTACTTTATCTGCGTATGCATCCTGGTGTTCATTCATGTTTAGTTGCACCTTTTTTCTTCATGTAATATTTCATTCTTTTATGAATGATGATAATGCACCCCGAAGAACTTTACTTGAATTCTGTCTGTCTATGTGTCTGTCTGTCTGTCTATCTATCTATCTCTCATCTTTGTATTAACTGTGTTAGTCTATAGATATCTGATCAATGTATCTTACTCTGTCTCATCTGTCTACATGTCTATCTGCAACATGTCTACTATCTATAACTATCAATTGTTTAACACTGTATCTATTCATTTATTCAACATTTATGTTTATTGACCTACATACTTTTATAATTTATCTACATCTGTCTTTGTATCTATTTATCTGTCTTCTTCCATCTAGCATCCATCTAGTTGTATATTTGTAATTGCATAGGATTCATGCCGTCAATCTCCTTACAGGAGAGATTTAAAGTCTCTACTAATATGTTTCACAAAAAAGTTGATAGATTTATAATTAAATTGGTTAAGATACAAGGAAACAATAACTATTAATTAGAACATATTGTTGTTGTTATTATATGTCCTATTTGGAGAGAGTCATAATATCATTTAGAGGTTCAAGAGAGTTAAAGGTAATGAGGTTGAAAATCTGCTCAGTTTATGATAACGATTGAAAACACCCATACCCTGCCAACAACTCAGGGACATTATCAAGCCTTGGAAGAATTAAACTTTATTCCTTTGGAGATCAAATTGATAATGGATGGTAAGATTAAATCCATAAAAAGCCTTGTGTGTAGTCTAAATTTATGAGTTTCCTTTAATGACTCTGAATAGGGAACCACTGGGTAACATTTATTTTTTAAGTTTTACTCATTCAAAATGTTACTTATGTGTTTTAGATTTTGGTATTATTGTTTCCACTCTCAAATGACCCTTTGGTGAGTTACTCAACTCCTTTGGTTTCCATTAAATAGATTCGATAGTATTCAAGATGTCTGAACCTGAACTCTATCTCAGTTTGTATCACAGACCCATGAACGTCGTTGGCCTCAGTCAACATTTAATGCTTAGTTACATTCAGTAAATAAGATTATAGTCACAGTCTAGTATTTAAAATAATTTTATCTTTCAAAGTTTTATAGATAGATTACAGAATATAAAACATAACAAATATTGATTCTCATAAGGCAATGTTAACTATAGGTCAGATAACAAATGGATCATTGGGAAAGTCTCTTAAGCAAAAGAAAATATTAAAGGGTGAATAAAAGCATCATAATTTCCTCTGGGAGACAATTTCCAGCTAGAAACCTGAAAAGAGTGAAAGAAATCTCGATGCATTAAACTGATATACTGGCTTACTTTACTTGCTTGAAACAGAGTAAGGTAGGTAACATTATTTACTTCTGTGAATCTGGGTTTATATAAATACAACTGGTTAAGGACAGCATCATGATTGACTCAGAACTTGCTTACCCATCTTTGTGTCATCATGTTCCCTCCTTTGCTCATTTTCTTTTTCCAATGGAAGAAGAAGAAGAAACATTACAAAACCTCTGAATTGAAAATAAGGCCAGTGCAAAAACAGTCAATCCAGCCTCAGGAAAGATGCGAAACAGAAGGAAGCCAAGCCAATCGTGAATGCTCCATGTGTGTCTGGATTGCAATTTAAAGTGATCCTGAACCGAAAGACAAGCTGTGTCACTACTCTAGGCTCTGGCCCAAGGTGCACCTCAAATGACATGAGCCATGCTGTTTTCTCATGCACAGGGATACCTAGGTCACCATTGCCGGAACGAGCAGGTGTAGGGAGGGCTCAGGAACAGAAGAAGGGAAGCAGCAAGGAAGATCCTATTTTTATGTCTATAATGAAGGAAAAATCATAGAAAAACTTAGTGTCTTAAGTACAAAAGTGACTTTGGAACAATTACTTTCCAAGCTAGCATTGCCCAAATAAATGAAGCATTGTCAGCCAAAACTCATGGACTGTGAGCCAAGAGCTTAGAACTAAGGCAGGAGAAGTTTGAGTTTACCAGCAAGGGCAATGCTATTCTGAGAACCATCGAGGGAGTAAGTAGGGTCACATGGGAATGGCCAAGGAACTCCTTGTGCCAAGCTTCTAGTGCATATTAGGTAAAATGATTGCAAGGGACTTGAGTGGTCTCTTCTGGCCCCAGGAGATAATTGGTAAGTGAGCAGAGCTGTCTAACCCATGGGCCAATGACAAATTATAACAATCCATTATTTTTACAAAAGGAGGGGGAAAGGGAGTCTCTTTTGTCCTCCTTACAGACTCAAAATGAATTTTATGTCTGTAAGGAGAATTGGACAAATAGACCCTAGAGGCTAAGGTTTTCTATTACCTCACACAATACTGAATTAATGGAATAAAAGCAGTATAGAGTTTTCTTTATAAATTCTTACAGCTTGCATCAGAAACCTTTACAAGAGTCTACTGTACTCTAGGGACTTTCTATGACAAGTCCCACAATCCCAAGGATATACCTCAACTGACCCTTTCTGTTAATCTACAGAAAAGAAGCTACTTAAACATGCATAGACATGTGCCATTAGGAAGAAGGTTGAGACTGTCTGAGAGAAGTCCTAATTAGAAATAGCTTAGGATAAATTCCTTTGATGTCATAAAGAGAGTTAGTCTTAATAAAATCCCACAAGGTGGGTAGAACACTCTGATTGGCTTTCCTACCATTCACTGAGTGGTTCACCATACTTATTTTACCTTAAAGATGTATGTATGTATGCTTTTCTAAATAAAATGTTAAATTTGCTCTGAATATTGAGGAAAGTCATTGACAAACTTTCAACAACCAGTTCTAGCATACAATAGCTTGCATAGCTCATTTGCAGACCTAAAAATATATTGGTACCAGAAATACATCCTAATTAATTTATGGCAGCCCTCAAGAAGCAAAAACATTCATAATAATCTGTAAACCTGAGTTACTGACTTGTAACAGCCCAATGATCAGAAACTATTGCTCGGGTCTCTGTTGATCTCAAGGAAACTCTTAAAGAGCCTTCTTCCTGTCTAAAGATGAAGAGTCTATAAGAGTTGGTGTATTCATACCTTTATTGACTGATGATGTGTTGAGGATTATCTACTGAAGAAATGATGTGCAAGAGGCCTCAGCAACAGGAGGATGGCTAGAGCTGCTACACATCCAGAAAAAGGCATCCGTACAATATTTTGTATTCCCTGACTTAAATGATAAGAATGACCTCATGATTTTAGCCAGTGAGGTTAAGCTAGAGCTTAGACTAGTCCCCATCCCCATCCATAACCCCCAGATTACCCTACGAATTAATCACTAGCAGACCTGACCTACACATGCAAAGTTCTGAATAAAATAAAATAAATGTCAGAGGTAGAATCACTTAAAATTTTCCAAATTTTTACAGTTCTCTAACATGTAGGTCCTAAGCCTGAAATTTCAGGGACTGGGTTCTGACTGACAATGATCGTATGGTCATTGAAGACAGGTTCTCATCCTTTTCATGGAAATTCTGTCTCTAAAGCTTACTAGTTATGTGACCTCAAGTAAAATGGTAATTAGCGATGATTCTTCCTACTCCAAGTGCACTGAAGGTGAGTTGAGTTAGTTTTTATATATTATCATTTTTAGAAATTCTGTTTCATTTGAAGCCAGTGCAAAAGACGCCTCATTGCTAGTTACACTTTTTACATTACAATTGAGTATTGTACTTGAGAATTTCGACTCATTACTTATTCTATATTTACTCTGTTGATGTGCTAAAACACTCTAGTTGAAAGCAAATTAAGGGTTTATTTCAGTTGACACTACAGGTCACAGTCTTTCATTGAGGAAAATGAAGGGAAAGATACAGAGAAGGCAGAGTCATGATGGAATATTTAAATGGAACCCTACTCTATAACCTGGGTTGGACAGGAGCTGTCATTTCTCCCATTCTAGGATCACCAGTGCTGGGCTTACAGGCACATACCACTATACTATCAACAGTGTTTCTTTACAGTTATAGTCTCCATTTTTATCCGAATCATTGTCTCTTTGCTATTGTGAATTCTGTTTTATGTGTGTCCATGAGTACCTGCATGTATGTGTATGGGGTAATGCACATTGGGTACATTTCCATGCGGGTAACTATGTCCATGTATGCACATATGGAGATCAGTATTCAAAATTGGGTATCCCCCTCAGATTTTCCCCTGTTACGTTTTTATCGAGACAAGGTCTCTTGCTGGACCTGGAAAGCATGAGTTTGGTTAGAGTAGCTGGCTACTGAGTCCCTGAGATTCTCTTGTGTCTTCTCAGTATTTAGTGCTGAGAGGACAGGGGAGCACCATCATGGCCAGTTGTCCCATGTGTGTTGGAGAGCTGAGGTCTTCATGCTGACATGATCCACACTTTTGTCGACGATCCCTATCTCTAGCCTGGTCTTCTTACTTCTTGGCTTCATTTTTGCTCTCTGTCTTTGTCATCAATCATTACAGATAGATTTTCCTTCTGGTTAATTCATTCAATTATGCACTCAGAAACTATTCATTGATCAGTCATGAACGACAGTGTAAGAAACTAATAAAGGAACAAAAACTGAATCTCAGGATTTCTTTTGTACAACGATTTTTTTCATATTTTAATTTGTATTTTTTTAAATTTATTTAAAAGCATATATAAAGATATCTAAAGAAGGGGAGATCTGAGGTATTCGTGGTCTAGTTTCATCCTCCTCCCAGGAAGGATTAGAGAACATAATTAATTTACCTAAGGTCAGCAGCAAAAAAGTGGCAGACTCATGATTCACCTAATATCTTCGACTAAAACACATGGGTTCATTCTAATCTGTAAATACAGTGAAGTCGCTTCTGTGGATCTTCTCATTTCTAATCTTTAGGATAGTTACTTATACATTTTACAAACAAAATATAATATGGAGTTCTGAGAATTTTCCTTTGCTTGTGATCTCTAAAATTCATCTGTTATCACATAAGCTTACCAGAGCCACTCCAGCACCTGGCCCTTTCCCTTTTGGTCACACATGTGAGCCTCAATAATGCTGGATGAATTTCTAAAATGCTTATATTTCTTTGACTTAAATGAGCAGAGCCTAACAAACTCAAGAATCACATCACTTGGTAGACCGCACATTTTAATCTAATAGTGATATTTAGGCCACTCAGAATAACTGAAAATGTTCTAAGAGGACAAAAAGCTGTGAAGCTGGCTCTGAGTTTCTTTGGTATGAGTCTTGCGTGGTGTTTGCCTGGGAAAAGTTCTATTATATCATTAGCCTACGAATATATATTACCTCCACCAGAAAATATTTGGAATGGAAATATTTTTTAAATCCCATTAAGACACTACGTTACTTTAGCCTTGACTTTGCTCTATCTTGAAGCAGAGATTTTTATAGTTATTGCCACAACATCTCAGAGAAGTTCAAAAGTTCTTGGACAGGAGGAGGGAGAAAGGGCAAGGAGGAAAGGAAAATGGGGAAGAAGAGAAGATGAGGCAGGGAGAGGGATAAAGGAAAGAGTATAGAAGAATGAGGACTAGGGACAAAGAGATAGAGAAAGAAACAGAGACAAAGAGATGCAGACAGAGGGGAAGCAGAGGGAGGGAGGAAGGGAGGAAGGGAGGAAGAGAGGAAGGGAGGGAGAGAAGAAGGGAGAGAGAGAGAGAGAGAGAGAGAGAGAGAGAGAGAGAGAGAGAGAGATATTACAGCATACTGCTCTGAGTGAGCCTGATTCCTAAGGCTAAGTAGGATTGGGCTTTCTCAGTGATTCTTGGGTAGATTATTGTATAATCCCTTGTCTAAGTAAAGATTTCTTATATGTCCTTTAGTTACAATATGACCTGTGATTTTCTTGCCTTTTTTCCAACATACACAGACTGTAGGGAATAACCCTTTTACCTTCTGGGTCCAATAACATGGATGATTTTCTTCCTTCTATATTCCCCTTTATACTCCTTGTCTTCCTGATTCTTCTCTCCATCTAGTCTTGGGAGTTCAGCTTGATTCTCTAAACTCTATTAATCAGCACCACTGAAAGATCCCATTCCCAAGAATATTTAAAATGGGACAGGATGATACACTAGGAAATATACTGTTTACAGTCGTGGCAGGACTAAATGACCTAAAGTCATCTCAGTCTTCTGTGTTGTTTTGGTTAATTAACCTTGCAACTCAAGATTCTTGGGTTCAGGATTCTTTCTGGACTGATGCTTGCAAGTGGCCCACCCAGAAGAGGATTTTCCAAACGGACATTTTCTTGCTTTAGCAGTATCTTTCTTCTTATGATTTATCTATAAATTGAACATTTTATCTATAAATATTGGCTTGTACAATAGGCAAGATTCAGCTGCTGGCATGTGTTAAACTCTGAGCATGTAGATCAGAGTTTCACTTTCCACAAACTCTAGGTTTGCAAGGGAAACTGATTTGCACCAAGAGTGTACACATGTAACTATGAGTGTGTGTAAATAAAAATGCCTCTGCACACAAATGTACCACTCTGCACACATAACTATGACTATGATACCACAGGATACAATCAATGCATTAGTCCAGTCTCAAGGGGTTGCTTCTTGCTTGTCAAGAAAATGGACCAAGGAAGATTGCTTATTGCAGGGAGAGAGGAGTGCAAACATCTGGATGTCTTCTACGCTAGACCTGAAAAACTCAGTATGTCGGGAATATTCAGATTAAGTATAATATTAGTAAATGTGTACATCAAAAACAGCTACAGGATGAACTATTTTAGGACACAGATGTAGTTCAGTGGGAAGATGCTCACACAATATACAAAAGACTATAGGTTTGACATACAGGAATTTTGTTTTTATCCTATAGGTTATTACTAGAAATATTTTGGCCAAGCTGAGACTTAAGATCTCTTTGGAGAAACAAAAAGGGGAAATCAGAATGGCATTAAAGAGAGGGATAGCAATAGGGAAAGCCAGGAGAAGCTCAGATGTGAGATGAACAACGCAGAGGGACTGGGGTTTAGATTCACCTGTGGTCTATTTGTAGATATCCTTTCCTCTCGTGGGCTTCTCACAGGTAGAATGTGCTGAGATGAAGAATGACTACATCTCCCAAGTTTCAGAGCATATTTCCTATTGTCCTGGCATGATGAATCCTCCTAATTTCTTTTCTGTGTTATTTTAATGAAAAATGAACTTTCAAGTGCATGGGTTTTCTACAACTAAATGATCATGGATATCCCTAGTGTCCTAGGATTTTGGAGGATCAGTTTCCAACTCCATAAAAATGAAAATACTACTGAGAACACAAAAACAAAAGACATTTATAGGTGTA
The DNA here is from genome assembly GCF_021556685.1 of Rattus norvegicus. Classification (NCBI taxonomy): domain Eukaryota; kingdom Metazoa; phylum Chordata; class Mammalia; order Rodentia; family Muridae; genus Rattus; species Rattus norvegicus. The sequence continues at coordinate 143,323,231 of NC_141534.1, forward strand.
AAGGAAGTAACAAGTGTTGTGAGCTTTTAAAAAGCACCATAATGATGATTGACATTGAATTGGTAGTGGTTGTAGGAAGGGCATAGGCCATGCTTCAAGCCTAGAGATTATACAATTTCAACAAGTGATAATTCACATTAGTTGGCCCTACCTACAAACAACTCCAATCGAAGGCCCGGCTGCTTTAACTTTGGAAGGCAGAGGAATATGCCTGCTTGACTCACCTCTCGCACTGAGCCACATATGGAAAAATACTTTGTGAATTTTCAGTGAGCACCAGGTTACCTTGTGACATCTATGAGAAAGTTCATGATTAGAAATAGAGTTCATACAAATGACCCTAGTTCCTGGTTCTCCAGGCCCTCTGGAAGCTAGGCCTAAACTAGCATGACAACTTCTCAAGTTGGTTTTTAAAATATTTTTCTCATGTGCTTGATTCAATTTCAGTCGAAATCGAATGCTACATTTCTTACAGCAAACTTAAACTCCTTTATATATGACATCACAATGGCTTCCTAATTCTGATTCCTCTATGGGTGCTAAATTTACTTTAAAGAAATATAAAGCTGATGACTTATCTTTTTAAAATAACTGAGAACCCCTAGTGCAGCTTAAGAACTAGAATCACTTAAATTGTTCTTTTTTTAACTTGATAGCTTTTTTAAACTTTTATTCTTCTCTTATACATTACATCCTGACTACAGTTTTCCACTCTTATTAGTCCTTCCCCCAATCTCCCAGTAAATTTCTCCTTTTTTAAAAAACAAACAAGCAAACAAACAGACAGGAATAGCTCTCCCAGGGATATCCACCACACATGGCCTAACATGTTACAATAAGACTAGACTCAAACCCTCATATTCTGGCTAAACATGGCATCCCAGTAAGAGGGAAAACATACCATCAGCAGGCAAAAATGTCTGAGATAGTTCCTGCTCCCACTGTTGAGATTCCCAAAAGAACACCAACCATAAGATATATCCAGAGGAGCTAGCTCAGTCCAGGTATTCTTAAATAAAAGTTTCAGTGACTGAGTACCCAAGCTCTGTCACATGCCTCCTAGTACATGACTAATAAACACACACACACACACACACACACACACGCACACACACACACACACACACACACACACACACGTCGTTTTGAGAAATGCTTTTCTCTAGCTCTTGAATGGTTTGAATCCTGTAAATTTCCCCCACAATGTTTTCCACAGGCAAAGGTATCACCTCCCATCCTTCTGTCCGCAGCTCCAGCCTCATCCATATTGCTCTAGTACTGCTAGAAATGAAAAGAAGGCACACTTGTTCAGACTCCTTGTGGGCCAGGTTACATTATCCTACATACAGAATGAAATGAATAAACTTCATCACTGTCCACAGGGCACTGTGGGTGTGCACCACATAGGGAGAGGTAAATTAATGAACTTGTGATATTTGAAAATGAAAAAAATATGTAAAATACTAGAGGTATCCAGAAATATGGAGAATTATATTTTGGGGAAATAGGACTGAAACAAAAGACTTTATAGAGGAGGCAACTGCTTGGTAGAATCTGAATACAAATTGAAACTGAGAATTGTCTACCATAAAAAAGTGAGTCAGGGGCTGGGGATTTAGCTCAGTGGTAGAGCGCTTACCTAGGAAGCGCAAGGCCCTGGGTTCGGTCCCCAGCTCCGAAAAAAAAAAAAAAGAAACAAAAAAAGTGAGTCAGACTAGTGCAAACAGAGAACATTAGAGCACTAGAGAAGGTAGAAAATGGTGTGTGTGTGTGTGTGTGTGTGTGTGTGTGTGTGCCTATGTATGGTATCTGTGTGTGTGTATGTATGCATGTGTCTATTTGTGTGTATCTATATGTGTTTGCGTGTGAGTGTCTCTGTGTGTCTATGAATGTGTTTTGGGTGTGTGTGTGTGTGTGTGTGTGTGTGTGTGTGTGTGTGTGTGTGTGTGTGTGTTTGTCTCCAACTACTCTTGGGCACAGGGGACATTCAGGTTAATGATATTAATAGTCAGTCAAAGATGAGGAGGTAGCAATGCCCCAGTGGATTAGAAGAGCAAGGTTAAGGGGCTATGAGTACCCTGCTTACAGTTCTATTGTGCTATTTTTACTAAAATAGCAAGGGACTCTGTTCAATTTTTTTACTAGTGATATTTAAAAATACACAAACACATTAATATAAACCCAGGAAATGAGAACTTCCTAAAATTTTGAACGCAATGATAAATCACACTTTCTTCCTATTTTTCTTTCTTTCTTTGACTCTTGTTTTCTAGAACATTCTTTTCATGTCTTCTAAAGTGATAACCCTGGCCATTCTTTTTGTATCTTCAGAAGCTGATAACACTGAAGGTGTTTATGGGAATGGCCTCTTTGCCCTTTACAGACCATTACTTTCTCCTCTAGAGTTGCGTCTAGCTGTCATTCCGTGTGTGTGGCAGCACCATTGTTCTGAGGAATTGTGTGGATATGATACCATCTCTCAGTAAGCTGTAGCACAAAGAAGTATACTACACTGAGGGAGAAACCATAATGAGATGTTTTCTGGATTGCCCAATTCTGGAAATTCTCCTAGTCTAAAAAAGAGATGTGAACATTTCCAACCCAAATCCAGGGAGTCATGAGTCTGCTTTAAGGGATAGCAAAATACATTTCCTCCCATCATATCTAAGATTAGCTCCAGTTTCTCACTATCAGTGGATAGTGGAGTGGTCTATGTATATCTGTGTGGATGTGAATGTCTCTGTGTGGGTGTCTGCATGCATAGAACCATGAAACAAAGTCCAGATTCTAACTGGCCCTGCCAACTACTCTGGTATTACTTGTTGAAATCCTAGTGTACTGGCTGGTTTTGTGTGTCAACTTGACACAAGCTGGAGTTATCACAGAGAAAGGAGACTCCTTTGAGGAAATGCCTCCATGAGATCTAGCTGTAAAACATTTTCTTAATTAGTCATCAAGGGGGCAGGACCCCTTGTGGGGGGCACCATCCTTGGGCTGGTGGTCATGTGTTCTATAAGAAAGCAAGCTGAGCAAGCCAGAGGAAGCAAGCCAATAAATAGCATCCCTCCATGGCCTGTGCATCAGCTTCTGTTTACTGACCTGCTTGAATTCCAGTCCTTTGTTGATGAACAGGAATGTGTAAGTATAAGCTGAATAAACCCTTTCCTCCCCAACTTGCTTCTTGATCATGATGTATTGTGTAGGAATAGAAACCCCAACTAAGACACTTAGAAAGCCTGGCACAATGGGACGGGGTTATGGCCAGGCTGACCACACAGGGATTGAAACTGCAGAGAGCAGTCATGGTGAACATTGACTATCAGCAAACTTCAGATATGCACTAGTGTTCAATCCTAGGTGACCCCAGGACTCAGACACACATTCTGACATCCGGAACAGATGTCTCACCCCATATCCCCATATCCTAGCAGATCAAGGACCACCTAACAAAGGAAAATGAAAAAATTACCTAGAGAAGGAGTCAGAACTTTGGATTTGAACTACCTGGTTCCAGTGTGAGTCTGTTGTCACTGTTCATACCCAAAAATGAATAAGGCAAGGCTTGTGTTTCTCTCATCCCAGTGCTCACCATAGTAAACACTCACTTTTCCTGCTGATACCTCCTTTATTCATGTGGACCTTTTGGCTTCCCTTTTGTCTTCTGTGAAATGGAAACAGACAATGCTTGCTCGGTTCTTGTACAGACACCCTGTTTAACCCTCCTGTTTCCGTCAGAATTCCACCTAATGTCCTAGGAGTAAATTACCTGCTAGTTTTGGTTGCTTTATTGTCTTGTCCTTTACGTGCCATTATAATTATATAATATATGCAGAATTGACAGAGAATTCATTTGTTATATGGACATTGATTACCTTTGTATATCTGAAGAAGGAACTATGGACAGAATAATACTATTCTGTGATTTAGAATCTAACGACACATATGTGTAATATGTGTGAAGTTATTGACTGACAAACTATTTGAGATTTTAATAGTCCTAATGTAATGATCTAAATACCCTTCCTAGACACTTCAGTGGGGCTGGCGAGAACGGGCACTGCTCCTGTAGCGCACCAAAGTTTAGTGGCCAACACTTATGTGGGAAAACTCACATCCATCTGTAACTCCAGCTCTAGGGGAATTCAACACTTCCCAGGCAGCAAGGCCACTTTCACAAGTGCCCCCTGACACAAACACACAGAATAAAACAAATCTTTTCAAATAAGCGTTTCATTTGGGCTCATCTTCATTAGTTATGTGAGAATTTTGTGCAATATATTTTGATTATATTTAATGCCCTCCTCTAAATTTTCAACTTTGTTTTATAATCTCTTTCTTTTTTATAACATGATAAGTTTAATTTGTGCTTCCTGTGTAACTTCGATATATAACCTTCCAACAGGGTGGTCAACCTACCAGGGGGCACATCCTTAAAGAAAACAATCAACCCATCTTCCAGAAGTTATTAGTTGCCAAGAACATTTTATCAATTGAATCACTTTAAAGATATGATTATCTCGCATTCTTTTAGTTTTAAATTATGTTTAAAACAATTGAAAGTATTCGAAGCAAATGAAATTTTGAGTTTAAGCTGAATTGGGCTACTTCAGTGAACAGGAATTTATAGGGTACACTTCCTATTTCCACCATAGTTAGTATTCCTTGCAAAACCTACTGAGACATTCCTCCAACACTGTGAGTGGGGTAAAAGAATTAGTGTTCCTGGTTAGAACACAAGAAAATTCATGAATTGGGTCTTGATCATCACACAGATGAAAACTTCAAATTATTAGGAGTTGTAGAAGCAGAAAAGATGCTTGTTTGCACGTTTAGAGAGATGGATTAGATACAAAAGGACAGGCAACTGGGAGGCAAGCAGGGTTGTTCAGGTTTTGTTAGATTGCTGTGGGCTGAGCAAGAGATGATGGATCTCAACACTTACGAAAAGCTTGGATGGAAAAGCAAAGTGCGATTGTAAAAAGTGAGTCGAGAGTCTTTGGTTTATTTATTTATTCTATCGATGTCTGTTATTTCTTTGGCTTTTCTTTTGAGGCAGGATCTTGCTATGTACTCTAGGCTGGCTTCAAACTTGCTGTATTTTAACCCAATCAATGCTTTTGATGAGTTTCCCTCCTCCACCTCACTGACAATGCCAGGATTACAGAAATATGTTATGGTTCCTCAATGGAGCACTAGGTTTTGAAGCTAAAATAATATTCGCAGCAGTGGTGAATTTTACAAAAGATGCTTTAATGAGGAGACGGTTAAAAGAACAACTGAGTTTGTCACGTGTGCTTTACTGTTGTTGAAACTGCAGAGGTAGTGAGAGAAGAGCACATGTGTTCAAATGCCGGGGAGGAGGCTCCCTTTCATCAGGGAGGTGGATATTGTATGTCAGTTAAAGGCATGAAAAGACTAATTTCTTTCAGATGGACTGAAGAGAAGACAAGTTATAAAAGTCCAAAGACCAGAGAACACCCACCACCAGGACAGAGATGAAAAAGTGTATGGTTGTAAATAGAACGGAAAGATCCTTGTCACGATGGCAAAGGTTCGAACGAGTCACCCGTGACATCCAGAAAGTTAAAAGCAAGCAAAAGTCAGGAAGGTAGGATGGCCACCTGGGAGCTACAACAGAATCATTGGGAAGTGTGCTGGCTAGGAACAGTTATGTTTGCGACTGGCTATTTGCTTTTAGTGCATATGTTCTTTAATGCCATTGTGACTTCCAAAAAAGGCAGTTTAGTTGACAGATGACATGGACACCAGAGAACCAACAGGATAATAGGTTAAAAGGACATAGAAGCAGAACTGTAAAACATTCATCAGGAAGTCGGGCTGTGTAGGGAAACTGACAAGTGCAAATGGGGAGGAGGGTCATTGAAAAATCATTTCAGGATTAGAAAAAATACTATGTTTGAAGGCAATTCAGCTGTGAGAAGTCTGGGGACACTAATTCAAACCAATCCCTAGAATGATAAAGAAACAAAAGTGTCTTAGGAGACAAGAATGACTCAGAACTAGTAAAAACATTTCCCACTCTGAGATGTATGGCTGGAAGGAGGTAGGTGGGTGGGTGTAAGTGTGTGTGTGTGTGTGTGTGTGTGTGTGTGTGTGTGTGTGTGTGTATGTGTGTGTATGTGTGTCTTTTTCACTGTATGACACCTCAGGACCTATCAGAATTTAGTTGGTTTGTGTTTTTATTTAAACATATATTATTAGGTTATTACACTTTCATAGTAATTATAAAGCAAACAACAGTAGGGGCTGGAAAGATGTTTCAGTATTTAAGAGAAATTTCTTCTCTTTCAGAAAATCTATCTTTTCTGCTCAGTACCCACATAGTGAATCACAGGTCCAGTTCCACAGGAATCCAATTCCTTCTTCTGGCCTCTGCAGAAAGCAGTATGAACAGGGTACGCATGCATGCAAGCATTCATACATACACATAAAATAAAAATAAATAAAATCATAAAAGGTAAAACATCATAACCTTTATCGTAAACAGTAAATGAAGCCTCAAAGTAAATATATAAGTAATTTACGTTTTCATTTCTAGGCAGGGGTAAACTAGTACCAATATCTTAGATTCTGCCATAAAAGACAAGGTAACACCCAAAATTTATTCTCTATGCTTATCTGTTTCTCCATACATAACTTAAAGAACCAAAGATAGCAATTCTGATGGATGATCTCCAACTGTACAGTGTGTGTGTGTGTGTGTGTGTGTGTGTGTGTGTAGTTTAAGATCAGGATATGCTGGAGTTGTCGGTCCATAGTATAACAAACTGGTATCTATCCTCCCAAGAGGAAAAGAGGCACTGGGATGGTACAAAGGAAGAGAACAGCAAGAGATGATAGAGACAGACTGGTGTGATACATTTATAGTATAAATAATGGCAAGAATGCCATTAGTACACATTAGATCCTGGAAGAGTCAATGAGCAATTGTACTACAGGCTTGAGAAAAAGCAAGGTGCTGCTTAGATATTGACTTCGGACTTCTGACCTACAGAACTGCAAGACAAGGCATTTCCATTGTTCTCAGTTACCCTTCTTTTGACATTGGTTGTGGAAGCTGTAATAATAAAAGTAGCAAAAGAACTCTCAGTAGGGGTTAGATGAAAGCTGGAGAAGGGTTGAGAAGAGAAGAGTCAGCATAGAGGGCAAGTGGTTGGCATTCACGGGGCATGGAGAGGACAGCTCAGGGGTATTTATATGGGGTCTTGACTACTTGCACATTGTGACTAGGCACACTAATTTTGGTTTTAGACAGCTATGCTTGAATCATTATTCTGCCAGTGTTTGGACAGGAAGACATAGACAGTTATTTAAGGTTCTAAGGCTCTGTTTGCTTATTTCCAAAAATTGAATGTAATAATTCCTACAGCATAGGACTATTATGAAGATTAAATAGCCTGGCACATGCAAAGCATTCACCATCGTCCCCTTTTAGTATGCAGTAAATTTAGGTGAGTTGGTAGTGCTTGTAATGGTTGCAGTTTTCTTTTATGCTCTTACCATTATATGCTCTTTTCTAAGAGTGCTTTTGTATGGAACCACAGAAAATGACTAACGAAAATGATGAAGGTAAAACTAACACAGCAATCTTCTGCAGAGTAAAGGTGCCCCGAGGGTAGCGGTGTTAGTGATCAAAGCAGAAGGGGTGACGGTAGCCATAGAGAAAGAAGGAAGGAGTAATATGGGAAAAATAAGAGGAAGCATGCCTGGGTGACCACCATGTCTCACACTCGTCCAGTGTGTTTTTCATAAGTGGACATAATTTAAGTGTATTGGAGACCATGTATGATGGTAAATTTAGAATCCAAGTCTTGAACTGAATTAGGTTACTTGGGTAACCAAGTGACAGTATTCTACAGTGGAAAATCTGGAAGCAGTAGAGAACACATTGAGAGATGGAGTTCAAAACCATGGATAGAAAAAGGGATGACTAAGATAACTGCTGGAAATACAGTAGACCCAACACCTTCTCTGTGGAGCAGAACAGTTGGTTTTATTTAAATGATTTAAGTTGTTGTTGTTGTTGTTGTTGTTACTGTTTTGTCATTTTTGATGTCTTTAGATGTGAATAAGTCATGTTAAAGGGCCAATGGTGTTTTCAGTATTAATACCAATAGTGATAGTTATATTCATTGAGTATATATTTTCTCATAGCAAAGCTAAGAATGTTATGTAGCTAAGCTGCTCACTTCGCAAATCAACTTGTTTAAGACACTAGTCTAGACAGTTTTATTATATAATGGCATAGTCATCCCTACGGCCTTTATCTCTAATGACATTGATGATAAGGTGAAGGAAGACACATGGACTGTGTGCTAATTTTGAGGAAGCTACACCATGGACACAGAAACAGAGGTAAGGATTATGAAGGGCAACTTCTGTTAACAACAACTGTTACGTTGATAAAAGAAAATGATAGGCTCAGAGCAGTCAGCTGCCAGTTTAAGTCATGCCATGGACCCTGCAGGGGATTTAGAACAGGTTTTAATGAAACTCCCATGTTCTGTAAGTTGAAGTGTTACTGAACTGAAAATCATATACAGAGTATATTATGAATGTAAAAAGAGGTAGGTGTAAATATTCCCCTTCAACTGGTTAATTGGAAAAAGTATGACAATGATTTAAAAGAGGGGCCCATGAGACCTGGCATAGGCATACCAAACAGACATGCCAAGATTTGGCACTCAAATTCCTTTCAGTCACTGGAGCCTGCAAAAGAATCCCACCCACATTTACTTCAGGAGAAGCATCTGCCCTTGCTTAGAAACTTGAAATGTTTTCATTGAAGAAGGGCCATTCAAAATAATAGTATACACACTAAGATTACACCACTTTGTCTCCAGACCAAGCGTTAAGCCTTAGAAAAGATAAATAAAGGAAGTATAGTTTCCATAGTTTGCCAGGACAACTCAGCCTCTTTATAAAGATTTACTGTATCTAGGCGGGAAGCATGAACATCATTATGGAGATATGTCTTGAATAGATGGTGTTGGAATAGGGACACAGGAGAATAGACAACAAAGAATTAACATAATTATAGTCAACTAGAACTCTGATTAATGTCCTATCAAAGTCACTGAGTGATTATTTTTAAAGTCTGAAGGATGCACACATTAATCGACAAAAGAAAAAAATCATATGATCATATAGCTAACAAAAGTCTTGTTGATGTTCGTGAACTATTTTATGTAATGTATAATATATACTTTTATATAAATATATAATATAAAAATATAATGTTTTATTATAATGTATTGAATATTTATAGTATCAGGAAATTAGAAATGAAGAAGACATACCTTAAAATAACAGGTATCTATAAAAAGCATATAGCTAGTTTTAAATTTCATGGTGAATGTCTGAATGCTTTCTCTTTAAGATTAGATCCAAGAAAATATGCTATATTTTACCAGTACTATTTAACATAGATATTCAGACAAACAAAATAATATAAGAAAAATAAAGTAAATGAATAGAATAGAAAAAACAATCTGTCTTTTTTTGAATATGGCATGATTATGTAAACACTTCCATGAAATGTATTCATTGTAACCTCTTCAAACATACTCTTGGTAATAAAAGGTCAGCTATAAAATATGAAATCAACACACAGAAATTAATCGCCTTCCTGTATATTGAAAACAAATATGCTTAATTTGACATATAAGATAATATTTATAATTGCTACAAAATTAAAACACCCACACAAATACAAATATAGTAATATAAAACAATAAAAAAAGATGATGGAAATTAAGGACGTTCAAAATATATGTGGAGAGGCATTATTCATGGACTCAGTGAGAATTTCCCTTAAAGTAACTTATAGGTTTAACAGAGTTTATCTCAAAATAACAAGATTGTTTATGCAGATATACCTGAGTTTATCAGAAAACTCATCTATATGGCAGTGTACACTCTAGAATAGCTAAAACAATCCTGACAAAAGAATAAGACGGGAAAAACCATTCTGTTCAATATTTAGCTAGGGAGTACATACTATGTACCTGGGTGTGTGTGTGTGTGTGTGTGTGTGTGTGTGTGTGTGTGTGTGTGAGTGTGTGTGTGTGTGTGTGTGTGAAAGAAAGAGAGAGAGAGAGAGAGAGAGAGAGAATTCAGAAAAGATTCCATGTATGTATTTTGCCTGTTTCCTTCAATTGTAACTTCTTTCAGAATTATAGCCCAATATCAGAGCTGGGAAATCCACATTAATACAATCCATAGATATCATTGATTTTCTTGTCTTATTAGTAAATGTACATTTGTACATGCACATATGTTTATGCTCAAAAGAGAAAAGTCCTTAGAGAACATCATTAAATAGTTTACACATCAAAGTCTTATACTACTGAACAGAGATATATTCATTTGAATGATGATGAGAATGGAGTGAGAAGCCCCAGGGCAGTGGAGGAATCAAAACGGATTATACATAACATCTGAAACTCACCATCTGATTCTACACTTGTGTGATTTTCAGTGCAACACTGCTTCTGTCCCACTGTCAATTCTAAGACTTGAGCCTGCATCACAATTACCAAGTGTCTGGTTAAATACTTGTACATCCTGTCCTTAGGTTCTCGTTATATCACTTCTAAAATTTAAATTTCTGTATTTTACAAATTACTTTTCATGAGTGCAGATATTTTCTACATGCGTGTCTAAATGACACTTATATGACTGGTGCCTTAGAGGCCAGGATAGGGTATTGGATGCTCTGAATCTGGAGGTATAGACTGTAGTGAGCTGCCATGTGTCTGCAGGGACTTGAACCCAAATCCTCTGAAAGAGCAACTCTTCTTAACCACAGAGTCATCTTTACAGTCTCAAATGCTAATCTCTAAACTGTTCCCAGGCCTTCTTCCTAAGAGAATAAAAGGCGGAGCGGAGGCTGCACCAACAGGTTTGCGAATTTGAGAAATTTAGTGGCAGCTGTCTTCTAAAAGGCTGGGAATTCACAGTGACAGACATTAGTGTGAAAAGAAGCTCTTTAGTATAAATGGTGGTGCTGAGATTCCAGTCTGACTGAGGGTTGGTGGCAGTTCTTAATCACCAGAAGCAAAGAAGCTGTGTCTGATGTAAGTATTGTAAAGAGTAGGAAGGCAGGCAAGGCAATCTCCATGTCTTGATTGCTTCCATCGCTCTACAGAAATTTGTGTGATGAAAGTGCCTTTGATTGAAGGTTGACTCTGGCCCACAGAGAAGAACCCTTCAATACCAACATAAGTTGACAAGGTAAAAGATCCTGCTTATTCCCAGAGGGATCTGTGCCAGAGTTATACGTGAACTCCAGGAAACGCTCAGACTATTTGCAGACTGTTAGTGGATTTTCCCATAGACCATTAGCGCAAGGGTCCTATAATGCCCTCAGTTGCCATTGGAATAATTTGTATAGAAAATTAAGCTATTAAATAGACTTTTGCCCATTCTTATCTCACACTGGTCCAGAGGATAGGAAAAGCTAGCATGCTCATTTGTCTGTGTCTTGAATAGTTAATTGGCATAGGTTAATTGAAATGGTAGAAGGATTCTCTAAAATTGTCTTGCCTTCCCAGACAAAACACTGAATAAGAAGGCAATAATACTAATATGAACATTGAAGAAGCTTATCATTGAAGACTTTAATTATACAGAGATAGTGGTCTTCTTCCTATATCCCTTTAATATTCCTGGCCTTCAAAAGACAGATAAATGTGGCAGACCATGGACCATGCCATTAGAAAGTAAATCATCATAGTGGAGCATTGACTTAGACTATCATGCTGATGCATTGCTGCTACCAACAATTGATATAGCATCTGGTCATTACTATGTAGCTTTTAAGATATATGTATGATTTATTGATTTCATTTGATAAGTTTAGTACAATATAAAATAGAAATACTGAAATATTATCAAATTATTTCTTGGCATTAATTTGATGAGAAATTTGTTATTTATTTTGCAAATACTACTTAATATATATTACTTACATATTTAAAAATGTTAACCTTAGCTACTTCTTTTTTTCTAAAGTGCTATTTGACATTTTCAGTGCAGTAAATTCTAAGTTTCTCAAGACAGCGAATTAATTATTTATCATTATATAATAAATAGATCAATGTCTTATAAAAAAAGAAAAGAAAATTTGCAAACAATGTGTAAGTACAAAGAAGATAAAGGAAAGAGCAACAAGCCAAGGAGCATGAAACCACTAAGAACAGAATCTATAAGATAGATGAAATCATGTAGATGTGAGATATATTTTATATATTGACTATATATTGTATTACTACCCTCCATTGATGGCATAGAGTTTTATTGAGAGAAAGGTATGAATATGTAATGAAATATTATTTATTTTTAAATTGAATATTGCCAAAGATTACAAACCACTTTCAATAGATATTTGAGGGATGACACATCAATGTTATTTGGAATAATTCCTGGTTCTGCCACATGCAGGGACGATATAAGATCAAAGTTAAATTGTTGGTGTTTATATGTTCTGCCATGAAGAGAAAATGTAGCTGTTTCTAATATGTGGAAAGAAGTGTGTACTGATAGGATGCTATGTTTTGTCTTGAGAGCTTTAAGTCTCAAGCTGGACCTTTATGAAGAAAACACCACGGTTCATGTTTAGAATGGATCCAAAGATGTTCTTCCATTAATGGCACATGACCTGATGATCTGATCATGTCACATCTTTCTTGAGCAATGATAATAATATGTTACCTTCAATATAAGCTGCAATGGGGTGGGGATTCAGAGTACTTGATTGAGAGTTCTGAAAACTGTTCAGAGACTTCGAAGCAGAGAACTACTTGCATTTATTAAGCAGTTGTTTTCATGTGACTGACTAGACAAAGGGCACCCAGCTACATGTGACTGGAGGTGCTGATCTTGACCTGGAAACTATCAGACCTATCAACACTTATAGCTTCTAAATAAAAATTTACACTATCATGCCAATGAGATATTTGAGGTTGGAGTTTGTCTGATTTACAGTCTTACAACCATGCTTCAGGCATTCATGCATTAATGCCTCACCTCTGTTTATACCCATAGCCATGTTAGGGGTTCTCCTAAACTGAAAAACAGTATGATGTTGGTCTTAGTTCTAGATGAATTAGTACAACGTCCAGTGCCAGTTCAAAATACATGGCTTCTCTAACACTGCATTTCTCGAGTGGAAAGTGAAAAGAAAATCCAATCCGATTAGTGGAAAAGTTGCAACTAGTATGATTCAAGTACCTGATGTGGGAGGAGAAATGGTCAGGCATAGGCATACACAGACTACCAGAACGATCTGAAAAATGGTTTAGCTTATTGTATAGCATCCTGGGGAAAATAATAATACTTAAACATTAAAGGACAAGCAGCTCTGAGGAACAGCTATGTTCATAGACCCAGGATAATAGTCTCAGAGCATGTTAATTTTTACTTGTTACTTTAATCCTTCCAAGAGGTGTACACTCAGAGGAGGGGTTGATGGCCAAGTGAGCAGAATGACTCATACTGACTAACAGGGAAGGTAGCCAGCAACTCCAATTACGAGCGGCCAACTGAGCAGCCAACTGTCTTTGTGTGCGCTCTAAGCCAGTTCATGGGATGAAGCCCCATGTCTGTGTGTCCTGCTATTGTCAGTCCATGTTCTCCTTCCAGCTTGCACTTCCCTAATTGCACTAAGGTGTAAGTTGCCATTATAACTCTGTGACAGCCAGCCCTGCATCATCCAAGAGTGTGTCAAGTAATTCTCTCTGGGGAAGACCTGTGGGGTATATGTAACTTGGATATTGTTATTTCTTTCCCTCTATAGACTTTCCTAGGAAGGTACACATGTTATGGACACAGTAGTGGTAGCCTCACAATGCTGATCCTGAGTTGCAGTCAAGCATTGGCCCACTTTGAAAGACATTCTCATATTAGCTTTCTCCTGATGAATACTCCTTTCCCCTGACTTTCTTGCTTCCCTGGGATTACACTTTCTTTGTTAATTAGTAGCCGCAGGCTCTTTGTTCTGGGTAATCCATGCTAAGACAGGTATATACTATTTTTATCTCCATCTTAAGGATGAGAAACAGAAGCAAAAAGGAAAGTAGCAACTTGTTGAAGGTCACATCTAAGTCCTTCACACAGATCTGCTCTCTCTGCTACAAGCTAGCTCTTAATTAATGTATTTAACAGAGGTCAGACGTGATTGAGTTGCTAACAACAGCAGAGGTAGTAAAAATCCATTCTGTAGAGTAAGCAGTAGTAGGGAGGAGTGGGCTGGTTTAAAGTGACATTCCTGAAGTATAAATTGTCAAGTATTCAGACTATCTTCTATCAGCGGGAGGAAGAATTCTTTTCTTTCTTATGACCCACAGGCAAGTGTAGTGTGCAGCAGAGGAAAACATTCTCTGACTGACATGTAAGGTGGGTGTGGTAAAGCAGTCTTTTTTTTTTGGTGGTGTTATTTGATTATTTGTTTGTTTGTTTGCTTGCTTGCTTTTAAAGTTGAGGTGATACGAGATCCTAGCATAGAAGAACTAAGATGAAGGCTTGACTACAGAGCAAAGGGAACTTCTTTGATATTGTGGCAGGTGAAATATTTGGGGTAGGATGTCAATGGAAAGGTAATGACTTAGGGTATGGATGAGGCTAGTGAGTCCTGGGAAAGGAGACTGCCTTGTATGGTGGTTAGACCTCGCAAAAGTGGATAAGGTTCAAATAGAAGAAGCTGCCTCTGTCTTCCCCACAAATCAATCTCTCTCTCTCTCTCTCTCTCTCTCTCTCTCTCTCTCTCTCTCTCTCTCTCTCTGTGTGTGTGTGTGTGTGTGTGTGTATGTGTTTGTGTGTCTATGTTTCTTTCAGTTTATGTCATGAAAAGACAATCTTTTATACAGGTTTATATGTGTTATCTTTGCTATAACTATAAAAAAAGAAAATTTCTTACTTCTGCTCTCCAAAGATTAGAGTATGTTTGGTCACATCCAACATTATACTGCCTATACCTGTGAAAGTACATGCACTAGACAGCTACTCACAATACTTCCCTAAGCAAACAAGATTAAAAGGTGGGGTAAGTGAACTAAAAAACACAGAAAACTATCTTTTTTACACATTTCACAGTAATTATACTACCAAGAGCTGGCAGTAACTAATGACTTTTTATGGACTCTTCTGAAATTTTTGCATTTCCAGGAAAAAGCCATTCTGTGTACAACGACCTTTCTGCCTTTTAAAGAACTGAGAAGCTGTCAGTATCTACATAACTTTCATCGTATGGTGACGGCTTGTTTCATCGATTAGCTTATGTGCTATTTTAAATGTGTATTTTATGTATGATTAGTATGTATTTGTTGGATATTGTCTCAGTTATGGTTTTACTGCTGTGAACAGACACTATGACCAAGGCAACTCTTGTAAGGACAGCATTTAACTGGCTGACTTACAGATTCAGAGGTTCGTCCATTATCAAGGTAGGAATATAGCAGCATCTAGGCAGGCATGGTGCAGGAGGAGCTGAGGGCTCTACATCTTCATCTGAAGGCTGCTAGAATACTGAGTTCCTGGCAGCTAGGATGAGGTTCTTAAAGCCCATACCCAGAGTGACACACCTACTTCAATAAGGCCACACCTACTTTTAACAAGGACACAGGTTCTACTACTGACACTCCCTGGGCCAAGCAGATACAACCCATCACAGACATGTTAATGGTATTAATTGTAACACACATGTTAAGTGAATGTCCTCATAAAATACCTATTGCCATGTGCATTAAGCGAGAATGAGAACAATTAACCATAATTCCAGTTCACTCTCCATTTCTACAAATGAAGATCTGTAGGAACACAATCCCACTCTTTATATGTGCGCTATGGCCTATATGTTTCAAAGGCAAAAATTTAGATTGTGCAACAGAGATAATGTTTTGTTTATAGCTGAGAACATCTGGCATGTAGTCCTTAGAAAATGTTTAATGACCTTGATACTAGGCAGTATGTGCTCAAAGACAGAAACTATAGGAAAATAAGTTGGAAAACACCAGAGGATAAACATAAACACTGACTAAAGTTTTCTTTGGGAACAATCCAAGAACTTTTATGATGTTCAAAATAAAAATCTATCTTTAAAATGCTCTTGGAGGAAGGCATGAGAAAGAAGCCCTGTCTGTAGTATATAAGCCAGAAATGAGAATTTTCCTGACTACAGATCAAACCGCCCCTACAAATTTGCTCTAGGTTCTTGTTCTGTGGGATGCAGTCTCTGTCACTGCACACCGAGTCCCACCTAAGTTAACATCTCCTCACTGTGTGGACCTGGGACGTGAGACACACAGCCATCTGTGAGATGGATGTTACCCTCTGTTGAATTAAAATTCCAGGCTTTTAATCAGTTCACTGTGCCACCTAGTTTCCCGACAGTTACACGCTAGAAACTAATTTAATTGGCTTTACCTCAAGGCAGAACCGAGAGAGAATGTTGTCTTGCCATTTGGGGGATTTATTTATTTATTTTTGGCAGATTGAACAATTTCATCTTCAGGACTCTGTTCCAAATTTAAAAGTGATTGCTTTCATATTTTTATTTGAAATATCTTGAATTGCTCTTCTAGACTAAATACATAGCTCCTAACATTTTGGGATGAGCCGCTAACCTACAGTGTTAAGTTCTACACCTTATGCAGGAAGCTGTAGGATGGTAACACAGAAAATTCTAGCCTCCCTCGGATTGTTTTTGATCAGTGTTTTAGAAATTGGAAGAGTTTTGCATTAAAACGCATTACGTGCATTGCTTGATCACTTCGTATTGCTGCAGTTTTAGACTATGTAAGAGAGTCCACTGAGCAACGATGTTTGGGTATCTGTTTATGGATACATTTCTCTAGCAATTCGCTATGGCCCATGGCCAGATTCTCAGTGGGATACATCACTGCATAGCACCAAGATGCCAAGGCTTTATATACTCACGAACTAAAAATATCAATTATTCAATCACAAGGGGAAATATAATAGCCAAAGGTAGTAATATTATCCTTCTTGTCACTGAATTTTCTTTCTATTGAAAGACAAGTGAGAAGGCCAATGTGCAACCCGCTAAGTGAAGAAGTAACATTAAGGGAACTGATATTACATCTTTGAATGGACTATCCTACAGAGCCACCTCCCAATAAGAAGTTACATCAACAGGCAAGAAACCCATATTATGGATCAGAGTGACTCATATCCTAAAATTTCTAGGATGACTACTTCCTGCACCAGCCTCTGTGACACTGACTTTTTTTGCCTGCATTCTGTGAAAATAATCTTGCACTAGTTAGTGTCAAGCAATGAATTACCCCATCAAACTGTCTGCCATCTGCCTTCTGCCATAGGGACCCTCATTCTCTGAAGTTGATGTCTACATATTTCTTATTTGATCCATTGCATGTTAAATTTATTAGTCTGACTCCCAAAGCCCCAGCTTTTCTCGTGGCTGTCTCTCTGTGCTATTAATATAAAGCAAAGCTTTGAAAACTTGACATTGCCAATATTAGGGGACAGATAATATCTCGTGTGAGGAGCTGCACTGTGGAATGTAGGGTATTTAGCATGGCCCTGGCCTCTGCTCTCACCATGTCAATAACAACCCCCCTCTATGACCTCATCCCAGTTTTGACAACTAAAAACAATCTTTCCTCACACTGACAAATATTTCTAGGCATCCAAATTCCATTTTGTTAAAGTGGCTAATATGTAGGGTGGTTAAGCTAAAAGAATAGAGAATTATTGCAGATTTTTGACAGTATTTAGGGCCATCCACTCCAGCTAGAGTTCAGCTTCAAGTCATTTGAATATCAAATGTTAGATTTCCTTCTGTGAGATAATTGTTTCAATGTTGGTGTAGTTTGAATAAATATATTTCTCCACACCTTGTCTATTGAAGATGTGAACTCTAGAACGTGATGGTATTTGGAGATAGAGTTAGCAGGGTGATGGTACTTGGAGGTAGGGTTAGCAATGTGGGAAAGGGGGAGTTAGGTCACTTGAGGCACATTCATAAATGGGATATTAATACCCTGATTCCTTCTCTTTCTTTGCTTTTCTGCTTCCTGGACATCATGAAGGAAATAACTCCGTCTACCATGATCTACTTTTGAGGATATTTTGTTCTACCATATGCCCAAAGCAATGGGTCTAGTGATGATGAATTGAAACCTCTCATAATTATCCTAATTTTATCATTTGATTACCTCAGTATGTGTCACAATGACACACATGAAACATAATGTTTTCTAGAAAAATCCCAATGTCTACCCATCTGATTGGATAGAAAGTTTATTGTAGTTGAATAAAGAATTTTATTCAGTTATAAACAGCACCCTACCTTCATCTGGAAAAGAAAAATATTTCAAAATTTGAGGCATGTGTGCTGTCTGTCAACACCCATCTGTACTCCACTTTTGCGACCCATGGGGATTTTCACATTCTTTGGCTCCTCAGATCTTTGTGTTTGTCAACAGAGGCCTGAGTACTAGAAATACTGGTGCCAAAACGTTCATAATCAAGAAGGCAAAACCATACAGAATCCATATGAACTCAGCACTTTTCTTCTTACCATGGTGCTTTCTAGTGAAGACAACACAGAAATAGACATAACATATAGGAATCACCATTTGCTAAGTCAAATCATTGTAATAATAGAAATTCTTTCTAATGTCTTTTAATCTTTTAAAATCTACCTCTGAATCCTTGCCTTACATTCTAGGCTCTGGAACAGTAAATGTTTTGGGAAGATTCTCTAATTCTTGGTCAGACAGGTATCAGTAATTTTTGTAGACATCAGGTAGTTTCTTCAAAACACCTATAAACTGGTTTTTGGCAAATGGAAACCCAACAGTGACAAATACCACTGTGGTTCTCACTGCTCTGCTACCTCGTCAAAAGTTATACGTTTTAACCTGCAGGCTGAGGCTCTTCTTCTACTCTCTATATTTTTTAATTATACGCATAATATGGTAAAACTATGACAGAAACAAATGACAAAAAAAGACTTTTGACAAAATTAAACATGGCATCATGATAAAACATATTTCGGGAATCTATAAATACAGGGTGCATATCTCAACATATTAAGGCAATGTGGAGAATAATGTAGTTAATTTTAAGTGGAATGGAGAAAAACTCAAAATATTTCCACAAAAACCAGGATGAAGGCAATGATGCCCATTCTCTCTACTTCTATTCAGCATAGTAGCATAGTACTTTAACTCTTTGTTAGAGCAGTAAGACAAGTGAAGGACATCAATACAGACACAAATAGAGAAGCAGGAATCTGAAATATCCTGCATGCAAGTAATATAGTTCTATTTTGAGAAAGAAAGGAAGAAAGAAAGAAAAGAGGGAAGGAAGAGAGGAAGGAAGGAAGAAAGGAAGGAAGGGAGGAAGAAAGGAAGGGAGGAAGAAAGGAAGGGAGGAAGGAAGGAGGAAAGGAAGGAAGGAAGGAAGATCCTAAGTACTATGAAAACTCAAACAGCTGATAAAGACATTCAGCAAAATATTAGGACACAGGATTACCATACAATTATCAGTAGCTTTCCTATGCACAAATGGAAAACTTACTGAGAAAAGCATTGAGGAAACACTCTATTTGCAGCAACCTCAAAAAAAAATGACATTATCCTGGAATATATGTAGATGATGAAGTGAATGACTTGTGCAGTAAAACTTTAAGAGACTGAATAATAAGGTTTGAAACAAACACCAGAAGATGGCAAGACTCATGAGTTAGTAGTGTTAATAATGTTAATATGGACAGTCTACCAAAGCACTTAACAAATTCATTGTAACTCCCATCGACATTCCAATTTTTTCAAAACCTGAAAGAAAAATCTTAAATTTATATAAAAGCATAAACAAGCAAGTCTAGTGAAAACATTCCTCGAAAATAAGAGAAATTATGGAAGTCCCACCATTCCTGATTCTAAGTTATGCTACAGAGATATAGTAATAAAGCTGCACAGAACAGACATTAAAAACAGACACATTAAGGAGTCCTTCTTAGAGAATTGAAGACCTGCCTATAATTACAGACATCTATGATGACATAATTTTTAACAGAATCAAAAAATATACACTAAAGTTAAGAAAGCATCTTCAACAAATTATGCTGGTCAAATTGAATACCTACATGTGAAAGAATAAAGTAGATTCTTATTTCTCAAACTGCATGATTCTGTCTAGAAGTAGTCAAGAACCTTCACCTAAGACCTAATATCCTGAATCTGATGAAGGAATATGCTTGATCTCATGGCACGGAACAAAGACTTTTTGAGCAGGACCACAGTAGTATATACATTAAGATCAGGAAATAGATGGTGATGAGCAGAGAGACTCACAATAACAGCCAATCCTAAATAAGGTAACCTTATCAATAGCTGCCTATGTGGAAAAGAAGTTGAGAAGATTATAAGAAACAAAGGTGCTGAATGACACCAAGGAAACAGCGCCTTCCGGATACAAGAGGGATGACACATTGAGATAGCATGCCCAAACAAGTCTAAGACCAACACATCCTCAGCACTCATGAATGACCTGAAATAAAGGCCTACCCTTAATCAGGAAGGTATTTGTAATTTATGCCTCCTAGAAAAGGAAAAGTGAGTTTGCTGCAATGAAGTCTTTTGGGTATTTTTAATCCCCCAAGTACAGACCCCATGTCTAGGAAGAGTTGGCAAACACAAAGCAGATTTCATGGTTGTTTGACTTGCTTTTGCGTTTGACAGTGTTTTGGTATTCTTTTGTTTTCTTTGGTTTTTGTTTGCCCATATTCATTTTGAATTTTGTTTTTGTTTTTTGGGTTTTTTTGTTTTGTTTTGTTTTGTTTTTTGGGGTTTTTTTGGCATGCGTTTTTGAGAGGAGTAAGAAAGAATGAACTTAAAAATTCTGTAGGTAAATGGGTAGGAAGAATCTAGGAGAAGAAATGAGAAGCATGATGATATATATATATATATATATATATATATATATATATATATATATATATGTTTTCAATTAAAAGAATGGGGCTGCATGAAACCATAGAGCTTCTGCACAGCAAAAGACATTATCATTTTGTCAAAGAGGCAGCATACAGAAAAGGAAAAATATTTATTAGGTATGTATCTGACAGAGGGTTAGTATCTAGAATACATAAGGAACTTACAAAAATAACACCAAGACAACAATCAAACTAAAATAATGTGGCACAGAACTAAATAGAGTTCTCAAAGGTGAATTAAGAATAGCTGAGAAACACTTTTTTAAATGTTAAATGTATCCTTGGCCATCAGAGAAATGCAAATTAAAGCTACTCTGAGATTTTATTTTACCTCCTTCCAGAACATCAAATTATAAAATGTACTGATATGATATGGGAAAATGGGAACATTTATCAGCTGCCAATGGGAGTAAAAATTGCCATAATCAATTTAGAAATCAGTGTAAAATTTCCTCAAAACCATGGAAATACATCTACTACATCATCAAGCTATAATAGTCTTGGTCATATACCCAGTGGACTTTATATCCTAATACAGAGTTAATTTCTGCTCTGTTCAAAATAACCATGATATAAAAACAACCTAGATGCCCATAAACTTATTAATCAATAATAATGTGGCATTTTATATGAAAAATATTATTCATCTATTAAAAAACTAAAATTATACAATTCACAGGTAACTGGGTGGAATTAAAAAAAAATTATCACCCTGAGTGAGGTAGCCAAGACACAGAAAGTCAAGTACTACATTTTCTCTCATCTGTGGATGATATTAGTCTTTAAATATATATGTTTCATTTGGAAAACCTCCTGAAATTAGAAAGCTAGTAAGTGATCATTGGAAATATAGAAATCTTTCAAGGGAGAAGTTTGAAGTACAATGAGATAAAGGGAGAAAGAGCAATAGTAGAAAAGGAAGGGCTAATGGGTTCAAGGTAGCGGAGAGAATAGGGCTCAGTAACATAAACCAGCATTTTGAAAGTCATAGAGAAACTATTTAGAAACCTTCCTAAAATGTGGGTACATACATATACTGAAAAGAGTTTATATGTAGGGGAACCACACCCAAGTAGGTATCATCCAGCCTAGCAAATAAAAACCACAGTTCCAAAAGTGTGTTACTTCTTTTTCAGTTGTTGGGCAATAGTGTCACCCAGATCTCTAAACATTGCAGGCTATTGCCATTGGTCCTGCTCATCCTCTACAACATGACAGACCCTATTGCTGATGATATCACAGAACTGAGTCATAGAGCATGAAGAAATCAAGCAGATAATGACACGGCAGCTTCCCTTCTGCCAGGTTGCTTTCACAGCGCTTGCTGGGAGTTGATGTACACAACCAGAGGAGAAAAGTGACCATCATTTTGTATAAGTACACACCCTGTGAACTACCATAATAACTGCCCTCATAGGATATGCTCACTGCTGCAGGAACGCCCTGAATATGACGGAGACCAAGGACATTGTCATTACACTTAAGGGATGTGCCAAGAAGTGGAATCCTTGCCTGGCATTCTTATTGGGGCATAGAGTCTGTAGCTAGGTAGATGTTATTCCCCAGAGAAAAGCCTACTACTATAACTGCTAAATTTAGTCTTAAAATAACCCTTAGTGACATATAGATATAATCAATAGATTAATGCATTTCCTAGATCTCACCAGGCTGATGGCAAACGACACAGAAACAGACCAACATACAGAAGAATAAGAGACTGTGGGTTGTTCAGCCCTAAATGGGATGTCAATCTCATATCTTTTTCTGCAAGCCTCAGCAGTCATTGAGGGACAGAGGGGAAGAAAGAGTATAAGAGCCACAGGTGATAGATTATTCCAAAGAAACAGTGTTTTCCAGACTAAGGGGCAGATGCACATATGAACTTACACTAAGGGTTACAACTTGCACAAAATCTCTAACTAGTTCAGTCTAGACAAAATTTAATCATGAAGGGAAAAGAATAAAAACCCACCACTCTCCTCCATGACATGCCCTATGGGCAAGAGTATATGAACAACACAAATTGTACTCAATAGATTTTAAAAGGAAGAAGAAGGGGAAAAAGGAAGGAAGGAGGGAGAGAGGGAAGGAGGGAGGGAAGGAGGGAGGGAGGGAGGTTCAGAAGAAGGAGAGAGAGAGAGAGAGAGAGAGAGATCACACAAGCAACCATAAAATTGGGTGGGTAATGGTGTGGGGTGGAAGGAGTTGAGGCACTAAGATAAAAATACATCACATGAAAATTTTAAATATTTAAAGCAAACATTATTAAAACATTAAAACAAAATTATAAAACATTTAAGTAAACTTAAGTAAAGAATTAATGCCTTCATAGATCTTTACAAGGAAAACCTTAAGACACCAAAGAAAGAAATCTGAAAAGACACTAGAAGATGCATAGCTTCCCATGGTTATGGATCAGCAGAATTAGTATTATGAACATGGATGTTTTATAATCTGAATGTTGCATGATTGTACCAACTTTATTTTTTGTCTTTTATATTATTAAAGTTTTTTCAGAAACAATAACATACAAGCAAAAGACTGATAAGACAAAAAAACCTAAATACCCCTACAAAGCAATATTATACAAAAGTCTACAAAACATGTTGAATGAGTTTTGTGTTGGCCATTAACTTCTAGGCATGAGGCCTGCCCTTAAGTTTGTTTAAGACTCTAGTTTTTTCCTTTGCACTTAGAAGTCCTTTGAAAATAGTTTCTTGTTTAGGGATGGGCTTTTGTGTCTACTTCCCTCAGTCTTGGAACACTGAGTGGCTTAAAACAGTGCTACCCCTGTACATGCTGCCATAGTTTCTGTGAATTCATGAGTGTGTCAATCCTTTTGTGTCTGCAAGACATAGGTTTCTTAATTTTTCAGAAAGATTTTAAATTTACAGCAAAATGGAGAGGCATATATATAAAAACAGCCCTTATTCCTTTAACACCACACACTGTTAACATCCTCTAAATTGTTAAATTTACTATAAGAGATAAAGCTTATACTGGTATAGTATTATTATTGCAAGTAGCTAGTCTAGTATATTTTATGCTTATAATATAGATACAGATAGATGTATGTTGCATATATGACTTGCAACCTCGATCACACAACTATGAAATTACCTAGAGTATTTTATTTATTCATTTATTTGTTTATTTATTTATTTATCTTTAATCTTTTTATCTTTTTTACAGTCCAGTCATTATCCTCCTCTTGGTCCTCCCTCCCACAGTTCCTCATCCCTTCTCTCTTCCCATCTTTGTCCAAGAGAATGTCTCCCACCCTACCAGGCCTCCCCATTCCCTGGGACCTCAAGTTTCTTGAGGCTTAGATGTGTCTTCTCTCACTGAGGCCAGACCAGGCAATCCTCTTCTGCATATCTGACTGGGGCCATGTACCAGGTAGTGTGTGCTGCCTGGTTGGTGGCTCATTGTCTGAGAGATCTCGGGTGTCTGAGTTAGTTGAGACTGCTGGTCTTCCTATGGGGTTTCCCTCCTCCACAACTTCTTCAAGCATTGCCCTAATTCAACCACAGCTGTCCCTGACTTCAGTCCATTGGTTGGTGTATGTATCTTTGTTTACCTAGTTTTCCTTCCCCCAAGCACACACCCCTGGTAAGCTGACAACCCCTGAGGACTTTATCATCTCTGTAGTCTTTAATTTTATTAAATCTCGTTTGTATATTTTTTCAGACCTACATCTTACGCTTAGTGATACTCATGTGAGTTTCCCCCATGTGCTGTTGTTTCCGCATGGCTTTTTGCCACTAGTCTACCACCTGATTAATACCTGCAAAATAATTTTCAGGAATTTTGACTATACCTGCACTGAACATATAAGCCAAGGTGGAAACAAATAATATTTGAATAGTATTGAGTCTTCCTATCCACAGACATGGGATCTCTTTCTATTTATGATGTTTGATGTCACTTATCAATATTTTCCTTATATTCATCTTGTAACTACTTTGATAGGTTTTTACTTATGTATTCATTTTTGCTAACATGGGTGGAGCTATGTTTTAGATTTCAGTTTTTATTGTTCATTGCTGGTACACAGTGACTGGCATTTATAAGTTAATCGTGGATATTTGACTTTGCCTTAGTCAGTTATTAACTTCCGTACTTTATGTTGCTTCATTTTGACATCCTACAAAGAGGATGCTGTTATGGTCTATGGTGAATAGACAGTTATCCTTTAACACTATATATGGGCTTTAATTCATTTTAATTTTTATTACATTTGCTAGAAATTTCAGCACATTGCTATGAGGAATGATGGTAGTCATCCATGAATTCTTCTACATTAAAGTAGAAAAAATATTTCTCACCATTAATAGGATTTTTTACTCATAATGTCTCATACATATTTTGGCCTTGAGAAATCATCCTCTATAAAAGTTTACTGAGAGTTTTCTTTTATTTTTAAAATTATGAATTGCTTTTTAAAAACAATGTTCTTCGAGCTGTTTTCAATATTATCACCTAATTTTATCCTTTTTTACAATTTGCTTATAATATGGGCTACATTAACTGAATTTTTTCTAATGTTAAATCAGACTTTTACACTTAGGCAAATCCCCAGTGGTTGGGATTATCATTATTTTTGTACATTGTGATATTTGACTTTCTAATGTTTTTATGAAGTCATTATCTTTATTTTACTTCTAATATTTTTGTCAACTCTTGTTAGTGATGGGATGATGGTTTCATCAAATTATTAGAATGATTGTCTCTGAGAGATTGTGTAGAATTCATAAATGTCCTTTATAATGTCTGCAGTAAGGCCATGTGTGCATAGTCCTTTCAATGATTATAAATTTTATTTAAATTTTTTATTAAATTTAAATCCATTCAGGGTATCTACTACTACTTGTGTAAGTTTAAGTTGTATGTGGTTTTTGAGGAATTTTTCCATTTAATCAAGGTTATCAAATTTGTATGCATAGAATTTTGCATAGTGTTCCTTTATCATTTTAAGGTCTGTAAAATATGTAATTTTTCCTGTTTCACTTAAAATTTATCACAATTGATGTGTGTGTGTGTGTGTGTGTGTGTGTGTGTGTGTGTGTGTGTGTGTGTGTGTGTAAATGAATGCTCTCACATGTAAGACCAAAGGATTGAACACAGGTCATGAGGTTCAATAGCAGATTCCTTTATCAACTGACACATCTCAAAAATAACTATTTAATTTTTGAATAAATGATTGTGTTCTCTTATGGTTAAAAGTGTATGGATTTTGCTGATTTTTTTTCTTCAAAGAATCAGTGTGAGATTTCATCTTGTCAATTTACTTTGAGAGACCTATAACACCAAACTCTGGGAGAAGATTAGCTATAAGATCACTTTCTGCCTTGAATCTGCATAGCATCATTTCATAGGTTGAAGTCTAGGTGCAATAAAAAGAGACAAAGAAGAAATACAGTTCATGCAATCCAGTTCATTCATCCCCAGTCCCATCTCTTTCTAGCTAGCATTATGTGACCTTCTCTCCTCTTTAAAACCTATTCTTCTGATAAACTAAAACCATGAGACAAAAATAATTCCTTCAAGCCATATGTACCGGCTATTAGGTTTTTGGGTTGTTTCTTTGTTTGTTTTGTCAACTTGACACAAGTTACTGTTTCTGAAAAAAAAAAAAAAACCTTACACTGCCAAATTGCAATCAGATTGACCTGTAGGCAAATCTATACATCATTTCCTTAATTAATGATTGATGTGCATAGGTTCATCCCTCTGGCAGTGCCACTGGGCAGGTGGTTCTGGGTAAGCAGGCTGAGCAAAAGATGGAGAACAAGCTAATAAGCAGCATTTTTGTGTGGTCTCTACTTTCGTTCCTGTCTCCAGGTCACTGCCTTGAGATTTTTCCTTTGAATTTCATCAATGATGGGCTGTAATAAGGATGAGTAATGCAAATAAACCTTCTCCTCAGAAAATAGCTCTCGGTCATGATGTTTATCATCCAAACAGAAAGACAACTAGATGTTTTGATCATAGCTATAACACTGGCTAATACAGAAAGTTGATAATACATAAAGTATAGCATTACTGTGACTTAAGTTAACCAGGAATTTCTGATGTCTTTGGAACTGCTCTGTAGGAAAAATGGCAAAATCTGGAAATTGAGACAAAGAATGCCCCAAATATGCCACAAGCAGTGCCTACTGGTGATTCTGATGAAGGCTAGAAAAACCAGAATGCCAAAAAGAATACAGGTGATGACTGCTCAAGAGTTTTGACATCAGAATGAAGACGCGGAGCATTTGGCATACATACCATTTATTTTAATTCTGGTGAAGAATCTTTACACATTCTATCCAGGTTCTAAGATTGTAGACATTTAAATATAACTCATAAACTGATCTAACAATGATTTCAATGCAGCCAACCATTATGCTGAGGAATAGACAACCCTTCTTCTTTAGATTTCCATGAGTTTATTGTGTTCTTCTTTTACAAATTGCTGAACAAATAAATTAGAAAGTTAACTTCAAATATCCCTTCTTCTTTTATATCTTCACATACATCTCATCCTACAAATTTTATTCCAAGTACCACCTTAGACTCATCTTGGAAAGTTTGGCAAACTGTATCTTCTCTTCCTCTTTCTCTTCCTCTTCTTCCTGGTTCAAAATATTTTCTACTTTGTTTCAAAATTTCACTTTCGAGTCCTATCATTTAGAAGCATGTTCATTTAGAGGTCATCAAGTTACTTATCAGTTGGTCATTTCTGATTTAATTCCCTTGGCCTTCAAGCAGCTATTGTGAAACATGTATATTTTTAGAATGTACTAAAAGCTGTTTTATGACACAGAGTGTCGTCTATTTTCGTAGATGCCTCCTGTGACCTTGAGAAGCATGTACATCCTGTACTTGATGGATGACGTTGTCTGTAAATGTGAACTCTAATTAATAACATCATTGGGTTCTTACCACTGTCTGCTCACTTGATCTCCCCATTTCTGATAAATAGGTGTTGAAGTTTCCATCCATGATAATGGATTCATTTATTTCTTAAAGCTCAATAATTTCTTACTACAGAGTTTGATATTCTGCAAGGTGCCTGTCTGTAAAGAATTGGTATGTATTCTGAACAAATTGATCTCTTTATTATTAGGTAACATCTTTCTTTATGATTGATAGATTTTGGCTCTGACATTGCTTCTATCTGAAATTAATAAGAAAAATCTTGTTTTCTTTTTAAAATCAAGTTTGTATAGTATATGTTTCACTGTTTGTTGTCATTAATATTCTTCTATAGAAAAACAAGTTTTTGCCATATGTGGCTTATCCTTGTGTTTGAACACCTTACTCATATGATTCTTTTTAACCCTCAAAGGATAAATTTTCTGATGCTCTGAATAAAGTTGGCTATTGCATAAGCCTTTGCTCCATCTCATTTTTAGGCTCTGTTCTCTCAGGTTCCAACTCCCAACTAGAATAGATTTATTTTTTTCTTCCTTCCTTCCTTCCTTCCTTCCTTCCTTCCTTCCTGTCTGTCTGTCTGTCTTTTTTTCTTTCCATGCTTTGAGGCAGTTTCATTTAAGAGACTAGACTAGCCTTGAAATCACAACCCTCCTATTTCCATCCTATCTTTTAGTGTTTCATTACACCGAACAGACCCATGACCATGGCAACTATTTTAAAGGAAAACATTTAATTGGAGCTGGCTTACAGTTTCAGAGGTTTAGACCATTACTGTCATGGTGAGAAACATGGTCGCATGTAGGCAGACATGGTGCTTGAGGAGAAGGTGAGAGTTCTACATCTTGATCTAAAGGCAACATGGGGGAGAATGTGTGTCACAGTAGGCAAAACTTGAGAATAGGAGACATGAAAGCCTCACCATGGTGACAAATTTCCTCTAATAAGGCCACATCTACTAAAAATGTCATTCCCTTTGGGCCAAGCATCCTTGGGCCAAGCATTCAAACACATGAGTCTATTGGAGACTTTACCTTTTCAAACCATCACAAGCTTCTGATGGATAGAATTATAAGTGTTTGAGTTAAGTTTTCTTCTAAACACTATTTAGTCTTGCTCTGTTTTTTGAGCCACTCTAACAACATCTGACTTTTTACTAGTACAATTGCTTTTTTAACTGGAGAGTCAGTTACTGATATAGCTGGATTAGCATTTGGCATAGTTGTTCCTGGTCCATGTTTGTTCTTGCTACATGTCCCTGTTTGAGTTTTCTATTGTTTTTCACCCTTTTGTAGGTTAAAGTGCATACTTTATAAAATTCTATTTTCTTCATGCCAATTTTACTTCCTTTTAAAATAGGCTAGGTTTGCAATGTAAAATTATTATAAACCCTCATCCAATTTAAAAGAACACTATATTGTTAATTTATAATGACCAGCTTCCCAATTCATTATGTGATTTGTAAAACTAATTTCACTTGGATATAATTGTATTATATATACTCATATATCATATGCACATGATAATACATAATCAAAGATAGAACTGAACATTAATGTGTTAAAACATTGTTAGATAAGAATTTAAAGATATTACTTACCTTTTTATTCTTTTTTAATTCTCTTCTTTGTATAAATATAGATGTCAACCTCACTTCTTCTTATTAGATACTTTTATCTTCTTTCTTATAAGATACTTTCCTAAGCATCACTTCTTCAATTTTTTGTTAGCTTGACAAAAATTCTAACTTGCTTTCTCCCATTAGAAGATATTACTTTCTCTGCTTAGATACATGCTTTTCTGAGATGTCATTAGTAATTCATCATTTTTCTATGGAGAAAGTTTTCCTATTCTGTGGATAAATTTGTTTTCTAAATTCATGAAATGTTATGCCTGTATATATTTTACTTTTAATCATATGATGTTTTACATCTTTTCAGTAATAATAATCTCTAAGCTTCCTGCTGTATAAATCTGTGGCTAATAATAAATTAGGATAATTTTCCTACATTATTGTTGATTAAACATTTCATCTCTTTTTTTTAGATATTTATAGTCATTATTTTCTCCATTAAACATGCATGTTATACTTTTGTTCCACTTCACAGTCTGTGGATATGAAATAATTTCCCTGCGACTTTTTCTCTCACTGATTGTCAGTTAAGCTGATTTTTTTATTTGTTCTTCTGAGTTCCACAATTGTCTCCTTGGTTGTTTCCTGTGCACTGGTCTAAGTTACACTTTCCTTCTATTGGTGTGGTTTTGCTCTCCAGCTTTGCTTTTAGCTCATTTTAGGATTTCCATCTGCCCTCATCGTCCGCCTGTGCTGTGGGTTGTCCTTTCTGTGTATTAGAATCTTAAATAAGCCACAGTTGTTTGAAATCTAGATCTGGGGTCATTATAAGACTAATTGCATTGCTTACATTTTCCCTCATTCTGTTGCCTACTTTTTGTATATGACACGTGGACATGAGGTACAAACTATGTAAGAGAAACTCTTGGTAATGGTTTCTGAAGGGTGTCCTGGTAAAGAAAATTTGAAGGATGGCATGCTCTACTCTCCTGATTGAAGCCTGTTAGAGATCTGTATCTGTGAACTATGTACACTGTGTGTCTTGTTCACCATTTTTAAATGAAACTGATAGCCAGAGTGTTTTCTACTGTGAATTCTGAAGTTTCTTGGAGTTGGTTGTCTCTCATGTATCAAGTCACTATGGGGTTAGTAAGAGACCATCAAATTGGACTTTGGTTGAATAGTTTCCCTTGAGAGCAAGGCTTGTTGAAAAAAAATGCTCCAGCATATTTGAAAATTTTTCCCCTTCCTTAATTGCTACTATACTACAAACCTAAACCCACAAGGAGCTCTTCCTTATTCCTTACACACACACACACACACACACACACACACACACACACACACACACACACACACACACTCACATTCACACAAAGTAAAACTGTAAAAAAATTAAGTTGTTGCCTTGTGTTTTCAAATGTCACACACACACACACACACACACACACAGAGAGAGAGAGAGAGAGAGAGAGAGAGAGAGAGAGAGAGAGAAAGAGACACTATTGACTAAAAAAAGTAAGTTTACGAGGCTATTGTTTTCAAAAATGACTTTTTTTAAAAAGTCAATCCACACTAATAAAAATGTTGTAGGGAAAGACTATTAAGGCTTTGTTTTGGGAGTAACAGCAAGGGGAGTGATGTTATTGATCTGCCTTTTGCTTTGGCTACATCCTGCTTTTCATTGGCTGATTCCCATCAACAACCTAGGGGCAGGCAATTGGCCAGACAAGTAGACTCTTTGACATGATCCAAACATATATCATTCATTTTGAGTTGACAGGCTGATTTCCAGTAGATTTTTCTTGGCAAAGAGGTGAGAGAGGGTAGGAATTGAGAGTCTATTGGCATCATCTGAGAGAATGCCAATACAGTGATGAGTGGATCGATTGCTGCACATGGAAGGAGATGCCCAGCTTGTGGACACACGCTGGATGCAAGAGAGACTCTCAAAGAATGCTTGAAGCAGCTGTGCTGTCCCACTAAAAGACACTATGGAAGCCTTCAATTTGAATGGGTCTTTCAATTTTTTCTTTTCTCTTATTGGGTATTTTTTAATTTGCATTTCAAATGTTATCTCCTTTCCCAGTTTCCCCTCTAGAAGCTCCCTATCTCATCCCCCTTCCTCCCATTTCTATGAAAGTGCTCCACCACCTTCCCACCCATTCCGGCCTCCCCACCCTGGCATTCCCATATGCTGGGGGCATCAAGCCTTCACAGGGCCAAAGGCCTCTCCTCCAATTGATAGCCATCCTCTGCTACAACTGTGGCTGGAGCTGTAGGCTGCTCCACGTGTATTCTGGTTGGGGGTTTAGTTCCCGGGAGCTCTGGTGGGTCTGCTTGTTTGGTATTGTTGTTCTTATGGGGTTACAAACCCCTTAAGCTCCTTCAGTTTCTCACACATATTTCAGGATTTCTGCTGAAGAGTCAAACAAATCTGGTTTTACCACCATCCTTGGGCTGATGTAGCCTTTTCCCCAGTTAGTAAATATCTGCATGCCAGCATGAGGAGCTGATTTCTATCCAGCACCTATGTGAAATGTCATGTACAAATGGCATGCCCCTTATAACACTAGTTCTGAGGAGGCTCAGGCAGGAATATCACTGGGGCTCACTACCAGGCAATCTGTCCTAATCAGTAGACCCTAGGACCTAGGAGAGGACCTGTTTCAAAACAAAAGTTAACTGGTTCCTGAAGAACAATACATGAAACCGACCTCTGGCTACCACCCAATCCCCACCGCAACACACACACCACCATCCACACCCATGCATACATGAAAACTAAAACAAGAAATAAGTGCCAATCTTAATAGATATGGAACTCTATTTGCTTCCTCTCTTGAGTAAAGCAAAACAGCCAAACATGCTTAGCTCGTGTTAGTTGCTCAATAAAGAAAAGGAAGATGTGGCATTAGCTATGTATGTGGATGGGAAAATAAGAAACTAAAGACATAATATGAATGCCTACTTTGAAGAAAAAGCTTGGTCTCTTTGGCTCTCTTTGACTATGTGAGAGAATTGAGTGTTCATTCTTCGGTGAGGTCAGGAGACCTCTGTACTATCAATATTGAAAAAGCAAACTGCAGCTGTGGCTGCCTTGACTGTTTTAACTCCTAGAAAGTGTCAAGCTTGTATTAGAGTGGCAGTACAGGAATTGCCTAAGAACTCTGCTCTGGACTCTGAGCCCTTCAGACAGATCAATTTCACCCTAATGAATCAACCCTTGGAACCTACAGTCGGCAGATCTCCCTGCCTGAGCTCTGTGGTCAAGAGATGCCCCAGTCACAAGTTGGGTTTACTTTCTCATTTCAATGCAATTAGGATGCTTTCTTTCTCTGAACCAGAAACCAGCTGCCAGAAGAAATGGTCTGGGAACATTGCACTTGGTTCATTGGAGGACCAGGAAAGCTAAGGGTTGATAAAGGGCTAGAGGGGCTCATTATGTAGGGAAACATTCCTCTGCACAGCAGAAAGGTGAGGACTATAGGATTGTGCTACATACCACTGAACTGACTTTGGCTTATTGTAATTAGTACAGCATCCAAATGGAATCCTGAATGTTTCCATAATTCCTCCAATTACCCAATTACTCTCTAGGAGGATGCTTTCTTTTCTTCTTCCCTCTGTCCTGTTGAGTTCTGAAGAATAGCACTGCTGAATTAGTCTTCACTGCCATTCAGACAGAGGTGTTGCCTTTCTTGGTAGCAGACAGCTGTCTTTAGAGATTCCTCCCCTTTACATCCTTAATGAACGCTGTAGACAACGAATACAATTTGGAAAGAGTTTCCAAGCCCCATGGTCTGTATAATTGCACCCAGAACTGGGCTTGTGGTGCCTGCAGACACATCAGAGGCCATATGTTATGAGAAAAGGGGGCAGTTTTTCAAGTATAGGGCAACAACTCCAAGTTTTCTATGAATAAACAGGAGGAAAATAGTTTCCTAAATAGACAACAGAAACAAAATGCCAGTCGTATGCCTCGGTAGTGTACCATACAACTCAGTGCTTCTGACAGATTTCCAAAGTACAACACTAGATCAGGAAACCAACAGCTTGATGGTTGTTTTTCTGGGAGTTTGACAGATACCATAGCTTCAAGAGAAGTGCAACTTCAGTGCAGCCAATATAAGGAGCATCCATTCTCCACACCCAAGCGCAAATGGAGAAGAGTTGGGCCCATTAAAACAAGAAGTAATGATGAGCATAAGATGAAGAAGTGTGGATGGATTTAAAGAGAACTTTCACTGCACAGATACTTGGTGAACGTTTAATATTGGGAAGTTTCCCAAATCAGAAATATAGTTGATCTTCCTGGTTGCTGCCACCGCAGAGAGCTCGTGGGCAGCACCCCGCGAGCAAACTTGAGCCTCAGGACCACAGGTAAGACCAACTTTTCTGCTGCAAGAGACCTGCCTGGTGAACTCAAGACACAGGCCCACAGGAACAGCTGAAGACCTGTAGAGAGGAAAAACTACACGCCCGAAAGCAGAACACTCTGTCCCCATAACAGGCTGAAAGAAAACAGGAAAACAGGTCTACAGCACTCCTGACACACAGGCTTATATGGCAGTCTAGCCACTGTCAGAAATAGCAGAACAAAGTAACACTAGAGATAATCTGATGGCGAGAGGCAAGCGCAGGAACCCAAGCTACAGAAACCAAGACTACATGGCAAATTCGGAGCCCAATTCTCCCATCAAAACAAACATGGAATATCCAAACACACCAGAAAAGCAAGATCTAGTTTCAAAATCATATTTGATCATGATGCTGGAGGACTTCAAGAAAGACATGAAGAACTCCCTTAGAGAACAAGTAGAAGCCTACAGAGAGGAATCGCAAAAATGCCTGAAAGAATTCCAGGAAAACATAAACAAACAAGTAGAAGCCCATAGAGAGGAGACACAAAAATCCCTGAAAGAATTCCAGGAAAACATAAATAAACCAGTAGAAGCCCATAGAGAGGAGACACAAAAATCCCTGAAAGAATTCTAGGAAAACACAATCAAACAGTTGAAGGAATTAAAAATGGAAATAGAAGCAATCAAGAAAGAACACATGGAAACAACCCTGGATATAGAAAACCAAAAGAAGAGACAAGGAGCCGTAGATACAAGCTTCACCGACAGAATACAAGAGATGGAAGAGAGAATCTCAGGAGCAGAAGATTCCATAGAAATCATTGACTCAACTGTCAAAGATAATGTAAAGCGGAAAAAGCTACTGGTCCAAAACATACAGGAAACCCAGGACTCAATGAGAAGATCAAACCTAAGGATAATAGGTATAGAAGAGAGTGAAGACTCCCAGCTCAAAGGACCAGTAAATATCTTCAACAAAATCATAGAAGAAAACTTCCCTAACCTAAAAAAAGAGATACCCATAGGCATACAAGAAGCCTACAGAACTCCAAATAGATTGGACCAGAAAAGAAAGACCTCCCGTCACATAACTGTCAAAACACCAAACGCACAAAATAAAGAAAGAATATTAAAAACAGTAAGGGAAAAAGGTCAAGTAACATATGAAGGCAGACCTATCAGAATCACATCAGAGTTTTCGCCAGAAACTATGAAGGCCAGAAGATCCTGGACTGAAGTCATACAGACCCTAAGAGAACACAAATGCCAGCCCAGGTTACTGTATCCTGCAAAACTCTCAATTAACATAGATGGAGAAACCAAGATATTCCATGACAAAACCAAATTTACACAATATCTTTCTACAAATCCAGCACTACAAAGGATAATAAATGGTAAAGCCCAACATAAGGAGGCAAGCTATACCCTAGAAGAAGCAAGAAACTAATCGTCTTGGCAACAAAACAAAGAGAAGAAAAGCACACAAACATAACCTCATATCCAAATATGAATATAACAGGAAGCAATAATCACTATTCCTTAATATCTCTCAACATCAATGGCCTCAACTCCCCAATAAAAAGACATAGATTAACAAACTGGATACGCAACGAGGACCCTGCATTCTGCTGCCTACAGGAAACACACCTCAGAGACAAAGACATACACTACCTCAGAGTGAAAGGCTGGAAAACAACTTTCCAAGCAAATGGTCAGAAGAAGCAAGCTGGAGTAGCCATTCTAATATCAAATAAAATCAATTTTCAACTAAAAGTCATCAAAAAAGATAAGGAAGGACACTTCATATTCATCAAAGGAAAAATCCACCAAGATGAACTCTCAATCCTAAATATCTATGCCCCAAATACAAGGGCACCTACATATGTAAAAGAAACCTTACTAAAGCTCAAAACACACATTGCACCTCACACAATAATAGTAGGAGATTTCAACACCCCACTCTCATCAATGGACAGATCATGGAAACAGAAAATAAACAGAGTCATAGACAGACTAAGAGAAGTCATGAGCCAAATGGACTTAACAGATATTTATAGAACATTCTATCCTAAAGCAAAAGGATATATCTTCTTCTCAGCTCCTCATGGTACTTTCTCCAAAATTGACCACATAATTGGTCAAAAAACGTGCCTCAACAGGTACAGAAAGGTAGAAATAATCCCATGCATGCTATCAGAACACCACGGCCTAAAACTGGTCTTCAATAATAATAAGGGAAGAATGCCCACATATACGTGGAAGTTGAGCAATGCTCTACTCAATGATAACCTGGTCAAGGAAGAAATAAAGAAAGAATTAAGAGACTTTTTAGACTTTAATGAAAATGAAGGTACAACATACCCAAAATTATGGGACACAATGTAAGGTGTGCTAAGAGGAAAACTCATAGTGCTGAGTGCCTGCAGAAAGAAACAGGAAAGAGCATATGTCAGCAGCTTGACAGCACACCTAAAAGCTCTAGAACAAAAAAGAAGCAAATACACCCAGGAGGAGTAGAAGGCAGGAAATAATCAAACCCAGAGCTGAAATCAACCAAGTAGAAACAAAAAGGACCATAGAAAAAATCAACAGAACCAAAAGTTGGTTCTTTGAGAAAATCAACATGATAGATAAACCCTTATCCAGACTAACGAGAGGACACAGAGAGTGTGTCCAAATTAACAGAATCAGAAATGAAAAGGGAGACATAACTACAGATTCAGAGGAAATTCAAAAAATCATCAGATCTTACTATAAAAGCCTATATTCAGCAAAACTTGAAAATCTACAGGAAATGGACAATTTCCTAGACAGATACCAGGTACCGAGGTTAAATCAGGAACAGATAAACCAGTTAAACAACCCCATAACTCCTAAGGAAATAGAAGCAGTCATTAAAGGTCTCCCAAGCAAAAAGAGCCCAGGTCCAGACGGGTTTAGTGCAGAATTCTATCAAACCTTCATAGAAGACCTCATACCAATATTATCCAAACTATTCCACAAAATTGAAACAGATGGATCACTACGGAATTCCTTCTATGAAGCCACAATTACTCTTATACCTAAACCACACAAAGACACAACAAAGAAAGAGAACTTCAGACCAATTTCCCTTATGAATATCGACGCAAAAATACTCAATAAAATTCTGGCAAACCGAATCCAAGAGCACATCAAAACAATCATCCACCATGATCAAGTAGGCTTCATCCCAGGCATGCAGGGATGGTTTAACATACTGAAAACCATCAAGGTAATCCATTATATAAACAAACTGAAAGAACAAAAGCACATGATCATTTCATTAGATGCTGAGAAAGCATTTGACAAAATTCAACACCCCTTCATGATAAAAGTCCTGGAAAGAATTCAAGGCCCATACCTAAACATAGTAAAAGCCATATACAGCAAACCAGTTGCTAACATTAGACTAAATGGAGAGAAACTTGAAGCAATCCCAGTAAAATCAGGGACTAGACAAGGCTGCCCACTCTCTCCCTACTTATTCAATATAGTTCTTGAAGTTCTAGCCAGAGCAATCAGACAACAAAAGGAGGTCAAGGGGATACAGATCGGAAAAGAAGAAGTCAAAATATCACTATTTGTAGATGATATGATAGTATATTTAAGTGATACCAAAAGTTCCACCAGAGAACTACTAAAGCTGATAAACAACTTCAGCAAAGTGGCTGGGTATAAAATTAACTCAAATAAATCAGTTAAATCAAATAAATAAAAGAGAAACAAGCCGAGAAAGAAATTAGAGAAACGACACCCTTCATAATAGACCCAAATAATATAAAGTACCTCGGTGTGACTTTAACCAAGCAAGTAAAAGATCTGTACAATAAGAACTTCAAGACACTGAAGAAAGAAATTGAAGAAGACCTCAGAAGATGGAAAAATCTCCCATGCTCATGGATTGGCAGGATTAACATAGTAAAAATGGCCATTTTACCAAAAGCGATCTACAGATTCAATGCAATCCCCATCAAAATACCAATCCAATTCTTCAGAGAGTTAGAGAGAACAATTTGCAAATTCATCTGGAATAACAAAAAACCAGGATAGCTAAAGCTATCCTCAACAATAAAAGGACTTCAGGGGGAATCACTATCCCTGAACTCAAGCAGTATTACAGAGCAATAGTAATAAAAACTGCATGGTATTGGTACAGAGACAGACAGATGGACCAATGGAATAAAATTGAAGACCCAGAAATGAACCCACACACCTATGGTCACTTGATTTTTGACAAAGGAGCCAAAACCATCCAATGGAAAAAGGATAGCATTTTCAGCAAATGGTGCTGGTTCAACTGGAGGTCAACATGTAGAAGAATGCAGATCGATCCATGCTTATCACCCTGTACAAAGCTTAAGTCCAAGTGGATCAAGGACCTCCACATCAAACCAGACACACTCAAACTAATAGAAGAAAAACTAGGGAAGCATCTGGAACACATGGGCACTGGAAAAAATTTCCTGAACAAAACACCAATGGCTTATGCTCTAAGATCAAGAATCGACAATTAGGATCTCATAAAACTGCAAAGCTTCTGTAAGGCAAAGGACACTGTGGTTAGGACAAATTGGCAACCAATAGATTGGGAAAAGATCGTTACCAATCCTACAACAGATAGAGGCCTTATATCCAAAATATACAAAGAACTCAAGAAGTTAGACCACAGGGAGACAAATAACCCTATTAAAAAATGGGGTTCAGAGCTAAACAAACAATTCACAGCTGAGGAATGCCGAATGGCTGAGAAACACCTAAAGAAATGTTCAACATCTTTAGTCATAAGGGAAATGCAAATCAAAACAACCCTAAGATTTCACCTCACACCAGTGAGAATGGCTAAGATCAAAAACTCAGGTGACAGCAGATGCTGGCGAGGATGTGGAGAAAGAGGAACACTCCTCCATTGTTGTTGGGATTGCAGACTGGTACAACCATTCTGGAAATCAGTCTGGAGGTTCCTCAGAAAATTGGACATTGAACTGCCTGAGGATCCAGCTATACCTCTCTTGGGCATATACCCAAAAGATGCCCCAACATATAAAAAGACACGTGCTCCACTATGTTCATCGCAGCCTTATTTATAATAGCCAGCAGCTGGAAAGAACCCAGATGCCCTTCAACAGAGGAATGGATACAGAAAATGTGGTACATCTACACAATGGAATATTACTCAGCTATCAAAAACAATGACTTTATGAAATTTGTAGGCAAATGGTTGGAACTGGAAAATATCATCCTGAGTGAGCTAACTCAATCACAGAAAAACACACATGGTATGCACTCACTGATAAGTGGCTATTAGCCCAAATGCTTGAATTACCCTAGATGCCTAGTCAAATGAAACTCAAGACGGATGATCAAAATGTGAATGCTTCTACAGAAGTAGATCGCTCCTGAGAGACACAGCTAGAATACAGCAAATACAGAGGCAAATGCCAGCAGCAAACCACTGAACTGAGAATAGGACCCCCGTTGAAGGAATCAGAGAAAGAACTGGAAGAGCTTGAAGGGGCTCGAGACCCCATATGTACAACAATGCCAAGCAACCAGAGCTTCCAGGGACTAAGCCCCTACCCAGAGACTATACATGGACTGACCCTGGACTCTGACCTCATAGGTAGCAATGGATATCCTAGTAAGAGCACCAGTGGAAGGGGAAGCCCTGGGTCCTGCTAAGACTGAACCCCCAGTGAACTAGACTGGTGGGGGGAGGGCGGCAATGGGGGGAGGGTTGGGAGGGGAACACCCATAAGGAAGGGGAGGGGGGAGGGGGAGGTTTGCCCGGATACCGGGAAAGGGAATAACACTCGAAATGTATATAAGAAATACTCAAGTTAATAAAAAAAAATGTGAATGCTTCACTCCTTCTTTAAAAGGGGAACAAGAATACCCTTGGCAGGGAAGAGAGAGGCAAAGATTAAAACCGAGACTGAAGGAACACCCATTCAGAGCCTGCCCCACATGTGGCCCATACATATACAGCCACCCAATTAGACAAGATGGATGAAGCAAAGAAGTGCAGACCGACAGGAGCCGGATGTAGATCGCTCCTGAGAGACACAGCCAGAATACAGCAAATACAGAGGCGAATGCCACCAGCAAACCACTGAACTGAGAATAGGACCCCCGTTGAAGGAATCAGAGAAAGAACTGGAAGAGCTTGAAGGGGCTCGAGACCCCATATGTACAACAATGCCAAGCAACCAGAGCTTCCAGGGACTAAGCCACTACCTAAAGACTATACATGGACTGACCCTGGACTCTGACCTCATAGGTAGCAATGAATGTCCTAGTAAGAGCACCAGTGGAAGGGGAAGCCCTGGGTCCTGCTAAGACTGAACCCCCAGTGAACTAGACTGTTGGGGGGAGGGCGGCAATGGGATGAGGGTTGGGAGGGAAAACCCATAAGGAAGGGGAGGGGGGAGGGGGATGTTTGCCCGGAAACCGGGAAAGGGAATAACACTCGAAATGTATATAAGAAATAGTCAAGTTAATAAAAAAAAAAAAAGGGAAAAAAACTGATGAATAAGGTATGAGGTTGCATAATTAGGATATTAGTATGCAGATATTAGTATGTCTAAGTAAAACTAAGGATGTTCATTCAATTTTTGTTTCAGATAAAAATTAAACATTTTAATATAATTATGCTCTAAAAAAAAAGAAATATAGTTGAATGTTTTTCTTTCTGCCTCCTAACAAGTAAGCTTTATAGTTCACCCTAAGCTCATGAGTCTTGTATGTGTGCTATTTTATAGCTTGCTATAAGTTTTCACCCATGTAGATGTACATGTTTTTCCAGCAAATATATGGAGCTCTGAAATGCTCACTCTAATCCAGTTTTAGAATGCTAGCCCCACTTCTGCTTGACTGATCAATCCCACCAGAATTTATTCTCTCAATGAACCCCAACAAGGTAATAATCTTGATTCTTTTTCTATCCATTTTAATTTTCCAATGTCCATATAAGTAGTATCTTATAATATACCATCTTTAGAACACGATTTCTTGCTCATGACACAGTTTCAAGGTTTCTCCATCATGTTATATGCACCAGTACGTGGTTCCTTTTATACAGCTGAGTAGTGTTCATTGGGGTGGATATACCACATTCGATTTATCCATTAATCAGTTCACAAATACCAGGATCCTTTCTGCTTTGGAAATACTATACACAATGTTGCCATGTATATCTCTAACAAATTGTTTACTAGATATGTGTTTCTCTATGACGGAACTTGCTAAGCTGTATGTCGAGCATGTTTTTCATGCTAAGGTAACTATTTGCTTTCGGAGCCTGAGAATTTTATATTCCTATAAGTAATGTATAAAGACACCAGTTTCTTTACCTTCTTATAAATATTTGTCGTCCCCATCATTTTGTTTTTTCTTGGTTTAGCTTTCTTCATCTTTTGAGACAGGGTCTTACTCTGTAGCCCAGAATGTCCTGGGATTTATAGTGTATAATATACACCTTAAGATGTGCTTAAACTTACATATTCTCCTGCCTCCACCTTGAAGTGCTAGGGTTTCATGGTCTTTAAATGTAGGTCATTGAAACCATTTTGGCTTAGAATTTTCTTTATAGAAAATACATTTTTAGTCTTAATTTAATTATTTATATTAGAAATAATAAAAAATTAATTTTACTCTCTCTTGCGATAAATTAGACCAATTGTGGACTTTTAGGGATGTGTCTGTATTTGCACCCTTAAATGTCTAATAATTTTTAAATCATTTTTCTTCTTGGTTTTAATCATCTGTACTTTGTCCTCCCTTTGGCTGTCTGCTAATCATCAGGGTAAATGTTGCTGACTTTGTACCAGGGAATGAATGTTGATGTCTACATGTTTTCTATTTTAATAGCTCCCATCATAATGTTTATTGTTTCCTTGAGCTTGATTACCGTCTGTTTGTGTTTAGTATTCTGTGGCCTGATGATAGAAGGTAAGGCAGTGGTGTAGAACCTTCCTGTCTCTCCTAAGTACTCCACCTCAGGTGGAGCCTCTGCCTTGATTATATGGTATTTTCCTTTCTGAACATTTCAATTATCATGTTTCTTCTGATTTATTTGCTCTCTCTCTCTCTCTCTCTGTGTGTGTGTGTGTGTGTGTGTGTGTGTGTGTGTGCCATATACATACGTGCATGTGGGTAGGTGTGTGTACCTCTGTATGAACATGTGGAAGCCATGGCTGTCTTCCTCTATTTCTGGAGCTTACGGAATGACCAGGCTGGCTTGTCAGCAAGCTCCCAAGATCCTTTCTGTCTTCACTTCCATGTTCTTTGATGACAGATGTCTGCCACTGTGTCTGAACTTTTACAAGGGTCCTGAGGATCTGAACTTAGGTTCCTAGGCCTGCACAGCAAGCTCTTTACTCACTGAGCAATCTCCTCAGCCTTTGTTCTGTACTTTTCGGGTGAGTTTTTTAAGTTGCGTGTTTCTTCATTTATCAATGTCTGGTGAGTAAGCTCTACCGCTTTCCTTTGCTTTGAATATGTGATTTAATTCTGCTTTGATAAGAGAACATATTTTTCATTCTTCTAAATTTGTGAATATTTTATTATGAATTTAGCATATGAGTTTTCAGGAAGGGTGCTTCAGATTCTTGACATGAACACGCATTTTACAACCTCCAAGGAGAAGGTAATGGGTATCTTAATTATAGCAGGTTGGCCTTCAGGATTCTTCTGGTATACATCTTTGCATATGTCCTGTTTAGTTGTAACACATGCTCCCGAGAATGGAATACTGATGTTTCCAAACCATTGACATGACTTTTCGCCTTTTCTTCATTTCTGTTAATTTTTGCCTCCTTGTTTTGGAACCGTGCTATCAAGGGTTTATGTGTTTGTAATTACTATCACATCTTGCTGAATTTGATCCTTCTGTTCTTGTTTATGTATAGTGTTTGTGGTAATAAATCTTCAATCTATCAATATAATTTATATTAATATGAAGACTCATATTCCCTGAGACTTGTGCTTTCTTGCTATACATTTCCTTTTATTTTTCACATTTAATATGGTCTCTTTTATGGTACATATTCTATGTGCTTTTACTTACACTAAACTTGCAGCTTTGAATCTGAAGTGTCCTCTGAACTGAGGTTCCAGTTATTTTTTAATTTGTAGTCTCCAGTTTGAACTTCCTGCTTTTCAGTATGACTTAATCGCCCATTCACCTTTGACGAAACAATTGCGCCTTGGAATTACCACTAGTATTTTGCTCTTTGAGATTTGTTGGTCTCTTTTTATACTATTGTTGGTCCTTTGCTTTCTTTATTTTCTGTCGAATGGAAATTTTAATTGTGTAAATTTAATTCCTTTGTTGGTTTTCCCATTGCTTTAAAATTTATTTCATGAATGTTTTCTAAATAATGCCATGCACATTTCAACTTAGAGCAAGCTAATTTAGGTTGAACCCTGGTGAAATATAGGAATTTGCTGTAACAAGGCTTCAGTTCTTCCATTATTTGTGCTGAGGATTATTATATTTTATACTCTTTCATGTCAAGAATCGGAATAGATAGTGCTATAGCTTTTCTTTCCTTCTAGCTTACATTTTAAAGCTTAGGGAAGAAAGGAGAAAATATGTGCATCCATGTATAATAGGTTATATTTACACATATATTTAGGTGAGGTTATTTTGCTATTCTTTATCTTTTCTTGTAGATTTGAGTTACCATCTGGTGTCATTTCCTTTCAACATAAATGACTCTGGTTTTCATGTACGACATGTTAGCTGGAAAAGCACCATTTCAGCTTTGATTGCCTGACATGTTTTGATTTTGTCTTCAGTTTTGAAAGATACTTTCGCTGGCAGTCTGACCATGTTTCATTTGTTTATTTTGCTTTCATTGACATGAATGTCCCACCTCTCTGCCTTTTAGCCCCCCATTGTTTCTGAGAGGACATCACCCATTAGCATTATTTGCTCTTCATCCCAATATAAAAGAAATTCTCCTTCTTGTCTTTGGCTATGAGCTGCAACTAGTCAAAATGCAGACTGTACGAGACTATGGGGAGCCCCACCCCAGCTGATATATCTCATAAGCAAACAACTCACCCAAGGCACAAGGGAACCAGCGGAAGAGAGGGTAGGAAGATTGTAAGAAACAGAAGACCAGGATGTCTGCTGGGAGATAGTGTCTTTTATGTATGACAGACATTATTCTCATGAAATCTCAACAATATGGTTTCCTCAACAAGATCAGCATAAGGGCAATGCCAGTTGACATACTACCATAGACAAGGGGAATTCACATAGTCCTTCCCTAGAATAAGAGCTGTGGGCAGACAGTGGCTGCCGAAAGAGAGAAAAATCAATCTCCAGCAGGTAGGAGTTCTATGTACTTTGCGGAATTCCAAGTGATCAATCCTGGACACACATACATATGAACAAAACTAAAAGGACTCAGTAGGTTTTATGTACATATGTGCATAGATTTAGATATGATAGAGGCAGGCAATTATGGGTATGTTCATGTATACAGTAACAATAATTAAAGATGAGGTCATGAGTTTGTGTGGAGAGCACAAGAGGAGTGGAAGGGGAGAGAGGAGGAGTGGGAGTATTTTGAATGCAAGTGCTTATGTATGAAGTTCTCAAAACTATATTTAAGAAATCTATTTGGTTAATATGACTAG
The DNA here is from genome assembly GCF_021556685.1 of Rattus norvegicus. Lineage (NCBI taxonomy): Eukaryota > Metazoa > Chordata > Mammalia > Rodentia > Muridae > Rattus > Rattus norvegicus. The sequence goes on from NC_141534.1 coordinate 143,367,761, forward strand.
GTGTGATCTTATTAATGTTTATATTACTTGGAATCTGTTAAGTTTCATTAATTGGCAGATGAATATTTTTGTTGACATTTGGGGAGTTGGGGGTTCTTCTGTTTTCATATTTCTACTTCCTCTCCCTCTGTTCACATCTTAAAAGTTCTGTGACATGTTTATTGATAGCTTTGTGTTATAGCTACTTATCAGATGTTTTTCCTTGATGACCCAGTTGGACAAATCTTATTGTTCTTTCATTACATTTACTGAGTATTTTATGTTTTCCTTTGGCATCCCAATACTGATTCAGAGTCTGTCATATAACTTTCATTGTATGTTCCTACCATAGAATTTATACATGACTGCTCTTGTACTTTTAATTTCTTAATTGAAATTTTCTACTTACTTATTCATTGTGTCACTGTAATATCTTTCCTACTTTGAAGTCTTTTAGGTAAAGCATTCAAGTCTTCTCAAAGGCAGATTCTTTTTTTGTTGTTGTTATACGTTAAACTGTCTTCTGTATTCCTCATAAAGTTCCTTAAATCTATAATATTGTGCTAAAACTCAATGTTTTTGAAGGCTTATCTCTAATAATGTGTGTGCAGATGAATGTAAGTCCCTGTGGAGACCAGAAGAGGGCATTAGATCCTCTGGAGCTGGGTGGGCAACAGATGGGTGTGTATCACCTGCTGTGAGTGCAGGGGACAGACAGGTGCCTCTGTAAGAGCACTGAGTGCTCCTAACTGTTGAGCCTTCGCTTCTGTCAGTGGACAGCGTTGAATTTTCATTCATCTTATTTACTCAAAGATTTTTGTTTTGCTTTGCTTTTTGTTTTGTTTGTTTGTTTGTTTATCTTCCACTGCCTTTGTTTTGCTTTGTTCATAGTAACTCACTTTGACTAAATTCATGGAAAATGTAGTATGTGCCTGCTGTCATTCTTGCTCAATTAAAAAAAAATAACCCTTAGTTTTATTTGTATGTCTTTCTGTGTCACACTGACCTGTTCAGCATGAGTGATTAGGCTGTATTTGAGAAGTTGTGCTCAAACATCTCAATTTCAGTAGTCTCTACACTCTGCTAGCAAATCTGTGAATTGTGGGGCGCACATTCCAATTCACTCAAGCATTTGTTTGTTTGTTTACATTCCAGCCATTGCTCTCCCTTCCCAGTCCCTCCTCCCACAGTTCTTCATCCTGCTCCTCCTCCCACTTGCCTTTGAGAGGGTGCCCCCATATCCCAGCAGGCCTCTATTCCCTGAGGCCTCAAGCCTCCCCAGGATTGTCAGTGACTTCTCACACTTTTCTACAGTCCCTGCTCCACATGCATGAAGACTTGAAGCAGGCAGACATCATGTGTGGGTAACAGGTTTTAGCTCACCTTGTGGGTGTGCATAATCTACCACAATGTCATCTAGGAATTGACAGAGAACTTCTCAAGGCGCCTTATGGTTGTCATACATCTCAGACTCTCCTTTGAAATTTCCGACTGTGCCACATTTTCCTTTGACTTGCTGAGTATTAATTCCTTTGAGATAGTGATGGCTGGACGCGCTGACAATGCTGTTTAGTGTGAGACGCTTTGTCCTGTTTATTGCAAACCAGCCCTCCCCTTTGATGAAGTTTGTTTTTCACACACAGGCCCAGCTTGTTAGAACCCTCATGCCAGATGAGTTTTGAGCAGAAAATGAAAGCAGCCAAATGCAAGGATGGCACCAATTTGAGTTTTGATTTTTTTTGACCTGTTTATAATTTTTTGAGAGTTTCTTATATGGGGACTGTATTGACATCATTTCCCCCTTCCTTCCTGCCCTCCAACTCTTTCCATATGCTCCACCCTCCCCTGCTCTCTCTCAACCTGTCTTAAATTTTATTGTCATTCTTTAATACTGTATATGTACATATGCATATATATTTATTCATTCAACCTATACACCCCGATGAATACATTTAATGATGCTCACAAGTGGGGAGTGCGTTTGTTTGTGTACATTTGTGTGTGTGATTTGTGTGTGTATGTCTGCATATGTGTATGTGGTGTGTGAGTGTATATGTGAGTGTATATGTATATATGTACAGGCATGTGGTGTATGTGTATGTATCTGTATATGTGTGCTTATGTGGTGTGTGTGTGTGTGTGTGCTTGCACACACACGCACATGTGTGTATTTAGAACTTAATGCCTTGGGATAAAGAAACCTATTGGGACTTTTCTTAGAGAAGACTCTTCCTCCAGGCAGCATGCATTAATTGTCTGTAGCTCTTTGTCTCTGGGTAACATCTTGAAAATGGTTTTCCATGAATGTTGTCCTGCCTATTGGTGTTGTCTTCCTACTTGAAGTTCAGCATTTTTTATAAATACTGTGTCACAGTTTGACAGATAGCTATTTGGTTTTCTCTGAAGCCCATTTTTTTTAAGTGCCATTTTTTTCCTAGCTGATTTTTGGAGAGAGGATATCTAGGTTACAAAATGACCATATTGGTTCAATGATTATTTAGCTTTTTTTAAAAGATAGTTCTACATGTTGACCTCCAGTTGAACCAGCACCATTTGCTGAAAATGCTATCTTTTTTCCATTGGATGGTTTTGGCTCCTTTGTCAAAAATCAAGTGACCATAGGTGTGTGGGTTCATTTCTGGGTCTTCAATTCTATTCCATTGGTCTATCTGTCTGTCTCCGTACCAATACCATGCAGTTTTTATCACTATTGCTCTGTAATACTGCTTGGGTTCAGGGATAGTGATTCCCCCTGAAGTCCTTCTATTGTTCAGGATAGTTTTAGCTATCCTGGGTTTTTTGTTATTCCAGATGAATTTGCAAATTGTTCTGTCTAACTCTTTGAAGAATTGGATTGGTATTTTGATGGGGATTGCATTGAATCTGTAGATCGCTTTTGGTAAAATGGCCATTTTTACTATGTTAATCCTGCCAATCCATGAGCATGGGAGATCTTTCCATCTTCTGAGGTCTTCTTCAATTTCTTTCTTCAGAGTCTTGAAGTTCTTATTGTACAGATCTTTTACTTGCTTGGTTAAAGTCACACCGGGGTACTTTATATTATTTGGGTCTATTATGAAGGGTGTCGTTTCCCTAATTTCTTTCTCGGCTTGTTTCTCTTTTGTGTAGAGGAAGGCTACTGATTTATTTGAGTTAATTTTATACCCAGCCACTTTGCTGAAGTTGTTTATCAGCTTTAGTAGTTCTCTGGTGGAACTTTTGGGATCACTTAAATATACTATCATATCATCTGTAAATAGTGATATTTTGACTTCTTCTTTTCCGATCTGTATAGAAGAATGCAGATCGATCCATGCTTATCATCCTGTACAAAGCTTAAGTCCAGGTGGATCAAGGACCTCCACATCAAACCAGATACACTCAAACTAATAAAAGGAAAACAAGGGAAGCATCTGGAACACATGGGCACTGGAAAAAATTTCCTGAACAAAACACCAATGGCTTATGCTCTAAGATCAAGAATCGACAAATGGGATCTCATAAAACTGCAAAGCTTCTGTAAGGCAAAGGACACTGTGGTTAGGACAAAACGGCAACCAACAGATTGGGAAAAGACCTTTACCAATCCTACAACAGATAGAGGCCTTATATCTAAAATATACAAAGAACTCAAGAAGTTAGACCACAGGGAGACAAATAACCCTATTAAAAAATGGGGTTCAGAGCTAAACAAAGAATTCACAGCTGAGGAATGCCGAATGGCTGAGAAACACCTAACGAAATGTTCAACATCTTTAGTCATAAGGGAAATGCAAATCAAAACAACCCTAAGATTTCACCTCACACCAGTGAGAATGGCTAAGATCAAAAACTCAGGTGACAGCAGATGCTGGCGAGGATGTGGAGAAAGAGGAACACTCCTCCATTGTTGTTGGGATTGCAGACTGGTACAACCATTCTGGAAATCAGTCTGGAGGTTCCTCAGAAAATTGGACATTGAACTGCCTGAGGATCCAGCTATACCTCTCTTGGGCATATACCCAAAAGATGCCCCAACATATAAAAAAGACACGTGCTCCACTATGTTCATCGCAGCCTTATTTATAATAGCCAGAAGCTGGAAAGAACCCAGATGCCCTTCAACAGAGGAATGGATACAGAAAATGTGGTACATCTACACAATGGAATATTACTCAGCTATCAAAAACAATGACTTTATGAAATTCATAGGCAAATGATTGGAACTGGAAAATATCATCCTGAGTGAGGTAACCCAATCACAGAAAAACACACATGGTATGCACTCATTGATAAGTGGCTATTAGCCCAAATGCTTGAATTACCCTAGATGCCTAGTCAAATGAAACTCAAGACGGATGATCAAAATGTGAATGCTTCACTCCTTCTTTTAAAGGGGAACAAGAATACCCTTGGCAGGGAAGAGAGAGGCAAAGATTAAAACAGACACAGAAGGAACACCCATTCAGAGCCTGCCCCACATGTGGCCCATACATATACAGCCACCCAATTAGACAAGATGGATGAAGCAAAGAAGTGCAGGCCGACAGGAGCCGGATGTAGATCTCTCCCAAGAGACACAGCCAGAATACAGGAAACACAGAGGCGTATGCCAGCAGCAAACCACTGAATTGAGAATAGCACCCCCGTTGAAGGAATCAGAGAAAGAACTGGAAGAGCTTGAAGGAGCTCGAGACCCCATATGTACAACATTGCCAAGCAACCAGAGCTTCCAGGGACTAAGCCACTACCCAAAGACTATACATTGACTGACCCTGGGCTCCAACCTCATAGGTAGCAATGAATATCCTAGTAAGAGCACCAGTGGAAGGGGAAGCCCTGGGTCCTGCTAAGACTGAGCCCCCAGTGAACTAGACTGTTGGGGGGAGCGCGGCAATGGGGGGAGGATGGGGAGGGGAACACCCATAAGGAAGGGGAGGGGGGAGGGGGATGTTTGCCCGGAAACCGGGAAAGGGAATAACACTCGAAATGTATATAAGAAATACTCAAGTTAATAAAAAAAAAAACAAAAAAAAAACAAAAAAAAAAAACCTAATAAATGTTTGCCTTAAAAAAAAAAAGATAGTTCTACCTGATGAACTCACTTTGCAGTCAACACTGACTGTGAATTTGCAATCCTCCTTCTTGATCCTTTCAACTGTTCAAATTGCTTTACTGTGCCCTGTCTTAATGGTCTTATAAAAGGAATGCATGAAAGGAGCTATAAAAGTAGCTATCATACTTGTCCCATTAAATAATAAAGTATGATGTCCCCCTTCATTCTTCCTCTCACATGATAGCAGGTCACTTCACAGTTTGGTCAGTACATATGTTATTAATACCCTCACTTCATTCAGTGTCTCCAGAAAGAGAACCCAGCACTGCCACTATGGCCTTATTCCATGAAGTAGTTATATGAGTTCTTTGTTAGATGAAAAATATATTAACCTAAACTTAGTAGACAAAATGGGAAGTTCAATCGTTCAGTCAACATTACTTTAACTCCAGTTGAGGATCCATGAGAGAAGATACTACATCAGATTTCCATCAAAGGAATTTATGGTCCCTTATAAATAAACATCTTAGGGGTTGGGGATTTAGCTCAGCGGTAGAGCGCTTGCCTAGGGAGCGCAAGGCCCTGGGTTCGGTCCCCAGCTCCGAAAAAAAAAAAAAATAAACATCTTTGTTCTTAGTTTTTGAACATAGCAGTAGACCCATTGACAAGACAAATGGAGACTATAATGATGCTAATAAAATTCAACACTTCTTGAGTACATGCCATCTTCTAGATATTAGTAAGAGCTTGGCAAATTCCTTTAGGCTTTGAAATCCTGATGGCAAAACCAGCTGCAGTGGGCTGCCTGGTTAAATTCACCATTACCACAGGGATGAGCCTTAGGGAATTCATGGGTGGGCACTCTGAATGGAGACCTGCTGCTTATTGAATGTGCAGAGGGGCTCAACGTCTAGACAGAGAATGACAATCTGAAAATATTTTTCTTTGCCAGTCTTAGTTGTGAAGGATATTGGGGAAAAAAAGATAGATGATGAGTGTAAAATTTCAAATGCGTCCACAGATTTTTGTGCTTTGCCTCATCAAATTGCTGGGCCCTAAGATGGGTCCCTAAGAAGGGGTTTCTCTGGATGTTGCAGTAGCTAGGTTGCTGTGCACACTGGGAGCTCATCCGGCATAATAAGTAAGCATTTCCACAGCTAGAATGGTTGCAAACAAATCCTTGAGGGGCTAGGGAATGCAAATTAGAATTGCCAGCAGGCACTGAATCCAAGGGCATTTGTTAAGCATAACAACAGGTTAGAAAAACAAGGTCATGGCCTCCAATAATTCTTCCCTTTTGGACCAACATTATGCAAATTACAAGGAAATATCAGGGTAGCTGTTTCTCAGAGAATGAAATTGCTGAATGTGGATAGACTTTATTTCAGATAAAAATGGAACTAAGTATAAAATGGAAAAGAAAATGGAGTTCTGGGCAGTTTTGTTCCCAAGCTTCCTGATGCATGGTACAGTATCAGTTGGGCTTATTGTCTGGGACCAACTGTGGCTAGTTACATTTGCCTAAACCCGGATCCTCATCCTGTTAACACTGTTTGCGCAGCATCCAGGAAGGAAAGCCTCTTCTGCTCCACGAGCCCTGGACTTGCATCAGAACAGACCTTGTCGGCAGTGTGCGTGGGTTTTAATGAAAAGTCACAAAAAAAGGATACCCTTCTTGGTACTTGTGCAAGTGAGAAAATAAAGAATATCATTCAGGCCATGCCTCCCTGCTCAATCATGTTGGCTCAGGAAACCTTAATGCCAATACCTCATATACCCTAGAGCAAAGACACATCCACCCATGTGCTAATATTCAACAGTTGCACTCAGCTGAAAGGATATGATAGCTTTGCCAGGCAGGCATCCTTTGAGCATCAAACACCTATTTCCTATAGGCAGAGATGCACTGATAACTAGATTCAAAGGGACAGTGATTTCCAAGGCTTAAGAAGCAGCAAGATGTCACCATTGTTGCGGCCCCGGGCTATGAACATTACTTATTCATTCCTTCATCCATTATTTTATTAAGCAGTATCTGGACAAGGCCTGGATTAAATGTTGGAAGAATTACCAATATGCAGAGGGCATGTTCATTGCTTTGTTAGACATCCTGATCTTATTTCTGTCACTTCTGTTCTCTCTCTTGTTTCACTCATGTCCTTCAGCAGTTGTCACATGTCATTTCTGTGAACAGAACTTAATTAAATTTTTACTAAGCATAAGAATCCAATTGCCCTAATACTGCAGGTATACCAAGAGCCGTGTCACCTCTGCCTGTACTGTGCGACCTTGCACTGGGACAGTCTCTATTCACAGGAGCCCATGACTTTCTTCTGTCAACCTTCTATGGTTTGTTCAATGATACACAATTATTGTTATCTTTTAAAAAGGTTTTAAAAACATGGGTTTCAAGCAGCCTGAGCTGGCAGCACACCATGGAGCCAAGAACAGTCCCAAAGTCTTGATGCTCCTGACTCGACTTCTCAAGATCTGGGCATCCCTGCACTTATCTTGATTATTTCAATTCTCTGTGACCTTTATCTTATTATATTGCAGAAGTGGTAATGGCTCATGTGATATATGTTATAAGTCTTACAGGAAATAATAAAGCTGCTCAAAATAAAGGTGTGTATAGTGTCCACTCATCAATCCTCCTTTGTATCATGTGGCCATTCTAAAAAAACAATAAAAAGTGAAAAGAATATGCAGTTGGCCAAAAACAATGTTAATAACAGACACTTTCCCACTTCTATCAGATGGATGTTTGATGCAGAGGACATGGAGGGGTGTTACTTACTGGTTTGTTCCCCCTGGATGGTGCATCCTGCATTCTTAAAGAACCCTGGGCCACCATCCCAGGAAAGATGCCACCTACAGTGAGCTGGTCCCTTCCCCAATAAAACACAGATTAAGACTATGTCCTACAGGCTTGCCTATGGAGTCAATATTATGGAGACATTTTTCTTAATTAGGGCGCCCTCCTCTCAGATGACTTCAGCTGTGTCAAGTTGACATAAAACAAGTCACTACAGTAAGCAGTCTTGTGTGTCATAGTAATGGAGAGATCACAGCTCTCATCTCTTAGCTTTCATGATAGTAGCACCTTTATCTACTATTCTGGGAGTGAGAGAAGAAGTAGTTGGGACCAGCACAGGATACAATGCTCTTACTGGAAAAAAAAATGAGAGTTGGGTCTGTGGGTTCTCTCTCTCTAATGAGACCATTAATCCCCATCGTTTCGGACAAGTACTGATCTTATCTCACAGAGAAGCTTCAATTACCCTATCCATGCACCTAGGTTCTCAGGAAGGAGCTGAGATAAAATCTGATGAGGGCTATAAGGAGGTCCATAACCTGGTCATCATGAGTACGCTGAGAAATGGGTTTGGGGGAAGAAATGCCAAAGATACATATTAGACATGTATGGTGAATGAAGCTCTCTCTCTCTCTCTCTCTCTCTCTCTCTCTCTCTCTCTCTCTCTCTCTCTCTCTCTGTGTGTGTGTGTGTGTGTGTGTGTGTGTATACATATGCACACATGCTAAGGAAGGCCAGAATGCTGAACATCTTCCTCAATTACATCTCTGCCTTGCTTTTTAAGACATGTTCTCTTACTGAGCCGGAAGCTCACTGATTTGATTTGACTAGGCTGATTAGCCAGGAAGCCCCAGGCACTCGTCTTCCTCTGGTGCTGAGATCACAAGCACAGGCTACCGTAATGCCTGCCTCCTTACACAGATGCTGGGGGGAGGTGGGGGTGAAGAATTCAGATCTTCTGCTTGTGTGGAAATTATTTTTACTAATTGAGTTGTCTCCCCTGCTCTCCAGTAAATGAAGCTTTCTATTTTCTCAGGATTTCCTGAAAACTCTTTGGAAAGAGCAAGTAGTTTCTGATCAAATAAGGCAGAATAAATTCCACCTCACACATGGATTCCTCTGACTCTGGTCTTGCACACTCTAGAAGGGCAGCTAGCTTGGAAAATAACTAGGGAATCCGATGGGGAGCAGCATCAGGAAAGAAAGGCAACATGAACTTGAACCTGACTGAAAAGGATAGGGAGGGTCAGTGGTAGGCTCTGCCATCTCCTTTGATCATGATAGACTTGGAAGCCAATTTGAAAGGGTGGCAGCAATTTCCCTTCTGTATACAGAAAGGGGGATGCTAGCAAGGGAAGGGCAGACTTACAAGAATTAGTCATTCATTTGCCTGTATCTGTACTAAGTTTTTGGGTTTTATTGTTTATGTGTATGTGGTATGCATGTGTGTTTATGCATGCTGTCATGTGTGTGGACACATATATATGTGAATGCATATGCATCTATGTGTGAGTATATAAGTATATGGAGGTCAAAGGTTGATATTAGACGTCTTCCACTTTTGTTTCCATCTTTATTTACTGAGGTAGGTGCTCTTGTTCTACCCAGCACTCATGTGTTCTGCTATTCTTGCTAGTCAGTTTGTTTTGAGGATCTCCCAAACTCTGTCTCAAGTTCTGAGCTCAGAGGACTTCTCCAGTCAGAGAGATGTTATATGTGTCCTCACACTTGATTGGAAAACATTTTGTCTACTGAAGCATCTCTTCAGACCCATTTGGTTTATTATTGAGTTCGGAGGAGACTGCTATTCTTTCTTTGTTCACTGAAGTCATGCGGTCATGGCTTTTACTCCAGTGGACATTGTTAAATGAATGACTGAATGGATGGTTGAGCATTGTCTGAGACTCTCCTTAAGCACTGACATTCCGGTCTAACCTGTCTCCTGCTTGTTGCATATAAGGTAGACATTGTATCTAGAAGAACTCTTAGCTACTCTCCCAATGCCCCACTTTGCAAGGTAGATTATTACAATGAACATTATTCTTGCCATATTCCTATAGGCTTGAAAACACTCCAGGGCTTGCTTCAGCAGTCTGTGACATGTTACCTAAGATCAACAGTCTAATGGGATAGTCAACATAGCATCTGGCAAGTCCCTTTCCTCGAGGCAGGGGAAAGAAAAAAAGGCAGGAGGCAGTGCTGTAGATCTCCTAAGAAGCAGCTTGCTCTGAGCTTCAGAGGAATGCTGAATAGCTGTAGCTACGAAATATCTCAGGATTTCTTAGCTATGCAAGTGCAGCAATGATGCTTGACCAATTAAATCAGAATTGATGGATCTAAGGAACCTTGGGCTTGGACCTTTAAAAAAAAAAACCCAGGTATATCATATTGTGGTCAGACTTGAAAGCTCAGGAGTTAAGGTTCTTTAACTCTGCTCTATTTAGGATCACATTAGGAAAAATTTAAAAATCCCAAAGCTTATTGCACATCCCATATCAATTAAATCAAATCTCTGGGGCTGTAGCAAGAGCTCTGCATTCTTACAACTCCCTCGTTGAGACCAATGAAGAGCCAGGGTTGAAAAGCAATGTGGGAATCTATGAAACCGTGTATACCCTTGATAGATGGCACTACTGCTGTTTGCTCATTGAATGCCAATCACTATCACTGCTTTAGAGGTTTGACCAAAACTAAACTTCTATTCAACCCTCATACAAGGCTATCCTTTGACATGGATAAACATTACCAGTTAAGCACTTAGAGGGGAGATAATTATTTTATTTATTGTTTCATGATTCCTAGGTATCTCAAATAACAGAAATAAAATTAGCCACTATTAATTTAGTACCGGATCCTCACAGCAACCTTGAGAAGTGGTTAACACTCTCCTAAATATAGAGACAAAGAACTGATGCTTACAGAAATTAAAGAATATGTCCAAGGTCATTCAGGGGAGAGAGACTGAAAATAGGATTTGGACTCCGATCTAATGACATGAAGGCCCAGGCTCTGCTTATAACACTTGACTTCCTTTTTATAATAAGAGCTGCATTGAAAAATCATTTACATACCATAAAGCTCACATGTTTTAAGTGTACAGTGATTTGTAGAAAATGTACAGGGTAGTGGGAGCCATCACCACATCTCCTTTTTAAAACACTTCCATCAGCCCTAAAGAATCCCTTGTGCCCATTTATTTGATTGGCTTAAAAGAATGGAGAAGGAGAAATATTGGAGCCTTGGTTTTATTCCCAACCCTGTCATTTATATAGTCCTCTGACCTTGAAGGATACAGGAACCTCACTGGGCCTCAGCTATTTTTAATTAGTCACTCAGAGATAATAATTCCTGCCGGAGGAGGAGAAAGGTCAGACAAAGCACAGGGAGGTGCATTGTCACGGGGTGCTCTGAGAGTGGAAAGAGCTGCATCTTTCAAACTGCACAGAATCATTCTCACCTTCCAAGTGATTTGGATCTGAAACTGAACTCAGGGAGTTGTAGTCACACATGCCTAGCTGGTTCTCCCTCTCCCTTACGTTTTCCCTCTGTCGTTCTCTCACCTCATCGATGCATGTCCCATGACATTTCTCCCAGAGCCACCTCAGTGCACAACAGTGTACAGTGTAGATCTCTTCTGACCACTGGAATGACAGATGATATTCAGAACAGGATGGCTTAATGCTCTGCTTTGGTTCTTAGGGGTTTAGCCATCTCTGGCAGAAGCCTGAGGTACCCATATGCTCCTGTAATGACTAACTGTCAGGGAGATGTATGGTGTCCTTTCAGCGGGAGAACACAAACAGATGTGGTGCACCCTGGTATTTCTGGCTCCTTAATTAGCACTGTGGTGGGTGACAGGGAACCCAAGCGGACGCATTTGATCAGGGCCACAGGAGAGTCATGCCAAGGGAGCATCTTGTTTATCCAGCTCCAGAGTATACAGTGAACTGTTGAGCAGTAAATATATTCACAATACTTCCATTTCAACTGCTTTACGTTTTAATGCTTGGTTTGAGTCGCTGTGTATGTATGTGTTGTATGTATGAGTGCATTTGTATAGGATAAAGATTGATGTTCTCCTCAGCGTCTAACTTTTTGACACAGGTCTCTTCTTGAACCAGGAGAGCTCCATTTTGGCTAAACTGGCTAGCCTGAAAGCCTCAGGGATTTACATGTGTCTTGCCCCAAGCACTGTAACTAAGAAGCTTGTTGGCATACCCAGTTGTTTATATGGTTCCTGGGGATCCAAACTCTAGTCGTCAGTCCTCCCCAGCTAGCACTTTATAGACTGGGTTATGCTACCATCTCCCTTGAGACACTATTCTGTCTTTATGGAACACAGACAAGGAATAGCTTAAGGCTATATCTCTTTTTCCTAACTACTTTCTCTAGCTAAGGGTATTGATCATTATTCACTAAAATATGAATAGTGCCTAAATCTTTGTGTAATTTCTTATATGTCTCCCTTTCTCCATATTGATGAATCTAGTCCTTAACTTCTAACTATAAATGATCATTATTTCTACTTAGCATAACTACTTTTAGATAATTCCCATGCAATAAAGGGGCAAGGTCTGAATGGAAAATTCAGTGGCATAATTGACCTCTTCATACTATAACTGCCCTATTTAGACTGAAAAAGGGTGGACATCCAGGGGCACAGTTTCATCTTTAAATTTAGTTTCTTTTTACAAGGATTTGGAAGATAAATACTATGTATGGAACACTCAGGGTCAGTCAACAGGTCAGTGAAGTAAATAAAGGAGCTTACTTCCAAGCCAGGGAGGTCTAGACCACTAGTTGATGATTGTAGGCCATTTCTAGGAGTTACCTGATAATTCACAGCCTAAATAGTACATTCACGAGTCTTCCTCTAATGAGCTCAAGGGGTTGGAAAGCCACAGACTGTTCTCTGTGACTCCAGGTCACCTCAGAGTCCACCGAGCTAGGCACCAACGTGGGAGAAATGAACTTCTGCCTGAGCATCTGTCAGATCTCACTGTCCCCAGTCACAATGAAAAGCTGGAACAGACAGCTGCATGGGGAAGGCAATGGCGATATAAATACATGTTTAATTGCACATCAATTACAATTACTTACTAGGCTGCATTTATTTAAATGCAGTGTAATTAGAGCAAAAACCTTGATTTAATCATAACCCTATCAAACACAGATCCCTTCATCTTCTCTGTATCGCTGTGTGCCTTCTGTTTCCCTCTGTGCTGATACTGGGAGAGGGGTGGAAGCAGAATCCATTTAGGGCACAGGCCCTCTCAGAGTGTTCTCTCGTCATTCTAGACCTCTGCTCCGAAGCTGCAGAGCAGTTCATCCTGCCCTCTTCTCTAACAGCTCCTGATGAGAAGGACTGATTAGCTAGAGTGACTTATTAGAAATATAACTCATCCCTGATGGCAGGCTTCATAACCCAGGAGCCCAAGATTAGTAAGGACATTACATAGGTTCAGCCTCCAGAGATAAATTACTTCTTGGAATGGACCCTCTCTGAGGCCCTATGGCTGATTTCTCATCACCGTTGATGGGACCTGACTTGACATTGCAGCAAAGAGGTGGGTAGCAGGCAGGCAGACGGGCAGGCAGGCAGGCTGTCTTTCGCGGTCAGCTCTGGCTGCATCTTTGTTCATCTCCAACTTTCCTTCATCCTCTCTTGCATTTCCTGCCCATCTCCCAAGGGGCCACCATGCCGTCTCTATGTGTGTGAAACAAGAATGCCCTCTTTCTGTAACCATGTATAAAAGCATTGCTCTGTTGAACCCTTAACGATGCAAATCTCTCTGATTTGATTGATTTATTGGTTTATTGGTTTATTTGATTTATTGGTTTCTCCCCTCACCCACCCCTGCAACCACCCCCCCCCACACACAATGACATCCTCTATGACTACTTGGAAATAGAGGAGAAACAGACCTGTGCCCTCAGTGGATAGCTAAGGTCTATCAAAAAGAGTTAGGAGCTGACATATGTCCATGTGAAATAATTGCCTCATTTGGGGACAATCTCCTGATTCACACAGGTACTCTTCACTCTTCCTGCCAACAGAGAGTGCACAAAATAACGTGCATTGAGTTTGACACTGTAACAGGCATGGTTCATTCATTGTCCTTTACGAAAGAATATAAGGTAGTCACCATCGCTGTTTAAATACTTGGATTACAAAAAATGGATATGCAAGGAAGTTAAATATGTGGCTTGAAATTGCAAAGGAGGTCATGAGATGACCACTAAGGCCTATGAAATTCAAACTTAGAGCCAGATACTAAAACATACACACACACACACACACACAAACACACACACACACACACACACACACACACACACACACACACTGGCATGTGTCTATATACATATACGTATGTTGGTATATATATACATTTCTCTTTATGTGTGTATATATATGTCTAATTATATATTTGTTATATATTTGTTATTCCTAGATAAGTAGAAAATACATATACATAAATGAACAGGTGCCTTTTATATATTATATTATACTATATTATATATCCATATATTATATCTCTATAGACTGGACCTTATTAGCCTCCCTTTGAAAGTGAGGAAATGAGCTTTAAGAGGTAAAGCATATGTCAGAAGTTTCATGCTTAGACGCAGGGCTGCATCAGCTGAATTTTATGGGAACACTCGAAGAACTCCAGACATTATGGTGGAAACTTCATTCATTTATCACATTCACATCTCTCACCAGCTCTGGGGCATTTTACAAACTGGCTACCTCTTCAACACACCCTCCTCTGTCCCTCCTGGCCTGCACAAGGTCCTCCGCACTGTGCTCTCCTGGTTAACTCCTGCACCTGCTGCCTTCCTGAGTGCTCCTCCTTTGTCCTCACTTATTCAAGGAGGTGAATTCAAAGGAGGCAAATTCTTTATCACTCCAGCATAAAACCTCTCTTTGCTCTTCCCTTCCCCTGGTCTTTGATTCTCCTTCCTGTCCCTCTCTGGCTACTTCTCAAGCAGATATCTACACATCCTTGCTTAAGACTTTAAACTCTTTTTTCTGCATTTCCCAAAATATGTGCTATGTTTTGAATGTAACTTCCCCCTCTGGTTGGACAACTCTAAAATTCTTCCCACCTTTCTTTGCCCACGTACCTCTCCCCTATCTTTAAATCTCAACTCTAAAAAATGTCTCTTTCAGGGAAACCTCTGACTCTTCCAGAGAAACCTGTTCTCCTGTGACACACTTAGAGGATCACTCTTTGTACTCTTCCCGTAACTATTTCACTCCACTCTGGTTCCCCAGTGGTCTCTGAGATGGAGAGGTAAGAGCATCCCTGCCAGCATCGAGGAGGAATTCAGTCAATACTGACTGACGTGATGAGTAAACACTCTCAATTTAGAAGTCCCTTCTTCATTTCCTGACATCTGTCTTCCTCTTTACCACTTCTTTACCATGTTCCACACCTGAGTCTTTTCATTCCCAAATGCTTTCTTGGCAGTGAAGAGTGAACTCTCGCCTTTGCTGGTAGCCCGTGCCAGACTCTTTCCTTCCAGAATAGTCTTTCCAGCTCCCCATTTCAGTCCGCACAGTTAACACCTTACAGTCTCTACACATAGTCGAGGGTCCTAGGATACCGCGTTGGCTGATGGTATATAAGCCTCTGGTGTTTTACAATCTCCAGAGCGAAATCTCTACAGAATATTCTCCCCTGCACAAGCTCCCAGGATGAAGAATTCATGTTCAGCAGAATATGAAGGAATAATAGGGAAAAAAACTGAGCATGAAAATGGGTAAATAATTGCTGGATGTTGCATGCTAGAGTGAAGAAAACGATGTGAAAACCAGGCTTATCAGAAATTCTCTTATATTTCAGTACAGTGAGGCTCTGCACAGCATCACAGTTCACCAGCTACAACCATTATTCCCAGACCACGTCAGTGTGGCATTAGAGCTGGAGAGAATGGGAAAGAGTTCTGACTTCAAGAGTTGTCAGGGCATTGTGTTCCCATGGCTCTCTGTGTATCTGTGTGTGGGAGAGAGTCGATGTGTGAGTGTGTGTGCCTGCCTGTGTGTCTGAGTGTGAGTGTGTATGAGTGTATGAGTGAGTGTGTGAATGTATGTAAATGTATGTGTGAGTGGTATGAGAGTGTGTGTTTAAGTGTGTGAGCCTATGCATGAGTGTGTGTGAGTGTGAGAGAGTGTGTGTGAGATTGTGTGTTTTCACATCTATGGGTGTTCAAAGAGCAGGAGATGAGAGTCCCTGCCATCTGATGCCCCTCCCTTCCTTCCTTTCTTTCTTCCTCTTTCATTCATTTGTTCTTCCCTTTATTTAAAAAAATAATTACTAAGAACATATTATGTTAACAACATGTTTCTAATCACATAGTATATGTCAGAGAATAAGCATGCTACTTTTTAAGTGTTAATGTCTCAGGTAAAGATTAGAGTTACAGTCGCAGTCTCCGAAGTAAACAGAAACAAAATTGATAGCTGGTGAAATGTGGGGCATTCCACTAAGAGATGGGAAATTTCAATGATTTAGGGAGATAGAATGGTGTGTGTGTGTGTGTGTGTGTGTGCATTTATATATGAAGTGAGGTGTGCAAGAGGAGCCTAAAATACAATTATATGCAGACAGCAAGCATGTGAGCTCGCCTTACTAATACCCACTTATTTTACAGCAATTCTGAAATCTTGTTAAAGAGTCAGAACCTCAGAAGGATCAACCATCTTCCCTAAATTCACACAGCTTCCAGGTGTTATGACCGAGATTCTAGACTAAGTCAAGCCACTTCCAAAACTCATTGATCTTCTTTTGTCTGGTTAGTGAAAGCAGATGTGGAGGAGAGACAAGCTATTGCTAATCTTTATGGCTGGGAAGCGAGAAAAGAGCAAGTAAGAGAACCCAGCTGTGACCAACTCACGGTGGGAGCTTCTACCCTTGGTCATTTGGAAGGCTAGGAGTTGTGTTCAACATACTCCAGGCCAGTCTCATCCCACCATGGAAACTAAATGTGTGAACATGTATGCAAGGAAAACTCATGGATGTAACTTGAGTCCCAGTAAATGCGTGTGCCAGAGGGTGGGGTGAAAACTCATCAGGATCTGACCAAATGTGCTAAGCATCTTTCTTTTCCCAGATGGTGTGAAGGAGAAGGGCTGCAACCACTTTTACTAAATGCATCTCCTTTGAGGGCCATTGTACTAGAAAGCCATACTATAAGGAGTGGAGTCCTACAGGTTCAAATGTCACTTCCACCAAAGAGATTTTGTTGCAAACCAATGACTTTGGCTATCTAGACAGATTCCATCACATGGGGTTGAAGGGGCAGAAGCTTTGCAGCAAAAGACTCAGACATCTGCAGAAGTTGTGAGAAAATCAGCTACAGACAAACTTAGGAGAAAGCATATGGGAACACAAGATCTACAGACAACAGAACAATTTCTTGTCAGCCATAACTGCATTTCAAATTTCATTTCTAGTGCTAACTCTCTGTTTGGTCTTGTGTAATGAATGACCCTTTCTGACCTCGGCTTTATTATAGAAAAAATGGGATGAATGAAGCTGGGAACATAAGCCAGAATGAAAGCGATTTGAATCGACTTCTACTTTTACTGTTCTGATCATATCTGAATTTCTGCACCGCCCCCATCATGTGTGTGTGTGTGTGTGTGTGTAATCTTTAGTGGTGACTTAGTGTCTCAGTGTCTGGGTATCTTACGAACTATTCACTCCACAACAATGAGCGTGACACACAGGTTATTAAACTCCTCTGAGCCTGTTTTGTATCTATAAGGGAAAGAGGATGAAGCCATGCTTCTTGGATTGTAGGAGGTGATGACATAAGATTTGAGAATAGAGTCAGCACACGTAAGCCCCCAGTGCTCTGTTCTTCTTATTAATCATCAAAGCTCCACCAGGAGAGACAGTATGCCTTCATTCCCTTGTGTCAGCAATGTGGTTTTCCTCTCCATCATGGTATATTTATATATTTCGATTAAGAACAGGCCATCATTTAATTCTCACATCATCATTTAATTCTGTTGTATTATAACCTGTTGTATTATATATACTGAGTATATAAATCTCACTCTCCTGTTTATGCACATATAACTACATGCACAGAATATATGAATATGCATATAATTATACGTATATAATTTAGTTCTTTTTTTTTAACCAGATTAGAAGTGGAATAGCTAAATGCAGCCATAAAGCACAGAAGCTATTCATTAGCCCCTGATTTATAAATGTTTTACAGTGACATCCGAGCATGATGGCATTATCTGACTGCAAATTAGGTTCTGGTACGGGGACCCTCAGCAGGCATTGCTGTTTGACCACCAATTCTGAGTAACTTAATATTTAATAGCCTCCTCATTATAAATCTTTCTTTTCAAATCCCTCTCTCTTCTCTCGTCCTCTCCCTCCTCAACCCTTCTCTCTTTCTATCTCTGTATATAGACAATCATCTGTTTGGATGAAACCACACTTCTATGTTTCTAGCACTGTTAGTTAGCAAGATTTCTCTCAGAAAAAAATTCAGGTCTCTCTGTTGTGTCTCTGTAGGCACATAACTAAAACATTGTGGATCGGAATAAAGGAGAAGCCCTACATTTCCTGTTACATCGCTTTTTAACTGTTTCTCTGATGGTTAGACAATGAAATGGGAAGTGGAGATGCGGAAAGCTGTGTTCATCTTTTTTTCTGCCATTACAGATGGCAATGGGATTATAACAGATGGAGCTTATTACAATGGAGATTAATTTTTAGATTTATTTTTATTTACCTGCATGAATTTTGTGTCTCTACACATGACTTTGGTTGGCTGTGGATACACTATGAAATTTTTGGATCTCTTGAAGCAGCAGTTAAAATGAATTGAGCTTGCCAACATGGGGGTTGAGTACTGAACTTAGGCCTTCTGCATGAACAGACACACTCATCTTCTTAATTATTATTAAATTTATTTATTTATTTACGTAACACCACAATATCAGCCCCTTCCTCCCAGTGCCCTTCACACATATCACCCCCTTTCCCCCTTCCTCTTATTTGAGAAGGGAAATCCCCCTCTAGCTATTACCCTTCCTCACTACCACCACCATTCTTGGACATCAAGTCACAAACAGATACACACTTAACCACTCAGATATCTCTCTAATCACAAGATGGAGATATTTTCATGGAAAGAAATGGGAGAGCACTAAAATAATAACACAGTCATTCAAGAATCCATTTCTGAATTCCTCTGTCCCTAAATTTCTAGGGACTTCTGATGTCCACCATAGATTTGTATTATCAAAAGTAAATACTGTGGACCAACCCAAGGTAAAAGCACATTGTCTAGTTGCCACTGGAATAAGAAGACTGACCTGGTCTCTAATTTCCATGGTTAGCAAGTTCAAGGTCAAGAAACAGGCTTAATATAATTAGTTTATCACTTTCTGGTCAAAGGACTACGTGCAAGACAGGTTCTCCTAATGGTCTCAGTTACAAAATCTAACGCCCATCATAGTCATCCCAGAAATGAAGTATTCGGAGGTTTATAAACTATCTCAGCTATATGGAGGCTTCAGAGCTAAAGTGTAAATGCTTAACACCTGATTTTAATAGTGACTATCTATGTGACTCAAATTTTTCTGTTCTTTGGTTTCCGCATTTATTAGGCCAAGCACCAATATAATCTATTCTATTTTAGAATTAGGCCTGAGAACCGGATGACCTAACTCTCACATCAGGCACTTAGTTTATGTGATAACACAGATCAAATTCACTAAAAGCTGTTATTTGTTAGTTTGTCTTTATTAGTGACCTATAATATGCCACACAAACCCCTGATCAAAGACTTAAATGGCCAGCTCCAAAGCTTCTATACCCACTCATGGGTGAACTGCCAAGTTTATTTACAAGGTTAAAACATTTACATAGTCACTGGATAATAAAAAATGATGGAGCTTCAAAGCTATGAGTAGCTCATGGCAATCAGGTCAAATCTTCAAATCTGGGCACTGAGGCTACTGCAATTAAGTCTATTCATTGCTTCTGTTCAGCAACAAGCGAGCACTGTAATCTCACTCCCTTTCCTTTCTATTAGTATGTTCTTACTCAGTTATCAAAGTCTGTGAACAGATGCTGAATATTTGCTTTATGCATATTTATGGAATGTGGTTTTCTCATGTTTTGGAAATGGATTAACAGTAGTATACTATGTGGTATTCTGTACTGGCCAGTTTTCTCATTTTATGAATTTGGATCCACAGAGGTGTATGCTTCTTACACATGCCTAGGGTTAAATAAGATAAAGAATCCATGTCAATATAGGAATCATAGACTAAGTGGTTCAAAATGCCCTTTAGCTAAACAGGTCCTTGTCAATGTGTATTGTACAGAAAACTAACATATGCAATCAACAGATAACAGAATTAAAGAAACCACAAAGCTTGGCACTGGATGACTAATCAGGTCTTGTGGATGAAGTGAGTCAAAGAGTTGAAACTGGTATATTCATAAAGCTGAATGTTAGGCATGAGCTTACAGACCCTCATTTTAAAGTGTATGTTTTCTGTACCTTTGTGATCATGGCATCAATGGACTATTATGATGATAGAGTGGTAGAAAAAGAAGGTGGAATATAGAATGGGAAGCGCAATGTTTGAGAAAGAGTTCTCGCCCTGATTGGGTCAGATATTGTAGACAGAAGGGTATATAATCACTGAGGGATGTAGGAAGAGTCATGGAAGAGCCAATAAATTATTTTCCCACATGTTGATTATGGATAGAACGAGCAGTTCAGGAAAAGAATGCACTGTCCTTGAGCAGGAAGTGAATTACACTTACCCACTAGTTAGAGCTTTGAAAACAATGAGAGTCCAGTCATATAAAAAGAAGGGGTGTATATATATATATATATATACATATATATATATATATGCAGTATGTAGTGATAGATAATGCCACGTATAAATGCTGGCGCTGCAAAGGCACGTAAAGCCTCAGAATAAATTATTACCATAAATAAATATTGCTCATAGATATTTCAGATGCTTCTGTGGTTATGAACACTTGACATTCACCCCTAAGGAATTGTGTATTTCCTCATCAGAAGCAAGAGCGCTCATGACTGATGACTGCGTGTCTGATTAAAGCTGTAAACATCCACGTCCTGTTTGCTGCTACAACTATGACTTGGGCTGGAGCGCTGAGCCCTAGGGGCCTAATGCATATCTCATGTATGGCATGGCTGGCAACTCACAGCAAGAGATGCTGAGGAGACCTACCTATCATTGCTTGCCAGTCAGCTCAGATTCTTTTGTTGAAAAAGTCCTCATTGTCTGTTTCCGAGATAAGTACAGAAGCCCTACTCCTTAAGGCAGAGGGCTGTTGGTGTAGGGCTGGCTAAGTGTCTGTGTCATCTGGAAGACTGACTTCATCTTCTGAATGACCAGCACTTCATATTTGAACTCTGGCAAGTCTCATGGAATTGTGAGCGTGTCACACTCAATCACAACAGTAAGACCGTGGTGGTAACTGCATAACGGGATAAGGAAGGAAATGCATGGGCTTTCAAGCCCAGTGGACCAAAGGAACTCTAGGAACCTAAAACACACAGTTGATTTTCCTGCCTTAAGAGAGGAGATAATCATATCTCTTTCTAACACTTGTTTTGACTATTAACTTTGTAATTAAAAGTTACTTCTAAAGCCTATGAACTTAAAGCCTCAGGCCTGGAATATAGCCAGAGCAGAGGAACCTCGCCCATTCCCCTCCAACCCAGCTTTGAAATGTACACCGTACCTTGTGCTGCTCAGATGATACAACTTTGTGTGGCAACATGTCTAGGTGCCTATGCAAGAGGCAGCTGACATGTACACTGTCGTGGTGAGTTTTTATACCAAAGAAAGTCCTGTGTTACATACATGTATGGAGACTTGAAGAAATTCCCAGCCCAGGGGAGTCACCTGAGTTTTGGACTCTAAAGTGCAGTATAAAAAATAGTAAATGATACATTTATTTCTAGATCTATTATTATTATTATTATTATTATTATTACTAGTAGTAGTAGTATTAGTATTAGTATTATTATTACTAGTATTATTATTTTATAATAACTTGTTTTGACTCAAGTGGTTAAAAGCTTGAGTTAGTCTTGGTTTTTGTACCTACTTAAAATATGTGTTGAGGGTTCAATATACTCCTGCTTTAATATATTCAGGCATCATGCTAAATATACTTTTCATTTGTCTATGACATTCTGTCAAAAACCTTATGGATTAATGTGTTTCTTATACTGCTTTTTTATAGGTGGGAAAATGGGTTTACAGAGTTCGTGTAGCCTGGCTATGGTAATTGGTGATAGAACCACGAGTAAATCCTGCCCTGCCATACCCTAGAGTTGGCCATCATTCTATTATACTCAATGGCTCCGTCAATATCAAACTTACTGAAGCTTTCGGTCTCATTTTAACCCCAAAAACCTGTGACTCAGTTGTTCATATTCCATGACAAGAGCACATCAAAACGATCAGTCACCACAATATATTTCATGGAGCACTGAACAAGCTATGATTCTTAGAGCCCACCAGGTGCCAGATGTAGAGTTACAGTGGACACTCAGCAGTCCAGTCTGGGTATCACATTGCTATGGGCTTCTGGGAAAATCCTGCATGTGGCATCATACATGCAGGCACACACTCTGCCATCGGGCCCTGCTAGGGGCTGGAAATGAAGTGGCAAAAGCAGCCAGCTCTGTCATGTTTTGATTGTTCCCAGCTCCCCTTAGGTAGTCTACCACTGGTCCATGTACTCTTGCTCTTTCTTTCTTTTTACCTGCACAGTAGAAATAGTGCTCTCTCTGGAGCAGGGCTCTGTTTATTCACCCCCTACACAGCCCCCAGAAAGTCTAACAGTGTTGGAGCACAGTGGGGATTTCATAGATAGCTACAGAGCAAGCAGTGAGTGATCAGAACAATAGGCTCTGACTTAGCAATTTGGATCATCTCCCTCACATTTGAAAACTACTTACAGATAGGCTAAATCACATGAGATATACCCACAGACCCAAGAGATGGTTAGCCAAAACTCTTCATTTCATGGAAGAGGAAACAGAAAAATCAAAGTGTTTATTTGAATTATCCATAGTCACACAAGCAATATTCCAGTCCTGTGACTCAGAGCTCCACATTCTATATCATAACACATTGCAAATGAAACTGTAATAACTTTTACAGGGACTCCATACCTAAACCAAGTGTTTCAGGAAACATAGGCCTACAGCATAGAAAATTAGACCAAGAAGAATTAGTTTCTGCCTTCTCAATCCCATGATGGTCTGAAGAAAACAAGAAACAACAATAAAAACAAACAAACAAGCAAACAAACAAACAAACAAACAAACAAACAAACAAAAAACCGTTGATGTGAATGCCGGAGATGCATCACAAGATTCTATGAGTGGTATTGAGTTTTCATGACTTGGAATGACTAAGAGAATCCCATGTGCCCAGAACTAGTTACTGTATTTCGTTCCCAGAGCACAATTTTAACTTATCCACTAAAACCTTATTTCCCAGCAAGACATACCTCAGCAGCATTCATTCCTCCCTCGCCTCAAGCCTCCCTCTCCCCTGGCCTTCTTCTAAAGGATCAGAGTCAGTGTTCAGCCTTCTCATGTTCAAACTCCAGCACTGCTTCTTGCTATGCAGCTCTAGATTTACTCAAACTCCCTGTGCTTCAGCCCTTCCCAGAGTCAAGCGAGATTCAGTGACTTAGCACATCTGAGAGATTTTTTTTTATGTCCACGTGTCTGATAGCTCTTCGCTGTTGTAATTAACACTTTCATGGCTTATTATAAGGAAGGCCTGAAAGCTTTTGCCTCGCTCAGTCATTACCTCCTCCTTTAAGACACTGTGTTCTGGGAGTCATCACAGTTCACACAGATATTTTATTTTTTAGCTCTCTTCTTCATTCTCAATACATGATTCCCTTTCCCTGGAACTCTGAATATGAAAACAAGACTATCTATTTTTTCATAACTGGGCTGTGATTCAAAATGGGAATTGCATTACAAAACCCAAAGAGTTGGCTTGACAAGGAAGGAGAGCAGATATTTTATAGTGGTGTTACTGATGACTACATACCATTTCCTAATATCCCTTTATACCCACGTCTCAGATGCCACCCACTTATGACCTAAGCTGTGTCCCTTACATATCTCTATGACACTATTAACACTCTCAAAAAGTGACTACAAGACTCAGAGATGAAGGAACTGGGTTAGCCCAGTTATTATTCATTTCTTACATGACTAAAATACATATATACATATTTCTATGGTCAATGATATGCATTTCAAATATATTATGTATTATATATTTTACATAATAGATTGAATTCTTATTATATCATATATTATATTATATTTATTATATATCATATATCATATGTTATATATGATTAGCCATAGAATATACACACTGGTGGATCAACAATGTACAGAATGTTCTCTCTTCTCTCAATTACCATATTGTGAAAAGAGGTTTATTGTAAAGAATAAGTTCCCAGACAGACTATTACACAATGCAAAACTTATGTGATAGACTTCTGCTTCTTTCACTATGGGTCTATCCATAAAAGACTACAAGTAAGGTTTGCTGCCCAGAGTAGAAATATGAGGCAGAAGTTAGATGAGTCCAAACAAAGATACCATCTCATTAAATAAAATATGCAAAGGCACTAGGTGAGAGGTTCTGGGAGACAGTATGGCAGTATGACAGTATGGCAGTGGTGTGATGCTTTGGAGGGGGACATGATAAAGGGTGACATGGACCATAACATAAAACACAGGCACTCCGTAATCTAAGGATTAAAGCTTAATCCTTTCATGCAAAGAGTGGAGATGTTCTGCTGCATCACAATTAGTTACAGTGATGGAGTTCACTCATTTATACTCTTCACTCCTTGTCCTGTGCCCATGGCAGCTACAGCCTAACGTGTCCTTCAAGACCAAGCTGAAAGTGCTGGCACTTCGATTTTCCTCTCACCATGAACAGGCATTTTGTTAACGCTACATTTTACAAATCGACTCCCTTGCTAGGCAAGTGAGAGTAACCTTGGGTTTCTGTGGAACACATTTTAAGTCACTGAACAAGGGAAAGAGCGTCTCCAGTTTTATGAAGTAGTAGAACCAACGTTAAGAGCTACAATCAACTGTAAGTTTACACAAAATACCCTCAATGGTATTTTCAGTCATTGTCTCGGCTGGTTTTTCGTAGTCCATTGTGTCTGCCTCAGACTTAAAAAAGTGATTATCTCATATACGTGAACCTGAAAGAGAAGCTAAAATTCTAAATATAATTTCTCTTGGATATGTGGATATGGATTCCTTTTATTGATTTTGTCTTTGACCTATGGCATAAAAAAATTAAATTATGTCAAAAATTCCTAGAATCATAAGCCCTATTCACATGCATGTCATTTTGTTAAGATTCTTTGCTTGTGGTCTCATTTTGTTTTCCTTTCATTTTTATTTAATAAATGTCTCCATCTGGGCTGTATTTTTGGCAACATTCGGCAAGAGAATTCACATGATAGAGGTTTTGCAATTTCAAATTGATAAAACCTTATCAATGTGCAGAAATTTTTGTGGCCAAGAAAGGAAAGTCAGGTTGGAACATGAATAAGTTTGAGAAATATCAAGTGAGTGAGTTTGGGGACACTAACACACACACACACACACACACACACACACACACACACACACGCCTCACATTATCAGAATAGGCATAAGATGGTAACGATTATTCAATGCATCCGAAGAAAAGCTGCAAACATCGTGGGTTGCTGTGGTGTGCCACTAACTACAAGGTACAACATGTTCACAAATCAAATGGATCCACAATCCAATGTTCGAAGAAGAGAAAGTAATCTTGAAACATGAAGAGAAATAACATAACAACCTGGTAAAACTGTGTGTTGTGTTGTTTTTTTAACAAAAGATAAAAAAGGTGGTGTGTGAACCTTGGCTCACAGTTCAGCACATTCCAAATGCAAGAGCTGTGGATCACATAGCCTCAAGGACCCAGCAAAGGCATCCTTTTCAAAGAATTTGTAGAGCATTTTTATCCTTGCTGTCAGCTGCCTTGGTGGCAGGGTGATAAATGCCATTGAATTTGAGTTAAACAGACTAAATCTGTGAAAGAATATTTGAAGAGCCACTGAAGTCCGGAATAGTTCACCAACTCTACACCAGAGGAACAACAGAGGTGTGTCATAGAAAAACTGCCTCAAGGCTGAAGAATGTGGGCACAGTTACCAAAGAGCCTGCACGCCGTGTCTTCGCAACAGACCACGTGATACACACCTTGAATGCAGGGTGCTAAGTTTTCTAATGCTCATCAGCCTTCTGCCTCCAGCCTCCAGCCTCAGATCAGGTCCCCTTCTCTTCCTTCTCTCCCTTGGAACTCTTTGGATTAGTGCTGACAGGCATCTTTAGGACTCTAGTTTCCTTTCACAGAAATGAATCTACAGATGACTTAACCTAAGATACTAACACTCAAGGAGACTTTAGTATTCTACTTCCTTAAGGAAGATCTCAGGCTCAGCACAGGGGCTGGCAGAAACATATTTCTGAGCATGTCAGTTTAAGCTGTGGAGATCTGATATGTGGCCAGAGGCTAGAGATCAGATGACTTCAAGTAATAGTGATACCAATAGCAGTAGCAATGAAAATAACAACAAAGATGGATGTGTACCAGGACCTGTGACAAGTGTTTCACACGTTTTATCACAGTTGGAAAAGGTCTAGACTCATCTTCGGAGTGCCATCTATATTCTGCAGCTGTATAAAGTGGGTTCTCCCATTTCTCTGGGAGTTTATCAAAAGAAAAGCATAATTTGGACTCAACAGGACCAGGCAAATCATCTGGGTTTATGTCCAAGGGAGCTGGAAAAGAGGATACTCACCTGATTAGAATTCTTCTCTTTGAGACAGCGTTAGCTAGATAGAATTTCCTTCTTCCATTTACTGCAGCACTCCACTATGGCTCAGAGAATCCTCATCCAACATATAGACATCTTTGGTGGAAAGACACAGTTTATTTTTAAAGTTTAATAATCGGGTCTTCCTGGTTAAATTGTTATCAGAAAAGGAGAGGGAGCTAATGTATAGCCACTAATTTTTAGTTCTTTCCACGGACTAAGTCATGTCTTACATTTTCCTTTCAGTTTGCAAGAGACAATTTGAGGCCTATAGAATTCAAATCCCTCATTGAAACTTGAATAACAAATAAGAGGTGTGAGCAGGACTTAGGTGTCTTTACATTTAACTCTGCTTGCCTCAGAAGGGACAGGTTAAAACTTATCCATAATCTGCCAGTGTCACCTCAATAAGAAAAAGAAAAAAAATATCTAGAGAGAGAAAGAAAACCAAAACCCAACAAAAGCCCTTTTCCTTTGACATTTAAACACCGTAAGAAAACACTGCTGGAAATTGGATGTGCTTACATGAGCAGAAATATCCTGGGAGCCCGGGTATTTATTTCAGACTTATCTCAAAAGGATATAGAGAGGGCGAGAGATGGGGGGGCACTATATAATGAATAAGTGAGTGGGAGAAACCATGAAGAGAAGAGATAGAGTATAACTGTGGCTCTGATCCCTTTGAGAAGAAGCTAGCATGCTGGTGGTGTCTGCACTGCAGGGAGTGCATCCGATATACGAGATTACTATGTCATCAAAGTTGCTATTGGATCTGCTCTTTCAATTTTCCCAGTTGGCTATGGAAACAACACTGGAAATTTCCAAATAAAGTTTTGCTTTTTTGTTTATTTGTTCGTTTCCTGTTTAAGTTATGTATGTATATAAACTATGAATTCCTTTACTACCATTGGTTTGAAAAGAGAATTTGTAGCCTTTGGAGCTCAAGTTAATTGTGGAAGGATCATAATGTAGACCTTGTTCCCACCATTATTCTTAATATATGAAAAGTTTCACTGTTAGAAAATTTTTATTGAATTAGACATTCCTAAGGGACTTAATGAGGATATTAGTTGGAGAAACAAAGTGAGGAATGCTATTGTCATCCTTCTTTCCCCTTTCCTTTCCCTCTCTTCTTTCTTCTCCTTCTCTCTATGTCTGCTCCTCTTCCTCTCCCCCCGCCTCTTACTCCAACTCCTGTGTCTGTAGTATGGGAAAAGGAATGAAAACAATCTTCTCAGGTCCACGGCCTTTAGCAATACCTGTCTCTCAGCTAAAGGACACAGGAAATCAAAGAGAATATCCATGCACCACCCCATTAAAGAAAGCAAGACTTTTACCTTGACCTGTCAACCTGACAACTGCTCCTGTAGGAAACCCAGATATATTATTCATCAAAGAAGTCCAAGTGAATTTCTAAACTTTCCATAAGAAATGGTGTTGCTGGTCATAAATCATTATTAGTGATAGTGTTCAGGCTGTTGATTTGACAAATCAACCTTTCTTCCCTTCTGCATCCTTCCGCAGGCTCCTGTGATAGGAGCT
Source organism: Rattus norvegicus (assembly GCF_021556685.1). NCBI lineage: Eukaryota > Metazoa > Chordata > Mammalia > Rodentia > Muridae > Rattus > Rattus norvegicus. The sequence continues at coordinate 143,396,091 of NC_141534.1, forward strand.
GCCCTCCTCAATGTCTAGTTCCTGCTGAATCTTCTCTTTCTATCCACGCTCTCATCACCATCTCAACCAAATTCAAGGATGTATAATTGCTTCAATACCTCAGAGTGAGTGAAAGCAACTTGCCTTCTTCCAATAGTTGGTTCTTTGGTCTATCTTTTCGTTTTTACTTTGGTATCACATCTGTACCCTTTATCCTTTGCCTTGATGTTGCTTCTCAAGCTCACAACCTGATTTGACCTCCTTCAATGCCTGTGATGCAGACTCCTAAATTTCCTTCTACAGTTAGCTCAGACCTCCCCCCCCCACCATTAAAAAAAGAGAAGTAACAGTTTGGACATATATGTTTTATCTTTCTACAGCATTCTTAAGGGAAATATCTGTGTTGATTGATCTGAATAGTAATGAGATGACATAGTTAACTTAAATTCTATTTATAGGGAAACACTTCAGGAGACCTTCTCACACCTGATGTTACTGTCAGCCCAGTGATTGTCACATCCCTCTATTCTTCATTTAGATGAGAAAATGGGTTGTGATGCTAAGATGGATTTCTCCAATTTATATTGATCAACAGAGACCTATCTAAAATTCAAATGGCAAATTCCAAAGCTGTGGTATGGTGCAGTATATGGCAGGCCCTCTGTCAAAAAAAAAACAGGTAATGATTAAATTGCTAGGATAGTCTAATCACGTATTTAATCACAACGTTGCTTAACTCCACAAACTCTTCTTGTATTTTTCTCCATAATATATTTCTTAGATCAAACAAGACAGCAGCCTTTTATTCCTTTCTATATAAAAATCAAGAATATTAAACTAAAGTGCATATTTGACTGAAATAACTCCATTGAGCAAAATTCAACTTCAGCCCATGTCTTGAATCCTAGATCATGCCCTCCCCATTCATGAGTTTATACACAGCATGTGGTTGCTATGGGGACCATAAGCCTCTTTACCTTAATTGCAGACAAAATAGAAAAGTAGACAGACCTACTTTCCATATCAGTTGTCAATCAATAAGTGTATGAACAGCAAGCCTTTTTTATTGAAATTTTGCTACTATAGTGTTCAATACACCCGCCTTGTTGCACATACAGAACAGATATGAAGACAATAATTCTTTAACATGAAAATTCGATAATGCTTACCTTACTCCCTCTGCCCATCACCAGCCTTCAGCCTCAGTGTCTGTGGAATGAAGCATTTTTAATTAGAGATGGATCTGGCGTTTGTCTTTGTGAATACATTCTTTAAGCTCCAATTTGCTGCCAAACCCTAGGTCTCCACAGGTGGGAACTGATGGAAAAAAAGCATTTTGCATTGGTTTCTTTTCAAATGTAAAGTTTTCATCTCCACAGGAGCAATTAATTTTCCCTGTTTAAAGTGACAGAGAAGCCCCTTATCTTTGCTTTTCATTCTAAGCACTCTGGGAATTGCAGTTTGAGACCAAAGGCGTGTTGATCTTTCATGCTTTCCTACTGGGCCACATGAGTTGGTTTCTGAATCAAATCATCAGAATTCTATTAAGGAGTTAGAAATCTGCCTAGTTACCATTGAGTACCACAAGATTAGAAGGGATGATAATTCAATTTTAAAGAATCCACTTGTGAACAGCTTTTTCAAATGTATTTGAAATCTCTCTACCCCACAGGTTTAATAATACCAACTTTCCCACCCTGTTATGGGACAGTTGTTTATGTCCCCACCCCCAAAATGTATGTGTTCAAATACTGATCTTAACATAATGATATCTGGAAAGTGGTTAAGTCTTGAGGGTGCTACTATCTTGGAACTTCTTGGTGCCTTTAAAAAACAGAGTACACAACTCTCCTTTGCTCTTTCTTCCAACAGGCACAGAAAGCTTTCATGTATAATTTGGAAATGGGTAGCAATCCATTTTGATCTCAGTCTTCCAAGTCATTAAGAACTGTATGTTCCTTACAAACAACCTAGTTTACGACCTCTTGTAATAGCACATCAAATAGACTAATGATACATTTTACGCCTCAACTCTGTTGCTCAATCAACCTCCGGATCACTTATCCTATGGCCTCAGCTTTCCAGTCTCTGCAGTGGACACATGGTGAGGTCAGCTCAGATCGTCAGACTCACACTTTGTTCGTTCTGAACCTCATTCACAGTTACGTGTTATTGCTTCATTAAAATAAATTGCCATTGTTAGAATCACAATTTTGTTGATATTTCCCAATCCATCTGAAAGGGCACTCTAATTGTCATAGAAGATGTTAAATAAAAAGGGGAACTATCAGAAACCTAAAGTAGACAGTAAGGATTTTTAGAAAAACACGACAGTATGATTTTCAACTTTAATCCCCTTACGTGAAAACTGTTGTGAAAATGCCCGCCATAGGCTTGTACACACATATACATGTATATAAGCATGGACTCACTCCGTCATGCATACACTGACTCCCAACTTTGTCCATACTGGAGACAGGAACTGGTACACAAGAAGAATTAAATCAGTGTTAGCTCACACACAAACAGATGTGTGCGCACAGACACACACACACACACACACACACACACACACGCACGCACACACACACAGCTCACATAGTCGAGTTGCTCTAGGTTTGAGTATAGGTCCTTGTCTGTATGAAGGAAGGGGATATCAGAGGCTATGCCTGGGTCTCTACCACGAAGCTAGGAAACATGAGCTATCAGCTTAGTCTTAAATCGCCCAAGGACAGGGAAACTATTATATATGAAAAAAAAATCACAAAAATAGGGACATTCTTTCTACACTCCCTGACTTAGAGGAAAGCGTTAGAATGGGTGTTTTTAAAAGCAACCCATATATAATACATTTATGAAGTGGCCAATTTATATATATATTAACATATGCATTTCGAGGCACAGTTTGGTGGACAAATCTCCATATTTACTTTTGACAGTATCTGAGATGGCACTTTCAGAATTATTTGCCACATCATTATTTCATGTACGATTTAGGATATGCAAATTGGTCATAATCCAACAATTTAAAAAATACCATTTTGGAGGGTCTGTCTTCTCTAAGCATAATATTCCTCTTTCTAACCTCTCCAGCTCCTCCTAGGAGATCCCTTTGTGATGATCGGCAAGGTTACTGTTTGACAGTTCAGAAAACAAAGAGGTCATGTCTAGGAGTGTGGACTTAAAACATATGAAAAAAAGAGAATGTGTGGCTTGATCTTTGGTGGATATTTTGATAAAGAACACCAGAGAACAAGTCTCACAATTTCTCTTCCCACTAAGTGGTAAGAATCTTTTAATAGCAATAAGAGGCTGAAATCCATCTTAGGTTTTCTTACACCCTGCCCAGGGCAAGTACTTCATCAGGGTCTGCCACCAGTACTATAAATAAAACTGGGTCTCACAAATTTGGACAAGCCTATAGCTGATACCCAACCTTGAATTGGGTATCTCATTGAAAAATGGGCCAGATTTCCTTAGGCGCAGAGAATGCTCCTGCCATAGTCTCTAATCAGGGTTTTTAATTTTAATATTGATGCATAAGTTTGCAGTGAAATGAGCTGATATGTCAGCAGTCTGGATCAACACCGAACCCCATAGCTTTCCCTGTAGTGTGTACATTGCATTTGTTCATGCATGTCCGTTTTATTAATGCTTGGTGGCCTGAAGCTACTGCCAATGTTAAAGATGCAGTGTTGTTAGCACAGTACTGACATATAGATTTGCTTTCTATAGAAAGTTAATGATTGCTTAGGATATTGGATTTTTGGCTTGGCTCCAGCTTTTGGGTCTCCATGTTCAAAGGCTGGATTAAAAAGCGAGATCAGAAAGTAACTCCTAAGAGAGATGCTGTTAACATCTGGGTAGAGATCAGGGAAATGTGGACGAGGGAGTTAAGGCTGAGCTATAACTTTACCTCCCCAGGAGACCTGACTTCCTCCTAAGTGAACAATCCTCTACCATCGGGACATGTATAGAAACCCTCAAGTATTCAGTGAACAAGGAAACAGTGGTCCTCTGACTCTAGAAGCAGCCGTACAACAACATTTCATAGGATGCAGGCCCTTTAGTTTGTTTTGTTTTCTGAAACATCCTGAATTTTTCATCAAGCCTAAGACTGTATGGCTACTGTACTTTGATCTACACCAGTATATTTACAAAAGAAAACTATAATTTTTACATTTATTTATTATTCATTAGTTTGTGTGTAGGGTTGTGTGCATTCCACTGTGTGTGTGTGTGTGTGCGCGCATGTGCATGCGTGTGTGTGTGTGTGTGTGCTTGTGTGTGTGTGTGTGTGTGTCAGAAGACAACTTACCCAAAGAATAATTAAATTCTCCACTGTTAAGACTGGACAGAATTTATTCTGGCCTTAAAGTGAGAGTTGTCACCTTAATTTCCAGTAACTACCAAGAGACCATGTAAGAATCTACTCGAGTGAGAGCGATGGAGAAAGCAGAGCTCAAGTTGGGAAAGCAATAGGATCTTACCTCAGTAACCTCCTCTGTGACTCAACTCAGGATAGCTGGACTAACAAGGAACTAGAGGAGACTTAGGGGCTAAAGGTTGGAAGTCAGTGAGGAAGACATACTGATGGTCTGCACAGAATGGGGGCCAGGAATCTAAAGGGTCCCAGCAGTGTTAGAAAGGATGTTCCAGATATATAGATATATATTGTTTTTAAAAAGCGGCTCCCAATGAGACTCTATTCCTGTGGGAGTGACCCTTTGGTTGTCATTTGTTCTGGATCAGGGAGGAGTTAAGTTTCTGGCTGCTCAGCTGCATGTTGTACAGATGAACGTGTGTCTTGGTTTCCTTATTTCTACAGCATTGTTGAGAAGCTCGAATAAGTGAATGCATCCTGATCATACAGTCCTATGCCTGGTTGGATAGTAATGACAACACTGCTACAGCCTTCATCCATATTATTATATTAACTGCACATTTCTGGGCTGTGTTAAAGCATTGAAGAAGAAATTCCACCCACACATCTCACTACCAGACTCAAGGAAGTCTTTCAAAGCCCATAGGTAATAGAATATATGAATCTATTATCAGCTTCCAAATGTATTTCTGTTCAAATATGCCAAACCGCATAACCAAGGTCCTGCCTATCATCATGTCTTCTATTGAAGAGGCAAGTGACGCTTACTTTCATCTTTTTATTCCGGCTACCACTCTATGGCAAACTCACTGAGAGCATCGAAGTAACAGTCCCCTACCTCAGCCTGGATGTGGAGAGGGTGGCAGGTGCTCAGGTTTATCCATTCTTTTTAAAAGTATGTAGCACAGAAAGTGCCTATATTTGATGGAATGAACCAAGTATGTCACCCAACCCAGGTGCCATCGCTTTATATGAAAGAGGTTGTTCTGCGCAGGAACAAACTAGATAGTGCTTTTTATAGAGATGAAGAGATAAAGTCTCTTAACCTCTGAGTACAGAACTAGTTGTGGAAAAGTCCATGGAAACTGTCATGTCTGCAGCCACCAATGGAGGGGCAGGTAGAAAGTGACATGGCATGAGGTCTACTACTAAAGGGAAGAGACCCAGGTATCTATAGGAGCGATTATAAGTTTCCATCCTTTCTGAGAAGCCCTTAAACCTGGAAGTGTCATAGCATCCATCCACAGGCCATAGTGTCAGTCATAGGGATACCTACACACAGAGGCATGAGGGACATAAAACATACCATATCTCTCTGGCTTCTTTTTTTGGGTTGCCTAAATAATGCTTATTACAGGTCACCACACCTACCATCAGGTGTGTTGTCTTTACCAGCCTGCCGCTTCCCCCCTCACTTCCATTCCTACTCTCCAAGGAAAAGGCTTAAAAAAATAAAATTTCACGTGTACATGTTGATGTGCAGGTATGTATGTATGCAAGCAAGGATCTGTCCATATACACATGTCAGCAGAGAACATAGAACTACCTACCTTCTCTTTTGAGACACAGTCCCTCACTGACTGGGACTCACTGATCAACCAAGGATGGTTGCACTCCTAACCCCAGGGATTCGTCTGGCTCTGGCTTCTCAGCACTGGCCAAACATTATTTTACCTGGGTGCTAGGGATCAAATTCAGGACTTTATGCTTTCAAGAGAAGTGCTTTACTCACTGGGCCAACTCTCCAGTCCCCTAAACACAAAGACACGTTAAAGAGCATGTTTCTGTGCTATGTAATGTGACCATTTGTATTATGAACATTCTGACTTCTGTCATGCTCTGTTTGATGTTTCAAATAAACAGAGAATATTAGAAATGGTGGACTGTCTTTGTCTCTGACCAGAAAATGTCTTCCTATACCAGAACTGATTTCTACATGGAGAGCAGTAACTTGAAAACTTTCCCCACTGACAGATCCTGCATTCTGAGAATCACTAAATAAACAAACATTTGTGTTTTTACATGTGTTTTGTTCTGAGAAGGACATAGCCAACATCTTCAATGAGTCAGTAAATATTTGTTTCTGGCCTTTTCGGGACAAATGCCCTGTTTTGTTGTTTTGTTTTCTTTTGTTTTATTTGTTGCAAGCTGGCAGCTAACTGCAAGCCATAGACCAAAAGAATTCACAGATCATGTTTGAAGAAGTGTGACAAAATATGTGCCAAAATCTTTATTAAGAGGAGCAGCCAGTGGGCCCCATTCATCCTGTGGACCTGGGTTGCCTGGCACCTGCTGGACGAGACATCGTTCTTTTTCCTTCAAGCTCAGCCCTCCTTCCCAGAAGACCTCTGCTTCATTGGTCACTGCTGCTGTGTCTTGGCACTTGGTTGCCCCTAGTTCCTATATTGTTCTTCTTCTAATAACTTCTATGCTCTGTCATGTTCTCTGTTTGTTTCTATCTGTATTTCTCTTCATTAAAGCACCTGCTCCACCTTTTGCAAAAACCATTAGCTACACTGCAAGTCAGTCTGCCATTAGGCTTCAAGGCTATTTGGAGCCGCTGTGAAAGTGTTCCTACGCTTCCTCTTTTGTCCTAGGCACCAGGTAAATGATACATGTCAAATTCATGAATTGGTATACCTCCTTCATTTTCCTGTGCCAGTGCCACCCACCTCAACCTCTACAGCAGGATTCAATGTCATAGAGTCTAGTGACACTGGCACTCACGGTCTTCCTTTTTACAGCAGCATCAGCAGCATGTGAACCAAGGAGGGATGGAGATAAAAAGACGTAAAAGAGACACAGAGGGATGGAGAAGCTTGTAGCCAAATGCCCTAGAAAGTAGAGGGCATCTTGCGAGCCTTTTTTTTTTAACTCAACCAAGGCAATTGCCATTTATATCATAAAAACAAGGGACATGTAGATGACTGTAGAGGAGTGGGTTAAACAACAAATAAATAAGACTAAAGAGGGTTAGGAGCATCAGGGAAGCCAGCAAAAGTTTAAAAACACCCCCCACATACAACACAACTGTCACCATCCTCTTCTTTCTCTTCATCCTCCTCCTCCTCGTCTTTTGTTCTTATTCTTTCTTCTCCTCCTCCTTCACCTCCTCCTCCTTCCCCTCATCCTCTTCATCCTATTCCTTCCTCTTGTCCTGTCTTTCATGTCCTCTTTCTCTTCTTCTTCCCCCTCCTCTGCCTCCTAATACTACTACTGAGCCTAGCCCCATCACTTCTAAGAGGAAAATTTCCCACATTCTCAACTCATTCCTCCTGACTCTCATTCTGACCTCTTTCAAGGTAAAGACTCCATTTTGTGTGACAAAATATCTCGTTTCCAATAAACTCATCTGAGTGGCCCAGTGGTCACTTCTTGTCCATATAGGGCTAGGGCAAGTGTTTAAGTTCATAAACTCCCGGCATAGAAGCTCCTCTGATAGTTAGGGATCAAGGTCGATCAGTACAGAAGCAACTTTGTCACACTATATGGCCATTGCTTGGGGAAGACTTAAACATGGTAAGTGTGCTGCTGTAGAAGCCTGGCTCTGGAAGGGATGTCATCTGGGTCTTGGCCTGAGTTCAGTTTGCCTTGGTCCCCTGGGGTGAAATCCCCCTATCCCCATAAGCCAATTTGCCCTTCTTGTTAATATTGCTAATATGCCAAAGTGTCCATTTTTAGTCTGAAGAAATCAAGTGCAGATGTTACAAATTGTAATTACCCAAGGAACTCAGGAAAGCTAATTACCACACAACAGCCAGAACAAATTTTAACTTTCTACCTTTCTTTGGGTTTAGTTTCTTCCAAATATGTGTTCTGAGGACACATCAGAGAAACGGCTTTTCTCAAGCCTGTCAGGGCCAGTCATCCAGGTTTTTGACTCTGCTATGTGCTACTGGGTGTTTATAAGGGATGGTCGTAGGCACAGTGCCAGCACTCTGCGGGGCAGCCTCATCATCTTTTCCACTAAGGAGGGAAGCCAGGTACCCATGAGGCCTTGCCATTTTGCAACAAAATGAGACTTCACTTTATTTGGAAAACTGTGAGAAAGAGAAAACCAACAGCAAATGAAGGGGTGCTCAGGGAAACAGAAGCAGCCAGCTTTCTGACATCTGTCCCCAGTGTAGTTGTAGTAAATGGGTCACAAAGCACCCTTCAGTGAGAAAGCACTTCGGAAAGGACATCATACAGTGGAATATTCAGTGGACTTCTTTTTCATTCTCTCTTGTTATTTCAAGTAACAACTGATACAGAACCCTAGAGCCTGAATTTCCTTAGTGACTGTAGAAAATGGCTTCCAAGATAACCTCAAAGATAAAGTAAGAAATTACTCATTTATATAGTCATTGGCAAAGCTGAGCACTCTTCTCCCAGAAATGCCATTCATGTAAAGGGTTATCGCAGACTGTTTACCTAATTATCAAAACAAAGGGATAAATGTAACGGACCCTCAACACTGTGATCATAGAGTCAGGGATAGAGACATGGAGAAACAACAGTTAGTGCCAGAAGAGCCAAGAGAGCCAGCAAAATGGAATGTTTTCTGAATTGCAGCAGCAGTTAGAAAAGTCTTGTGAGGAGAGCTTGGGAAGTCTTATTAGTCTGTGTGTGTAAATACACGTATGTGACCATGAAATATGCATGTGAAGTGTAGACATGATCTATCCACATGTGTGGATATGGGTGAGAGTCTTATGTGTGAACGACTATGTTTATATGTGCATGGGGGGGGTTGGTGGTTAGTGTGTGTTTATGGTGATATCCATATGTGAGCCTGTGCATGTGTATATACACAAAGGCATAGTGAAGTATTTCTATATTGACAAATGTATGCCTATATATGTATATATTTGCATAAATGGAAGCAAGGATGTGTGAGCATGTACAACTTTAGGTATGGGTGCATGTATGTACATGTACTTGTGTGTGTTTATATTCCTGCATATATATGGTATGATCTTTGTGCAAATGTAGGTATGCACATGCATACATCTGTGTGTGTTTGAATGTGGATATGATCATATATGTAAGGAAGACCAACATGATGTCCATGCGTGTTCCTTTAAGTGTGTTCATACATTTAAGTGTATTTATATATACCTGTTAATGTGCATAGGAAGGAAAAAGGTATATTCATAGGCGTGATAATGTGCATTTGTATCTTTCTGTGATACATAAGAATATATGAGAATATGTGTACAGATAGATTTGTATATGTATACATATATGAGGGTATGCATGTGAACATGTATGTAAGAACACACTCAAAGGAGTAACAGCACACTCTAGGTCAGATTCTTCTTCCTTACTTCTCTTCCCACCTCACTTCTAATCCCTTATCTAAGCTCACATTTTCACTGTAGCAGTCCATTGAACAGCCATCCCCACCACTTGGAGGGCTAGAGTTGGAGAGAGGAATTGTGACTTTCTTGTGACCCTGGATGCTCGGTGGTGCTGATTAAACATACCCCATGGAGGAACCGCACCTTGTTCTGATGTGCATGAGGGAATGGTCCATATGGAAGCGGCAACTCTCATCCTCCTCCTCCCTCACCACAACTGTTCAATGTTCCGTGCTGAAATGTTGGGTGTCTGGCCTCTGTCACTTCTCTTCTTATAATGTTTCTTTTCAAAACAGAAATGCGTTTCTTGAAGTAGAGGGGAATTACACATGAGATCTAAGCCCTAAAGAAATATGAAGAAAATATCTTCAAAATCCCTTACATTATGAGGACCCTTACCTCCTAGGATGGTGTCAGTTTCTTTAGTGGAAATCTCAGCATCCTCCTGATGATTCTCATTTTTCTGCCTCTCATTTCCACTTAGCTCTCTGTTATTTCAGTTTGGAAGTGATTCAGAAACCTTCTCAACGTATTCCTTATGGCTGGCGCACTTGGAAAGAGGCACACCTTCCTGCTTAGCACTGTAAGAACCTTCCGTCTTTCTTCTACATTTCTCCTCTATTACACTACTCGGTGGACCCAGCAGCCTTTCCACAGAAAGACCTCGTAATGATGTCAAAGTATAAGTAATTAACAACATCCAGCCCCTCCCTGGCTGTACAGCTTGGCAGTAGAGCTGAGGCTATTGTCACTCTTTGATTCCGATCTCTGATGTATTCTATGACAGCAGTCTTATGGAAGAATATGCTGGATTTCACAGACCTCAGAAGCAGACTGTATTAACTAGCTTTTTATCACCATCGCAAAATGTTTGAGATAGTCAATTCGAAAAGAAAGAAGATTTATTTTTGGCTCACCAGACTGAAGTTTTCAGTTTGTGGTTTATTTTATTTACTGGCTTTGGCAAGGCATAAAGACCACCAAGGCTGGGCTCATAGTGGCAGAGAATCACAGAGCGAAAACAGAAGAATATAGACTTCAAAATCACTTCAAAGTGCTCTCTCCAAATAATCCAAGATCCTTTGAATGGATTTCACCTCTCCTACTGAATAGATTCAAACTATTAAATGTCTCACAGTTTCCCAATTATGCCAAGCTTTTTATTTATTTTTTTTTAACACACATAGGGTTTCTAAGAAAATGTAACTAGATTTTCTCTTTAACCAATATGGATAAAATTTTAACCAGATTCCTGAAATTGAATGATTATTAACAGAGATGTGGAAGCTGAAATGAATTCAGTCAAGTTGTTGAATTTTTTTTTAGTTAGTATGCTTCACTTCATTTTATGAGAAAATATTGGTATTGCGCTAAGCTTTTAAATAACACATATAATTATATCCTCATTAATAGATGCCAAATATTATCATTTAATACATTGCTCCAATTAATTATGTTTTAAAATTGAACATCTAATTTCTAGCAAGTTATATTTAAATAATTATGTCTCATGCTAATGAAATAGAGTGTGCTTCAACATCTTCATAAATGCAAAATAAAATGACCTAGGAAACCAGGCCTGGCTTTCTTCTTTGAATCATTGGCTCCTCTTTCTCTGGTGTCTTCCTCCTTACTTTCTTGCCCCACCAGAGCAATACAGGTCATAGTTTCCAGAACATGGAAAAGCCAATTCTCAGTGAATCCTCCCATATTCCACAGTGCAAGGACTCTGCATATATTATTCCTCATCCAAACTCCCCTTCCCTCACTTCTATGGTTAAAATTCACTTGCTCTTGGGAGTGAGGAAGCCTTTCTCGATTTCCTGGTTAGCTCTCAAAATGCAAGACCCATTACCTTCCTAGAATAGTTCCTGAAATACAAACCTGTCACCTGTCTCTGAGCTTGTATGCCCCGAAATGTACTTCCATATCACTCTGGTGTCTTGTGTAGCTTGAACCTCCAGCATGTGGTGGCAGATGACAGACTCCTCTCTCTCTCTCTCTCTCTCTCTCTCTCTCTCTCTCTCTCTCTCTTTCTCTCTCTCTCTCCCTCTCTTTCTCCTTTTTTTCTAAATTAATGGATAGAGAATAAACTAAGGAAAACTGCCAGAGAGGATCCATGTTTTTCAAATGACTGAATAGAATAAGAAAACTCCTAAGTCTATGAATGTTAGAGCGTTGGGGATTTACATTTGTGTAGTCACACATGATAATGAATAAGAACCAGAATATTTATATCTTCAAATCAAAAGTTAAAGACACACTACAAAGCAATGCCATTGAGTTAAATGAGGTAATTTATTTAAAGTATCCAGCAAATGCCTCTCAGCAGCTCTGAAATACAGTAGATGGATTTTATTGTGCTTCTTATTGTTGCTGTTGCTATGTTGTTCAGTAATTAGGAAATGAACAAAGCTAACTGATAGGACATATGCTAGCCGATAATGCTAAGGCATCTCTTTAACAATGCTATCTTCATTTGCATCAAAAAAGTCTTCAGATAAATTATGATGCATAGCAATGTAATTACAGATAATGCATAAAACAACTTAATACATGATATACTTTGATATAATTCTTATAACGGATTATCATACATTTGCATAGTGATAGTAACTTACTTCTTCATAATTATAGACATTAAATGTTTTATTATGCTTTATATATTTTACTTTTTGTAATAAATAATCACACTTCCTCTTCTAGTGAAATTTAGGTGTTTTTTTTGACTCTTGGTTACTCTTATGCATACCGTTAACTGTTACACACAGAGACCGTCATGCGTTTCCCTAGTATTTGGATATGCAAATAAAGCCCGCATTTATTTTTGCCCATACTGTTCTTCATTAGCCCAGTTCAAGCTGTGCCATTTAACTGTCCTTGAAGGTCAACAGTCATGTTTATAGTAAAATTGATTCTCTCAGTTCATTTCCCATTAATTAAACTACCTTCGAATTGAATGTGAGCTAAACTAAAATTGGATTATGAAGGTTAAGAGAGACAACCTCAGGGGGTTCGAATAACTTCCTCTGAGGCATCTTGTAAAATGACTAGATTTCCTGTCCATAAGATTATACAACGTAGTTGTCATTTCCAAACATCTTGCATCTCTTAAAATGCCATATGTTGATTACCTGCCTGCTTAGCATAAAGTAGTGTCACTCTCTACCTCACAGAATGTTTCCCAAGCCAGAGAGCCCCGTTATTATTTCATTCATGCAGTTATTTCTTGCAGAGGTGTTAATGGAGCTCAGGTCATTGGCCTCTAAGGCTGACAATCACCCCAGTCCATGGTGAGGAAAATTGTCCTGATAAACCAGAGAACATATAGGTAGCAGCAGATGTGTTACTTCTAACTAAACTAGACCAAGACATCTAGAAAATCATGTATTTGTCGCAGAGTCAATAGAGGTGGTGTCATAGCTGGCTCTATGCTCTGGAGCCAAGAGCCAGACTGGTTTTCCTCCGACAACTGAGATCAAAATTCATTGCTCTGTAAACTCTTCTGAATCCCCTGGTGTTTGAGAAGGCGAGGAGATTTGATTTTGGTCTTACAACAAAAAGGCCTGTGTAAAGAATTCTTTTAGTCTGCAACAATAGCAACACTAAATCCTTTTATCTGAAACCTGAGAGCCTGAGTGGAAACATAGAATTTGGAAGACAGTTACCAACATAACAAAATAGTCTTTAAGTAGCTCTCCTGATTTTTTTCTTTTCTTTTTTCATGTGGGTTCTCAAACATCTACACCGTCCTGCAGACTTTGGACTACTATGCACCTTTGCTTTCTCGATCATAACTGTAAACAGTTGGATGCAATTCCAGCTACACTGTTGGAGCTGTGAAGGAAGAAGTAGTATAGACCATAAAATAAAATAGACCGTGGAGTAAAACCAAACACAAATATGTGCCCATGGCAAGGGAAACAGACTCCTGTGGAATTGCCAATTAACTTAGTCTTAGTAAATGATCTTGCAAAGAAATGTCCCTGACTAGCGCTTGTTATGCTTTCAAAAATTAAGGAATGAATTCGCTGAAGGATTCCCCCCACTACTTTGAATTCTGTGTGTTTGCCAAGTAGAAAACAAGAGAGAGATTTGGTTGCCCTAAAGGTGGGTAGAGTGTGTTTTTAGTGAGTTGCAATATGTAGTATTGTTTTGTTTGTATTTCATTTTGAATATTTGTGTGCTTAAGACGAATGATAAAAATATGTGTTGGATGATGGATGCACATTAATGCGAAACCTATCTCTGATCTCTAAGGGGAGGTGGAGTTGAGCAAATGTCCTAAAATCAAATGAGCAATTATTTCTAGACCATAAGATTATGCATTATTTTATGGAGGATATGACATTTGGGCTTGATGTTAAGACATAGGGGAGGTTTCAATTAGCTGTGTTCGTAGGTATTAAATCCCAGGCAGAATCCTTGAGTGCCAAAGTTAGAGAATGAGTGAGGCCCAGAGGGTATTTGAGGAGAGGAGAGACAGACTTATCTTTAATGGAAGAATTATGTTAGAAAGGATAGCATAACATGCAAGAGAAAGTAAATAGCTATCAGATTATAGAAGCTCATTTCTTTTGTATAGGTATATAATGCTAAGTAAAAGATTAAGAAGCAAAATTCTACTAAGGTCAGTGATGGAGAAGGAGGCCAAAGTTTGTAGCATTTCTTGCTCACACCTACAAGGACAAAACATTCTTTATTGTAGATGTTTAGGATAAGGAATGTAGCTTAACTTCAATAAAATTGCTTGTATTAGCATTCTGCTTTGTAAAATAAGTTTTTTTAAACAACCACAATAAGATATGTACATGTAATGTTTTTTTGCATCTACAACATTCTTTCTCTCCCTCGCTCATCTATCTGTGCTAATCGGCATTACATTGCTGTGAGAAAATACCTGAGACGATCGTATTATGAAGAAGAAAGGTGGTTTTTGTTCAAGACTTTAAAGTTGTAGTCTCAGGTTACTAGATCCAATTCCTTGGGCCCGTCCAAGGCAATATCATCCTGGTAACGTGTGGTGAAGACTCTCACTCAGACATTGTAACTCCCAGTAGCTCCTCAGGGAGGAATGGAGTTCCCCACATCCATGGAGTGTGACAGGCCCACTTTTGGGTCTTATACAGGTAACCACAGTTGATGAGAATTCATAAATGGGTGGCCATGTCATATCTAGAAGAAAGCCTTTCACAGCATGCTCCCATCCTCTGGGGATTTGGTTCTTTCTTTCTCTCTCTTTTAATATTCCCTGAGCCTTAAAGGTGATGATATAGGTTATAAGGTTGATATAAATGTCAGAGTAAGAGCCGAACACTCAACGGCCACTGCTTTTTGGCAAGCTTCCCATCATTTGAACCATATGTCTCAGCTCTAAAGATTTAAGTACCTTCTTTAAAATACACATTTCTAACTGCTTATGACCCCTGACCTGATCTTAAACATCTTGCTCACCATTGCTATTGTTCAGTCTGTGCCCACCCCCCCATATTGCCTAGGTAGCTCCCCAAGCTGCATTTTGCTGTGTTCTCATATTCAGTTATTGGCTGCTAATACATGCAGGCATTCTGAGTTTATTGAAGAGAAGGCATCTGTGAAAATGAGAATACCATCCAAATGAAAGGCATTCAAGTCCTTAGCCCAGACACAGTCCCTATGGCAATGAATCCCCCACATTCACTTTATAATCACTCTTTCCTTTTCACTTCTCCATTGTTCCACAAACCCCACCAAAATATTCTAAGACTGTAGATCATTCAATTAAGAGCACATATCTCTCAGGGTACAGTGAAGTTTCTGAAGCTCAAAGTGCTTCCAAAGTTTTCCAATTGAGCAAGTATGAATTGTGAAAATAATGAAAGAAAGAAAATAGATCTCCCCCTGGGATCTTCTTGGATAAGGAAATCTCCACACACAGGCAGATTCATAACGATGTGTATAAATCCCGACACAATTTAGTTTTGTCTTTCACTCCCTCCAAACCCTCTGGGAAAGGATACAAGGAATGCAACAAAGAGGGGGTAGTTCAGGTTAGAATCATTCCCCAGTCCTGCTGCCTCTGCCTGCCAAGGAGAATGGGGGCACATCTTGTAGGGGATATCAGGTCTTCAGAAAGCTGTATTCAATCCTCTTGCATGGACCCAAAGAAACAACACAGGTTTCTAAGAACAGCAGAGGTGAGGGAATAACTGAACCTTTGTAGTCTCAGATTACTGGAAGGATATCTCAGAATCAGAGTTCTACCGCTCCAGCTTAGCACCTCTCTGACCGTATCAGAAATGACTTGGTTAGCAGCCATGTGCTTCCAGGCTACCTTTGAACATTACATCAGACTTCCCGGCCAAAAGTAAATATTCAGGAAATGGAAACTCTTCTCTATACACCAAAACCATACATAAACATCTTAGAAGCCCACATAAAATATACACTTAAAATTGATCATGCTCCTTTGTTTTAATAATGACATTGATGATGAAATGCAAACTATTTTCTTTAGGTTCTGTCAACCAAAATTATATCTAACACCACTCACTACTGCTACTCTCAGGAGAGAAAATGGCAACCACCGGATGCAGTACAGAATTTTCTCAGGTCAAGGGTTGGTTAGGTCACTCCAAACATGGTGTAAGAGTTTTCTGTGGAGCTTTCGATTGACCCTAGATATTTATTTTCAGTTATCTTTCGTCCTTGTGCTTAAATGTGCCCAATGGGTCAGGTTCATTTGAAATGACCAGTCCACTTACATGAGTGTTTCCATCCCTAGGAATATTATTTTCAAGGCTTTTGCGAGTGATTGGGATTCAAAAACTGTGTTAATTAAACCATAAAGGCATATCAAAATAGAAATCTACAAATAAGCTGAAGAATGAGGTTTTTTTTATTAACTTGAGTATTTCTTATTTACATTTCAAATGAGAATGAGTATTTTTATTATGATTATTTATTTGTAATTCTTTGGAGAGAGAGTTATACCTAATCCCAATTGGTCTTGAACTCACTATGTAGCTGAATAAGACCTTAAAAACTCTTGATCACCCTGCCTCAACTTTCCAAATGAGGGATTATAGCCACCCATTACCAAATGCAGATGGGCAATTCATAAGAAGAAAGTGCAGAGCAGTACTTAGATCATCGCTGAGAGCAATAGATTGTGTTTATATGTGGCACAAAGTGAAAAATAAATATTTATAACAGTAAGGGATCCATAGTAAGCAACTACAGCCTGGCACTTAAGGGGACCTGCCAATAAAACTAGGAGTTAGAGAATAAATATACAAATTAATTATATTTTTACTCTTTCTGGAATTAGAAGCCATGCCTAGTTTTTAAGCTTTTATAATTTGTTTTCATTACACTGAGAAACTATTCCTGACTGTTCCTCTTACATAATCCACCCTTAAATGTTGTTTCATTGATATCCCATGACCAAGTTTATTTCTTTGTGGTTTTAAAGTGTATTAAAAAGGAAAATCTTTCTAATATAAAACTGGAGTGGCAAGGCCACTTAGGGTAGAAGGATAGACTTCAGATTGAACACACAGCTGAGTAGTTTCAGCCCACGTGTACTTCTTCCTAGATCCTCTGATTTCTTCTCAGGCAAGAAAATGCTTTCTTCTACCTTGTATAGAGGTAATGAATTCTGCAGGACTGTGGTTCAACTGGACATATCCACAGATTGGATGTCTCTTGTCATCTTTTCCAATCACTGCTGCAAGAAATGTATGAAGTGGCAACGTATCTCAGATGCATTCCATGATGCTCTAGTGTTTTAGCCATCACCCACATTTATCCATAGATTAGATCTGGAAACATTTCACAAGAAAACTCACTGAGAACAGTAGAAGCCAAGCATTGGGAATGGTTGTCTTTTCTCCCAGTAACTATAATAGTAAGAATGGCATCATCTTTATTCATTTCTAAAGTGAGAAATTGGCTTTCCCCAAAAGCTCCACCTCTGCTTAAACAGTGCAAGGTCATCCCAATTGTGATGTAAATACCCACAAGGGCATGGGCTTTGGGTACCTCCATTACCTAATATCACTTGACTCCTTATCTGCAGAGCATAGACATCTATGGACACTTGAACCTAGATCTATTGTGACACCGAGTTTAAGCAAACAATAAAGCAAAAGGAAGTGGCTTAGCCCAGAGGAGCTTTATCAGTTATATTAGATAAATCATTTAAATCTTCTCTGCTGAAACTTCAATGTCTTCTGTGACATCCAAATATGTTTTTTCAGCAGCCTTCTCCAGGGAAGAACATAACAACTGGTTATCTCAAACCCAAAAGTCAGCCCTAAAACATGTATAAGAATAACATGATTGAGACTGTGCAGATTATAATTAGGAATATTTCACACATACAGATATACAAACACATATAAGAAGTAAAAAGAGGCTATGGATTTGAAAGAAAACAAGGAAGGGAATGAAGGAGGGTTGGGGGAGGAGAAGAGAGAAATGATATAATTTCAAAAGTAAAATAAAAAATTAAAAAAGTACTTCTCTCTACAGTAGTTACATAGTGACCTATTGACTGTCATGTACAAGGCATGAGCCGTTTATATATCTTTTCCTTCAGGCTATCGAAGTCTACCATCTTGAAAATAAAAAATATTCAAGCTGAAAAAAAAGTTGAACAATATTTTTTAAACACCTTGCAAGCCTTCTCTCTGTCTCTCTCTGTCTCTCTCTGTCTCTCTGACTCTGACATCTGTTTCTTTGTTCCTGTCTGTCTCTCTATCTGTCTCTCTCTGTCTCTCTCCACTTCTCTGTCTCTCCTCTCTCTCTCTCTCTCTCTCTCTCTCTCTCTCTCTCTTTCTCTCTCTCTCCCTCCCTCCCTCCCTCCCTCTCCTTCTCTCCCTCTCTCTCTCTGTCTCTCTTCCCACCCTTCCAATCTTACTCTCATACATTTCTCATAAACTCATCCTCTTCTGCTCTCTTCTTTTATCTTTTATTTTGACAAATAGTTTGGATCACACTTCCTCAGATGTTCCGGGGAAGCGTCGTGCAGTAAGAAAGATGACAATTACTTTCATGACCTTCCATGTAAGGCTGACAGTTGGCTGTTACTAGATCATCCCGCCACATGACAGAGTCCCTGACTTCTGTTTTGCCCGAGTGATAGTCTCATCATGCATAGTTCTTCTTGCAGCTGGGTAAACTATACATATATATGCATTGATCGAATCACAGGCTATAGGAGTACTTGGCCCTATGTGATTATTATACATCTTCTACTTCATATGTAGCTTCAAGATATTGAAAAGAGAGTTATCTAAACCTCTAAGGTCATTCCTCATTCTGGTTTAAGAACGGTGGCATCTTCCAGGAACTAAGCCACTACCTAAAGACTATACATGGACTGACCCTGGACTCTGACCCCATAGGTAGCAATGAATATCCTAGTAAGAGCACCAGTGGAAGGGGAAGCCCTGGGTCCTGCTAAGACTGAACCCCCAGTGAACTAGACTGGTGGGGGGAGGGCGGCAATGGGGGGAGGGTTGGGAGGGGAACACCCATAAGGAAGGGGAGGGGGGAGGGGGATGTTTGCCCGGATACCGGGAAAGGGAATAACACTCGAAATGTATATAAGTAATACTCAAGTTAATAAAAAAAAAAAGAATGGTGGCATCTGCTCGCAGACCTGTTTGCTAATATTTTAAGTGAACTGAGAAAGAATCCAAGTGGCTGGTAGGGGCTGGTAGGTAGCTAACTATGCTTACTCATTCTTTCTGAAAAGTGCCCGAGGCTTTCTTCTGTGAACTGTAGTACCTCATTCACTTAGTTAACTTTAAAAAGCCAAACAAGGAAATGATACATTATGCCCTTTCTCTAAAAAGTGTTGAATCAGTGGCAGACTGGGTGATAGTGTGAAGAAGCTGATAAACACAAAGCCCTGGGGAACCACGCTAATTGTTCAGGGTGCTGACGGTAATGCGCTCCTGGTGGGAGACGGTGGAGGAAGCCCCTAGTGCATCTTGGAGGAGGCACAGCATTCCCATAGCTCTTATCCTAAGAAAAGGAGAGGATATACAAGAGGGATAGTATGGTGCAGGCAAGCTGTCTAAAACCTCCCCTGACCGGGGAACTAAGACTCTCAGGTGGGAATCAGAGATGCCCTTGCTGTCCTCCACAGACTGAAGGGCAGCCGGAGTTGCATTTCATTAGCAAGAAGCAGTGGAGGCTCGGCATTCTCAGAAGGGAGTTGGGTGATAGGCAGCTGGGGAGAGCATGTTGGAGAAATAAGAGTGTCTGGAATTTTAAAAGTGTTCAGACTCTTGCCTCTCTGTAGGTGGTTGCCTCTCACGGCCTGGCAGACACCCAAGGTTGTGCATTACCTTTGCATTTGAAGAGAAAATAAGTCCACAAAGCTGCGCTTTCTGCAGCATCAACATGAAGGAAAGGAATGCCACAGACTGAGTTTTGTTCACCCTGTTAGCATGCAGAATTGTTTTGCACTGTAGAAAGCTGTCTTTCCCCAACCAAGAAAACAAACAGAACAAAAAGCAGAACTAATTAAGATCGTCATATCTCAATAAATATGTAAATGAAAAATCCAAACAAAGAAATTCTATTTATCACATCATAAAGTTGCAAATTGCTGTACAGGCTGGCTTGGAAGAATTGCGAGCGATAGAGAGTTCTTAATGACTTTGCTTTGAGACTCTGTAAAGTTGCATCCATAGGTTGACGTTTAAGCGGGAAGATGATGTACTTACCAGGATAAGATTATTTTAGTGCCTATTTTTTCAATTGTTATGGAGAGGAGAGGAGAGAAAGAGCAACAACTGTCTTAGTTACCTTTGAGTTGCTCTGATAAAAATATCCTAATAGAAGCATCTTATCATACATGCTAACTTACAGTTCCACAGAACACTATTCTATCTCAACAGGGAATGCAAGTGCATAGAAAGGAAATGTTTGGTGTCTGGTATTGGATGCTGGCTGGTCACATTGCATCCACACACGGGGCAGAGAGGGATTGTAGCATGGCTATTAAAGCTTCAGAGTCTACTCCCACAGAACCACTTTTTATAGTGAATTCCACCTCCTAAAGCAGCTGTTCTCAAGCCCTGGGTTCACATATCAGATATCTTGCATATCAGATTTTTACATTGAATATTTACATAACAGTTATTTACATAACTGTTGCAAAATTGCAGTTGAGAAGTAGCAACAAAATTATTTTATGGTTTGTGGTCACCCCAACATGATGGACTGTATGTACAAAAGTGTCACAGCATTAGTAAGGTTGAACATCCCTGTCCTTAGCTTTCCCAAGCAGCACAATCAGCTGCAGACCAACTATTTAAACATGCAAGCTGATCAAGCCATTTTACATTCAAACAAGAGTGGTAACTAACTGTGAGGTCTTGTTCTATGACGTTTGCCTCTGGATTTTCAATTTATGAAAGGACGTAAGACTGCTATTTTACAGATAAATCCAATGAGACTCACAGAAGGTAAATTCTTATTTTACGCTTCATGCTGATAGCCAAAATTCAAACCCCAGGTTGAGTGACTGGTTCCAAGTTCCTATCTTGTTATTAATTTATACTGTTCTCCTGTGTCACAAGACTCCTCAGCAACACCCAAAGTAACATTTGGGTGCATGCCTAGAAGACATCAAAACAATCAGTTGAAAAATGAAGACACGAGAGTCATTTGGAGGTGTCGTCTCTATATAGCTTCCACATCCTGGTGTTAAAATGCACTCTCTCTGTGGAACTACATTTCGAGATTTCTGCATCATATTATTTCCTTTTATTTATTCTCAAGCATATTTAATCCTTTCTTTTTGAATTTATAATATTTGAAAAAGGAAAAAGGAAAGAAAGAGAAAGAAGACAGAAGCTAGATAGCACTCAAATACTGCTGAAGATACATGCATTTTGTGTTAAAGGAGTAGAGTCCCAAGCTCCAGAGAGAGAGAGAGAGAGAGAGAGAGACAGAGAGACAGAGAGAGAGACAGAGAGACAGAGAGACAGAGAGACAGAGAGACAGAGAGACAGAGAGACAGAGAGACAGAGAGACAGAGAGACAGAGAGACAGAGAGAACAACAGAGATAGATTGATATACACATGCCAACGCTGGTAGTTTTATTTTAAATGCTGTCCTCTGCTTTTAGCCTTATAGAATGTTGCCTTTGGAAGTCTCTCTCTGGATACCAGGACTGCGTTTTCTATCTAGTATGCTAGACTAACATCAGGAGGGAGACTATAAGGATGGATGGAGTATTATTTAGAATGAGCAAATAGTTAATGAGGTAGAGGTAGTTAAATGCCCGTTAATACTTCTCACTTCCTTGGCCTAGCACACAAGGACAGTGATGTTTACACCCTTGCAAGGAGCAGAAGATCAGTTTGCTTAGAACCCCTTACTACCACTGGCAGCCATAAGGCAAACTGATAAGTGACTTTTCAAAGATCAGTTAAAGCAAATATTTGAGCCTTGGGTGGCTGGAAGGAGAGTCTTGCTGATGTTCCCAAAAAGATATCGAAACAAGATGACTTGTAAGTTTTGCTGTTCGCATGAGAAAAGCTAGAAGAAATGCCAGAAATGATTGTATTGTATTTTTGTAGCTCTGAGTAAGTTTATTTATAAGAAATTAAAAAAAAGTGGACAGAGTGGTATCAGGACATGTACAACTACTCTGCACAGGACAGCACAGTTGTGGGGGTTAATTCCTGGCTGTGGCCTTTCTTTCCCTCTCCTTTCCAGTGCCCTGCCTCTCCCTTCCATCCCATTCCTCCCCTCTTTATTGCCTCTATCTTCTTATTCTTTCTACATTTTCCTCCTTTTACTTCCAGAAGAAGACTCATCAAAACTTTTCTGACTATATCTTCCATTTTTGAAATCTGTATTACTTCTGGTGGCCTGGACTTTCTCAAGTTCTTCCTTGTTCCCATGTGCAACTCCTTAGTAAAAGCCAGCAAACGAGCAAATGCAAACAAGCAAGCTTTTGTATTTGGGGGATTTTAGTCTGTGTGGGTTTCATTGTGTAAACCAACTTGGTTGTCATAAAGTGATTTGGGCAGACCTTGCTGTCTGCCTTTCTGGCTTTACATGAAATCAAGGTGCACTCTTCACTTTGAAAGCCATACTTTTATGTTTCCATGCAAACATCCTTTCTGTTTTCGCCTGCCATGAGCTTTTCACATCCACCTCTCTCAGATCCAGGCAGACTGGTGGGCAGAAAGAAGGTTCGGAGTTGCATAGGTGAGTGGGTTGATAAATGCGGAAGACTGCACTTTGGTCTGAATCAGGCAGTTTAGATTCCTTCCATCCATGTGCCCTTTTGATCAGTAACTTACGTTTTCTGTATATCATGCTTTCATTTTTTTTAATCTTTAAATTGTGTATTTTAGCATTGCTAACTTTCACTTTCATGTTTAAAATTTCCACACAATATTTAAATTCTAATTGTATTTACTTCATTTGCTTTTTAAATTTATTTATTTTTATTAATTATTTTTTATTTATCTTGCAAATGTTGTTCCAGATCCTCTCTCCGTAAGCACCCCACCCTAGGGCCCCTCCCCTTTGCCTCTGAAAGGGTGCTTCCGCACCCACCCACCTACTTCCACCTCACCCCTTTAGCATCCCCTTCTCTGGAGTACCAAGCTTCCACAGGACAAAGTACACCCCCTCCCATTGAGGCCAGATGATGATGTAACAGAGGCTCTGATGATATGTAACATGAGTCATAGACCAGCTTATATATGCTCTTTGGTTAGTAGTTTAGTCCCTGGGAGGTCTGAGGAGTCCGGTTAGTTGATACTGTTGTTCTTCTTACAGTGTTGCAATCCCCTTCAGCTCCTTCAGTTCTTCCCCTATTTCCTCCAGAGTGGTTTCCAGGCTCAGTCCAAAGATTGGCTGTAAGTGTCTGCATCTGTTTCAGTCAGGTTCTGACAAAGCATCTCAGAACACAGCCATTCCTGTCTACAAGCACGTGGCATCAGCAAGAGTGTTAGGATTTGGTGCCTGGGCATGGGATGGATCCCAAGTTGAGGTGGTCTCTGGCTGCCTTTTCCTTAAGTCTCTGCTCCATTTTTGTCTTTGTATTTCCTTATACAGGAACAATTCTGTACCAAAATTTTTGAGATGGGTGGGTGGCCTCATCCTTCAACAGGGGCCATGTCTATCTACTGGAGATGGTCTCTTCAGCTTCCCTCTTCCCACTGTTGGGCATTTCAGCTAATGTCACCCCCAATGTGTCCTGGAAACCTCTTACATCCCTAATTTGCCCTATCCTCACCCTACACTGCTGCATATTTCTATTCATTCTCCTGAACCTTCGGATTTCTCTCTCATTTTCCCCCATACTTGATCCTGCTCCCTTTCCCCTCCTTGTGGTCTCTCCTTCCCAGATCCCTTCCTCCTTTTATCTCCAGAGATTATTTTCTTACCCTTCTGAGTAGGACTGAAGCATTCACACTTTGGCCTTCCTTATTCTTGGGTTTTATATGATCAGTGAGTTACATGATGGATATTCTGAGCTTTTTTTCTTTTTCTTTCTTTTTTTTTTTTTTTGGCTAATATCCACTTTCTGGTTAATTTGTTTCTGAGGCAAAAACATTCCAACTTTGCCTTTCTTATATCCCATCATATACCTGTGATACAACAGTAAATTATAGCTTTATCAGTATGCTTGTTACTCCTTCTAGTCCCTGAATCATAGACAAGGAGTTAGAATTCCTAATAAAATCCTCCTGGTCAATCCCAACAATATGCTACTGTGATGGTTTGAGTAGCGATGACCCCCATAGACTCATGTATTTGAATGCTTAGGTAATGGCATTAGGAGGCACAGACTTGTTAGAGTAGGCACAGCTTTATTGGGTGAAGTGTGTCAATGGAGGTGGAGTTTGATGTTTCAAATGTTCAATCCAGGCCCAGTGTCTCTTCCTTTCTGCTACCTGTGGATCTGGATGTAGAACTCTGAAGTTCCTCCTACAGCCTCATGTCTGCCAGTGGGCCACCATGCTTCCAACCATGACAGTAATGGATTAATCTTTCAACCATAAGCCATCCTAATGAATTTTTTTAAGTGTTGCTGTGGTCATGGTATCTTTTTACAGCAATGGAACCTGGACTGACAGCTACTGTCTTTCATAGCAGTTTAGTATACCAGATAACTAGGGAAATATGTGTGTGTTCTTGGTCTCACCTCTGATTACTCACATTTTTATGTATTTTGGAACTGTTCATGCTTTGACAGTAAGGTATTTCCTTACTGTTTGCTAATGGCATTGAAATAGTTCATGTACTTTCTTTTTACTATTTATGGAGAGTTTATGCATGGAAACAGAAGACATAATTTACCTCTAACTGAAACCAGAAGCTTTTGTCCACACATTCGTTCTGAACGGACCCCTTAGTACACAAAACACATTTCTCTGAAACACATTCTCATATCTGGCTTCCTAGATCTATGTCAACCTCACAAATTCTTATGATTGTATACATTTCAACCAACTTTTCAAATATAATATTTACTTTTTCTGTTATTTAACTTTTTATGGATTCTTTGTAAAATCCACATCTTGTACCCCAACCCAACTCATTTCCTTGTCCTCTCATACCCACCCTCTGTCCTTATAACCTACTCTGAAAAAAATAAAAGAAATCCATTGTGGAGTCTGTATGTCCCACAGTATGCCCTTTCTCCCACATGTCTCTGCTTGCAATATTTATTGCAATGAGTCATTGGTCTGATTCAAGTCCTCTGGCTTTTGCTGCACTATCAATACTAGATCCTCACTGGGACTCCTCTCAAATATCCTGTGGTTGCTGTGTGTATTGGAGATCCTGCAGTTTTGGATCTGTATGACCAGAGCCTCCTAAATTCTACCAGTTCATTGAAGGGGTAGGTGTGGTGGACCAACTCAAAGCCTTAGATCTGGGCCTGGGTGGTATCCATGCTCTTCGGCCACACCACTAGGGCAAGTTCTCCAGCATTTTCCTGGCTAACTTATCCAATGCCACAGCAGGCAAGGGATGAGAGCCAGATCATCAGGTCTCATGCCCTCTGGGCCAGCTTACCTGCAACCAAGCCACCTGGGCCAGGTCTATTAGGTCTCTTAAGGTCTGCAGCAGGTGACAGGCTAAAAACGCTCTGCAACGTTCATGATCCTGTGGTCAGCTCACCTGCTTGCTGTAGGTGCTGAGGAACAAGGTGGGGGTAAGGGCATCTCTTCCAACCCATGCCATCACATGGACAAGTGCTGCAGGGCCACTAAATCAAACACACACACACACACACACACACACACACACACACACAATACATATGTTTATATACACACACACACACACACACACACACATAGGCTTACTATGAATAAAATCTTTTCTTTTAAAATTGTCTTAACTATTCAATGTTCAAATATCAATATTATCCACCCATACTCACCCAAATGTGTATAGTGATCTAAGTTGTCTTTTGTTGTTCTAAAATGCTCTTTTAATTGTTTATAAAAACATGATCATCGCATTTGAAATAATAGTTATGATTCTTATACATTTAAGTATTCTGTGTTTTAAAAACAGTTATGAAATGTGTTTTTTTGTGTGTGTGCAAAGTTCACATGTGAGGAACAAAGGATAGATTGTGTCAATTCTCCCATACCTGTTGGTTATAGGGATCTGGCTGTGGTTGTCAGATTGGATGCAAAAACCTTTACCTACCTACAAAACTGTCTGATCAGCATTAACTACCCTCGTTTTATTTGACAATTTTTATGAAATTGAATACTCAGGAGAAAATTACTATTGTTGCTTTGACAAGTGACTATTGAGGTTGAATTTAATTTGATTGCTGTGATGTTTCATAATTATTCTATTACATATGGTGGTGGCCATTGGTATTTTGATTGAATTAAACGTCCGGTTTAATCGTAGGAAATTGACAACTTCACTGATTGTCTCTTCACCGTGATTGATGTTTCCTTCGTCTTTGAGGGGATCAAAATTTTATCCTTAGGTATTTTTTCCTCTAGCAATGCAGTATCTAATCAAGGTCGTCTTTAATCCTTCTACCTTTGTTTCACACAAAATTCTTCCAAAAGTATGATTCCCTTTGTCACACCCCTACTGCCAAGCTTTCTTACATCTTAGCACTTAAAACAATGATTCTCATCCAGAAGTGTGTTGCTCAGACAGAGAGCGTTTGGCAACATTGGATGTAATTTAGGGTTGTTAGTAAGGGTAAATGAGTCAGGAGTGCTGTTGTCGGCTAATGGGTAGAGACCCTTCCTTGCAAAGTAAGGGAAGAATCCTTACTTAGGTAAAAAATGACCTGTTGCTCAGGGTGAAAAGCCTACATCAGAGAAGCAGGCTGTGAACTGTTTTCTCTGTCTTCAGTTATCCTCTGGCCAGTGTTAGGAAGAAAACTGCTTAAGACTTGCAACCCCATAAGAACAACATTGCCAACCAACCAGAGCTCCCAGGAACTAAACAACTACCGAAAGACTATACATGGACTGACCCAGGGCTGCAACTGCATATGTAGCAGAGAATAGCCTTGTTGGGACACCAGTGGAAGGGGAAGCCCTTGATCCTGCCAGGGTTGGACCCCCAGTGAAGGGCAATGTCCAGGGGGAGAGCACTAAGGGAGGTGAGTGGGGGTAACACCCATATGGGGGAGAGGGAGGGGTTGGGGAGCTTATGGACAGGAACCGGAGAAAGGGAATAACCTTAGAAATGTAAGTAAAGAAATATATCTAATTAAAAAAATAATAGAAAGGGAAGGAAAAAATAAACAAACAGACCTGCAGATTTTATATGAGAGTCCAAAACTCAGGATGTTTGTGTGTGTGTGTATGTGTGTATGTGTGTGTGTGTGTGTGTGTGAGAGAGAGAGAGAGAGAGAGAGAGAGAGAGAGAGAGAGAGAGAGGAGAAGTGGGGGAGGGCAGGGGGAGGGAGGGAGAGGAGAGTGGGAGGGTTAGAGGGAGAGGGAGACGGAGGGTGAGACGGAGACAGAGAAAGGAATGACATGAATGATCAAGCCATCAAATGCTTTATGAGTTGAATTTTGTGGGCTAAATTGGATTGCTATTGATAGGAGTCAGGGGAGAGAGGAGAAGGACATGAAAGACAGATGGCACCATGTTTTCTAAAGGCTGAAGAGAGGGCTTTCCTGTCAGGATAGGAAAGAATTAATTATACATCACAATATAATATGAGTGATGTTAACATGTTAATTTTGATAGAATCTTAGTGTTAAAAGGCCAAGTTGAAAACTGATATAACTATGGTCTCTACCAGGAAAGCATGGAAACACTAAAGGCTTTCTTTGGTTTAGTTTTGTTCCGGTTGTTGTCCATTCTTCTCTACTCATTTAAAAACTTCACATGATGCTTTAAAGACATTGCCTTACCTAACCCTTACCATATTTCTTCATGGTAAATAAAACTGTTGGTCCTGCTTTCAACCAGAATCTGTGTAAAAGTACATTATATTGCATAGGTACTAAGCACAGGTTTTTTTTCCCTTGTCATTATTCTCTGTAAAACACACTGCAACAACCATTTACATATCATCTACATGATATTAATTATAAGTAATTATGAGATGATTTAAAGTATATGGAAATATATGCATAGGTTATATGCAAATCCCTTGCTTTTTTTTAATACATAAGAGAGTTGAAACTCCAGATATTTAATATCTTCCAGAAACACTAGTTCCAGGGAAAATGCTTATAATACGATTTTTCCCCTTAAATATTAGAAAACTGAGCTGGAAATTTTCAGGTAAGTTCTTTGAGTAGCTCGATCCCTTACTTAGCGTTATGTGTAATTTAGCAACTGATCACTATTTAGCTGCTATCAATGATGATTTGTGCTACTATTATTAGTTATTTAAGTGGAATCCACTAATAAGGGCTCTGAATGCAGTGCTGAAAGGAATAATTTCAAGCAAGATTTGGCTCTTTCTGCTGAGCTGACTGACTGCAAGAAGCCATCCTCCCATTCTGAAACAGTGGAAGAGCCTTCAGCAGGTGGTAGCACTTAGCCATCCCTAAATTACCAAGATTGGTTTGAAAATTTACATACAGAGCTGAGGTGTTGTTCAGCAGATATTGAATATTTTCTGTATTTTAGATTTTCTTTTGATTCTATTCTGGTGGAGGCTGAGAGAACTAGAATATTTTCAAATGCATGAGTTATTGA
The DNA here is from genome assembly GCF_021556685.1 of Rattus norvegicus. NCBI lineage: Eukaryota > Metazoa > Chordata > Mammalia > Rodentia > Muridae > Rattus > Rattus norvegicus. The sequence continues at coordinate 143,424,976 of NC_141534.1, forward strand.
CATATTCCAACATTTGTGAGTAGCAAACTACATCTTATATTTGGTTCACCTCCTTTACCAGTACCATAAAGGATTTTCAATGACCTTATTAGCCTTTAAGCTTTATACTGTCCAAAGTATTTTGGATAAAGGGGAGAGAGAGAGAGAGAGAGAGAGAGAGAGAGAGAGAGAGAGAGAGAGAGAGAGAGAGAGAGAAGCAGACTGAACAAGGCATAAGGAGCAAGCCAGTAAGCAGCATCCCTCCATGGCCTCTGCATCAGCTACAGACTTCAGGTTCCTGCCCTCTGTGGAGGCCTTTCCTGGCTTCCTTCAATGATGGACTATGGTGTAGAAATATAAGCCATATAAGCCCTTTCCTCCCCAAATTGATCTTTTGTCTTGGTGGTTTGTTACAGTAATAGAAACCCTAACTGAGTTATGTAAAAAAAGCAAATTCTTTAAGAAAAAACATAAAACAAAACACACACACACACACACAATACCCCCCCCCCAAAAAGCAAGCAAACAAAAAAGAACAACAACAACAACAACAAAAACTAATGGAAGGAGGGAAGGAAAGAAAGAAATCACCTTCCCCACCTCATCAGTTACAAAGGAATTAAAGGAATTATAGTTATGGAAAATAAAACAACAACACTCAATAAAATTGCCAAGAGCAACTTGTATAAATATAACTACTTACTTAACTTGATTGATTGCCCACGACTACACATTTTTCTTCATATAGAAAATGCTTCCAGTGTTTAAGAAAACTTAAAATTTTTTTTCAAGAATGGCTGCACATTCTTACTAGCAATATTTTATGAGTCTAGTTGATATCCTCTTTGCTATTTCATATTATGGCTATTTTTAATTTTTCTCTTAATAATCTTAATTTTCATTTTATCATAGTCTTTTCCTAATGATGGCTATTGATGAATATCTTATGACATCCATATTTCATAAATACATTTTTATAATCATTTTGAGAGCCCTTACGAATTCTAAATGTGACTTCTTTATTACATGTGTGTTCTGAATAATTTCTTACTTTAATTAGATTGTATTTTTCATCTTCTTAATGAGCTCTTACACAATAACGTTTTATTTCTGATGAAGTACAATTTATCAGTTGTTTTTCTCTTACAGATCATATTTTATGTCATTTCTAAGAATTCTTTGTCTAGACTCATCTCATTTACTGTTTTCTAGATATTTATGCTCTGAAAACTATGCAGCTTTGGATTTTACATTTGAACCTAAAATCCATTCTGAATTAAATTTGTATAAAATCTAAAGTTTATGGAAGATTGTATTTACATTTTGTTGAGAGGCATTCAGTTGCTTTAAAACGGGCAATTTTCATCTATTCACTAACTTTCATTTTTGTAAAATTGCAATCAATGGGCTTTATTCATGTGCATCTCCATCTGTGTTCTCTGCCCTCTATTGGTCTTGTCTGTCACTCTTCCAATTCTGAACTGGCTTGAGCACAGTCACTCCATATACCTAGAAATGGAATGGTAGGCTGGGGTTATAACTCACTTGGTACAGCACTTGCAGAAAATACACAACACTCCATATCTGCTCTATAGCACCACATCCTCCTGGTGTGATAGCTTATAGCTATGATTCTAGCACCCTGGAGGATGGTTGGGAGGGAGGGGGGTCTGTTGGACGAGTATGAATTCAAGTCACCACATACTAAGTCCAGTGCTACCCTTGTATATGACTTCCTATCTTAAAACATTGACTGAAAAAATGATGTAGTGACCATTCCCACTTTAGTCTTGTTTTCAAAATCATCTGAGCTATTTCATGTTCATTTTCCTTTCCATGTAAATCATAATCCTAGAGTGATCTCAGTTTTCAGTCTTTACTACACTGAGTTCTTGAAGCCATTTCTGCTTTGTCCACTCATTTTAACATCTTTCCTTTGTGTGATCAGCTCCCTAAGGCTGTTTCTAGGGTATGTAACTCTGGCATCTGCTTTGTTAGATGAATACCCAGGTACTTCATTTTTGTCTAGTCATTATGAATAAATTATGGCTATGATAGCAATCTGTTACTGTGTAGAAATGCAGCTGAGTTTTGCATGTCCACATTCTTCTTGCCTCACAGTTGGAGGTTTTGGAGCTTTGATTATTTTTGACACATTCCCAAAAGTACAGTTTATTTTTCTGATTTACCTGTGCATATATTTTTTATTCTTCTCGTACATTCCTCACCAAGACTTCCAGTAGAATAGAAATGATGAAATAAATGCTCAGTCCAATGGTTGAATGTGAACATCCACATCTGTACTGGTTGAATTTTTTATAATTAATCATTTTATTCATTTATATTTCAAATGATATCCCCCTTCTTGGTTACTTATCCATCAAGCCCCCAATCCTCTACACTCTTATCCCTCTCCTTTTGACCTCTATGTTTTATTTTGTTTTGTTTTAATGTAGGCTTGTTTTCACTGTACAACTCAAAGTTGTCTAGAACTCATGGCAACCCTCCTGCCTCAGTCTTTTAACTACTGTGATTCAAAGTATGATGTACCACACTGTGTTGGGTTTTAAGCATTCACTGCTCCATATTTTTCTCTTGATAGAACTTTCTCTGTGTCTAACTGATTTTCATTCACGTTCGTTTTACATGCTTTTTAACATATGATTTTCTTGCCCTTAAATCATCCTCCTTAGTTTGTTTACCTATGTAAGTGTGGGCGAAAGAAGTTGCTGTGGCTTGTCTTCGAAATCTACATCTAGCTGTTATGGGCTATGTGTGGAGAAAAAATGGTTACTCTAGCAAAGTCAGCCATACACATTTGTTTCTGTGTGTATGAGAAAGGCACCAGGAGACTGTTTAAGAAAGTACACTGCTTCATGTTATCTTATTACCTTTATAGAGTTTACATTCACTGTGCAGATGTATTTTTCTATAATAGCTGCTACTTCGGAATGTTTAAATTGTACATATCATTACACAGAAAACTATCTGTTTTCATGTCATTAATAACCAGTGATATAATAATTGTGTCATATATCATATCTACAAAATTTTAGAGACCAGAAATTTTCAAAAAGCAATTTAAGGAAATAACTAAATAGAATTGTTTGCAACAAGGGTTTTCAAAGTATCTCTCACATACATTTTCAGCTTGGCAGTCTTTTGTTTTGCTGAATTCTTGTACATTCTATTATATATTCTGTAGAAAAAGGTAAATATGAGTTTGTCAAGGTAGGAACTCAATTTTAATCACAATTAAATAGTTCAGTCCTCATCTAATACAAATTTAGCAACTGTCAGAGATAAATACTTAGAGAGGAATTTTTCAGTAAAGGAAAATTTTATCAAAATGGTCTCCTTGTAAAAGTTAAGATGGATGCCTTAATGAAAACATGTTTTAATTGCTTGGATTTTGAGACTTTAGAAGATTATAAATATAAGGAATTGCTTGATTGAGTAAAACATTGGCGAGACTTCAAGTCTGAGGTATGTGGAGGATCACAGCATGAACAATTTATCAACTAGGCTCTGGTGGAAGGCCACAAGTTTGTGATTGCCTGGAGCAGACTCTTCCACTAGAACAGGGCTTTTGAGAGTAAACTGACCATGTTTACTCCTGAAATGAACCCTGTTTGAAAGTTCTTTCCACTAAACCTGTTGATATTCATATTCCATTTAGGAGCAATGGAGAGTTGCTGCAAGGTACTAAAATTGAAAATGACAAACATTCTAGAGAGATTCCTAGCAGCACCCATTTATCTGCAACAATTATTGCGGTAGTGTGGTGGGGAGCAACATATTTAAATGCATACTTTTCTTTTATTCTATGTTTTAGTATCTTCTTAATATCCATGGCCGAGAAATGGAATTGATATTTGTTAACTGATACTCTTTCTCAAGAACATACAATATCTGTGTCCAGAATTCAACTCATCTACTGAGTTCTTTTTATGAGATTAGGGCTTTCTCCAAGTCCCATGGTCAGGATTTGAAATCAGGCTCTTGATCTTGGACTGCACCAAGGTAACAGGAGAGTTTCAGACACTCAGGATTCTTGCTGAATAAAGTCAGTCTATCTACCGCTAGGTAGCTTTTACTTTCCTTTATTCAATGACTTTATTACTCACAATTCAGTCTGTAAAATATAATGGCCGTTTAATGTCATGGGACTGTGCAAACAAGGTTTGTATTTCTCTCCCCTGTTCTCCATTTGCAACTCAACAGACTTTCAGTTTATGGAACAGAGCATGCGGAGAGCACTGGGGAGCTGCTGTCCATCAGTAAACAATTAAGAAGCTGGCCTGATTCATTTCTGGAGCTAATGTGTAACCGTGCCTCTGATTACCCATTTCCATTGTTTATGGAGAAGCAGGTGGATGAACAGCACTGCCTGATTTATGAAGTACTTGCCTTCTATAAATCACAAAGTAGAAACCCGGCATGCTGCTAATCCTAATTGGTTAAGTCCTAAGTAGGGAGTGATTAGAAAGTCTTCAGGTATCTCATGCAAATGAGGGAGATATATGGCTCCTTGGGAGGAAATTCCCTCTGTTCACAATATGCAGTCAGCCTTTAGTCCATTGCAACCACTCTCTCTTGTCTCTTGCTGTTCAGCCACTGTTGACCCTTCAGTTTTAATAAATTAGAGAGAGGGGGATATGGAGGAGTATAAGCACAGAAAAAAACAGAATGTTGCTTTCCTGCATACTCATTTATTAATTTCAATCTGGGTTAATTTCTGTTTCCAATAAACTATTCATCATAATGCAGGAGAGCTCTGTGAGACCCACAGTGTGAGGTGGTAGATTGGAGACTATTATGTCTTGGACTTCTCTCTACTTTGATCCAATCCCACGCTGTCCTGGGAGAGTATATAATAGCATTCTCAGATATTCAGTGACAAACTTCTGGTTGTGATCACAGGAAGCTTAACCTGTGTTGAGTGTGCTGCATATGCCATGCTCTCTACATCCTTTAGATGGAGATTTAATCATTGAAAAGAAGTGCCGATTTAGTTAGCAGAGAAAGAGAGGAATCTAAGGTTCGAATGGCGTCCTACTAACTCTCAAGAGAGGAATGGAAGATAAAAGGGTTTGAGTGTGAAAACCAGTGAAAACCACTAAAGGGAAGGATGAGTCTTGAACTCACAGTATGGAGGAGAAAGGAGCTCATGATTCCCCCACCTTTCTTGAGGTTCTTCTGGAAGTTGATGGCTGTGGTGAGAGGAAGAGTCAGCTTTTGTGGGGACTATGGTCTCTCTTACATTCCCCATTGCTCCAGGGAGAATCCCAAATCCTAGCATATACAGGCAGCACTAATTGGTCTTAGTGGGTTATTAAGAAATAAAATACAGAGTTAAGAGGTGTATGTGGTTTAGCAGGGTGTCTTGGAGGAGTTGAACAGGGTAGTGAGAAATTTTCAAAGAATAAATTACAGCAAATCTCAAAACGGGGATTGGCTGCCTTACTGTTACTTATTGGAAGTTTTCTCCTTCTGGCTAACTTTTCTTTTCCCTCCTCCTTCCATTCTCTACCACCCTGTGTCTATTTCCCTTTCCCTATATTCTTTTCCCTCCTCTGCTCTCTCATTCTTCTCTTTGCTGGGGGAGATAAACTACAGGTGCAGTAGTAGCAGCAGCAGCAACAGCAGCAACAACAGTAGAACCTCTGAAGTAAATGACGAGCCACCTTGCATGGAGGAAATCGACTACTGTGCAGACAGCAGCTCAGACTCAGAGCAGAACTTCACTGAGCTGGACCAGCAGATCCAAGAATGTGCCTTTAACAAGGATGAAGAAGAGGAGAAGGAGGAAGGGACAGGGCGGAGGAGAAGATCTGTCCCCTAGTCTTGAAGTTCAGTGCTATCTCTGGGTCTCTAGCCATTGGACTAGCTATAACATGGCTTTTTCCTCATTAAATATATAGCACCTAAGCCAGTAGAAAACCAGTCTGTGTGTCGTTCTAGCTTTACCATCCTTAGACACTAGTTATGCCATAATTTTAAGATTTTATTTATACAGCATGCTGTCATTACACTTAAAATTGGGTGGTATATTCATGTTTGCAATGGGTCTTCTTTGCCCTGACCTCAGCTCTCCACCAGTCATTGACCTGACACAGAAGGAGACTATAAACAGAGAAGAGGGCTTTCTTCTTGGATTCTCAGAAGGTATCCTAAGCAGTTAAGTTGCTCCAAATATGAATGTTTTCCCAGGACCATAGCATCTGAGCTTGCAGCACAAACACCAAGCCTGCTAAGATCCTGAAAGGCTTGGTATTTCTTCAAGTCCTGGGTGAACCAACATAGAAGCCTGTGAAAGCAAGTCACAGCAAGTCTTGTCTTCAATGTTCTCTAAGTGTACATTTTACAGAGGCTGCACTATCTTCTGTGGTAAAGAACATGATGACTGGTTTTCACAAATTTTAAGCTTGTACCTCTTAAGCCATTTAAACACACACCGGAGATACAAGATGTGCTGGGAAATCCATTCATTATAGAGTCAGAGAGACAGATGTGGTTCATATCTGGCAATGGCTTGTTCTGAAAATTTAAGCAAGTACTTAAATCTCCATGAACTTCAGGGTTTGAATATGTACCTTGGGAATGGGAACATCTATATCACGAAGTTATTGTAAAGATGAAATGAGATCATATATGAAAGTGTGCAACTTGGCACCTACTACATGCTAACACTATCTCACAGCACATTCCCCAACCAGAACAGAGTACTCAAAGTGAGTATTTGCACAGTTTTGAGCCAACCCACTCTTGGGCCTGGGGTCACATGTTGGCAATGCATTCCTTGCTAGAAGAGATTCCTTTATTGCAAAGAAAGACACAGAGGAGAAGAGCAGAGACTTAACATAGAGCAAAATAACAAAGGACCTTTCAGCAAAGAGAGGGGCAGAGCTTTGAAACTGAACTGTGAAATGAGCAAGACGAGTGAGCGAAAGCCTGAGAAACCTTGGGGATGCAGATACACCTGGAAGAGGGGATGGGTAGTGTAAGCGACACTCACTGTACACATGTTCTTCATATTTAGTTGGGATTAGATTTGACTATGAGAGAGGGAAATTAAAAAATAGTGGGAGATTTCAGAAATAACTTTTCCTTCGTGTGGAACTCCATATGGGACGAATATTTGGAGCTGGTGTTATATAGCTGCTTACCCAGTATTGGCTACTTCTTCAGATACCCAACTCTGTGAGGTGTGAGTTCTACTCTTAATCTAGGATGGCTGCAGCAGCATCTGTCTTTGCACCTGCATTCCATACCTCAGCAGCAGCAGCAGCAGCAACAGCAGCAGCAGCAGCAACAACAACAACAACAACAACAACAAACAACAACAAAAAACACACAAAAACAAAACAAAACAAAAGATAGAAGTTGTTTTCCAACCCTAAAAAATTTACACACAGCATTTTTTGCTTAACCCGAGCCAGACTATGAGGGAGATTGAAAACTGTGTAAGAGATAGTCTCTGACTTTTGAATATTAATACAAAAGAAACAGATAATACTGCATGTATAGTGATGACTGACAAAGGTGTATTTCCTGAGCTGTTCACTGCTTGCAGGTAGTTTTTTAAACATTGAAATGGTTACAGAGAAACTCCATGAAAGGTACAGGGAGGGACAGGACTCTGCCACATTTTAGCACCAAGGTTTAGAAGAAAGGCATGCCCATTGCAGTTTAGAGAACTCAGAGCATTGATAGTCTTTCCCATTCACGCCTCTTTTTCAAATTCTTGCTACATCTCAGAAAATCCATCCTTTTTATTAAGAAATTCAGTGTTCTGTAACATGTGCGTAAAGTTGAAGGGGAAAAAAATCGAAAGACAATACAAAGCCCAGACCTGTAGCACCTTGTAACCTCTCCTGTGTTCACCATCCTACCTTCCTGCCCTCAAAAAGAAGATCAGAAAATTGCGTCTGGATTTTCATTGACTGTAGGAGTCAAAGACATAATCCTGTTGAAATATAAACCACCAAAAGGGCAAGGCAAAGAGTGAAACCTGCCAGGAATTAGCACCCCAGTCTTAATATTTCAGGGTTTAGTGTCTAGTCATCTAACTGAATTTTAAGTGAGAAGAACAAAGTTAGCTTTTCCAAGAAGAATTTAGAAAAGTCACTAATATGGAATATTCACTGATCCATCTGTGCAGAGATATATGAAATACCTACTATGTGCTATGTATTCCACTGAGCTCTATGAAATACCTACTATGTGCTATGTATTTCACTGAGCTCTATGAATGCAGATGGAAGCAACTGTGTCTTCATGTTCAAAACTCTTCTAAGATGTGTTAGCAATAAACATTTTATGTTATTATGATGATATAAACATTTCATTTTATTATGGTGGTATGGGTCATGATGAAATTATATAAAGGATAATATGAAAAGTATTGACTCTTATGTGAATATTTATATCGGTAAAATTTTGTCAAAAGAAGATAATAACTACAGTTACTATTAAAAGGCATTCATGAGTTCTTGGGCATTAGAAAAAAAAACGTGCTAAGAAATGGAAAGTATGTGTTCAAAGGCCGCAGGTGAGGTTATAGTTTGGAATAAAATGATCAACATGGCTTATTTTATATTTGTTAATTAGGAAAGGAGGAACAATGAAAGGATTAAATTTTAAAGAGTGATAACAATCAGACTGGAAAATGTGCTGTCATGAGTTGATGGAAAGGTTAAATCTGGTTCTGAATGTGGTAGAGAGGTAGGCATTTATATCAGAAATATGCTCCTAATGTTTGTATCAAAGGCACAGCACATATGTTCATGGGTACTTTGACGGCACCCACTCCATTCAGGATATTCACTGGCTCAGAGACTACCCCTGAGTCTGACAACCTGCTTGCAGGGCAGAACACATACAGTGAGGTGGAAAGAGAGAGTGTGGTTTGAGATGGTGATGAGTATTGGAAAATGAAGGCACAGTGAGTTGGAGAGTGTTTCTGTAAATAAGAGGTACGTCTTGAAATTGAAGTTCATGGTCACTGTTGTGCATACAGACTTACACATACATACATACATACATACATACATACATACATACAATACATACATATGCACACACACACACACACACACACACACACACACACACTCATGCATCCACACATATATCTACTGTATTTCTTGTGCCATAAAGTTTTCCAAAATCCTTCTTTGAGTGTGTACATCCTTTCATGGGATTCTGTTTCTTTCATGAGCCTTCCATGACCTGATATGGATTCTTGGGAAATGGCTCAATTAGCAAAGGACTTGCTACACAAGCATAAAGTTATGAGTTAGGATCACTAATATTGATGTGAAAATCTAGGTGCTATGATACAAACATGTAAATCCATGCTGGAGAGAGGCAAAGACTGGCTGATAACTGGAGCTTAATCACTTGCTTTCCTAGCCAATCAGTAGGCCCAGTATACTGATCAGTGAAGGACACTGTCAGGAACAATAAATGAAGACTATTGAAAAAGACCTGCAATCTGTGGACTTCTCGTCTCCCACATGCACCTCACACATGAACACATAAACAGTGGGATACATTCATACACAACACCAGAAATAAAAATAGAAGTCACTTCAAATTAACCTTTGGCTAAGCACAATCTTTTATAATCATATTAAGCCAAGTTATGATTTCTCTTCTATGTCCTCATCTACACACCAGAACACACAGTACACACACATACATACATACATACACACACACACACATATGATATCAATGTATGTCTTATGACATCTATATATGTAATTATTTTTAGCAATGTTATTTATGTGCCTTTTATACACATATCCCATGCTCCTCTGAGCAGCAGGCTTTAAAATGCATAGACCTGCTACTGTCCTGCATCTCTCTTTATACCTGGCATGCTTCCTTACATGTAGTGGGATTGAAAACCATGTTACTACCCCTTTCTGATTCAGTTTCTAACTGAGATATCAAACATCCTAATGGAATTCTGTATATTTTCCTTATACCCTTCCATCTCCCTTCTCAAATCATGAGTTGTGTTACAGAAAGGGCTTCATTTAACAGGGAATCTATCAGGAACATGGCCTGCCTGCTTCTAGGGTGGTGATTATCTCAAGGACTAGTCGTATGCAGGCAGGCTACAAGTGAAATGGTGGCCTAGTTCTTTGTACGTGATGCAGATGTCCAGACAGCATGAAGATAAAGGGACCCTATCCTCCTGCCACCAGGGACTACAGCATCCATCCAAATGCTACAGATGCTGCACTCACTTTGGTGAGAGCTAGCCATACATGTGGTGCCAACCTAGCTGCCCAGCCATTGGTGATCCATTGATGGTTATTAACATCCCACAGTAGGATCCATTGCTTCCAGTTTCCTCTGAGCTGCCAGAGAAAGGATTCTGAGTCACAAAAACATTCAAAAACAGCCTGAACCCTGAGTTATGAGATTGTACTGAGGGCTGCCAGCACATGTAAGGAAACATTACACCCCAAAGGGAGGTGAAATCCTCCTGCCCAGCTTCAATTTGTCAGTCTGGAAAACTTAGCTGTGCAGTGGATTTCATATTCCGAGAGGAGCCTGTTCCTACTGCCAAGAGCAGAGGCTTCCAGGAATGCCTGACATAAGTCATCCTTGTTAGGGACTCGGCACAATGACCCACAGGGTTGATGTGAACATTTGGATCCACATTAGAGTGATGGATTTGCTTTGCCCTGCTGATACCTCTCACCCAGGGCCCACCAAAGGCTCCAGCCTTGGAAAGACACACAGCCAGTAGCTGGTACTCAGCATGAGAGCTTTTTGGACAACAATAATTCATCAGGCCTGAAGCCTGGTGTTGTCTGCCTAACAGATGTCCCCTTTTGTTTGTGTTACAGTTGGGGTTTTTTGATGTCCAATGGATTCTTGAGAGCGAAGTGTTGTTCAGGAAAATAGTGCATGGTAAAGGGAAATTTTGAGAAACATGTATTTCAGTACCTAACTCTACACTGTTGTATGGTACTTGCAAATATCTGTTATGTTTACCTAATACAGTGAACATGGCACTGAATGTGAATTCCGCATATCACAGGGGAAAGAGCAGGGGAGGAAGGGAAGGAGGTAGGAAGAGAAAGAGAGAAACAGACAGAGACAGACAAAAGCAGAGAAACAGAAAAAAGGAAACAGAGTATAAGACAGACAGAGAAGGGAGACAGAAAGAAGGAGGAAGGAGAAAGACAGACAGAGACAGAGAAACAGAGAGACAGAGATACAGAAAAACAGAGAGAGACAGAGATACAGAAAAACAGAGAGAGAGACAGAGATACAGAAAAACAGAGAGAGAGACAGATACAGAAAAACAGAGAGAGGCAGAAGAGGAGGGAGCAAAGGAGGAGGAAGAGAGGGAGGGGGAGGGGGATGGAGAGGGAGAGGAGGAAGGAGAGGGAAAGGGAGAGAGAGGGAGTAGGTTATTTGTGGTCACACACAGATTTGGATATAGACATCTTGGTTTGAATATGGAGTTCCTTGATGATCAGCACTTAATATAAGACAATTTCCAAGTATAGGAATCTTTTGGGCTAGCTTGGTCACAGAGCAAAATGAGTTCTGCTCTTGGAAGAGAGCACACTCTGAGTGTAGTGACCACACTCAAGTCTCATGAAAAAGTTTCATGACAAATCACTTTGAGAAACCTACAATTCTAGATTAGAAAAAACTTCAATAATCTCTAGGGTTCCTGATGAGTTAAAATGACTTATGTTAGCAGATAAATATTAAGACTATTCCTGACCAGGTAATAAACTCAAAGCATGCTTCTTTGGAATAATCTCTTTCAGGTATTGAATGTGACCTTGCTCTCTTGGTGTAAGGTAAGACACAGCAGTGAGTTCAGTTCTGAGTGCACAAGCAAGACCTATTAGTTCCGTGTCTAACTTTCATGGTATGAAAGCTAAAGGCATACACTTCCTTAGCTAGAGCACCAAAACAAATCCTGAAATCCACATCGGGGGTGGGGGGCTGTTATTACAGAAATCAATGGAGGAGGAGCTTTGTCACTTCCAACTTGTGGAAATGTAGGCAAAGGGGGGCTCTATTTTCAAACAAAGACTCTCCTTACAGGAGAAATTTTAGTAAAGGCAGGAGTTGAAGTTTATTAAAGAGGAGTCAAAAGATCCCCACTTTGGGTCTTCCCACTCACGAGAGCAGGTGGACACTGATGGGAACACAACAATGATTAAATATGGCTGCTCCCTATCTACAGCCAGCTAGGACCATGGTGTGTATTACCATGTGTAATCCTAGTAGCCCTCCTGTGATGGTCAGGTGAGGATGTCAGGGAACAAAGCAGGTAAGTTCCTGTCTAATACTATCCAGGAAGTGAAAAATGGCTGCCTTCTGCTTCTCCTCAAAGATCCTTAAAACCTACCAAAGCCTAGGAGCATCTCCTCGTCTTCAGGAAAGTGTGTCTTTACAATGCTTTCCAAGACCTGATTAAAATATAAACTACTTATACCATGCGTCATTGTAAACCAAATCAAGTTCAAACTCACCAAGTTCAAAGTCTAGCTACTCGTTATCTCCCCTCACTTAAATCTCTACCTCCATGTTCCTAAATAATAATGATCCTACTATTGGGAATCTCTATTTCCCTGTCATGGCCCGTATTCACAGCACATACTCAATGGATGGATCAGGATATGTGGTCAAGTCTGAGCTCAGCTTTCCTACCACCACTGTGTGCTCTCCTTGTGACATATATAACTATGTCTTCCCTTCTGCCATCTCCCTTGACTTTGTTTCCTTGATTTCTACCTCTGGTATTTGGACAACCAGGTGGTGTTTAGAATGGGAGTGCTCTCTGTTTCCTTTAGTGAACCCCCTTTTTATCCTGTGCAAGGGGAATCTAGCACTGGGACCCCTCCTGATCCAGGCAGTTTGCAAGTTTCTGGTATTTCTCTCCGAGCATAAATCTCAAGTACCATGTGCTTAAATGTACTTTCCTCCAGGAAGTCCCCTATGGCTTCTCAATTCCCATAATGTTCTGAAGAAAGTTGTATGCTGCTGTTGTGAGTTCTTTCTTCCTCCCAGAAGACTGTAATTTCTGGTAAACAAAAATGATTTGTTAGCCAACCGCATTTTTGTGGTTATTTTATTTATTTACATTTCAGATGTTATTCCCCTTCCCAGTTTCCCCTCCACAAGGCCCCTATCACCTCCTCCCTCCCCCCTGCCTTGAGGAGAGTGCTCTCCCACTCACCCACAACTCCTTCCTCAGCAGCCTAGTATTCCCTTATCCTGAGTCATCAAGCCTCCACAAGACCAAGGGGCTCCCCTCACAGTAATACCAGATAAGGCAATCCTCTGCTACATATATAGCTGGCACCATGGGTACCCCCTGTATACTCTTTGTTTGGTGGTTTAGTCCCTGGAAGTTTTTGGAGTCTGGTTGGTTGATATTGTTGTTCTTCCTATGATGTTGCAAACCCCTTCAGCTTCTATAGTCCTTGGCCTAACACTGGGGTCCCTGCATTCAGTCCACTGTTTGGCTGTGTACATCTGCATCTGTATTGGTTCATCTCTGACAGAGCCTCTCAGGGGCCAGCTATACCAGGCTCCTGTCAATAAGCACTTCTTGGTATCAGCAATAGTGTCTGCATTTGGTGTCAGAAAATGGGATGGATCCCCAGGTGGAGCAGTCTCTGCATGGCCTTTCCTTCAGTTTCTGCTCCACTCTTTGTCCCTGAATTTCCTTTTGACAGGGGAAATTCTGGATTAATATTTTTGAGGTGGGTGCGTGGCCCCAGACTCAACTGGGGCTGTGCCTATCCACTGGATATGTTTTTTATAGGTTTTATCTCCCTTTTGTTGGGTATTTCAGTTGAAGTCCTCCCTGTTGGGTCCTGGGAACCTCTTTGGATCCCTGGATTCCTAGTGACTACCACCAGTCCCCCCTCTGCCACTGCTACACACCTACTTTCAAATGTCTGACCCTCTGTACTTCTCCCCCATCTCCTCCCACATCTGAACTGGTCCTATTTTTCCTTCTCTCTCTTTTGTCCCTCCCAGATCCCTCTCTCCCTCTATTTCCCTGAGATTTCTCTCTTCCTCGCCCTCTGAATAGTACTGTAGCTTCCACAGTTGCTGTGATCTTCTTTCTTCTTGGGATTCATATGGTCTGTAAGTGGTATTGTGGGCATCCCAAGCTCCCTTTTGGCTAATATCCATTCTTCAGTGAGTACATATCATATGTGTTCTTTTGTGACTGGGTTGCCTCATTTAGGATGATATTTTCAAGCTCCATCCATTTGCCTTCGAATTTCATGAAATCATTTTTTAATAGCTGAGTATAATCTATTGTGTAAATGTACCACATTTTTTGTATCCATTCCTCATTTGAGGAACATCTAGCTTGTTTCCAGCTTCTGGCTATTATAAATACGGCTGCTATGAACATAGTGGAGTACGTGTCCTTGTTAAATGTTGGATCTATGTTAGGCATCTTTTGGGTATATGTCCAGGAGTGGTGTAGCTGGGTCCTCAGTTAGAAATATTTCCAATTTTCTGAGGAACCACCAGCCAGATTGATTTCCAGAGTGGTTGTACCAGCTTGCAATCCCACCAGCAATGGAGGGGTGTTCCCCTTTCTCTACATCCTCACCAGCATTTACTGTCACCTGCGTTTTTGATCTTAGCCATTCTCACTGGTGTGAGGTGAAATCTCAGAGAGACAGACAGGTAGAACAATGAAATAGAATTGAAGGCCCAGAAATGAACCTACACATCTATGGTCACTTGATCTTTCACAAAGGAGCTAAAACCATCCAGTGGGAAAAAGAGCATTTTTAACAAATGGAGCTGGTTTAACTGGAGGTCAGCATGTAGAATGCAAATTGATCCATTCTTATCTTGTACAAAGCTCAAGTCCAAGTGGATCAAGGACCTCCATATAAAACCAGATGAATCTAATAGAAGAAAAAGTGGGAAAGAACCTCAAACACATTAGCACAGGGGGAAATTTCCTGAACAGAACACTAATGGCTTAAGCTCTCAGATCAAGAGTTTATAAACGGGGCCTCATAATATTGAAAAGCTTCTGTAAGGTGAAAGACACTGTCATTAGGACAAAATGGCAACCAACAGATTGGGAAAAGATCTTTATCAACCCTACATCCAATAGAGGGCTAATATCTAATATATACAAAGAACTCAAGAAGTTAGACTCCAAAGAATCAAATAACCCTATTAAAAATGGGGTACAGAATTAAATAGAGAATTTTATTCTGAGGAATCTCAAATGGCTGAGAAGCATTTAAAGAAATGTTCAACATCCTTAGTCATCAGGGAAATGTCAACTCCATATATAGCACAAGTGGCATACATGTATTTGGCTTACTTTAATTATGTATTTAATGATGGAGGTCCTAATTTCCATTGTAAAAGTCTCCTAAAAAATGACCTCTTCCTGATTGCTTCAGTAACATAGTAAACATGGATAGTCAAGCTGTAGGAAAGTAGGACACACATGAGTCTGGTACTTGGAGCAGTAAAGAAGCATCCAAGGGGGAAAAAAAAGCGCCCTCTGTAATTTGCAGAAGCAGCCTTGTCTCTTTTCCTCTCCATGGCCTGTAGAGGTCAGAAAAGGGCCTTGCTTTCCAATCACTGGCTGTCCTCTGTCCCCATTAGAATTCGCCTGGGTATGTATAATTAAGCCAGCTGAGGCTCAGCACATAGGAACGGAAACGCATTGACTTTAATAAAACAGAGTGTAAAACAAGTTGAGATTGACTCGAGCCTTGTTTATTCTCACATACTTGTAATACTGGTCGGTATATTCCCAGGCAAAGAGACCATCGTCCTGGGAACTGAAGCATGTCCTTTCATTGCCACTACAGACAGTCCTAGCAGGCAAGCCACACTAGCTCATTGGAAATAAAAATTAGAAAGAAAAAAAGAGAAAGTTCTGTTTCTTAAGGGAAAAGAGGCAATGACAAAGAGAAAAAATGTGGGCACAAACAACCACATTCCCACTCCCATGGACATTCTTATTTTGTTTGATTTATTATTTTTTTTGAACACAAGTAAATTGGGAATCCAGAAAAAAAATAAATATAAAGAATAGCAAGACTCAAAATGGGGAAAGCATCTTGGTGAAATTGAGTAAGGAAAGGTGTTGTTCTATGGAGAGTTTTGGAAACCAAGACATCATTACACTGCTTTTTTTCCCCTGGGGTTTACAAAGAGCATCTCACAGAGTGTCTAGGAGCCAAGGTTGGCATGATGTTGACATGATACTTTGTGGTTGAACGTTCATTTTTCCAGGTCTCAGTTTCCCCCAATGAAAACAGAGGATCTGGTTCCGACGAAAGCAAATGTCACTAACATTTCTACCATTCCTAGCATGGCATTGGATGCCCTGCAGAGAATGCCACTCTGAGGCTGCAGGCTGGCTGGGCCAGTGAAGAGGCAACGTGAGGCGGCTCACACTGGCTCTCTTGTGTGGAGAGGATGGAGACCAGAGCTGGACAATGATCCTTTCAGAGCTGAGAGTGATGCCCTTGACACCCTGCCAATACCCAACAGAATAAGAGCTTCTGAAAGCAGGGCTAAAAATAAATAATGAAACCAAGTGACAACATAAACAGGAAGGCCAAAAGAATAGACCACGGACTTGAGTCAGCAAACTTGTGAACAGGGTAGAGAAGAGTCAAATTCATTTTTGTCTTCATTGATTGGCCGGTTAGGTGGCTGGACTCTTAGAATTCAAAGCGTTGTTAGTTAATATGTTTGTTGCCACCCTGGTGGAAGGAGGAAGAGGGCTGAGCAGAGGCGTGCCCCCCCCCATCCATTTCCTTTCTGTGGCACAGTTGGCCGGCCCCTTCTTTCTTGCTGTCTCTTTGTTGGTTGTTCAAAGAGAGAGCTCTTAGACAGTCCTTCCCCTGTCCCTGGCCACATCCTGGGACCAAGCCAGCTGCCCTGCTCAACCTTATCTCTCAGCATTTGGGGCCCAGCTTCCTCTTCACATTTCTGCAGCACACACAGCATTTCAATCAAAAAGGACTTTCAGATCTGATTGTTTGGGGCAGAACTTGTGCAAGAGGTTTAGGGAAAGGGAGCTCTAGCTGTTGGGCCCCGTTTCATGGTCGAGCCAGTCTACACTTTGATGTGGCATGCAGCGAGACAGCAGACACTTAACAACTATGGGGAAATTAGACCAATTTTCTCTACAAGCCCTAATAAGTTCTTCCAGTTCTCATATTGCAAAGCTGTAGATTCAGACCTAGTGGAGACTCCCCTTCCCCACAACGTTGTATACATTTAGCTATATGCAAATGTGAACATGACTAGACCACAGAAATCTTCTAAGATCTGACAATAATTAACATTAAAAATTTGGAGGTGTACACTAGCAGAAAAGGAAAGAAACAAACCTTTGCAGTGTGGTTAGGAAATCAAGAGCTCCAAGACATAGTAACCCATGAACATGCAATGTCTAATATTTAGTTCTAGATTGTGTCTTACTTGGGGTAGTCCCATGTCATCTCATGTCCTGCCTTTGAACTCTTCAGTCAGATTCCTCTAGCTCCAAACAGCTCAGATCTAATGATATTTGGAGGAGATGAAATATGAGATTGTTTATTTTGGATGAAAGCGGGCAAAACCTCCAAGGAAATCCAAGCAAGAAGAAGAAGTTTGAAAACTTTGTTTCTAAAACATTAGAGCTCAATTTTATAACACTTTAGAAATATGATGATAATAATAAAACATTGGCAGAAGTTCTTACCATCAATCTATTTGTGGGCTGTCTTATCAACTCTGAGAGATGTAGGAGTAAGTCACTCTTGCTAGCCCATTTTACAGATGAGACACTAGCAGTGACACTGCCCACCAGTGTATGTTGAATGACTGCTAGAGAGACCAACTTGGGATATATAATAAACATACTTACCGTCTCCATTTTCCCCATAGACCAATAGTACTGTAAAGAATGGTGTTTAGGGGCAAAGAGGTCTGTTTCTCCATGTTATTTCCCATCCCATCCCAGAGGCAAATTTGCTTTTATGCTTTCTTCTTCTTCTTCAAATTAAGTTAGAAATTGATCTGAGATTTTCAACATCTTATTTGTAAACTTTGTCAAGATCTATCATTTCCCCATGTGTCCATCAATCTTGATTTTTCTTGGCCCTGTGTTCTGTATTTCTAAAGGAAAGGGCCCATTGACATTTTGATGAAATTCTCTTAGGAGTTGATGGTGGGAGCAGGTGCTGTGAGTGGGAAATGTGAGAAACATACTGTATGGTTTTTCCTCAAACAAATGTTCCAAGCAACATTCCAAAAGATGAACATTAATTTCAAAAAGAGGTTAAGTAAATATCATAGAAGAAAACAGTTCTAAGGAAAACAGTTTGGGTTGGGATAAGTGGCATGTGCCTTACGGTGCCGGGCTGTGGATCAGATTCTACTGAAACGTCTGCGAGTGTTCCAAATCCCATCACCTGCTCATATGGTGATGAGAATTTCTCCAGAGTTTAAATTCTAACAGTTCTAGAAGAGGGCCGGGGCAAGCACATCCCCTCCTATGCTCAGATCTATTTTGCAACATGAACCATCAACTCATTTCAAACGATCCAATTTATTTTACAGAGACAAGATTTTATATATCTAATTCTTAAAAACTGTCTGGCTCTCAGCTTTACTTAGCTTCTACTTAAGAATCAGTGCTTACATGAGCCAGTTTCTTCAACAAGTCCACTCCACTCAGCAGAGAGCAATTTGCAATTTGAGAAGGAAGACTTGAGTCAACTTTCCCCTCCTCTGTTGTAATGTTGTAATGGGTTTCCATGGAGCTTAGTATATACCAATAGTGGTCCCGAAAGTCCATTTCCCTGAGCTTTTTTCCTGGATCTTCTTGTTCTGGTTAGATTGTTGATTGCTGTTGTTGATGTCTTATCTGAAATGTTTACAAGATTACAGAACGAACAATATCACAAAAGATAAGGACACACAAGTCTTAAAAAGCAGATTGAAGCCAATACTTAGGAATCAATAATTATCTGTCTGCCTTTGTATTCTCTCCCTCTCTCTCTCCCTCTCTTCAAGAATGTTTTATTAAGTCTTTGAAAATTTCATACAGTACAATTTGAATGTAGTCACACTTATCCCAGCCCTTCTAAACTCTAAGTTTTCTTTTTTTCCACGACCTCCATTGAGTCAGGCATCTGTTGCCCATCTAGTCTGTGGAGTGGGACCTGCCCTAGTGTGTGGTTTACTTACCCACAGGGTCACATCTTTAAAGAGTACTGATTCTGTCTCTCCTAGAAGATATCACATGTAAATAGTTACTCAGCACGTGGTGGGAATTTATGCCCATTCTCCTCCCTTTGTGCCAGGACACTTCTCTGGTTTGAGCTTGGTTGGGTCTTGTACATGCTGTCTTAACATCTATAAACACTGTGCTGTAAGGAAAACATGGTTTCCTTACTGTTAACCATCATCTTTGGCTCTTTTTTTGATGAAAAATATTTTATTTATTTACATATTTATGTATTTATTTATTTTTATTCTTTAAGTTTTTTTTTTTACAGTCAAGTTTTTATCCCCCTCCCAGTCTGTCCTCTGACTGTTCCACATCCCATATCTCCTCCCCCCGTCTCCAAGAGGCTGTCTCCACCCTCCCATCCTTACTCTACCAGACCTCCCCACTCCCTGGGGCCTCAAGTCTTTTGAGGGTTAGGTATGTCACCTCTCAGTTAGTCAAGACCCTGCAATCTCCTGCTGTATGTGTGTTGGGAGTAGGGGACTCATACCAGCTGATATATTCTGCCTGGTTGGTGGCTTAGTGTCTGAGCAATCCTGGAGGTCCAGGTTAGATTACAGTGCTGGTCATCCCACAGCGTCGCCCTCCCTCTCCGCTTCTTCCAGCTTTTCCATAATTCAACCACAGGGATCAGCAGCTTCTGTCCACTGGTTGGGTGTAAATATCTGCATCTGACTCTTTCAGCTGCTTGTTGGGTCTTTCTGAGCGCAGTCATGGAAGGCTCCTGTTTGTAAGCATACCATAGCCTCAGTAATAGTGTCAGCCCTTGGGGATTCAGTTGACCTGGATCCCAATTTGGGCCTGTCACTGGACCTCCTTTCCCTCAAGCTATTCTCCATTTTGGCCCTGCAGTTCTTTCATACAGAAAGAATTCTGGGTCAGAGTTTTTGACTGTGGGATGGAAACCCAAACCCTTTAGTTGATGCCCTGTCTTTCTACTGGAGGCGGACTCTACAAGTTCTCTTTCCCCTCTGTTGGAAAATTCCACCTCCCCCGCTTCAGATAAAATCCCTGAGCATTGGGTGGACAGGTATGATATACATGTCCACTTAGGGCTGAGCACTCCAGTCTCTTTTCTCTGCACATTGACTGGTTGACAGTCTCTATATTGACTGTGGTTACAGGAAGGACATTCTCTGATGTGGGTTGCTCTTATCCTGAAAAAACACATGGGGCTATTAAGCAAAATGATTTACTGTCTCTGTAAAGAATATCATATAGAAGTGAGAAGAGATAACTCTTGAATGGTGCCGTATATACCTAAGGACATAATAAGACACTATACTGGTCTGTGTGGAAAAAAAAAATCACAGTTTGACGTCTCCAGAATCGTCCTCTTGTGAAGTTCCTGTAGAACTGGGGTGGGACACAATGCAATGGAAGCTGTCTCTGGACCTTGGGTAAAGAGTGTCACTTCATGGAGTATATTGATACGAGCCTTATTTTATGTTGCTGCAGACTATTTCAGGGTACTTAGAGTATAGCAAAGTGTAGCAGTAGTCCTACAGTTCTGTATGAGGAACTTCCTGAGCTTTTATTCTTCAAGTGCATCCTGCCTATGATTACAGAGCCATCTACCTCGAACTTGACCAAGGAGAACCAGTTGTGAATTTGCTTCTAAGCTCAGTAGAGTTCTTTGCTAAATTCTGCTCCTTGCAGAGTTAAGACTGAACTCTTAAATTTCTCCTTACTGCTTGTCTCTGTGTCCTGCCATCAGCTTCTTCTGGCTGGCTGCATTCCTCGGCTTATGGCATCCTAAGCACCAACAGCCGATTGAACATCTTCCTTAAGTTGAGTGACTACTTTTGTCTTTTGTTATCTTGAAAAACCTCCGCTGGTATGTTTAGCTAGATCCACTCTGATAGTTTTCCTTTTTTTTTTTTTTTTTTATAATGCAGCACTACCACAAGAGTAGGGGCTTTTCAGTCACAGGGTCCACCAGTGTGGGGACTTGAGTGATAATGGATGGCCTGCCCCCATAGGATCATATACCTGAATACCTGTTAGTCAGTTTGTAGAATTCTTCTGGAAGGATTAGGAATTATGGGGGTTGGGGATTTAGCTCAGTGGTAGAGCGATTGTCTAGCAAGCGCAAGGCCCTGGGTTCTGTCCCCACCTCTGAAAAAAAAAAAGAAAAAGAAAAAGAAAAAGGAAGTATGGCCTTGCTAAATGAAGTGTTTCATTGGGAGTGAGGTTTCAAAAGACTCACTGTTTCCAGTACATATTAGTACATATTCTCTCTCTCTCTCTCTCTCTCTCTCTCTCTCTCTCTCTCTCTCTCATTCTCTCTCTCTCTGTCCCCTTGCCCCCTTCTCTCTGCTGCACAGCTGTGGATCAAGATGTCTGCTCTCAGCCTTTCCTTCAGTTAATTAAGGATGCTAGCCTTCTGAAACAGTGTGCAAAATTAAACACAGGCTACTGTAGCTATGGTGGTTTTTCCCAGCAATGCAAAGGTGACTCAGACACCATGACTCAAAGGAAGTAGATTATATAAAACCAAAGCTCACTGAAATTTAATCTTATAATTTTGTTTACCATAGATAGTAGTATTAGAAGATATTACATAATATTGTGTTAAACTAAAACAGTCTAAGTACTGTGTTGCACAGCCATAATCTCACTGGACTTTGACAGTCCTGTGAGGAGAATACTGTTATTAGCTCCACTCTCCAGCACATTAACCTTTGAGGAAACTGAGGTATAGAGTTTTGGTGCAATATAAGCAATTAGTCCCTGTTTAAGTTGGGATATGAATCTAGTGTGTACTGGGTTTCTCAAACAAGATGCTATAGATCTTTCTAAACTATAGACTCCATAAATCTATCTAAATTTACCTCTAATCAATGCTGGGGATGAGTATGACCACGATTTGTCCATGGTCAGAGTTTGCAAGGTGTACATAGAAATTTGTGTAACCTACTTCATTCTGAAGCTCTGTAGCGGTGGCTTTAAACTGAAGCCTTGTGTGGTGTGTTTACCTCTCCATCTGCATCTCAAAGTCTTAAATAGTTATCTGGGATGCGCACATTCTCTCATCTATCTCTCTGCAACTTAATTTTTGAGACAGGGTCTCTTGCTGAAACTCACTGACTGGCTATGTTGACTGGCCAGAGAGCCCCCAAGATCTTCCTGTCTCTGCTTCCCAATGCTGGGATTGTAAGAGGTTTGTGCCACCAGAGTCAGCTTCTGATGTAAATGTTGTGGATCTGAAATGAAGTCTTCATGCACACTAGGTAAGCACTGTGTCTACTCTGTTTCCAGGCCAAGAATGCCTGTTCTCTTAGTGTCCACTCCTTAGGATATTTGCCCCTTCAGAAGCAGAGGATGATGCTATAAAGTTCAAAACCATAATGCAAGGCCTTTAAGAATATTTATATTGGCCCGCAGCAGCTCTCTGCTCCCAGACCCGGTGAGAGAGAGACCCAACCGCCTGGTCAGGTGGGCACTCCTGAGGCTGCAGAGCGGAAGAGAACACCAACACTGCTCACCCCTGCCCACATCCCTGGCCCAAGAGAAAACTGTATAAGGCCTCTGGGCTCTCATGGGGGAGGGCCCAGGAGCGGCAGGACACCTGCCTGAGACACCGCCGGACCCTGAAGGAAACAGACCGGATAAACAGTTCTCTGCACCCAAATCCCGTGGGAGGGAGAGCTAAACCTTCAGAGAGGCAGACAAGCCTGGGAAACCAGAAGAGACTGCTCCCTGCACACACATCTCGGACGCCAGAGGAAAAAGCCAAAGACCATCTGGAACCCTGGTGCACTGAAGCTCCCGGAAGGGGCGGCACAGGTCTTCCTGGTTGCTGCCGCTGCAGAGAGCCCCTGGGCAGCACCCCACGAGCAAACCTGAGCCTCGGGACCACAGGTAAGACCAAATTTTCTGCTGCAAGAAAGCTGCCTGGTGAACTCAAGACACAGGCCCACAGGAACAGCTGAAGACCTGTAGAGAGGAAAAACTACACGCCCGAAAGCAGAACACTCTGTCCCCATAACTGACTGAAAGAGAGGAAAACAGGTCTACAGCACTCCTGACACACAGGCTTATAGGACAGTCTAGCCACTGTCAGAAATAGCAGAACAAAGTAACACTAGAGATAATCTGATGGCGAGAGGCAAGCGCAGGAACCCAAGCAACAGAAACCAAGACTACATGCCATCATCGGAGCCCAATTCTCCCACCAAAACAAACATGGAATATCCAAACACACCAGAAAAGCAAGATCTAGTTTCAAAATCATATTTGATCATGATGCTGGAGGACTTCAAGAAAGACATGAACACACTTAGGGAAGCACAGGAAAACATTAATAAACAAGTAAAAGCCTACAGAGAGGAATCGCAAAAATCCCTGAAAGAATTCCAGGAAAACACAATCAAACAGTTGAAGGAATTAAAAATGGAAATAGAAGCAATCAAGAAAGAACACATGGAAACAACCCTGGATATAGAAAACCAAAAGAAGAGACAAGGAGCTGTAGATACAAGCTTCACCAACAGAATACAAGAGATGGAAGAGAGAATCTCAGGAGCAGAAGATTTCATAGAAATCATTGACTCAACTGTCAAAGATAATGTAAAGCAGAAAAAGCTACTGGTCCAAAACATACAGGAAATCCAGGACTCAATGAGAAGATCAAACCTAAGGATAATAGGTATAGAAGAGAATGAAGACTCCCAGCTCAAAGGACCAGTAAATATCTTCAACAAAATCATAGAAGAAAACTTCCCTAACCTAAAAAAAGAGATACCCATAGACATACAAGAAGCCTACAGAACTCCAAATAGATTGGACCAGAAAAGAAACACCTCCCGTCACATAATTGTCAAAACACCAAACGCACAAAATAAAGAAAGAATATTAAAAGCAGTAAGGGAAAAAGGTCAAGTAACATATAAAGGGAGACCTATCAGAATCACACCAGACTTCTCGCCAGAAACTATGAAGGCCAGAAGATCCTGGACTGATGTCATACAGACACTAAGAGAACACAAATGCCAGCCCAGGTTACTGTATCCAGCAAAACTCTCAATTAACATTGATGGAGAAACCAAGATATTCCATGACAAAACCAAATTTACACAATATCTTTCTACAAATCCAGCACTACAAAGGATAATAAATGGTAAAGCCCAACAAAAGGAGGCAAGCTATACCCTAGAAGAAGCAAGAAACTAATCGTCTTGGCAACAAAACAAAGAGAATGAAAGCACACAAACATAACCTCACATCCAAATATGAATATAACGGGAAGCAATAATCACTATTCCTTAATATCTCTCAATATCAATGGCCTCAACTCCCCAATAAAAAGACATAGATTAACAAACTGGATATGCAATGAGGACCCTGCATTCTGCTGCCTACAGGAAACACACCTCAGAGACAAAGACAGACACTACCTCAGAGTGAAAGGCTGGAAAACAACTTTCCAAGCAAATGGTCAGAAGAAGCAAGCTGGAGTAGCCATTCTAATATCAAATAAAATCAATTTCCAACTAAAAGTCATCAAAAAAGATAAGGAAGGACACTTCATATTCATCAAAGGAAAAATCAACCAAGATGAACTCTCAATCCTAAATATCTATGCCCCAAATACAAGGGCACCTACATACGTAAAAGAAACCTTACTAAAGCTCAAAACACACATTGCACCTCACACAATAATATTGGGAGATTTCAACACCCCACTCTCATCAATGGACAGATCATGGAAACAGAAATTAAACAGTGATGTAGACAGACTAAGAGAAGTCATGAGCCAAATGGACTTAACGGATATTTATAGAACATTCTATACTAAAGCAAAAGGATATACCTTCTTCTCAGCTCCTCATGGTACTTTCTCCAATATTGACCATATAATTGGTCAAAAAACGGGCCTCAAAAGGTACAGAAAGATAGAAATAATCCCATGCGTGCTATCGGACCACCACGGCCTAAAACTGGTCTTCAATAACAATAAGGGAAGAATGCCCACATATACGTGGAAATTGAACAATGCTCTACTCAATGATAACCTGGTCAAGGAAGAAATAAAGAAAGAAATTAAAAACTTTTTAGAATTTAATGAAAATGAAGATACAACATACTCAAACTTATGGGACACAATGAAAGCTGTGCTAAGAGGAAAACTCATAGCGCTGAGTGCCTGCAGAAAGAAACAGGAAAGAGCATATGTCAGCAGCTTGACAGCACACCTAAAAGCTCTAGAGCAAAAAGAAGCAAATACACCCAGGAGGAGTAGAAGGCAGGAAATAATCAAACTCAGAGCTGAAATCAACCAAGTAGAAACAAAAAGGACCATAGAAAGAATCAACAGAACCAAAAGTTGGTTCTTTGAGAAAATCAACAAGATAGATAAACCCTTAGCCAGACTAACGAGAGGACACAGAGAGTGTGTCCAAATTAACAAAATCAGAAATGAAAAGGGAGACATAACTACAGATTCGGAGGAAATTCAAAAAATCATCAGATCTTACTATAAAAACCTATATTCAACAAAATTTGAAAATCTTCAGGAAATGGACAATTTCCTAGACAGATACCAGGTATCGAAGTTAAATCAGGAACAGATAAACCAGTTAAACAACCCCATAACTCCTAAGGAAATAGAAGCAGTCATTAAAGGTCTCCCAACCAAAAAGACCCCAGGTCCAGACGGGTTTAGTGCAGAATTCTATCAAACCTTCATAGAAGACCTCATACCAATATTATCCAAACTATTCCACAAAATTGAAACAGATGGAGCCCTACCAAATTCCTTCTACGAAGCCACAATTACTCTTATAGCTAAACCACACAAAGACGCAACAAAGAAAGAGAACTTCAGACCAATTTCCCTTATGAATATCAACGCAAAAATACTCAATAAAATTCTGGCAAACCGAATTCAAGAGCACATCAAAACAATCATCCACCATGATCAAGTAGGCTTCATCCCAGGCATGCAGGGATGGTTTAATATACGGAAAACCATCAACGTGATCCATTATATAAACAAACTGAAAGAACAGAACCACATGATCATTTCATTAGATGCTGAGAAAGCATTTGACAAAATTCAACACCCCTTCATGATAAAAGTCCTGGAAAGAATAGGAATTCAAGGCCCATACCTAAACATAGTAAAAGCCATATACAGCAAACCAGTTGTTAACATTAAACTAAATGGAGAGAAACTTGAAGCAATCCCACTAAAATCAGGGACTAGACAAGGCTGCCCACTCTCTCCCTACTTATTCAATATAGTTCTTGAAGTTCTAGCCAGAGCAATCAGACAACAAAAGGAGATCAAAGGGATACAGATCGGAAAAGAAGAGGTCAAAATATCACTATTTGCAGATGACATGATAGTTTATTTAAGTGATCCCAAAAGTTCCACCAGAGAACTACTAAAGCTGATAAACAACTTCAGCAAAGTGGCTGGGTATAAAATTAACTCAAATAAATCAGTTGCCTTCCTCTATACAAAAGAGAAACAAGCCGAGAAAGAAATTAGGGAAACGACACCCTTCATAATAGACCCAAATAATATAAAGTACCTCGGTGTGACTTTAACCAAGCAAGTAAAAGATCTGTACAATAAGAACTTCAAGACACTGAGGAAAGAAATTGAAGAAGACCTCAGAAGATGGAAAGATCTCCCATGCTCATGGATTGGCAGGATTAATATAGTAAAAATGGCCATTTTACCAAAAGCAATCTACAGATTCAATGCAATCCCCATCAAAATACCAATCCAATTCTTCAAAGAGTTAGACAGAACAATTTGCAAATTCATCTGGAATAACAAAAAACCCAGGATAGCTAAAGCTATCCTCAACAATAAAAGGACTTCAGGGGGAATCACTATCCCTGAACTCAAGCAGTATTACAGAGCAATAGTGATAAAAACTGCATGGTATTGGTACAGAGACAGACAGATAGACCAATGGAATAGAATTGAAGACCCAGAAATGAACCCACACACCTATGGTCACTTGATTTTTGACAAAGGAGCCAAAACCATCCAATGGAAAAAAGATAGCATTTTCAGCAAATGGTGCTGGTTCAACTGGAGGGCAACATGTAGAAGAATGCAGATCGATCCATGCTTATCACCCTGTACAAAGCTTAAGTCCAAGTGGATCAAGGACCTCC
The DNA here is from genome assembly GCF_021556685.1 of Rattus norvegicus. Taxonomy (NCBI): domain Eukaryota; kingdom Metazoa; phylum Chordata; class Mammalia; order Rodentia; family Muridae; genus Rattus; species Rattus norvegicus. The sequence goes on from NC_141534.1 coordinate 143,452,382, forward strand.
ACATGAAACCAGACACACTCAAACTAATAGAAGAAAAACTAGGGAAGCATCTGGAACACATGGGCACTGGAAAAAATTTCCTGAACAAAACACCAATGGCTTATGCTCTAAGATCAAGAATCGACAAATGGGATCTCATAAAACTGCAAAGCTTCTGTAAAGCAAAGGACACTGTGGTTAGGACAAAACGGCAACCAACAGATTGGCAAAAGATCTTTACCAATCCTACAACAGATAGAGGCCTTATATCCAAAATATACAAAGAACTCAAGAAGTTAGACCGCAGGGAAACAAATAACCCTATTAAAAAATGGGGTTCAGAGCTAAACAAAGAATTCACAGCTGAGGAATGCCGAGTGGCTGAGAAACACCTAAAGAAATGTTCAACATCTTTAGTCATAAGGGAAATGCAAATCAAAACAACCCTGAGATTTCACCTCACACCAGTGCGATTGGCTAAGATCAAAAACTCAGGTGACAGCAGATGCTGGCGAGGATGTGGAGAAAGAGGAACACTCCTCCATTGTTGGTGGGATTGCAGACTGGTAAAACCATTCTGGAAATCAGTCTGGAGGTTCCTCAGAAAATTGGACATTGAACTGCCTGAGGATCCAGCTATACCTCTCTTGGGCATATACCCAAAAGATGCCTCAACATATAAAAGAGACACGTACTCCACTATGTTCATCGCAGCCTTATATATAATAGCCAGAAAATGGAAAGAACCCAGATGCCCTTCAACAGAGGAATGGATACAGAAAATGTGGTACATCTACACAATGGAATATTACTCAGCTATCAAAAACAACGAGTTTATGAAATTCGTAGGCAAATGGTTGGAACTGGAAAATATCATCCTGAGTGAGCTAACCCAATCACAGAAAGACATACATGGTATGCACTCATTGATAAGTGGCTATTAGCCCAAATGCTTGAATTACCCTAGATCCCTAGAACAAACGAAACTCAAGACGGATGATCAAAATGTGAATGCTTCACTCCTTCTTTAAATGAGGAAAGAGAATACCCTTGGCAGGGAAGGGAGAGGCAAAGATTAAAACAGAGACTGAAGGAACACCCATTCAGAGCCTGCCCCACATGTGGCCCATACATATACAGCCACCCAATTAGACAAGATGGATGAAGCAAAGAAGTGCAGACCGACAGGAGCCAGATGTAGATCGCTCCTGAGAGACACAGCCAGAATACAGCAAATACAGAGGCGAATGCCAGCAGCAAACCACTGAACTGAGTAGTATTACAGTAGTATTACAGTATAACAGCAGTAGTATTCAGTGGTCCATGACTATTTTAAACTATAAGAAGTTCACAGTGGAAATCAGGGCAGAAAATAGAATGATATGAACTAAACAGAACAAAAAATTAACATCCAGGAAGTTGAAAGTCAAGTAAACAGAAGGCCTTATACTGTCAACATTGAGTAATTGTAGTTATAAATTTAAGCTCCATGCATTATGCCACTAAGCGTCATGGAATATCAAGCATGATCAAGAAAAGGAATGGGAAACTATTTTTCATTCATTATCTAAAATAAAATAAAAAGATTTTTATAAGGAAACCAATCTAGGTAGAAAAGACGAAACTAGAAAAAGACCTCTAGGAAACACTGAGAAAGATTAAAATGCAAACAGTCAAGCTCAGAATAAATAACTTGACAAGAGCTAAGCCAGTGTGTGTGTGTGTGTGTGTGTGTGTGTGTGTGTGTGTGTATTAATCAGCAATATGAGCCATTTACTGATCAGAGCTGTTATAGACAACCTTGATGACAAAGAGAAGCCTTTTCAATCTGACTAGAATAGTACATAACAAGAGAAACACAAAATGTGCAGGTGGTCTCACCAGAGCATCTTCAGAAGGAGCCACAGGTACAGGCAGAGGCTGGAGGCTGGTGGGAGGCATTCGTCCTGGCTACACACTGGGAAGGCGACACTACCTTACTGTTCTTACTCACCCTTTCATTTTTTTCATGAAAAAAGCTATTTTTAATAACAAAGGGAAAGTCATACATACACACTTGATCTACATTCAAGTGGCATGTCTGTTATAGAATCTGCACATAGGTGACCAGGCACGTGTCTCTCTGTCCACAGGGGTTTCTGTTGGACCATCAGAATGATTATTGCTCTACAACTTAGTCAACCATCACTCAACTTTTTTCTCAATAAAACTCATTTGAGAACCCAAACAAGACAAAGGACAGAAAATAAGTGAAAAATCAGCTAAAACCAAACAATATTCAGAAATTCTCTGGGCATGATACAAAGCCCAAGTCTGAGCAAGGCCACCACTGAACATCCAGAGAGCAAAGAGGTGTGGTCCTGCATTCACTTCCTGCAGCCCCTTTGTGATTAGGGCACTAGGATCTGGTTGTGACTTTCACCCCAGTAACAGTTTGACATATCGATATATTATATTCACCCTTTCATTTTGTCTTACACTAGATAAGTTTCAAAGAATAATGAAGAGGTAGAAAGGGTAACTAGATCTGTTGAATTATGTGGGCTTACTATAGATTAAAGTGAATTGAAAAGACAGTCTCCTTCAGTTGTCTGCATGATGCATTAACTTGACATTCAAAGATCACTCTCTACACTGTAGCCAGCCCTGACTGTCTTTGTGTGCTTATCTGCAAATATTCAGGGCTCAGGAGCCAGATTCCATCCAAATGGGTCTCTCTTCCATTTTCCGTGTCTCTCTGGCAGGGTCTCACCTCCTCGCCCTTTATGGCTGTTTCTCCTTCTCTTCAAAAACCAGTTCAAATCTTAAATTTCCCTCTAATCTAAATATGATTTGTAAATCCTCTCTATTCTTCCTTCTATGACCTCTGATAGCATTTATGATGCAATTAACTATGTCCTTTCATGCTCCTCTAATTGGCCGGTTATCTCTTTCCCTATGGTCTGATATTTTACATTTGTCTGTCATACATTGGCAAGCTACTGTTAACCACTGAAAAGAAGACCATGACATTTTATAATATTGTTCATTATTGTGTATTTCTTAATTTAACTTTTCTTACTAATATTACCTTACTAAATGTTCACTATAAAATTTCATGTTAAGAATTATTATTCTTGTTTTGCTTATGACATAAAGAGAACTTGGGGATGTTAAAAGCTAACCCTCAGTTACACAGCAGATATGTGGAACAAACAATATTTTGAGCCGTATGAATTGGGTAAAAAAAATATTTATAATTTCCTATGACAATCCCCTGTTTTGTATCATCTCTGCAGAGGATCAATCAAAATAAGAAACATAATCTTTACAAATACAGAAGAGATTCTCCATAGAATTATCAACTATTCTAATTTCATTTTTATATAAATTTTATGTCAGTATCTCAAAAGTTAATTAAATATGTAGGTGTATTGTCTAGTCAGAGTTACTTATGTATTCATCTGCTAGGACACACACACACAAATACACACACAAATACACACACAAATACACATACAAACATGCACACACACACACACACACACGAATACAAATACACACAGGAACACAAACATTCTCACCATGACATATTAGCTGGTAAGTACAACCTGGGGTTCTGCCTGAAAGGATACTATTCTGCCGATAGCACAGTGAATGATCTTCATTGCCAAGGACATGGAGAACCTTTAGTCCCATTGAAGGAGAAAAGCGTGTAATTGTAACAGGATGCTTCAGAGCTCAGTTTTATTGCAAGCATGCCCAGAGCTTATTGATTATTAGGTTTATGGCCAGCATATTACTTTGAAATAAGGCCCTGTTAGTAGAAATATTAGTTCTGAAGAGACTGTCCTGTTGAACAGCACTGTGTCCATTCTTGTATTAATCATGATTCTGAAAAGTAGAGTGAATGGGAAGAGTGCTCAGCAGACACGTGTGTTCCGTTTCCCAGGTCATTCTCTATTCAGGAGTGAAAAGCATGACAGCATTGAAACTTATGAAAGCGTGAGAAGCCTGGCAATTGGACGGAGAGCTGTGGAGGGGACAGCACTTTCAGAATGTACACAGGGTACCTGGATAACTATGGTTCTTAGCATTACATGCATTGTAATCTGTATGCCTGATGAGAATTACAAACTTTTCCTGTGTTGTGACCCCCTCATCCCTTAGCCTTCTCGAGTCTGAAAATTAGTTCTGAGCTTTACAGCAAGGATGAGCCGCATTCTTGCATAGTAATTCACAGCCTGTGATAAAGTCTGATGAGATACATTCTACAATAAGAAACATTTCTAACAACTTCTCAAGCAATATTGATGATGTTGGTCCAGGGTCTACCCTTGGATAACCTGCCTGGTATAATGTGATCATATGACACAGACCTCCTCAAGAATATGAGTAATAAGACCTTTGCATAAATAGCATTTCCTAACATGGATCCTAAATATTTGTTTCTTCTATTTTACTCTTCTCCCTTATAACTCTGAAAATGTGGAGAATCTCTCTGTTTCACACAACACCCAGAATCTATTATACTTTGAGCTTTGGTAGGCTGAGTATCTGTCCATCAAATAGATATCAATATGCTTCCAATCAAAGGGAGCCTTTTACTTTTGTCTTAACGAGGAAGTTGGAAATCACTGGCTCAGAGAGAGCAACTTTGGATATGATGGGGGAGAAAATACTAATCTCTACTTCACCAGCACTGCTTTCCTTCCATTTCTTTCAGGTTCCTGACCGACAGAGTTCTCTCATGTTGTGACCCTGTTGCTCTATCTCTTCTCCTTCTATTTGAGTTAGGCAATTCTCTTTACTGTTTTCCATCCCGTAGATATGAACAGGTGCTGTGGATGAGTGTGCTCTGCATTGACACTTTCATTTTCCATGGCTTTGCCTCCTCTTCTGTGGACTTTTGGTGCACAAGTCCTTTCTGAACAAAATAATTAATTTTGATTCCTACTTTCTTAACATATTCAAAGTTTGAGTGATTTAGGACAAGCAAGAAACTTCACTGTTATTATGTCCTTCTGAAGAAATCTGGGTAAAGTAACATGCCTTCCATGCACATAAATTCCTTCTTGGGGTCAAATGGTCAGATTACTATGTTTTTTCTCAGTGATAGCATGAGGCTTGTGGATATGATCACTAACACAAATGGATACAATCTGCTGGGAAATACGCCTTAGGATGCTTAGTTATGGGAGCAGTTAACGGGACCATTGCACTCTAGGTGGTGGACTTGCTCACCAATTTTATTTCCTTTGTTGATGAGAATTGGCACATATGAAGGACTGTCTTATAAGAGCAATAACATCATTATTCATAAAAGGAAAATGTTGCCATTTTGGTAAATCTTGAGTATAAAAGTCTTGATGCAACAAGGCAACTATTCTTGTTTCTATTTTCCAGAAACATGTGTATATTACACTGACTGACAAGACAGAGAAAGAAGGGGTGGCGGTGGAGTGGGGAGAAGGAGAAAGAGAGAGGAGAAAGATTTCTTGTATAATTTCCAAATAAGGAGGAAAGGTACTTTAGACTATGAACCAGGAAGAATGATGTAATAAATACCTAATGCAATGAATTCACAATATAACACAGTATTAATACATACTAGAAAAGAATCACTATATGCTAGTATACTAGACACATGACCAATGTGTCTTTCTGCCTATGAGAGACCTCTAGGGCAATGGTTTCTCAAAGACACTAGAAGAAGATAAAACATAGATTATAATTTTATGACAACATGAACTTATACTGTTATCTAAAATTTTCAGACCAGAGGAGTGTAGCTGATTGTTTCAAGGATAGTCAATTATAGTCAGTGTGTGTGTGTGTGTGTGTGTGTGTGTGTGTGTGTGTGAGAGAGAGAGAGAGAGAGAGAGAGAGAGAGAGAGAGATGTTACTCCTATTCATTAATTCAATATCTACAATTTGTTAGGAAAAATATATCTGAACTGAATATTAACAGACTATTTTCTTAACAATAATGCAACAACTAGTTAAATAGTGCTTGTGTGGTATTGAAATAATATAAGCAAGCTTCAGTGATTTAAAGTATACATGAAAGAGAGAGAGTATGACAGACAGACAGACAGAGACAGAGAGAAGAGTGAATAGGTATAACACCATTTTATATAAGGGACTTGAACATTCCTAACTCATGTTATATGAGAGATATTCTGAGGACCAGACTCCTTTAAATATAAAGTGATGTCCATGTGTCTATCAGTCTGACTATTCATTCATACATATATGTGTACATGTAGGTCATGCATTTAAATGTATATATTGTGCTCTATATAACTGCATCAATCAATAAGCATAGGGTTATGGAGCCAAACACAAGGAAACTGGTACATCAAGAACCCTGTAGGAGCCATTTAAACTATGACTAGCAAGACAATGATTTATTTAGATCAGGGAAATATTTTGAAACTTCTAAAGGTAATTGAGCCTATGGAGGATGCTATGCAAATGGAAGTAATGAAAAGTCTGAGTCCCAGTGTTCGCATAATCTACTTTAAACAGATAAAGGAGTTAGAGATGAACAAGAATGTGAGCCAAGCAGCAGGAGCAGAGACAAAGGGGGGCCAAACAGACATCCCAGCCCCACAAGGGAAGGCTGGAGGGGATCTGTCTATTGACATGCCTTGTTTGCAGGAGTTTCTGGTTAAGACTGATAGCAACCTCTCTTTCCTTTTTTCTTGGAGACTAGGAGTACTCGGTGACTGTATGTGTGGGCAGGGGAGGGTGCTCCCTTTATCTAATCTCTTACTCGTCCAAGTGCTACAGAGCCCTGGCAAAAGAAAAAGAAGAGGCATCTTAATAATGAATGTGCTCCCTTCTTTCTCTTCCTTCCTCTGCCCCTATGGACCAGGCACACTTTGTGCAAGTTTGCATAATCTAAGTCTCTTTTACGTACTTAGAACATGCCTCCTTCCTCCCCTTAGTCTGACGCCTGTAGCTGTTTTCCCTTTTTTCTTATGTAAATGAATGTAAGCTAACACTTCTCATCTTCACATTTGACCTGTGTCTGTATGTGACTTGATCTGTGTCAACATAAGATAACCTTATTTACGATTTGTCTACTGTTTATCCCAGGGTTATCCGTCTGCTCCCCAACTCCTACCTTCACTTACTTTGTATAAATTTCATTGGCCACATTGGGTCTTGAAATTGCCCCGAGTGGCAAGCTGGCTTGGTGTGAACAGCAGTCGTCATCAAACCCCACCCAGCGTTTTTCAGCGGGGTGACACCGCACGTTGAGGCACTTTTCCACTGTCCATCTTTTCAGCTGGATTTCTAAAATTCATCCAAATAATTATGCAGGAAACAGCTCTAGACCACATTTCCGGTAAATACTCAAACATCTCTAGCTGTGTTTCAGTCTTATGATGAATTACATTTCCTGGATGCCGAGGTCAGAGTTGGATGTTTCCCACCATTTTCCATTACTTTGCCCTGCGCGGCCTAAGAGAAGCAACTAAAGAAGAAACAAGGAAGCACTCGGGAAAGGATGGAGCCCTCTAAAGAGCTGCAAATGTTAGGAAGAGTGCTGCCCTGGTGTGCATGAAACCTTAACACTACATAAACTAAGAATGGGAGGGAGTACATGCCTTTAATTTCAGTGCCCAGGAGTTAGAGGCAGAAGACAAAAAAAAAAAAAGATCGTGGTTATCCAATATAGTAACTCTGAGGCCAACCTGGATTATATGAGATCCTATAAAATATATATAAAAACATGAAAAATATAAAGGATTCTGTTACAACATGAGGTGCATTTTGAATAAACAGTTCAATGCTGTGGAGTTTCCAAAATATCAGGATGTCTTGATATTCTGATGAGTTTTAATATAACTTGCAAACTCCTAATAGTAGCATTCCTTATGGTCATTGGCATTCATCTCTGGCTTCCTCTGAAATGTTATATATCAAATTCACAGAAAAACAGGGTGTGCTCCTTGGACCATGTAAACCAGAAGGAGTCTGTCTCTGGAGATCACATACCTGGCTTTTGTTTTTTCAATTGTATAACCACCCTTTAGCAGACTAATGCTTTAGTAAGCAGAGGCGAAGGCATTTGTTATGTGGAAGTTACCCTGAAGCTGTGCAGTCGATGCCCCTGTCCTTCCCTAGCCATTTCTCTTTTCTCCCATGCCTGCTTGCCCATGGATTCCAGAAATCTGGCAATTCATCGTGCCCTGAGTGCTAACAGTAAAAGCACAAATAAATTTCAAATGAAAATGTAGTTGAGGACTCCTGCTCATACAGGACCACAGAGAGTAGAGCAAATGATCCTAAAGAGGGAGGCTGAAGGCCTTAGCTTTTGTTCCTGTTTAAACCTGACAGTAGTTGTAGGTAGGTCACTTTTCTCTGAAAGAACACTAGAATGAAAAAGTGAGTTCAGTGCTACCTTAAACCCAGGGCAACCATGAAAAGAGGGAGGGATATGAGTTTCAATATATTTCCCACATACAAAGGGTCAGCCTGAGAGCCAATGACAGGAAGAGGTCTATTGGCAGCCAATGAAGAAGAAGAGATCTGTTCTGTTTGGGGACATTGCTTTGAGTGACAGATTTAAAAAAAAAGCATACACACACACACAGAGAGAGAGAGAGAGAGAGAGAGAGAGAGAGAGAGAGAGAGAGAGAGAGGGGGCACTCTGGGAATCTTTGAACATTCTTTTGTTTTTCTTTTCTTTTTTTCGGAGTTGGGGACCGAACCCAGGCCCTTGCGCTTGCTAGGCAGATGCTCTACCACTGAGCTAAATCCCCAACCCCTGGGAATCTTAATTAGAAAGTAGTATGTTCAGTTTGACCTCTGAGCTTAATCAATGTTCTCTCTGCTTGTACTTAACACAAAACTTCCTTTAAATAAACAATAATTTTTGAAGAGAGCGAAAAAAAGAAAGAAAACAAACAAACAAACAAACAAACAAACAAAAAGCTAAAACCAAAACCAAAACCAAAATACCACCACTCAGGTCTCTGGTATGTGTTAGCTATCTGATCCAGGATTCATGGATGAATGACCCAACATGATTACAAGCAAACCACTCAGGACGATGTAGAAAGAATTTCCATAGGAAGTACATAAAAAATGTTAAACTTCCTCACTGAAAAATATTGAAGCTAAAATGATCAGTATTGCGTCTTTTGTTACCATTTCACTAATATTCTACATGCTAATAATTCGTTTGTAAATTTTACTTGTCCTGAAACTTCAAAGTGTGATTGTAGGGGGCCGGGGTGGAAACACTTTGAATTCTACTGGGAAACATTTTCCTGGAGTTATTTGCTTCTCATAACAAGCCAATATCATCATTTATAATCATAACCCCGAAGGCATCATGGCTGCCTAAATATATAAACAAAATGAAATGTACAATTTGCGAGATCTCAAGTTGAAGACATTAAAAAGCCAGAATGATTTAGGGGAAGAAAGACAGTAAACATAAAAAAGCAATGCCATCTAGACATGTTTATTAAATGCCTATTTGTGGCTCTGCTTTGTATTCTAAGGGACAAGACAAATGTAATTGCAGCACCATAGAACTATAAAGTTGAAAGGCATTAAAGCTGCATCTTATCTAGCCTGCATCGTGTTACTGATGGAGAAGTTGTGGCTAAGGGAGGACCAGCTCACTAGACACAACTAGCAGGGCAAGTCTCAAACCTAGGCTCCCAACACATACCTCAATTAATTCCCCTAGACACCTTTCTATATCAATTTCTCTAAATATGCCATGTCATATTTTCTAATACAGGAAGTGAGGGAGAGACGGCTTAGTCAGTAAAGTGACAGAGAACATAAGTTCAACCCCAGAAGCCACATAAAAACTCCAGGTGTGGTGGCACATGCGTGCAATCCTCGTTCTGGGGAAACTGAGACAGGCAACTCTCTGGGATAGCCTACCCTACGTGATAACTGTCAGGCCACACAGGGACTCTATTTCAAAGAGAAGGTGCATGTCATCCAAGAAACAACAACTGACATTGTCTTCTGCCATGTATACACGTATACACATGTGCATAGCTTGAGCACTTCTGCTACACACAGACAGAGAGAAGGAGGGGGAGAAGAAGATGGAAAGAAAAGGAGGGAGGGAGTGGGAGAGAAAAAGAGAGATGGGGTGCTAGAAAAGAAAGGAGGAGAAGAGGGGGGAGGAGAGTAGAAATAAAAAGAGAGAGGGGAAAGAGCGGAGGAGAATATGGTGAAGAAAAGGGGGAAGAGAGTTTTCTGTTCAGAATATTACTCTGGTGTTAGTCATTTGAATAAAGCCAACAGTCCAGTTCTATGACTTTGTAAGAGGGAATGGTGTTCTGTGTGTTAGTAAAGAACTGTTTAGACAGTACATAATGCAAGGCTGGCTAAAATTCCTTGCAGTCCCTTCATGGCAGTGTGGATTTTCTTGGAATCGGAGTCCAGGGAATTGTTAGGAAAGAGACTCGCCCAGAATAAATCAAGTCATGAGGCTTAGAAGGCAAACAATGAGGTCACATGCAGTCAGCCCCAGGAGGCAGGGAAGAGACTGCTCCTTGTGGTTCAGTCCTAAGTGTTGTATTTATTTTTCAAAATCACTTTATAGTGACATCAACTATGGTGTGCTCCACATTCCACCACAGTTTTCTGCATAATAGCCCATTATGAAGGCATTGCTGAAGGCAGAAATTAACCTTTTAGAGAAATTTCGTTCCATTAAGACTAGGTGCATGAATCCAGACTGATTTTCTTTCTGATGGGAAGATGTCTTAGCCAGCATTTAAGTGCCTGTAAAAAAAAAATGTGGAGCACGTGTCTCTTTTGTATGTTGAGGAATAACACTTGAAATGTATATAAGAAATACTCAAGTTAATAAAAAAAAAGAAACTAAAAAAAAAAGATTAAAAAAAAATGTGTGCCTGTGTAGGAGGGCCTTCCCAGAGGAGACAGAATTGTTAGTCAGCTATGGTCTCCATGGTGATTTTTTTAAAGGCTAAGTTTGAATCAGTCTTCTAAATATTGAGGTATAATTTGTGAATGTGCAATTGAATGAATAATAATAGAATTACTAATGATACAGCATTAGCTTTAATTCTGCCATTTGAGAGTTTACAGAGACTACTCTGCAAATGACCTTCAGGCTGGCCTTGAAATGTGGTCTTAACAGTGTTCCCTCCTTTATTATCATGGGTAATTTCTCTCCGTCACTTTTGGGGTGTCCGCTTTATTTGCATAGATCTCTGCCCCCTTTTCCTGAATCCTTTCTCAAGCCATCTTCCTAGTGTCTCATGAAAGTCCTAAAGAAATGGGCTCAGCTTCCTTGGAGACTGATAATCTGGTTTGTAGATAGGTCTTGGATCAGGCTTGTAAGTTAGTGAAAAGCTGTGGTCTTACCTAAGTTCTTGAACTTTTTTTTTCACTTTAGCATTGAACAAATGACATGTCTTTCCCTGTGTCTTTCATTATTGTGTTTGACTGGGAATGTCACTTAGGAGAACAAAATGAAGCAGCCACCAGGCATCACTTCAGGTTCTGAATTTATACCAAAGTCCTAAGGTAGCTTGGAGGACACTGTGTCCACCATTTCTTTCACCTTCTATTTGAAGTTCATAATTGCAATAAGGAGTTAGATACAGACCCAACCTTGAGACAGGGAGAAGATATGTCACTTCTTTGAGGAGACCTGTTCTGCAGGTTGAGAATGTCCAGAGCCTGGTCTTTTCCAGGACATACATGGAATTTAAGTGCTGCAGTCCTTACGCTTGGGCTGAAAGTATCTAAAACACTGTTAACACGAGAAGGTGGCCTGGCTCCCAGGATATACTCAGGTCTTACCCAAATGACAGAGCAAAGGAATGGCCTAAGAGAAAAGTGAAAGAGACTGTGTTTTCTGGGCTTTTTTGTTTCTTTGATTTTATTGGCATGTTTTTGTTTATTTGCCTTTCTTTTTTTGATTTTTTTTTAATTTCTTTTCTCTTTGCTTGCTTCTTTGAATATATGATTTTTTTTTAAGAATGGTTTCCAGGTTAACCTTAAACTTGTTAAATAGCACAGTCTAGCCTTGAGCTATTGATTTCCCCTCTCCACCTTCTAAATGCTGAGATAAGAGCTGTGTGTCACTACTTCCGGTGCCTGTGGTCTTGGGGATGACAGTCAAGGATGCCTGCATGATAGACACATGCTCTACTAACTGACCTGAATCTTCAGGTTTGAAGTTTGTGATTAAATATAAATTTTATTGCACTTACACATTTTGTTTATTTTCTCATTTATTACTTGAGACAAAGTTTCATATATTCTAGATTGGACTCCAACTACCATTTAGATGAGGTTCTGACTTTGAGCTGCTGACCCTTGACTCCCATCTTCTATCCACTACAATTATTAGTGTGGGATATTACACTGGGTCCATCTTAAGAATCTCCATATGTAAAAATCAAAGATTTCCAAAGTTCATACAATTTGCTCTTTTAATCATACATAACTTATATCTGTATGTTAATAAGATATACAGAGAGTATGTATATGTGATGAGGAATCAAATAGTTTCATAGATTAGACTGTACTTGCACAAAGATCACAAAAACACCTATCTCACAGTATCCAATCTGGAACAAGCAGTATAATGCTGTCATTCATTCTTATTATATGCTGAGGAGAAGAGAAAGCTTCCTACCTCCATGGACAGCCAAAATAAGCCCCACATATATTAACAAGTCCTTTCTAAAATCTGTCTTTGGACAAATGGTGACTAGGAGAATAGAGAGCACATCAGCCATTCTGGATAGTTCACTTGAATAAATCACCTTACATTTCTCTTGCTTGCATGGGACATTGTTGATTGGGCAGCACAGGACTTACGGTATAAAATGACAGGTATAGTGTAAATGGGCACCAGAGCTTGGCCAACATTGGCTCATCCTATTTTATAATATTCAGGCAGAACAAGATTTTTTTGTTGTTGCTATAGTTGTGCAAATGAATTCAGCTAGTTCTCCTCAAAACTCCTCCCTCTTGTTTACTTTTCAAACTTGCAATCTGTCCTTCCAGGAGCCCTTCCTTGTATCTTAGATGACTGGAGGGATCGTCATCTGGAGGTAGTTTTAAAATGCAGATACAATCACTTCAGGAGAGTTGATTGTCCACGTGACATTAAAATTAATCATGCACTTGAGTCCATTAACTGAACTGTAAGGCTGAGAGAAAGAGAGATGGCTGAGGAAAGGCCAGAATGCCAACAGCAAGTTCTAAGCCTGAAAGTAAGCTGGCTGATGGGAGAAATTTCCACTTTGCCCACACAGAGTTGATAGCTCCCTTGGGGCGCACTGTCATGCACCACTGCACTTTTGTTTTATTAAATATACCGTCCTTCTTCCCTTAAAGACCCTAAGCAGCATCCCATCCAGCACAGAGCTTTTTGGCTGGAACCTAAGTCTCTGTTTCCTTTGCTCTATCTGAGGCTCCTTAAACAGAGAGTTTACAGAAACATAAAAACCCCCATGCTACTGTTTAGCTGGTGTCAAGTCTGACTTGAAATGAAATCTTGTTCTTGTCACACCATGGGACTGCAAAGACAGCCACATGGTGGCAAGAAAGCGAAGGACTAGGGACATTGGTTTGGTGTGGGTTTCAAAGGGCAGTCACGATTAGAAATGTGACTGCAATGTGGCATTTCAGTGTTCCAAATCTACTTTCCCTTGGTGACTTCCATGTCAAATTCACTTACTTTACAAATATAAACAAAAGATTCCCAGCCACAGCTCTGGGGAGTTCAGCGAAAGTCTACACTAGAACAGAACCAGCCCTGTCCTTTCTAAAGTCTGTAGAGCCCTGACCTCCCCTGGCCCCCAGGCAAGGAAGAGAGTGGGAGCCAACTGCACAGGCAGAAAGCTGTGGAAGGATTAGACTGATGGGCAGGTTGTTCAGCTGACACTATTTTCCTTGAGTCTGTTCCCAGGCTATTACCCTCCATTGTGGCACTTAGAGTGTCTGAGTCATCACTGTAGGAGCCTAGTCTAGCACCTAAAATTGGCAAAGGCAAGAAAGTAGTCATCAAATAACAAAGAGAGTAACGTTCATGTACACACACACACACACACACACACACACACACACACACACACACACAGGAGAATAAGACAAAATGGGAAGCAGAGACAAAGAATCAAATACACACAGAATATGGAAAAAAATCAAGGAATCAGAAGGAAACCACCTTCTGCACATCATGTCAGGCATTGAACTGGGCTGTGGCAATGCCCATTGTCTATATCTGGTGACATACTGAATCAGAAGGAAACCACCTTCTGCACATCATGTCAGGCATTGAACTGGGCTGTGGCAATGCCCATTGTCTATATCTGGTGACATACTGACTCAGAGGTGGTGTTGTTGGTGAGGCTTCTGATCCACCTGACATAATCCCAGTCTTAGCAGAGAAGCCAGGGTATGACTTTGGTCCACTACTTTCCTAAAAATGTAGAAGGAGGGATGCTTGCAGGATTATTAAAATCTTTCAATAAAAAGTCCATTCTTTCAGGAGTCAGCTCTTTATGCACAAGGTTAGTAAATTTTGGTTGTCAGGGAGACTGATTCTGGATTTAAGCCACTTGTGAGAGGTTTTCTTAATCAGTTTAGTTGAAGTGGGAAGACCCCATGTAAATGGGGGTGGTAATGTCCAGTATCCATAGCCACATTAAAGGAAGTGAGAGAAAGAGAACAAAAAGGTTTTATTTTTGCCTTCTTTGTCTCTCCATTGTGGTGGCATGCTCATCTACTCTGTTGGAATATTTTGTTTGTCTGTTTTTCAATCCATTTGCTTTTATGAAAACCAAAAACTCAGTGTTATTTCAACAGAGAGGATAAAGCATTATGAATTGTTCTCAATTAATTACATAATAGGTGTTAAGAAATTTGAAGGGCTTATATGATTACGAAATCATCAGACCAAAAATATTGAATAGCTATATTCACATATTGGGCACACAAGTTACAAGGCTCACCATCTAGATATGATTTTGCCTATAAATATAATAAATTATACAGAAGACACAAAGAAGATTAGTTGTATTTTTACTACGACAGCATGAAATTACAAGTAAGAAACAAAATGTCAGGTAGCATATAAACGACCAGCAAAGGAGACTTGTAACTATCATATCTAGTGGGATATCTTGGAACACACACACACACACACACACACACACACACACACACACACACACACACAAGCATGTGTGTACAGTCCCCAGACCCCACCACACCCACATTATAGCAAAGTGATTTCACTGACTTGACTGACTCTAAGACAGTTACTGTAGGAGATCTTACCCATTTAGAAGAAGAGTGGAGTCTTCCATAATCGTCACTGGTCATAGCCATGAATTCTACAGGAAAATTATGGCCTTCTAACAAAGGCAAATCAGAATATTGATGGACAAGGCTCTGAACTTGTCTCCTTACTAAAATTTCAGGACAAAATTCTCATCTTTATACACCAGCTATGCTTGGTCATATCTTTTCAATATGGCAACCAAAGACAAAATGAATTCATCAATGGTACATGCTAGGAAGAGGAACATGGAGTCATTACTTGACTAATTGTCCATCTTAATTATGTTGACAAAAACATTAATTTATATTTAAGTACAGAAAAAATGGGCAGGATCAAAGAGGTGGACATAATTAGGCAGCCTTGGTCAGGGTGTAACCTGTTTGATTACTATCTCAGTTCTGATCCTACAGTGTGGTCTCTTGTGACCCCTGTCATCACTGGAAGGGAGCAATCTGGCTTCTCTAACATGATTGCTCCTCCTCCAGCCACACTTGGAAAGCAAGGGGTCATCTGTCTTGAGAGTGGTTGCTTATTTCTAAAATCCTAAGTGACATCATATTTAAAACAATGGCCAGAGAGGCCTTTGGGAAACTTTAAGGGCTCTGGAGCAAGACACTTTGAAAGATAAGAATAAAATGCCTATCTTTTTGCCTTTAGCCTTCATGCATGAAGAGCTAGATTGAATGTTCAAAGTCAAGGAAAGTAGAGATACCTGCTTTCACCCTGCTTTAGTATCTGATGGGCCCACATGAATCAGTGCTCTGTAGCAAGCTGTTTTAAGAGCCTGCTTAGTTTCGGAAAGCACTTTTCATGTTAGTCTTGAGGCTTCTTAGTTGACTAATCCCCTTAAATACTTAGATTCTGATTACTTTACTTTTCCTGCCACTTGCCACTAAGCACACAGGCAGCCTAGAGAGGTTGTTAGGACCATGCTCCCCCCTTTCCCTATTACCCTCATAGCTCTTCCTCAGCTTAATTAAAACCACCTCCAAATTCAGCCTGCTCTTTGACCTAAATCACTTTAACCCATTTGGGCATTTAATTGTCATTAAAAACCCATCTGATATTTCTTACTATTTTGGCTTCTCTAACAGCTATTCCATACCTTCAATTCTCAAAGTTTCCACACACTATCTATTTTTATTCACTTCTGCATTCAAAAAGGGTAGTTACTATTTAATCCCTTCCCTTTAAGAAACACTTTTCCAACCTACTACTAGTCCCCTCTACCTCCTTAGAAAAAACTGTTTTTTTTTCTCCTCATCCTCCAATCCAAGTAGCCAGGTTGGATTCCTTGTAGCTTAATGCTAAGCTTAATATCCAAATGTTACATTTCTGTAATGTCAGTAACTACCCTTTTAGAACCACTATGCATATTAGACAGGATAATTAATACTAACTGATATAACAAACTGCTTCTAAAATCTCAGTGACTTGAACATAATTTTCCTTTTAATCCAGGTTTTTGCTGAAAGTTTATAGCAGGCACTTAAAATGCCTTTAGCTAAAGAAAACTGAATCATGCAGGCCCATAAGGAAACCAAAAGCAGCGTGAAAGGCAGCCATCTCTATACAAATTGGCTAGTCCTTTCTTGTCTCAGAACTACATACAAGTAGTATGTGGAAACATAGCAAGGCAGTGAGAAGGACAATAATTCTCTTTGAAAGGCTGTGTGCGGGCTTCAAGTCAAGACTAAAAACCATGGAGATAACAAAACATCAACACACAGAACAGATTAGGTTCACAAGATAATGAAGATAATTTCTGCTGATCGTACAATCCTCCAAATAATAAGCTATTTTTCCTCCAAGGCAGTTATCAAGAAGACAAAGGGCCCAGATTAACTGCAAGAGAGCCTGGAAAATATAGCTAATCTGTAGAATAGCCTATGCAAACTCACATAGACTTCCCAAGACCAAGTAAACACTATAAGAAAACTTGAAAGAATGAGTAGAAGAAAGGCAGGAAGTTTCTAGGATGGAGATCACTGTGTAAAGGGACATTATGTTAGTTCCTGAGAAACACACCTGTCTGAGTCAGGGAGTGAACTTGGAAAAATTAAATATTGAACCAGGGCCTGGTCCATGCTAGACAAGCTATATACTAGAGACCTATGCTCCAGATTCTTAACACTTCTTGATTATGTGTAGATTTATTATTTAGCTAGACATTGCTTAAAGGATTTTGAGGCCATATGTGATCTATTATAACCCTAGTATAAAATCAGACAAATAGAAAGTTACAACATTTGCAATTTTTATAGAAATGTAATGTCCATCTGCACATGTGTAACCCAAATACTTGAATGCCTTCATTTTCAGGGATTAGTAAGTGTTTCACACTTACTAGAATGCAAGTGCAACTATTATCTTATTTACATGAGATCATATTTTTATTATCTTTTACATATGTTGGGGGCTTTTTTTCAAACATGATAATTGATATAAGATGAAATCAATACCTTATTCTAAACTGGAATAATTTTTCAAGACCTAAACACAGTAGGATGGCAGATCTAAATGGTTCTAGGAGCACAGAGGATGATGCATGGTTCTCATGTATGTGGTGCTCATGGTCTCTGTTGCACAAATGTTTAAAATGTCACATTGACTAAACAAATAATAGCAATAAAGAAATAGGTATCATCTTTATGGATAAGCTGCTGATTAAAGGATGTTACCAATAAACAATTTGATTCCATGGAAGAGTTCCCAGTATATTAAAAGAAGAAAAATGACCAGCTTTGAAGTTGTTTCCATTTATTCTGCTGTGTGCTGAAAGGAGAATATTGCAACATCACATTCCATTTATTTACTTGATTACAGACTAGCATTATGGAGTGTGTGTATGTGTGTGTGTGTGTGTAGACATACATATATAATCTTTTTATGCATATGCATTTCTATACATGTATACATGTATATCTTAAGATCTTAGAAACTTAGTCTTGCTGTTAACAAAATAATTAAGCTGTTAAACTTACAAGTAAAATAATTTATTTTTAGTGTTTCTTGGTTAAGAAATCCAAGATCAGTACACTAACAGATGTGAAAAGGACTGAGATTGTCATCCATTAATGGCACTTGATGCTGTCTTCTGATTGAGGTGAGCTGAAGGACTACTTCCTTAGCTTGTTTCATACAGGAGCCAATTACACTCATGACAGGAGGCTTCATGGCTTTAACCATTTGAAAGACACTTCTTCTTGATGCTCTCATGATAGGTGGTAGGGCACAATGTCTGAAGATTGAAGAAGCAAAATATTTCATAGAGGGCTGATCATACCCCCAGCCACTCTCCTCTTCTATCTTTCAACTGTGTTTTCTAGTCTGATTAATTTTTCCTGGTCAGCATACAGAAAGCCTATTCTTTAAAAAGTTACCTTGGGACTCCTCAAGGCTTTTACAAGAAGATTCAGCTGAAGGGCAGCTCAGAGTTAAAGAATAATAATTCTTCTAGAATGTGCTGTACCTTCCATTAAAGTGCTTTCATGTGCATTGCCTAGTTTGATCTGCTCAAAGTAGTCGAGTATGTTTTTTTTCTTTCATTTTATACCTCCAGATTGGAATTTCTAAAAGACTAACTTAATTGGTTCATGTCGAACAGCTATTTTGAGGTACATTTGGAATTACAGCTCATGGCTCCGAACTCCTTCATTGTTTGCTACTTGTTAAACAAATTTTAGGATGAACAGTGCTAAGGAAATTCTACTCTTTGGGAGTAGTCTGTGCAAACCTATCTTTAAAGCCCACAGATGATGTGTTTAGTACACTGGTTATCTCTTTATTTCTATCAAATTAAAGTTACACTGAAATTTGTTATACCTTGATACTTAAGGTCATAGTCTACCATATCCAGATAGCTCCTCTGAGGTCAGTGCAAAATGAAGGACTCCCGTTTCTCAATGGGGCTTCCTCTTCTCTCCTCGTTTAGGGAGCCTGATCCTCAATCCCCTACCTAAGGAATGTCTCCTAGTTCTTGGCAAATCTACAAGTACTACTTCCTCGTTCCCAAATAAAAATATAGCCAGCAAGTACCTGGGATTCTTGGAATACCTCTCCATACAAATGAAGCATTCCCAGCATTTTAAACTCCAGCCAATGATTTCACTCACCTTTGAATGAAATCATTCACCTTCCCATTCTCCAAAGTTTATATCTAGCCTTTGTCCACCCATAATGAAATATATGTATGCAAGCCCATTCTTAATGACATATGAGCACAAGTTAAGATTGTCAAGAGAGCTGTTTCATTAAAAATCTTGGAGGATAAGACTTCCCCCAACCCCCCTAACACTCTGTACTTACTCCCAGCTGAACTCTACCCCTCTGAGTTATGGAGTAGTCTTCATTCTTTGAGACAGATATACAGTAGCATCTGGACACCATGAGGGAGAAAGGACAGAAGAACCACAGCTTGACCCCAACATGGAAACCACAGAAATTAATGCAAATTCAAATTCCTTTCTCCTATATTTTTGGTTGTGAGCCTAGCCTTTAATGACTGAGCAAGCTTCATGAAATTCTTAGGCAAATGGATGGAACTAGAAAATATCATCCTGAGTGAGGTAACCCAATCACAAAGAAACACACATGGTATGCCTTCACTGATAAGTGGATATTAATTCCAAAACTCAGAATATCCAAGATATGATTCACAGACCATATGAAACTCAAGAAAAAAAATGACACCAAATTGTGGATGCTTCAATTCTTCTTAGAAAGGGGAATAAAATACTCAGGAGACATAGAAGGTGGGAGGGGCTTGGGAGGAAGAGAGCAGGTGGGGGGAAAGGGAGACAAGGATGATATACAGAGGGTCAGGAATCTGAACAGAGGTGTGTAGCAGTGGGGGATGGGGAGCTGGAGGTAGCCACCAGCAAGTTCCAGATGCCAGGAAAGCAAGAGGCTCCCAAGACCCAACAGGGATGGAATTAGCTAAAATGCCCAAAAAAGGGGAGGGAGAACCTGTAGAGACCATATCCAGAGTTTAGGCAAGACCCCCCTTGGGGGATGGGGCCACCCACCCTTCTCAAAATTCTAACCCAGAATTGTTCCTGTCTAAAGGTAATACAGGACCAAAGAGTGGAGCAGAGACTGAAGGAAAGGCCACACATAGACTGTCCCACTTGGGGATTCATCCTATATGCAGCCACCAAACCCAGTCACTATAGCTGATGCCAAGACATGCTTGCTGACAGGAGCCTGATATAGATGTCTCCTGAGAGGCTCTGCTCGAGTCTGACCAATACTGATGCTGATGCTCATAGTCAACCATTGGCTTTAGAACAGGCTTACCAGTGGAGGAGTTAGAGAAAGGATGGAAGGCGTTCAGGGGTTGCTACCCCACAGGAAGAACAACAATATCAACCAATCAGACACCCCGGAGCGTCCAGGATCGAAACCACCAACCAAAGAGTACACATGAAGGGATTGATGACTCCAGCCACATATGTAGCAGAGGATGACATTGTCTGGTATCAATATGAGAAGCTCTTGGTCCTGTGAAGGCTCACTTCCCCCACTGTAGGGGAATGCCAGGGCTGTGAGGTGGGAGTGTGTGGGTAGGAGGGGGAGCGTCCTTACAGAAGCATGGGGAGGGGAGTGGGAAAGGGGGAACTATGAAAGGGAATAACATTTGAAAGGTAAATAATGTAAATGCATAAAATAGCCAATAAAAATAAAAAGATATAAAATAAAAAGATAAAAAGTTTCCTTTCTTATAATGAACCATTCCTCTGTTTGTTCTTGTTTTGGTTTTTTTGTTTGTTTGTTTGTTTGTTTGTTTGCTTGTTTTTTTTTTACAATTTAATGCTGGGGCATACATTTACTTTCTTTCTGTTTTTTTTTTTATTTTTATTAAAGTGGGTATTTTTATTTACATTTCAAATGGTATACCCTTCCCAGGTTTCCTGTCCATCAGCTGCCTAGCCCTTTCCCCTCCCCTTCTATTAGAGGTGAATGCTAGCAGCAATCCACTGAACTGAGAACTGGCCCCCTGTTGGAGGAATTAGAGAAGGGACTGAAAAAGCTGAAGGGGCTTGCAAACCCATAAGAACACCAATTCCTCTGGGTTTTAATAAAGTAATATTTAAGATTTTCCTTTCTTTATTAGTGAAATTTATTCCAACACTAGTTTACGTAGTTTACAGTTTTATTGTCTGTTCTTTCACTGAAATTTTCACTGAACTTTCCATTCACTTCTGAGTAGGTTCATTATAATTATTGAAGGGTTTTGTGGAAGTGAATGAATGTTGGAGGTGGAATGAAACATTAGTTCAATCTTTAATGTGTCCTCTGTTTGCTACTCAGTAATCTGTGTGATGTTTTCATCATCTAGGTGTTAGTCCTTGGAAGCTTCTTCAGGGACAAAGCTTTGCTATAGCTCCAGCCCAGCCAGGAAACATCAAATTAATCAGCTGGAAAGGAAAGGATCAGTCTCTATGGTTTCTCTATAAATTAAAGTATAAATTTGAGGATGGTTTGAGATGGTTTCTAATACTCCGAATCAAAAGTTTCATGAATTTTGTATCTTAAGTTCCTTGTTTTTGTTGTTGCTGTGTTTTATTTTGAAATAATTCATGGAGACTTTTGTTCACCTTTTTCATAGTTGACTAAAGTAGGCCAGTTTTTGATTGGAAAAAATGAAGATAAGGATTAAAGATATATTAATATACATGTATATGTAAATAATGTATCTCTGAATGTAGACAGGTATCTCAGAGGATTGTCACTAAAGGCAGAGATAGGAGAACCAAATCCCTGGAAGGAGGCCATTGCAGAAAGACACTTCCATGTCCAGTAACTATCTCATCTTTCAACGAGTTTTTATATTTGCATCATCAAACCAGATCGAAGGCTACCATTCAAAAATTGATGGAACTAGAGAAATGTTCAAGTTCAGAGCATATAGAGCAATTAGGTGTTTTAGGCCCTCAATTAATAGGAGAGTAAGGTAGCCAACGTATATGAGCAATGAAGATTACTCCATATTTAAAAGTACTGCTGAAGGAATGCAGGGATTACATAATCACAACAAGGGTTAACTCTCAGGTCAAGTGGAAATTTATGGGTTCTTTGGAAAGTCAGTTGGGTTGGATGGTGTTTTGCTGGGACAAATACGTGAAAGATTATTTTCCCGAAGTGGAAACAGATGAAAGACTAAGGCAGACTCGTGAATGAATGTTTACCTGAAGCAGACCCAGGTGAAAGGCTGTTTTGCTAAAGCAAGCACATGAAAGGACACGTGATGAAGTTTCTTTGCTGATAAAACACATGTATTGGTCCAGCTTACACTGTGTAGTTGAGATGCATTTGTTGGGTGTCAATAGAGAGAAATTCGCCAAAAAACTTCTGGTGGTGTGCTGCAAATTCTTGCTACTCCCATAGACTCAGGCTGATCGGCAGAGTGGTTGCAGCTGAGACAGTTCCACATGGTGAGGCAAGATGCCTGCTGAGGCATGATCTGTGGAGGACACATGATGTTTTGGCGGAGTTTAAATAGAACTCGACGGACAGTGATGAAGGCTGAGGTAGACATGCTTGTAGAGCTAGATGTGCAATCCTTGTGGGTCTCAAGTCTTCACAGATATTCACTTCCTTGATAGAGATACACCCTAGATGTCCATCCAAATTCTTCCTGCTGACTTGTGCTGACACCGAGGTATGGCTGTCTCTGCAAGGTCATGCCATACCTGCTGATTTGTGGATGCTATCCTGACTCAACCAAACTGGAATGCTGGTGTATCCTTGAAGTGTTTGCAAAAGAATCAAGTTGCCACTGATAACTGTCAGTTTCCAGACCACACAGATGGGAGTTGTTCCAAAGAAACATTCTAAACAGGTCCACTTCCCCCAACCTTATATTCCTTCTTTCCAACTACTTGTCACCACAAGGCTAAAAGGAATATTAAAGCATTTAAGAGCCATCATTAAATACAGGTTTTGCCTAGTTTCTTTCTCAGTCTATTTATCCTTTGAGTAGAGGAAGGCTACTGATTTGATTGAGTTAACTTTGTATCCAAGCACTTGGCTGAAGTTGTTTTTTAGGCTTAGGAGTTCTCTGATGGAATTTCTGGGGTCACTTATGTATGCTTTCATATCATCTGCAAATAGTGATATTTTGACTTCTTCCTTTCCGATTCGTATCCCTTTGATCTCCTTTTGTTGTTTAATTACACTGGCTAGGACTTCAAGTATTGTATTGAATAGGAAGGGAGAAAGTATTCAGCCTTGTCTAGTCCCTGATTTTAGTGGGATTGCTTCAAGTTTCTCTTCATTTAGTTTGATGTTGGCTGTTGGTTTGCTGTATATTGCGTTTGCCATGTTTAGGTATGGACCTTGAATTCTTCATCTTTCCAAGACTTTTACCATGAAGGGATGTTGAATTTTGTTAAATGCTTTCTCTAAATTTAATGAAATGAACATGTAGGGTTTTTTTTGAGTTTGTTTATATAGTGGGCTACATTGATGGATTTCTATATATTGAACCATCCCTGCACTTCTGGGATGAAGCCTACTTGATCATGATGGATGATGCTTTTAATGTGTTCTTGGATTTGAGTTGCAAGAATTGTATTGAGTATTTTTGCATCGATATTCATAAGGGAAATTGGTCTGGAGTTCTCTTTCTTTGTTGTGTCTGTGTGTTTCAGGTAAAAGCATAAATGTGGTTTCATAGAAGGAATTGGGTAGTGTTCCTTCTTTTTCTATTTTGTAAAATAGTTTGAAGAGTATTGGTATTAGGTCTGAAAGTATTCTGCACTAAACCCATCTGGTCCTAGGCTCTTGGTATGACTCTAACCAAGCAAGTAAAAGATCTGTATAACATGAATGTCAAATCTCTGAAGAAAGAAATTAAAGAAGATCTCAGAAGATAGGAAGATCTCCAATGCTCATGGGATGGCAGAATTAAAAAGTAAAAATAGTCATCTTGCTGAAAGCAATGAACAGATTCAATACAATCTCCATCAAAATTCCAACTCAATTCATCGTAGAGTTAGAAAAAGCAATTTTCAAATTCATTCGGAATAACAAAAACCCAGGATAGGGAAAACTATTCTCAACAGTAAAAGAACTTCTGGGATAATCACCATCCATAACCTCAAGCTGTATTACAGAGCAATAGTGATAAAAATTGTATAGTATTAGTTTATGGACAGGCAGGTAGATCAAGGGAATAAAACTGAAGCGCAAGGCCCTGGGTTCGGTCCCCAGCTCCGAAAAAAAAGAACCAAAAAAAAAAAAGGAATAAAACTGAAGATCCAGAAGTAAACCCACACACATATATGGTCACTTGATCTTTGACAAAGGAGCTAAAACCATCTAGTGGAAAAAAAAAACCCAGCATTTTCAAAAAAGGGCTAGTTCAACTGGTGATCAGCATGTAGAAGAATGCAAATTGATCCATTCTTATTATTTTACACAAAGCTCAAGTCTAAGTGGATCAAGCACTGCTACATAAAACCAGATATACTGAAACTAATAGGAGAGAAAGTGGGGAAGAGCCTTGAACACATGGGCACAGGGGAAAATTTCCTAAATAGAACACCAGTGGCTTATACTCTGGGATCAAGAATCGACAAATGGGATCTCATAAAATTGCAATCCTTCCATAAGGCAAAGGAGACTGTCAGTAGACAAAGCAGCAACCAGTAGGTTGGGAAAAGAACTTCACCAATCTTACGTTGAATAGAGGGCTAATATCCAAAATAAAGAAAAGGAACTCTCCTCCATTGTTGGTGGGATTGTAAGCTGTTATAATGACTCTGGAAATTAGTCTGATGGTTTCACAGATAATTGGGCATAGTACTACATGAATTGTACTACTCCTTGACATGTACCCAAAAGATGAACACATGCTCTACTATGTTCATAGCACCCTTATATATAATAGCCAGAAGCTAGAAAGAACCCAGATGTCCCTCAACAGAGGAATGGATACAGAAAATGTAGTACATTTACACAATGGAGCACTATTCAACTATTAAAAACAATGACTTCATGAAAATGCACAGGCAAATGAATGGAACTAGATAGTATCATCCTGAGTGAGGTAACCCAATCACAAAAGAATACACATAATATGTATTCACTAATAAGTGGATATTAGCTCAAATCTCAGAATACCCAAGATACAATTCACAGACCACATGAAGTTGAAAAAGGAAGACCAAAGTGTGGATGCATCAGTCTTTCTTAGAAGGGAGAAAAAATACTCACAGGAAGAAATACGGAGACAAAATATGGAGCAGAGACTAAAGGAAAGGTCATCTAGAGACTGCCCCACCTGGGGATCCATCCCATATACACCAAACCCAGACACTGTTTTTGACGCCAAGAAGTACATGGTGACAGGAGGCTGAGATAGCTTTCTCCTGAGAGGCTTTGCTAGAGTCTGAGAAATATAGAGGCAGATGCTCAAAGCCAGCCATTGTCCTGAGAACAGGGTTCATAATGGTGGAGTTAGATTATGGACTGAAGTAGCTATATAGGTTTGCAACCCCATAGGAAGAACAGTATCAACCAACCAGACACCCCAGAGCTCCCAGGGACTAAACCACCAACGAAAGAGTAAACATGGAGAGACCCATGGCTCAAGCTGCATATGTAGAAGAGGATGGCCTTGTAGGGTATCAGTGAGAGGAGAATCCCTTGGTCCTGTGAAGCCTTAATGACCAGTGTAGGGGAATGCCAGGACAAGGAGGAAGGAGGGAGTGGGTACATTGTTGGGGGAGTATCTTCATAGAACCAAGAGGAGGGGGGTTCATAAAGGGGTTTTCCAGAGGGGAAGCAGGGAAAGGAAATAACATTTGAAATATAAAGAAAATATCCAATACATAATATATTTGCAAAAAAAAATGGGTTTTGAAAATATTAAAGTTATACTCAAGTAATAAAAAGATTTTAAAAGTGTGATGTTTAATGAGATTTTTAATCTATCAACATTTTAAAAACATTAAAGATGATCAATAAGATAGTTAATAAACTCACTTGCAAGCATTCAAATAGAGTAACTGACAAAGCATGTCAACAGAGAGCTAGCATGAATACAGGGAATCCATGTCATGTCAACAAATATGGCTTCTTTGATAAATACAGAGCACTAGAATGGACAATGGCAGCAAAATAAATATTTTTATTAAACATGGTATTCATAAAAAAATAACAAAGAATCCCAAAACTATGTCTTAAAATCAGCTTTGTAAATTCTGAAAGGAAGATTGCTTTCCAAGTATCCCTAAATATTGGACAACCAAGCTATACATCAGTAATAAAGTATAGATTCTTAGCTTATTAAGGAAGAAATGGACAAGGGGAAAATTTAACAAAGTGGCAATAAAAGTATTCTTAATCAAATTAAATTTTAAAAATTAATAAATATTTAAACATTAAATTTCTACATAGAGGAGAGTTCACTCTCAAGATGTAAATGAGTATGAATCTTAAAACAGCTTCAAAAACCAATGACACATGTATATATCTCATGAAGGGAGGAAAAGAATATCCAATTAAATTCAAATGTTAAAATATTTTATTAAACAAAAATGTAAGATAAAGATAGATTAATGAATTTAGAAAACAAATGTGTTTCAAAGAATATAATAATTTTACTTCTGGATATTTACAAGACTATAAAAATTACTGTTACTAATGATATCTAAAAAATATTACTAAAATCATTTCCAATATAACAAGAAAGATTTTAAAAAATAGAAGACAACAGCAGCATGTACAAAGAATATTTTAAATTCAACTTGGTCACAATTGAAATTTTTCACTTGTTAGAAGAAACCACTCAATTGAAAAAGGGAAATCCAAGTTTGAGAGGATATTTGCAATAGAAAATGACTCAAAGGGTTCATGGGAGAATTATAAAAAGACTCCCAATAATTAGTAAGCAGAATCATAGCTAATCCAATTAAAGTTGGACAAAGGACTTGAAGAGGCAATTCACTAAAGAGGATATCAAAAGGCCTCACAAACAAGTTAAAATATACTCAGCACCATTACTCATCAGGGACATGAAAGTAAAAACCACAGTGATTGCTATAAATGCTGTGAGAAAATAAAAGTTTAAAAATATATAAAAGGAAGACTCTTGGATAGGGTTGAAGCAGGCTCCAAGTTTGGAGAACCCCAAAAAGTTGCCTTTCAAGACTCTGTACCCAGGAACCTAATTTTCAAGCTGATGTATCATCTCTGGTACATGCTAGGGATACCAGCACGGAAGCCCATGAGTGAGCAGCTTCTCAGATTCCCTTCTTTTTCTTGCCTATTTAGGATCCCCTTGGGTCTGATGTTAAATATTTATGATGAACAGAGCTAGCGCATTTGCTAATTGACACAGACCCCTTATTATATACTTCAGTATGGCCTACAAAAGCCACAACACATGCCCTATAGTTCACTCTTGAAAGTGTTAAGATACTTACTACTCACTAGGAGTTAAAAAGAATCTTTAACTACACATAACTGGATTGGTCAATGTACTGGCTGATTTTATGTGTCAACTTCACACAAGCTGAAGTTATCACAGAAAAGGGAGCCTCAGTTAAGGAAATGCCTCCATGAGATCCAGTCGTAAGGCATTTTCTCAATTAGTGATCAAGGGGGGAGTACCCAGCCATTGTGGGTGGTACCTTCCATGGGCTGGTAGTCTTGGGTTCTATAAGAGAGCAAGCTAAGCAAGCCAAGGGAAGCAAGTCAGTTAAGTAACAACCCTCCGTGGCCTCTGCATCAGCTCTTGCTTCCTGACCTGATTTTCAGTCCTGACATCCTTTGGTGATGAACAACAACTTGGAAATGTAAGCTAAATAAACCCTTTTGTCCCCAACTTGCTTCTTGGTCATGATGTTTGCTCAGGAATAGAAACCCTGACTAAGACAGTCAACTCCAAAGGTTGAGTGAATCATTTGATTCACGATTTTAGAGGGTTTAGTCTAGAGTCATTTATGCATGTCACTTTGGCCATGTGCTACACTGTACATGTAAGAGAGTATATAGTGGAAGAACCAGTTCGCCTCAGTATCGATGAAGAGGGCTGAAAGAAAGATACAGACAAACAGACATAGAAGAGATGCAGACCTTCCCCCCTCTCTTTCTCACACATACACACACACACACACACACACACACACACACACAAACACACAAAGAGACAGATGGTGACAGAGAGAGAGACAGATTCTGACACCTCATGATCTAGAGTACAAGCAGAAGGACGGAAGACCTGTGTCTCAATAGCCCCTTCATAGGTGTGCTACAGGGAGCCTCTAGGCTCTCCCAGCAGCAACAGCAGCTGGCAACTAAGTTGATGATGGGGGGCATTGAAACCACAGACGTATCTCTATCAGAAATCAAGATCTGAAACAATGAAGCTAAGAAATCATAGTATAGAAAGAAAGAAAGGAAGAAAGAAAGAAAGAAAGAAAGAAAGAAAGAAAGAAAGAAAGAAGGAAGGAAAGAAAGGAAGAAAGAGTAAATCCTAAGAAAATGGTAGAAGGATCTCATAAAAATAAGAATGCATAAGGTAGTAAAAGTGAGACTCGAATTTGGTGTGTAAAGAAAGAAAAGGAGGGAAAAAAACCTTTCCACGAGCATGATTTGGAGAAACATTTAAACAAATGGTGAATGTAAATCAGTTATGACAAAATTAACAGAGCTGTTTAATCTGCTGAGAAGGTATATGACATACACATGATTAAATACCTAAAATTGAGGAAGCGAATTAACCGCTGAAAATACATTAGTAACCAGATTTTGAAGAGGAAAAAAAATTAAATCAATATAACTGTATTTTAGCCTATTTAAATGATATTCTAAGACTTTCTAAAGATTTTAGAAAATACTTTAAACTGAAAATGTTAAAAAAATAAATTCAATAATATATATGCTATTGAGGTCATGGAGGGAACTATAGCTTCTTGTACTCTGATGGGAGTAAGATAAAGAATGGTAGTTCTAGAAAGCAAGCTAGCGATGTGGCACAAAATCAAGTACACACACATATTATGGGCTGTGAAAAGCTCTGCTCATATGCAACCTACAAAAACCCAACCCAAACAATGTCATTCGTAGGGACAAAAGATTATAAGAAATTTATATATACATCCATCAGGAAAACATAAGGAAAAAATACTCTATTTGTCAATAGTTTCTACAGAACAGAATGCATTACTTATACATACATACGTACACACACACACACACGAGAGACAGAGACAGAGACAGAGACAGAGAGAGAAACAATAAAAATGACAAAGAAAAATAAATGGAAAAATAAATTGTTCACATATACATAGTTCATATCAGGTATTGTCATTTGAGTGCTGTAAGCTCAGTCTGTTCATAGAGCATTAAACACACCCTAAGGTGACCTTTCCTGATGAAGACAGAGGCAGAACACTTCATTCTCTTACACAACATGAAAGACTACAGAATTATCATTAAGTTCTACTTCTTTAATAAATATGTGTACAGGGACAGATCCCAGGCGTGTCTGCATGAGAACGAAGAACACTGAGGGAAGGGAAGACAGAATGGGGGAGGAGAGAGAAATCATTTTAAAGACTTAAAATATTATGAAGTCTATGATGCTTAAGTCTGTTGTTTCCACCACCCACCAGTAGGTTACAAGTTCATTTGGAAGTTCATGTTGTAATTCTGAGTCTGGGGACTGGGGACCATGACAGATTTATCATGTGGAATCCTAGAAGCAAGAGTCATTATTTGAGACACACAAGTCTCCACTCCTTAATAATGTCATGTATGACATTTTTTTAAAACTTAAATCTAACCAATTTTTTACTTTTTTTTCTTTTGGTTCTTTTTTTCGGAGCTGGGGACCGAACCCAGGGCCTTGCGCTTCCTAGGCAAGCGCTCTACCACTGAGCTAAGTCCCCAACCCCAAATCTAACCAATTTTAAATGTTTATTGTATCTATTTTATAATGACATCTAGACAGATATTTGACAAAGTAGATAATTAAAAGTGTTTAGTCTAATTGACATACAAAATTAACCATTTATTTAAAAGGTGAACTACTGTGTATTTTTATCAGAAGTAGTGAGCTCCATTTTCATCAAGCCACATAACAATATCTCCGAAGTGCTATTACTGAAGAAGATGAAAGACTAACATGCCAATTTCCTAACTTACACACATGTAATATGTAACAGTTATACAAATGTATGCATATACAGAGTAGATTGATCTGACTTAGATAGCCAAGACTAAATTGAACATCTAGGGTAGAGGATGCAAAGACAATAGAATAAGACAAAGAAAAGGAGACATAAAACATAAGAGATGTTACACATGGTGCAACATGGAGGACACTATTGATCTGGAACTGAGGAACACAGGCTTGAGGTTTGTGTACCTGGAAAACCAAGCATATAGTATAGTAGCTGCACTATGCCATAAAATCAAAGGCCACTCAATAATGTTTGTTAATACACTGTGGCGCTTTGACCAAGAAGGACTTAAACGGGTTCATATATTTGAACACTTGTTGAAAAATTGATAGAACTTTTTGGGAAAGAGTCAGGTGTGTGGCTTTATTGAAGGAGGTATGTCACTTGGAGGTAAGGTTGGAGGGTCAAAAGCCCATATCATTCCCAGTTAGGATTCTATCCCTTTGTGTCTTTGTCTCTGTCTATTTCTGTCTGTCTCTGTCTCTGTCTCTGTCTCTCTCTCTCTCTGTATATGTGTGTGTCTGTGACTCTCTGTCTCTGTCTCTGTCTGTCTCTATCTGTCTCTGTCTGTCTCTCTCTCCCTACATATGTGTCTCTGTCTATCTCTCTCTGTCTCTCTCTCTCCCTCTCCCCCTCCTCTACCCTCCCCCGTCCATCGTCTTTCTCTCACTCTTTCTCTCTTATTCTCTCTCTCTCTCTCTCTCTCTCTCTCTCTCTCTCTCTCTCTCTGTGTGTGTGTGTGTGTGTGTGTGTGTGTGTGTGTCTGTCCCTTATGCCTGTTGATCAGAGGTAATGTTTGCTTTCATGTTGCCATGCTCTCCCCTGCAGTGATCATAGATTCTAAACCTCCGAAACTGTAACACCCTAGTGAATGATTTCTGTTCTGTAAGTTGTCTTGGTCCTGGTAAGGAAGTAGAAAAATAACTAAAGTATACATCTATAAAGTCCAACCAATTTCAATCCTGTAGGTCAAGCCACCTCTTCCTCTGTCATCGAAATGGGGTAGAGAAATAATAACTCAGAGCGAAGAAATTTAAATAGAATTTAAGTGATTGATAAAACTCTAGAAAATTCTCATTATTCAGATATATGTTATCTACTAAGAAGAAACTAAGAAAATCTATAGAAAATATTTAGAAAATAATTATACAAAGTTAACATATTAATATGAAATATAAAACACTCCTAAAATTAGTTACATTCTTATACAGCAAAAACAATAATGCAGGTATTTGAAAGTATGAAAATATTCTATGAAACAATATAATCAATGGACTAATCCTTCTGTAGCACATATCATGGACATTAGAGAATCGACCTTTACCAAACAGCTGAGTAATCATTGATCTATATTAAAGACTAAAAATCAATACAATATACTCAATTTTTGCCATAATCATCCATTAAGTAAAATTTTTATTCTATGACAATTTCCAATGGTATGTTTCTGGAATAAAGAACTTGATCATAAAATTTATACAAAGTATTAAAATACAGGCAAGTTCATTTTAATTCTAGAAAATAAAGTGGCAAACTGAAATATCCTAGTGTGTGGTGTGGAAGAATGTTGTACTTGCTGGTGCCTCTGGCCTCTCACTTCTACAGAAGTGAAGGTTGAAATGCCATATGTAAAATCACTTACCAATGAGAAACATTATTTAGGTATTGGTGTTAAAAGAAGAATAGTTAAATATATTAAATATAAGCTAACTACCAAAAGAAATACACAAGAAAAAGACACATTCATAGATCAAGGGCATATATACCTGTGCTAATATAAACGGGTAGGTAATATTCAATACAGAGACCTACACAATTATCTAATTATGTAAAAACAATAAATGAAATAGATTTCTAAGCAACCATAAAAATTATTTCTACAGTGGTTCAATCATCATTGTAAAGACCTCTTAGCAAAAACACATAACACATGTTTTTCCATCTTTTTCTTATCTATGAATCCACCCTGGAAAATCTCCACAAATATATTCAAAGAGTTATTTAAGACAATATTCATTTGGCAGAGTTTATAAGAGTAAAAGCATGCAAACAATTTTACTGTTCATTATTAGGGCGATTAAACTTTCTATTTTAATACAGTGGGATACTCTCTGTCTCCTAAAGTGAATTAAGAAAGATCTGATTATTTATGAACATGAAAGCAAGTGGTGACGCCGACATGGAGGAAAAACAGTATTTAAGATGCTAAGATGCTCAAAACCGCAGTGCAGTTTTATTTTTAAATACATAATCGATATCTAGAATGAGAGGAAAATTTTTTGATTCCTGCAGGAATGGGAAGGATGTAGAAATCATGCCATAATTTAATTAAAATTGAACCAAAGCTTGTAACAAAGGAAAGACTTAGGAGGCTGCAGATGTGGCTCAGTGGTAAAGCCCTTGGCAAGCAAGCCTGACAAACTGTTGGGATTCCTAGAACCCCACATAAGAACTGAGGGACTTGCTTGCAGAGAAGCCTGTGCTGTGAAGTATGCCTTGCCTCAGGTCTGTATGAGACAAAGATGAAAATGTGGGATGTATCCCATTACTGGGAATTGAAGACAGGAGTTCCTCTCTGCAACCTGACTAGCAGACGAGCCAAAATGTTGGACTCCAGGTTCACAGAGAGACCCTTCCTCTTGTGGGAGAGTCAGGGACATGCTAAGTAAAGCAGACATGACCTCTCTTCTGGGAATATATTTGGAATTATTAAAGGCACAGGGGATGTGGAGAGGTTAATGGGAAGTAAATTGGGAGGTGCCAGAGGAAAATAGCTTATGAGAGCCATGAGACCCGTTAGGAATTCATGCTCCTTTTATTCCAAGAATAGAACGGCCAGGCACTTTAAGTCGATGTTCATGAGTGGTGTGGATACAGGTGGCTATAAAGAATATAAAACTGGAGTGAGAAGCAATTAGTGACTGGAAAAAGGAGTTAGTGAACAAGGGGAAAAAATGGAGACAAGATGTAATCTATGTTCAAGGCAACACAAGGTATCCAATGTGCAGCTGCTTGTTGACACAACAGCATGTGCCAATAATATCAGAGAAAAGAATCAAAATGGGATGTATCAGTTGGGATACACTGTTGAAACTCATAGTCTTGGGAAATCCTAGGCAAGTTTCCATAATACCATGGTCTATATTGTTAATGCCAGAGGCAGCAGAGCAGAAAGTCATTTGACTGTAAGCTGGGGAGTGGCAGTCACCTTGCCCTAAGTTGTTTAGAGAAATAGACTTTCCATACATTAGATCCAAAGCCAAGAATTCTTTAATCACTTGGTTCTTTTCAGTTACAGTAGATTATAGTAAACAAGAAGGAAGAACAGGATTCAAACTAGAAGAATAAGGTTTGTCTCTATTCTGAGACCTTGTAGCCATTTAGACTCCTCTATCCTGTCCTCAAACAGGACTTTGTATGAGCATGTCATCACTGATCCTCAGGGAAAAACAAAAAAACAAAAAAAAAAAAAAAAACAAAAACAAAAAACAAAAAACCAAAAAAAATCAACCCTGCGATTTGTAGATTTCCAATTTCTGCAGTTTTAAGGCTCCCATCATAGACAATTTAAAAGTACCAATGCAATATCAACCTACTCACTAAATCTCCAAAGATGTGTCAGTTCCAACAAGTCAATATGAACTTCTTTTAGCACACTACTGCTTCAGAGACTCAACTTTCCTATCTGAAACATAGGAATCACACATCTGTCCATGCAAGGGTTGAGAGGTAAAATGCTCAGTATGAGGTGTGGTGACTTGACAGAGAATGTCTTGCATAGGGTCCTGTGTTTGAATACTTGGTCCCTGTTGTATGCCCTGTTTAGGAAGGTTATACAACTTTTAGAACATGAAGTATTTCTGGAGGGACTACAGCACTGGGGATGAACTTGGTGAATTTACAGTGTCCCTTCACTTCTAGTTTTTTTTCCTGTTTTCTGGTGTGTCAGTAAAATATGAATGACCTGTTTCCTGTCCCAGACAGGTGACATACCTCCCTACGGTTATGGACTTGCTCTCTTGAACCATAAGCCCAAATAAGCGCTTTCGATATGATATCCTGCATCAATATATAATGTGAAACTGATCAAGGAAGACACCCAAAATTCAATCCCAGGCTTCCATGTGCATGCACACCCAAACATATCTATGTTTTGTATATGTGTGTTTCTCATCCCCTGTATTTTATACTTGGAAATACCATGACAGTAAAAATGTAAGTCATTGCTGGTTATGACTGCCCCACTGGTTATGACTGCTCTGTTAATTAGAAGCATCTCTCTAATGCTTAGGGATGAAATTAGACCTAAAAACACAAAGGAGAGTTTCAAAGGCCTGTAGTGTTTCAAAGAATCCCCGAGGATATTTCTCTCTCTGGTAGATTCTTTGGCTTTGCCAGCAGAAGTTACACATCCCAAGGGAAACTAACCTACAATATGAATCTTGTCCTTCTACTTGGAGAGAATCCCCACCCATTCAAAAAAAATCCTGTTCATTTTTTTAATAACATTTAAGCAAGAATGACAATATTTAAATTTCATGTTTAGGATAATTGACACAGCCACCCTATTTTGCCTGATGATTAATGACTTCCCCTTTGCTTTACTCTTCTTCTTCCTTCTTCTCTTCTTTTTCTCACTTCAACACATTCATCTCTGTTCTCATTTGCTTTAATGCCTTTTCACTTGCCTTATCTTTTTCTTCCAAAGCCAAAATAACGAGGCCCATTATTCTTATCTAACCCTCTTCCCACTTTCCTATCTCCAGAATGGATTCTCCTTAACCAGTGGGTCATTGATCTATGTTTACAAGGCCACACTGGGTCTTTATTACTCTGCTCATTTGTCTTGTTCTGGGAAAAGGATTAGCTCTGTCACTGTGTCATCATTAAAGGCACAGAAAAACTGGAGTTTGAGGGAGTATATAATGAACACATTTAATAAATTTTGAAAAATCAGCTGAAAGTCACTTCTTTAACTTTCTCTCCTGAATTAAAAGGAACAGAAAACAAAATGAAAATATAGACTCCTATTTATGTTCCTTTGTACACAGTCTGTCTTATTAAGTTTTTAGCTATTAAATAGATGGAGTTAAAGGATGGAACTTGCTGACTCATGTCTTCCCTGGGAAGGAACCATATCACTATATCATATATTTATTACTCTAGTTTGCAGCCTACTATTCTTTATATAGTTTACCACTTAAATCTACACATTATAAATAACTCCATAGTATTTAGAAATATGAATTATTGAATGGTTGAAGTAGAAGACCAAATCCATAATGTTCACTTTTCCAGAGGACACAAGTCAAATTCTCATTGAGATTGGCACCATTTTCTTTCTATACCATCATCATCATCACCATCATCATCATTATTGTTGTTGTTGTTATTATTATTATTATTATTATTATACTCCAGATTTTATTCCATTCTTGGTCTACCCTCCAATTGGATTGTTTCATACCCCATACCTCCTCCCTATCCCCTGTCTCCACAAGGATGTCCCCACCTCACCTGTCCCACCAGACCTCTAAACTCCCTGGGGCCTCTAGTCTCTTGAGGGTTAAGTACATCTTCTCTAACCGAACTCAGAATGATGCAGAAGTCAACCATTTTCAAGCTGTCAGAAGGTAACAACTGTCATTGTGTCTGTAAATAGAACACTTATATGTGTTGTAAGAATAAAAGTCACAACTATCACAGACAATTGTACAGAGGCATCATTAAACACTGAGTTGCTAAGAACCCTCAGGATTTAAAGGTGTTTACTACCAAGTCTGACAACCTGAGTTCCAAATTCCAAGAACACATGTCTAGAGGAAAAAAGAGTCCCTGGTATGCAGTTCTCTGATCTCTTAGGCACTGTGGTCCAAGCATACCCTATCTCTATCTCCCCCTCCCACAAACTTCCAAAGGGCTACAGACATCCTACTAATGTATTTATATTTGGGAAAATGGCTTCCTCAAAGAGCTGCACTGTTACACTCTCATATACCTTGAAACATTATCACACTTTGACTTGAGTACAACGTGTCCCTTAAGGAAATAGAAAATAAAGAAAATGTGAAACGTGTGTGTGTGTGTGTGTGTGTGTGTGTGTGTGTGTGTGTGTAGCATTCAATATATAGGCAATGGGACATTATCTAATCATTGTAAAGAAGAAAAACTTACAATTCTTTAGAGCATAGATGAACATAGGGAATCTCATGTTAAATGAGAACACACACATACAGAGACGTGTACACAGACTATGTTGCTTCATGGTTTTACTGATATGAGGAACCTGAATTTTTAAACTCACAGAAAGATAGAAAGTTAGCAGTCAGATGGAAGTTGGAGAAAAAGTAAAAATGGAAGAAATGCAAACAAGGCACTCACTGTGAAAATAGTGATTTGGAGACATTAAAATGCAGAGTATTACACACCGAAATTTGGTGGAAAATAGATTTATACTTTCTCACCACCACACATGCTCCCATAAATAGTAAGCATGGGAGATGACTGATAGATTGATAAGATTGATGGTAGTTTATTTTCCATTGTATACCAATGCCAGCTCATGCTGTATTCCTTAGGACATCTTAAGTTTTACTTGTCAACAATACTTTAGTAAAGCAAGAGAAACTGAGAGTCATAACCTGTTGCAAGTATTTATAAATCCACTCTGGACTTCTCTCTCCCTCTCTCTCTCTCTCTCTCTCTCTCTCTCTCTCTCTCTCTCTCTCTCTGTTGCAAAATTATATTAAATGGTTTTTTTTACCCTAGTAGACCCAATACTCCAGTGCCCCAAGATATCTGTTAGATATCTTGCTAGAAACACATATCCCAATTCCGTGGCATCCCAGTGTCTCTGCTGCCACACACTCGCCCAAACTCAATTCTCCACAAGAAAGAACACACGACACAATAACCTCTGATTCAATTGATAAGATATAATTGCCCACCTCAACATACAAAGATCTATACATATCCATCCCTTAAGAATATTCATAATGAGGGCTGGGGATTTAGCTCAGTGGTAGAGCGCTTGCCTAGCAAGCGCAAGGCCCTCGGTTCGGTACCCAGCCTCAAAAAAAGAAAAAAGAAAAAAAAAGAATATTCATAATGGCCTCCCCCATGGAGAGCTCAAACGCAGACCCCCAGGAGCAACCTCAGGCCCGGGACCAGAGTTAAGACCAACTTTTCTGCTCCAAGTGACCTGCCTGGTGGACTCAGGACACACAGACGCAAAATTACTCTGGGACTGGACACTTCCGGTTTTTAGCTGGAGCCCTAACCTCGCTGATCCCTGCCCACAGCTCCCTGCTCCCAAACCCCATGGGAGAGAGAGCTCAACGCCCCGACAAGTGGGCACCCCTGAGACTGTACAGTGGGAGAGACCACCAATACTACCCACCCTTACCCACCTCCCTGGCCCAAGAGGATACTGTATAGGGCCTCTGGGAACAGAAAGATAGGGGCACTCAAGCGGCAGGTCCCCTGCAGACCAGACACAACCCGGATCTGAACAGACCTGGACAACAACTCCCTGCACCCAAATCCTATGGGAGAGAGAGCTAAACCTTCAGAGGGGCAGACACGCCTGGGAAGTCAAAAGAGACTACACTCTGCCCACATTTCTGACTCCAGAGGAAAACACCTAATACCATCTCGGACCCCTGTGCACAGGGGCCAGGGAAAAGGTGGGGCAGGTCCTTCTGGTTGCCACCCTCACAGCGAGCTCAAATGCAGTCCATCACGAGCAACTCCAGGCCCGGGAACAGAGGAAAGACAAACTTTTCTGCTCCAAGTAACCTGCCTGGTGGACCCAGGATACACGCCCACAGGAACAGCTGAAGACCAGTAGACAGGAAAAACTACATGCCCGAAAGCAGAACACTCTATTCCCATAACTGGCTGAAAGAAAACAGGAAAACAGGTCTACAGCACTCCTGACACAGAGTCCTATAGGACAGTCTAGCCACTGTCAGAAATAGCAGAACAAGGTAACACTAGAGACAACCTGATGCCGAGAGGCAAACACAAGAACCCAAACAACAAAAACCAAGACTACAGGGCATCACTGGAGCCCAATTCACCCACCAAAGCAAACACTGAATATTCAAACACACAAGAAGAACAAGATTTTGATTTTAAATCACATTTGATCATGATGATGGAGGACTTCAAGAAAGACATAAAGAACTCCCTTAGAGAAATGCAGGAAAACATAAATAAACAAGTAGAAGCCTATAGAGAGGAATCACAAAAATCCCTGAAAGAATTCCAGGAAAACACAATCAAACAGGTGAAGGAATTAAAAATGGAAATAGAAGCAATAAAGAAAGAACAAAGAGAGACAACCCTGGATATAGAAAACCAAAGGAAGAGACAAGGAGTCATAGATACAAGTATCATCAACTGAATACAAGAGATAGAGGAGAGAATCTCAGGAGCAGAAGATACCATAGAAATCAATGACACAGCTGTCAAAGATAATATAAAACGGAAAAAGCTACTGGTCCAAAACATACAGGAAATCCAGGACTCAATGAGATCAAACCTAAGGATGATAAGTATAGAAGAGAGTGAAGAATACCAGCTCAAAGGACCAGTAAATAACTTCAACAAAATCATAGAAGAAAACTTCCCTAAACTAAAGAAAGAGATACCCATAAAAATACAAGAAGCCTACAGAACTTCAAAAAGATTGGACCAGAAAAGTAAATCCTCCTGTCACATAATAATCAAAACACCAAATGAGCAAAACAAAGAAAGAATATTAAAAGCAGTAAGGGAAAAAGGTCAAGTAACATATAAAGGTAGACCTATCAGAATTACACCAGACTCCTCACCAGAGACTATAAAAGCCAGAAGATCTTGGACAGAGGTCATACAGACCCTAAGAGAACACAAATGCTAGCCCAGGTTATTGTATCCAGCAATACTCT
The DNA here is from genome assembly GCF_021556685.1 of Rattus norvegicus. Taxonomy (NCBI): domain Eukaryota; kingdom Metazoa; phylum Chordata; class Mammalia; order Rodentia; family Muridae; genus Rattus; species Rattus norvegicus. The sequence goes on from NC_141534.1 coordinate 143,491,789, forward strand.
CAATTAACATAGATGGAGAAACCAAGATATTCTATGACAAAACCAAATTTACACAATATCTTTCTACAAATCCAGCCATACAAAGGATAATAAATGGTAAAGCCCAACATAAGTAGGCAAGCTACACCCTAGAAAAAGCAAGAAACTAAATGTCTTGGCAACAAAACAAAGAGAAGAAAATGACACAAACATAAACTCACATCCAAATACAATACAATAGGAAGCAACAATCACTATTCCTTAATATCTCTCAAAATCAATGGACTCAACTCACCAATAAAAAGGCATAGACTAACAAACTTGCTAGGCAATGAGGACCCTGCATTCTGCTGCTTAAAGGAAACACACCTCAGAGACAAAGACAGACACTACCTCAGAGTGAAAGGCTAGAAAACAACTTTCCAAGCAAATGGTCTGGAGAAGCAAGCTGGAGTAGCCATTCTAATATCAAATAAAATCGATTCTCAACTAAAAGTCATCAAAAAAGATAAGGAAGGACATTTCATATTCATCAAAGGAAAAATCCACCAAGATGAACTCTCAATCCTAAATATCTATGCTCCAAATACAAGGGCACCTACATACGTAAAAGAAACCTTACTAAAGCTCAAAGCACACATTGCACCTCACACAATAATAGTAGGAGATTTCAACAGCCCACTCTCATCAATGGACAGATCATGGAAAGAGAAATTAAACAGAGACAGAGAGAGACTAAGAGAAGTCATGAACCAAATGGGCTTAACAGATATTTATAGAACATTCTATCCAAAAAAAAAAAAAAAAGAAAAAGAAAAAGAAAAAGGATATTCCTTCATCTAAGTACCTCATGGTACTTTCTCCAAAATTGACCGTATTTGTCATATAACAGGCCTCAACAGATACAGAAAGATAGAAATAATCCCATGCATCCTATCAGACCACCATGGGGTAAAGCTGGTCTTCGGCAACAATAAGGAAAGAACGCCCACATATACATGGAAATTGAACAATGCTCTACTCAATGATAAACTGGTCAAGGAAGAAATAAAGAAAGAAATTAAAGACTTCTTAGAATTTAATGAAAATGAAGATACAACATACTCAAACTTATGGGACACAATGAAAGCTGTGCTAAGAGGAAAACTCATAGCTCTGAATACCTGCAGAAAGAAACAGGAGAGAGAATATATCAGAAGCTTGACAGCACACCTAAAAGCTCTAGAACAAAAAGAAGCAAATACACCCAGGAGGAGTAGAAGGCAGGAAATAATCAAACTCAGAGCTGAAATCAACCAAGTAGAAACAAAAAGGACCATAGAAAGAATCAACAGAACCAAAAGTTGGTTCTTTGAGAAAATCAACAAGATAGATATACCCTTAGCCAGACTAACAAGAGGACACAGAGAGTGTGTCCAAATTAACAAAATCAGAAATGAAAAGGGAGACATAACTACAGAATCAGAGAAAATTCAAAAAACCATCAGATCTTACTATAAAAGCCTATATTCAACAAAACTTGAAAATCTGCAGGAAATGGACAATTTCCTAGACAGATACCAGGTACCAAAGTTAAATCAGGAACAGATAAACCAGTTAAACAACCCCATAACTCCTAATGAAATAGAAGCAGTCATTAAGGGTCTCCCAACCAAAAAGAGCCACGTCCAGATGGGTTCAGTGCAGAATTCTATCAGACCTTCATAGAAGACCTCAGACCAATACTATCCAAACTATTCCACAAAATTGAAACAGGTGGAGTGCTACCGAATTCCTTCTATGAAGCCCCAATTACTCTTATCCCTAAACCACACAAAGAACCAACAAAGAAAGAGAACTTCAGACGAATTTCCCTTGTGAATATCGACTCAAAAATACTCAATAAAATTCTGGCAAACCAAATCCAAGAGCACATCAAAACAATCATCCACCATGATCAAGTAGGCTTCATCCCAGGCATGCAGGGATGGTTTAATATATGGAAAACCATCAACGTGATCCATTATATAAACAAACTGAAAGAACAAAACCACGTGATCATTTCATTAGATGCTGAGAAAGCATTTGACAAAATTCAACACCCCTTCATGATAAAAGTCCTGGAAAGAATAGGAATTGAAGGCCCATACCTAAACATAGTAAAAACCATATACAGCAAACCAGTAGCTAATATTAAATTAAATGGAGAGAAACTTGAAGCAATCCTACTAAACTCAGGGACTAGACAAGGCTGCCCATTCTCTCCCTACTTATTCAATATAGTTCTTGAAGTTCTAGCCAGAGCAATCAGACAACAAATGGAGATCAAAGTGATACACATTGGAAAAGAAGTCAAAATATCACTATTTGCAGATAGTATATTTAAGTGATCCCAAAAGTTCCACCAGAGAACTACTAAAGCTGATAAACAACTTCAGCAATGTGGCTGGGCATAAAATTAACTCAAATAAATCAGTAGCCTTCCTCTACACAAAAGAGAAACAAGATGAGAAAGAATTTAGGGAAATGATACCCTTCCTAATAGTCCCAAATAATATAAAATACCTTGGTGTGACTTTAACAAAGCAAGTGAAAGATCTGTATGATAAGAACTTCAAGCTTTTGAAGAAAGAAATCGAAGAAGATCTCAGAAAATTGAAAGATCTCCCACACTCATGGATTGGCAGGATTAATATAGTAAAAATGGCCATTTTGCCAAAAGCGATCTACAGATTCAATGCAATCCCCATCAAAATACCAATCCAATTCTTCAGATAGTTAGACAGAAAAATTTGCAAATTCATCTGGAATAACAAAAAGTCCAGGATAGCTAAAACTATCCTCATAATAAAAGGACTTCTCGGGGAATCACTATCCCTGAACTCAAGCAGTATTACAGAGCAATAGTGATTAAAACTGCATGGTATTGGTACAGAGACAGACAGATAGACCAGTGGAATAGAATTGAAGACCCAGAAATGAACCCACACACCTATGGTCACTTGATTTTTGACAAAGGAGCCAAAACCACCCAATGGAAAAAAGATAGCATTTTCAGCAAATTGTGCTGGTTCAACTGGAGGTCAGCATGTAGAAGAATGCATATTGATCCATACTTATCACCCTGTACAAAGCTTAAGTCAAAGTGTATCAAGGACCTCCACATCAAACCTGATACACTCAAACTAATAGAAGAAAAAGCAGGGAAGAATCTCGAACACTTTGGCACTGGAGAAAATTTCCTGAACAAAATACCAATGGCTTATGCTCTAAGATCAAGAATCGACAAATGGGATCTCATAAAACTGCAAAGCTTCTGTAAGGCAAAGGACACTGTTAGGACATAATGGCAACCAACAGATTGGGGAAAGATCTTTACCAATCCTACAACTGATAGAGGTCTTATATCCAAAATATAAAAGAACTCATGAAAATAGAGTGCAGGGACACAAATAATCCTATTAAAAAATGGGGTTCAGAGCTAAACAAAGAATTCACAGCTGAGTAATGGTGAATGGCTGAGAAACACCTAAAGAAATGTTCAACATCTTTAGTCATAAAGGAAATGCAAATCAAAACAACCCTGAGATTTCACTTCACACCAGTGAGAATGGCTAAGATCAAAAACTAATGTGACAGCAGATGCTGGCGAGGATGCGGAGAAAGAGGAACACTCCTCCATTGTTGGTGGGATTGCAGACTGGTACAACCATTCTGAAAATCAGTCTGGAGGTTCCTCAGAAAATTGGACATTGAACTACCTGAGGATCCAGCTATACCTCTCTTGGGCATATAGCCAAAAGGTGCCCCAAAATATAACAAAGACACATGCTCCACTATGCTTCCTAGCAGCCTTATTTATAATAACCAGAAGCTGGAAAGGACCCAGATGCCCTTCAACAGAGGAATGGATACAGAAAATGTGGTACATCTACACAATGGAATACTACTCAGCTATTAAAAACAATGACTTTATGAAATTCATAGGCAAATGGATGGAACTGGAAAATATCCTGAGTAAGGTAACCCAATACAGAAAAACACACTCAGTCATAAGTGGATATTAGCCTAAATGCTCGAATTACCCTAGAGGGACAGAATGCAGGAAACTCAAGAAGGATGCCCAAAATGCAAATGCTTCACTCCTTCTCTAAAAGGGGAACAAGAATACCCTTGCAGGGAATAGGGAAGCAAAGTTTAGAACAGAGGCAGAAGGAACACCCATTCAGAGTCTGCCTCACATGTGGCCCATACATATACAGCCACCAAAGTAGATAAGATGGATAAAGCAAAGAAGTGCAGGCTGACAAGAACCGGAGGTAGATCTCTCCTGAGAGACACAGCCAGAAAACAGCAAATACATAGGCGAATGCCATCATTAAACCACTGAACTGAGAACGGGACCCCCGTTGAAGGAATCAGAGAAAGGACTGAAAGTGTTTGAAGGGGCTTGAGATCCCATATGAACAACAATGCCAACCAACCAGAGCTTCTAGGGACTAAGCCACTACCCAAAAGACCATACATGGACTGACCCTGGGCTCCAATCTCATAGGTACCAATGAATAGCATAGTAAGAGCACCAGTTGAAAAAGAAGCCCTTGGTCCTGCCAAGACTGAACCCGTGGTGAACATGAATGTTTGGGGGAGGGTGGTAATGGGGGGAGGTTGGGGAGGGGAACACCCATAGTGCATGGGAGGGGGAGAGGGGGAGAGGTTAAGGGGATGTTGGTCTGGAAACCAGGAAGTGAATAACAGTTGAAATGGAAATAAGACATGCCCATCAAAAACAACGACTTTATGAAATTCGTAGGCAAATGGTTGGAACTGGAAAATATCATCCTGAGTGAGCTAACCCAATCACAGAAAGACATACATGGTATGCACTCATTGATAAGTGGCTATTAGCCCAAATGCTTGAATTACCCTAGATGCCTAGAACAAATGAAACTCAAGACGGATGATCAAAATGTGAATGCTTCACTCCTTCTTTAAAAGGGGAACAAGAATACCCTTGGCAGGGAAGAGAGAGGCAAAGATTAAAACAGAGACTGAAGGAACACCCATTCAGAGCCTGCCCCACATGTGGCCCATACATATACAGCCACCCAATTAGACAAGATGGATGAAGCAAAGAAGTGCAGACCGACAGGAGCCGGATGTAGATCGCTCCTGAGAGACACAGCCAGAATACAGCAAATACAGAGGCGAATGCCAGCAGCAAACCACTGAACTGAGAATAGGACCCCCGTTGAAGGAATCAGAGAAAGAACTGGAAGAGCTTGAAGGGGCTCGAGACCCCATATGTACAACAATGCCAAGCAACCAGAGCTTCCAGGAACTAAGCCACTACCTAAAGACTATACATGGACTGACCCTGGACTCTGACCTCATAGGTAGCAATGAATATCCTAGTAAGAGCACCAGTGGAAGGGGAAGCCCTGGGTCCTGCTAAGACTGAACCCCCAGTGAACTAGACTGGTGGGGGGAGGGTGGCAATGGGGGGAGGGTTGGGAGGGGAACACCCATAAGGAAGGGGAGGGGGGAGGGGGATGTTTGCCCGGATACCGGGAAAGGGAATAACACTCGAAATGTATATAAGAAATACTCAAGTTAATAAAAAAAAAAAAGAAAAGAAAACTGGAGTTGAGGACAGGGAAACATGAAAAAAAAGATGAAAAAAAAGAATATTCATAACAACCTGTAAATACACAGAGTGGAATCTTAATACCAACCTCTGTGTTCTCTCTACTGCTTCTCTCGCTTTCTCCTTCAGTCTCTTGTCCTTTCCATTCCAATCTCCTCTCCCCTCAAACTTTTCTCCTTCTCATCCAATGACAGGCCTCATTCTATCTTATATCTGCCTCACCTATATACAACATCCTACCTCCCTATCTCCCTCTCCCTCTCCCTCTCCCTCTCCTTCTCCCTCTCCCTCTCCCTCTCCCTCTCCTTCTCCCTCTCCCTCTCCCTTCTCTCTTCCTCTCTCTCAGAAGTTTAGACAAATGATAATGGACTTCACACTGTAGTTGTATTTTGGAACTCCTAAGTACTGGTAAGTGTTATAATGACCTTTCCTCATGGAGACTGAGATGGTCTTGATTCAGCTCCTACAGAAAAGAGATGATAGCATGGGTCATGGAACTGCCATTGCTCTTCAGATAGATTGGAAGCCTGCTTTACAGTGTAATGTTTGAAAAGTTTGGATGTATAAATAAATCATCATTTGCTTAATTTCTTCCAATAAAATTTTAAATAAATATCTTGTGATGTGTTGAAAAGACCTGATTTATAGTCATATGCTGTTACAATTTTCTATAACAAATCAGAAATTCAATTCTCAAAGGAATTTTCTTGGAGAAGCTGACCAATAAGCTTAGAAGGACAAGTTGCAGTCAGGCTTATAAACACATATATAGATACAAGACCATTATCATAAGCCTTAGTAAAATATAAAACCTATAGTTTCAGGCCAGGGAAACCAGTAAGGAGGCAAGGGGTTTTAGTGTTATTCATACACATTCCTGGTGTTGTGTTTTCTCTGTAAAAGCATTCCAACATGATATTCCAAAGTTGAAGATGGGACACATTTGGTATAATTTCTACCCAGTAGAAAGAAAATTCTGAATTTGATTCATAGCACCAAATAAACCACTAATAGTGCCTTTTACATGTAAACAATAGGTAAGGCATGAGGATCAGAATCTCATTTATCCTCAGGTACATATTAAGTTTGAAGCCATACTGACCTACAAGAGACCTTGTCTCAAATCACCAAAGGAGCAGTACATTTTTTATCCAAATGGCAGTCAATAAGGTAACAGGTTATTATGGTTATTAATAAGGTCATAAACAAGTATGATACTACTAATGTTCCTAGCGAAAATTCACTTTACTTTGTTTAGTCTTCCCAATATTAATTCTGTCTCAAAGTGTGTGGGGTCTGGGATGATGGTTGAGGGCATGTGACAATATTTAATAAATGGAGATGATATCAACATAAACTGTATGAATGCAGGGAATTGTCATAAGAAAACTAATTACTTTGTACAATTAACATGTTAAATAAAAGTACTTTTCTTATAGTTATTAAGAGTTTGCAGGCCTTTGTGGGTGTTGTGTTGTACTTTATTGTATTTGCATGAACATGTAAACACATATATTGTATTTATACTTGCTAATATGTGTTTGTATGCATTGCTGTAGACATGTGTATAAAGAACAATGGTTGAGATCAGGTGTCTTTCCTCAGTCATTCTCTACTTTTTGTATGTGTGTGAGAGAGAGAGATAGAGATTGAGTCTCTTCTGGAATCTGAAGCTCATTCACTTTTCTAGCATAGCAGATCATTAAGTTTTAGGGAGCTGTCTTTCTTGTCTCCTCATAAACGTTGAGCAACAGGCATCATCAATCACCTGACCTTGTCTTCTTATGACAAGACCTAGACTCAGGTCCTCAAGCTTTCTTGTCAGACACTTACTGACTAGACCATCTCCTCACCCTAGGAACATTTCGTTTGCTGAGCTCTCCCTGTAAGAGAATAAGTCAGAGTAAGTAGATTTTTATATTATGGAGGACAGGTCCCTGATCATAATCCTTGCACCTCAATATATTATTTTGAAGAGGGAACTTTAGAAGAGATCCTTCTGAAGTATGTGGTTTTCATACATTTCTAATTCAGGTTGAAAAAATAAAAATAAAAATTATTATAATTAAAGTTAATAATATTTATCTTTTAGGAATTGAGCACCATGCCGAGGTGTTTATGTCAAAGTGAAAAACATGGTATTAAAAAAAGATAGGGGTTTGCAACCCCATAGGAAGAATAATAATATCAACCATCCAGTTGATAAAACAACCAAACAAAGAGTATACGTGGAGCAGAGGATGGCCACCTCTGGCATCAATGGGAAGAGAGGCCCTTGGTCCTGTGACGCCTTGATGCCCCAGACTAGGGGAATGCCAAGGTGGTGAGATAGGAGTGGTTAGTTGGGTGGTGAAACACCTTCACAGAAGCAGGAGGAGGACCATGGAATAGGGGTTTTCATAGGGCAAAGTGGGAAAGAAGATGACATTTGAAATGTAAAACAATAAACTATCCAATAAAAATACTTTTTAATAAAAAGAATAGGATATCAATCTTGAATATGTGAGAAATTTGTGTAAACATTTTTAACATCACAGTTGTATCAACATACACTAAAAACATGATAGAAAGACATAAGGTGTAGATAGGACCATAAATGAGTGAAGTTTACTAATTAAGGTAATAACAGTTGATAAAAATTTACTATTGTTGTATTGGCACATTCCTTATAGAACTCTGATTTCATTCATGCTTCTCATTTGGATCAATTACAATTTGAAACATATTCTAATAGTGTAAAAGTATCTATTTTAACAGTTACTTACTAATTAATTAAATCATTTTTACATGTTTTCTGTGGATTAGTACTATATTAGGTCTGCAAGGGGTAGTTACAAAAACTTTCTAAATCAAAAGTACATAATCAAGTTTATAAAAATGAATTATGTATAATCTATGATTATGGAAGCAAGAATATTACAAAGTTCTATTAAGAAATTCTCTAAACATATACATGGTATATTCCATATACATGATACATATTAGCTGGTATAGTATGATTAAAGATCTAGAAAAAATTTCAACTGTTTTATCATCTATGCAGTTTCAAATAAGTTGAAATTAGTGAGGATTAGCTGCAGGGATGAGCTAGCGAACACTGCTGCAGTCTTCTTTCCTCCCAGAGTCATTGTGTGGGTCCTTTTTGAGCTATTGGCTTTCTTCTTTAACTAGTGTTCAACGGTTTTCTGAACAATGGCTCTCTGAAGACTGTAGCTTTTTTCTAGTTGAGTGTCTGATTTTTTTTTCTTCTTTTTTTTCTGATTTTTTTTATAACACTATCTAGTATTGACTGGGACTCAAATTCATACTTGTAAAGACAGGGAGAAGTTTGGGTGAGGTATTATGAAGGATTCAGGAGTATAACATTGGTATCATTTAATAATAGAAAAAATTATAGGCAATTAGAATAGTAGATCTAACCTATAAAATTCCTCCTCTCTGCTTCTTTGTCTTCTTCTGTCTGTCTGTCTGTCTGTCTGTCTGTCTGTTTGTCTCTCTCTCTCTCTCTCTCTCTCTCTCTCTCTCTGCGTGTGTGTGTGTGTGTGTGTGTGTGTGTGTGTGTGTGTGTGTGTCAGCAGGTGTTACTCCAAGAAGTCTGGAAGATCTGTAATACTAATCTTACAATTGACAGAAGTTACTTAGCCCTTGAAAGGTGAAATTGCATATAGAATTAAGACTCACTTATGGGAGTGGGGCTCTCAGGGACTGAAATAACAAACGCAGATACTGTATAGTTCCTCTGCACACACCTCATGGTAATGTACCTTGGTGCTCTTGTGAGACTCTCAAGAATAGGTGTGACTGACTCTTGCCTGCACATGGGACTCTTTTCATCTTACTGGGTGGCTTCATCCAGCCTTGATATGAGTAATTGGGTCTAGTCTTATTATACCTTGTTAGGCCATGTTTGGTGGATATACCTGGGAGGCCTGCTTGTGTTTTCAACAAAAGGACGTCAAAGGAATACAAATGGGAAAGGAAGAAGTCAAAATATCACTACTTGCAGATGATACAATAGTATACTTAAGTGGCCCCAAAAGTTCCACCAGAGAACTACTAAGCCTGAAAAACAACTTCAGCAAAGTGCCTAAGTATAAAATAAACTCAAACAAATCAGTAGCCTTCCTCTACTCAAAGGATAAACAGGAAGAAATTAGGTACACGACAACCTTCACAATAGTCCCAAATAACACAAAATACCTTGATGTGAATCTAAACATGCAAGTGAAAGATCTGGATGAGAAGAACTTCAAGTCTCTGAAGAAGGAAATTGAAGATCTCAGAAGATGGAATGACCTCCAGTGCTCAAGGATTGGCAGGATTAATATAGTAAAAATGGTCATTTTGTCAAAAGCAATCTACAGATTCAATTCAATCCCCATCAAAATTCCAATTCTTCACAGAGTTAGAAAGAGCAATTTGTAAGTTCATTTGGAATAACTCAAATCCTATCCTCAACAACAAAATAACTTCTGGGGGAATCCCCATCCCTGACCTCAACAGTATTACAAAGCAATAGTGATAAAAACCATATGGTATTGGTACAGAGACAGGCAGATAGAACAATGGTATATAATTGAAGACCCAGAAATGAACCCAGACACCTATGGTCACTTGATCTTTGACAAAAGAGCTAAAACTATCCAGTGGGGGAAAAATAGCATTTTCAATAAATGGTGCTGGTTCAACTGGAGGTCAGCATGTAGAAGAATGCAAATCAACCTATTCTTATGACCTTGTACAAAGCTTAAGTCCAAGTGGATCAAGGACCTCCACATCAAATCAGATACACTCAAACTAATAGAAGAAAAAGTGGGGAAGAGCCTCAAACACATGGACACTGGAGAAGATTTTCTGAACAAAAGACCAATAGCTTATAAGATCAAGAATCAACAAACAAGACCTCATAAAACTGCAAAAATTCTGTAAAGCAAAGGACACTGTCATTAGGACAAAATGGCATCCAACAGATTGGGTAAAGATCTTTACCAGTCCTTCATCTGATAGAGGGCTAATATCCAATATATACAAGGAATTCAAGAAGTTAGACTCCAGAAACTCAAATAACCCTGTTAAAAATGGGGTATAGAGCTAAACAAAGGATTCTTAGCTAAGAAATACTGAATGTCTGAGAAGTACCTAAAGAAATGTTCAGCATCCTTAGTCATCAGGGAAATGCAAATCAAAACAACCCTGAGATTCCACTTCATGCCAGTCACAATGGCTAAGATGAAAAACGCCGGTGACAACAGATGTTGGTGAGGATGTGGAAAAACATGAACACTCCTCCACTGCTGGTAGGAATCCAAGCTTGTACAACCACTCTATAAATCGGGCTGGAGGTTCCTCAGAAAATTGATCATAGGAACTAGCTATACCTCTCCTGATCATATACCCAAAAGATGTTCCAACATACAACAAAGACACATGGTCCACTCTGTTCATAGCAGCCTATTTATAGTAACCAAAAGTTGGAAAAAACCCAGATGCCCTTCAACAGAGGAATGGATACAGAAAATGTGGTACATCTACAGAATGAAGTACTACTTAGCTATCAAAAACAATGACTTCAAGAAATTCATAGACAGATGTATGGAATTAGATAATATCATCCTGAGTGAGGTAACCCAATCTCTCTCTCTCTCTCTCTCTCTCTCTCTCTCTCTCTCTCTCTCTCTCTCTTTCACACACACACACACACACACACACACACACACACACACACACACACACACAAAACCACACATAGTATGCATTCACTTATAGGTGGATATTAGCCCCAAAGCTCGAATTACCTAAGATACAATTGCCAGACCACATGAAACTCAAGAAGTCCGACCAAAAAGCAGATACTTCAGTCCTCCTTAAAAGGGGGATCAAAAATACTCATAGGATGGGATATGGAGACAAAGGTTGGAGCATAGATGGAAGGAATGGCCATTCAGAGCCTGCCCTACCTGTGGATACAGCCACCAAACCTAAACAATATTGATAAAGCCAATAAATGCATACTGACAGGAGCCTGATATAGCTGTCTCCTGAGAAACTCAGCCAGAGCATGACAAATACAGAGGCAAATGCTAGCAGCCAACCATTGAACTGAGAAAGGGGTCCCTGTTGGAGGAATTGGAGAAAGGAGTCAAGAAGTTCAAGGGGCATGCAACTCCATAAAAACACCATACCAACCAACGAGAGCTCCCAGTGACTAAACCACTACCTAACAGGTATACATGGACAGATCCAGGGCTCCAGTTGTATATGTATCATAGGATGACCTTGTTGGCACCAATGGTAGAAGCCCTTGGTCCTGCCAAGGCTGGACGCCCCCAGTGTAGGGGATGTCAGGGGGAGGGGAAGGAGTTTCTTTGGGGAAGGGGAACATCTTTATAGAATAAGGGGAGAGGGATGGGATAGGGGGCTATGGACAGGAAACTGGGAATGGGAATAATATTTGAAGTGTAAATAAAAATATCCAATAAATAAAAAGAGAAATACAGAAATATTGGATCTGCAGGAGAGGAATTTTGGGGGAGGAGCTAGGAGGAATTGAGAGAGGAGGAGAAACTTTTCTGTTTCTTGACTCAGATGGGAAAATGCTATAACTCATATAATCTAGCCCTATCTCCTTCCTAAGAGGAGAAGTGTTTGGATAGAGAACTGAAGATAGGACCAGTAGAATTTGGCTTAAGAATACATCCTCTGGGCAGAAATAAAAGCAGTAACTGAAGCAGCAAGCATGGGGCCTACAAGGATTTGCACTAGATCCTTTGCATACTCCTAACAATGAGAGTCGATTAAACTCTGACTCCTTTCCCTGCTCTTGGGTCTCTTTTCCTCCTATTAAGTTGCCTTGTATAGCCTCAATATGACAGGTTTTGCTTTATCTTATTGTATCTTGTTTTGTCCGGTGTGGCTGTTATCCATAAGTGGCCTGTTTCTTCTTGAGGAGGAAAAAGAGTGGGAATGGATCTGGGGAAGTGAGGAGGTGGGAGAAGTTGGGCAGAGTGGAGGGAGGGGAAATTATAGTTTGAATGTTCTGCATGAGAGAAGAATTTATTTCCAATAAATAAACAAACAAACATTAAAATTATGTCTGAATTAGTAAACATTAAATAAGTTGTTTGTATCCTAATGAATTCCCCTTACATAGGAGTGTTCAGGGGGTTTCAGAATCACAAGTTTCCAGAAGTAATTCAGACTGAATTCTGTGAGGTTTGTGGCTTGACCTCAACTTAATTACATAGAGTGCTCAGGTACTTTTCAAAGGAAAGTGCTTTGTACCTAACTACATTTTCTGTCTTCTAACACTATAATCAAAGAATTTCAGCTAACAGAATGTAAGATGCACTGCCCATGCTCTTAAGAGAAACAGAACTTTGGTTTTTAAAGTAAAAACTACAACCACAGATATATAGTTATAACAATTGGAGGATTTTGACCTTTAAGTTTTGATTTTTGGTACAGTGCCTTATGCAACCCAAGCTGGTCTGTGTATCCACAGGTGACCTTGAATTTCTGATGTACTGTCTTCAAAACTGTTGACAATATAGACAAAAATTATCATACCCAGCTTAGCCCTTAGTCGTGGTCAAAGTAACCCTATGTTACTAAAGTCTTACATAAGTCTCTGGTTTTGATAAAATAATTGTTCCCAGACTACAATATATAATGTTTTAGAATATGAACCAATGAGTTTCTAAAACAAAGATATGGTAGAAATAACTCCATAGTATGATGGGAATGTAAGTCAAGGTATTTGCCATGGAGACAAAATACTAGGAAGAAATAAAACAAAGTATATGTACACCAAAAGTAGAAAGAAAGCTTTATTCAGATAGTGAATAATGCATGCTGGGACAGGGTATTGAGGAGGATTGATATCTACAAATGTCTATAATCATCCACAGAGCACTTTATAAGGCTTTGGAAATGCAGATGGACTGCTACATTCACTGTAGCATCTGTGCTTTCTTGGAGATTGGAAAAACATCTGAATCTAGGAAATCTAGAAAGTACTCAGCATCCAAAGGAAAAGTGGCAGAAAACCAATCATGTCTTTGTGAACTAGGTTGAGACTGAGAACGGCATATGTAAGACAGGAAGTCACTGTCCTCAGGGTGGACAAAGTTAAGGATTGAATCTTTGATATGAGAAATATCAGTATTGTCTATGTCTAGAAACAAAGTGTCATTTCAGGGGCTAAGAAAGAGCAGGAGGAAGTGGCAGACCAAATTAGAGTGAATGAGAGACTGGGGGGGGGGGCAGAGATAAGAAGGACAAGGATATCTCTCTTTTCAGTGTGCATACGTCTTCCTGGCCTGGAAGCTCCAGGTCTTTCAAACCATGCTGCATGCGCTTGTACCCTACCACCTTCTCCATTTCCTTAAGAATCCAACTTTTCACTTTTCATGAGACACTGGAAGTAACATAACCTTGCTATTTCCTTGAAGCCTGGCAGCTGAGTCTTATGGTGGAAATCAGTGGTCTCTGAGTTCCCTGGAGATTTTTCAACAGGAATATTCAACTGTCAGGCAAATCCTGATCCCTGTATCATTTTAGACATCATCTACAAAGCAGGTTTCCCCTGGAGGGAACCTTTAAGATTCTTAAAATAACAACATGAGTTTGCTACTGCAAATAGTGAGGCAGGAAAAGAGGGGGTGGGTGGTTTCTTAGGCTATTTGTTTTTGGTCTTGGATTTTGTTCATTTGGAATTTTCTACCTAACAATCAACAAAACTATTTACAGTAGGATAAATTGATACAGGTAAGCTATAAGGGAGTCTACATTATTTTATAACACAAATCAAAGAATAAAGTTTTCTGAGAGAGTTATGGGATGTCTGGATGCCCAGTTTGAATTTAGATGAAAGGCTGAAGCCTTTGCAACAAAATGTGAATTCTCTTTTTTGCCAAGCCTGGTTTCCTGAATTGCTCAGATTTATCAGTAAAGAGGACCCTTTCCTGAAAGCTTAGGTGAACACACACCAAGCCAAGGAGTCTGGATTCATTGCCTGAAAGGTTTTGATTCCCAACCTTCATAAATAGCTCCTGTCTTTTCAACACTCCATGGACAAGTTTTACCTTTCTTTTCACACTTCAGTTTTGTGTAAATGCAAGATTTGTCTGTGTCATTGAGAAAGTATAAGATTTATTTAAATTCAATGTTCAGTGAAAAATTAGACACACAAACTTGATCATGGATTTGATCCCGTCAAACATCAACACTACTGCCACAGAGACCACAGGAGATTGCTTGCCTAGCACTTTACAAGGATAGAAATGGCCAGAGGTGATTATCCTTTCAAACAGTATTCATAACACAATGCTATTTTATAATTATGATGAATGCAGTGTCCTAGAAGTACCATGACAAATGGTCTTAAGTCTGTGCCTGACATAAAAATCAGTCTGATTTCAATGTGAGCATTAGCACATGAGTAAGAATCTATTCAATAATTTTCACGTTCAGCATTCTTTGTTCATACTACTTTAAGATTTCCAATTGTATTTGAGCCTCTTAACCATGTGCATTGAAGATATGATAATGTGTAAATCAGAGATGAAAGCCTGGTTTGAACTGTGGTATGATGTGTTTCAAATTGTGTTTATCCCCTGGGTTTGTTCTCTGAACAAATCTTTCTGCCTTGATTTTATTTGATAGCAGAGCAAGCAATGTCCAATAGCGAAACGAAGTAAGTGAAGAAATGATTCACCCAATTCAACATAAATTAACCACATTTAATCTCTACTTATAGATGAGAATGAGTTAGCTGAAACTTACCCTTGTCCTTCTGAATGGCAGGATGATACAGTTCAAAACGGTTATGACCAAATTAAGAAGCCTAAGAATCCAAGTTGAAGACGACTTATTTCGTCTCTTTCCTCTACCCACATTTCTGTAATTTCTATAATATCATACGTTGATACAAATCTGAAGCAGCATTAAATCTAAAAGGAACATCTTTGTTTTGCAGTTTCATGGGGATATTCCTATTCGTAGTCATATTCTAGCACACACTGGGAGACAAAGACTAACTAATGTCTATTGATCACATGATCCCTTCGCCATTTTCTATAAATCACATAACATGAGAAGAGAAGACATGCTCAGTAAACCCACCAGTTGGCCTAAATGTTAAGCCATGCCTCATTAATACCATTTCTACCTCTTAGCTTCTTGTACAGAATATCCAGAAGAATAAAGCAAATAAATGATAAATCCTGAGCGCTGAGGAAACAATAAGAATTCACCGGCACTCCAGTTGCTGATGTATTACGGAGAAAGTAAAACTCAGGAGCATAGTCTTCTCTGCTTGCCATAACTACTTAAGCCATCAGCCTTCTTTCTCTCTTGCCAGTTACTCTAAGTACTCTTTTATCACTTTGTCTGAGCTCTTAGAACTCTCAGCACATTCTGTCAGAAAGTCACTGCTAACAGAGAGGTGTCCCTTTATGAACCCTACTTTCCCAACTCTGTATAGATCGATGGTTTGAGGAGGGAAGGCACAGATGCAATTTTCAGATCATTAAGATCAGATGAATTAGCTCATCACGTTACTAAGAGGTGAAGCGCTGGCGTCTCTAAAGAGGTGGTGCACAGTTTTCGTGTCACAACAGAGCGAGGCATAGGTTTCATCCTGGCTTGGATGATGAATGGTTTATTGTTGAATAAGATGGTTATCTTAAATGAAGCATTTTATTTACTGGGATTATTAAATTTATGAACTCTAAATTGAAAAATGGAATCCTGTCCACTGTCTCCTCACTGTGTAAGCCAAGGTCATTATTGTTTTATGCACCAATTCAACAAGCTTTCGTCCAGATGTCCCCAAATCTTGGAATTCCCAGGTCTGTTTGTCGTTGTCTCTTCTACTTCCATTAAATATCTCCGTGTTGCTTTTCTTTTCCTTATTGCAAAGGGAGAGAGCACACAGATCATGTTAATTCACATGCATTTACAAAATATGCTTCTCACCTTTGTTCTCCATTAATCTCTTGAAATTCTGTTTTTATATCTTAATGTTTAGTATCAGGAAATCCTGAATCTTTTTTCTCTCTCTCCAATTCTGATAGACCCAGTGACTGAATAAAGCTCTGTCCTGTACTGACTCTGGACAATAAACCTATTTCTTTTATTGAGATTTGGTTTAAATAGTAGATGACCAGTCAAGAGAAGCAAAATTGGACCAGACAGATTGAGATCTTTGTACCTTTGTTTGTGTGGCTGTCATTGAGTTTCGATATGTCTTTCAGATGCAGATACACTGCTTATGAAGCACTACTGAAGGTGCATTAATAATTCTGTAAGCTTGAGAAGATGGTGAAATGATGAATAGATGTCCTTAGCACCTCCATTAGTTAGCACTTAGTGTATATTACCTATTGTCGTTATTTCTTTTTTTACAACTCCAGTGACATTAAATTACCACGTGGAGAACATGATGACATATGAATGCCATCATGTCCCTAGTGATTGTATGCCCAGGAGACTTGAACTTGCCTTTAAGACTTAATCAGCTATTGTTAGTTGCATAATATCAATAGTGGAAACGTATTGGTGGTGAGACATCTACTTTGCATATAATTACTTAAAAGGGCATTTGCACTCTGACTGCAATTTCAGCTGACTTCATGTCATTTCTATGTCACTCAGTGCTAGTCACTACCTGTTCTTGAGGGAACTAGTTCCCCAGACTTCTCTTGACTGCCTGGCATGGCACGATCACAAAAGATTCCACTTTGTCTATCAATTACAAAAGGGTAATTATTATGTTTTGAAGAGAATGTTGTGCTAATTCTGAACATAGCAATATGGTACCTTGTACTTGCTAGGGAGAAAGCTAAAGGATCCTTGGATGTCATAGGAACTAGTGTGTTGCAGTAAAAAGTGCGTTCCTTAACTGTTGAAGGAACTTGTTCTCCAAGGTCTGTCCTTAGGTAACTCAGTATACATCTTAAAATTTGTTTCCTCATTGAAAAAGTAAAATTATGAAATCTATCTAGCTCTAATTATTAACACAGTGACAAGTCCTGCAGTTGCCCACGAATATTTGCATGTTATTTTTTTAAATAATATTGCTTCAATTTCAAAATGAGCAAAATAGTGAGGATATGAGCAAGAATAGAGAATTATAACATAATCTTCCCTGATTTAAAGAGATAGAATTTCACGTAAGTTTGGTGGGGTTAGGTTAAGAATTATTCTGTATTGATATAGTTAATATCAACAGAGTTGAGAGCAGAAAAATCATACTTTGGGGCAATTTGTGTGTAGCACTTGAATGGGATGTGAATAGAAATGAATGAGAGTAGACGAGGGTCTTTGTGTTGTGCTGGGACATTTGGCAGGGGTTTGAGGAGCCTCTAGAACCCTTTGGATAAGAACAACTATAAACCTTCCCAAACAGAGTGTGTTTAATTAGAACAGTCAAAATAAAATTTCTCCCATGATCCATAGTTTCTAGGCTATGGATGAAGCCTGTACCTTATTTTCTCATGGAAAGCCCTTTGCACCCACACCAGTAAGTGTCTTCAATTTTCCTGTTTCATGACAGGCCCTCCTGTAGAGAGGTAGAAAATGTTAGTGCCTCTGTCTGAGATCTTCCACCCTTACATTCTGACTAGTTGATCTCAGGTCCTCTTCCAACCCTTAGTTCAGATGTTATTTCTACAGGAAAATATCAATTGTATCTCCAGAAAACTATAAGATGATTATTTTAAAATATCAGAAGCTACTGGTCAGTATTTAATGTTGTCCAGTTGATGGATGCTATGGAATTCCTTTAGGCTCCTGTGACCTGGATGCCATGCTCAGCAGCAATGTTCAAGGTAATAGAAGCAGTTTTCCCCTACACCTAATAATGAGCACGGATACTAATGAGTAATTGTTGAATGCAGAAAGGAGCAAAGGAGGACGTAAGCTAACTATATACACAAAGTTACAATTTAATATTTCAGATAATAGTTATACAAATTTTATGTAGAAAAATGTTAAAATGCAAAAGAATAAGCAAGACAAAATACTTTATTTCCATCACAGGAATAATGAATGATTCATTCTCTTTTAACATGCTCATTATTTGTTAATACATTTTAAAATATTTTATGCGAAATAGTATACTCTATATCAGCAATATATGTATTTACAGTACATGTTTATGCATATATAAATATTTTTCTGTATATGATTTTGGATTACTGGGCATTTGTTGTCATAAGATAAATTTTGGATGATAAGTGTGTTATGAAACCTTATTATAATAATAAAAATAAAATTCAAAACATCGAGGATAGCTGAAGAGACAGCTCAGTGGATAAGAGCATAAACTGTTTCTTTATTTTCTTTAATTGAAAATGGATTTAGTTTATATGGTATAATCTGAGGGAAGTTCTCTCTCTCGACATTCCTTCCACTTCCTCCCTCTTCTCCTCACATCTGGGTCCACACCGTTTTTATTTATCTTTAGAAAACAGACAGGCATCTAAAAATAGCAATAAAGCAACATAAAGTAAAATAAGGCAAAAAATAAACAAATCAGAATAGGACAAAGGCAAAGAAAGAAAAGAAAAAGAACCAAAGAAAAGGCACAAGAAACATATACAGACGCAGAGACACACGAGTTCTCAACTGAAAACCAAAGCCATAATATATACACAAAAGACTTGTAAGGTAAAAACAAAGAAACTAACAAAAATCAATAACAAGAACAAAAAAGCCCCGAGATAACATTATGAGAAATATAGTAATTTAATATATATAATTTCCAAAGATGCCATCGAGTTCATTTTGTGTTGATCATCTACTTCTAGACAAGATAGGCTTGATTCTCTGGAGAACTAATTTTTACTTGCAAGTGCTTTTAGGTTAGGGCTGGAGGTGTGTCCACTTCTCTGATCAGCTCTAGACCACAGTCTGAAACAGACCCATGCATGTCCTGTGCATGCTGACTCAGCTTCTGTGAGTTCATATGTGCATCAATTCTTCTGTTCAGATCTTGCTTCCTTGAGGTCCTTTCCCCTTGGCTTTTACAATCTTCTGACTCTTCTTTCACAGGGTTCCCTGAGCCCTGAATGAAAGGATTTAATGGAAAAATATTTAGTATTGAGTGATCTAAGCTTTCACCCTCTATAAACTACCTGTCTGTAAGTTTCCATATCTGTTACAATCTGCTGAAAGCTTAAATATATATATGTATATATATATATTTGTATATAGAGATAAATTAGTTATATATGTGTGTCATATAATGTATATATAGATATATAAGTTATATATAATATGTAAGTTATATATGTCATATATGTGTACATGTAGATATATAAGTCACATATATATGTTATATATGTTATATAAGTTATATCATATATATGACACACATATATAACTTATATATCATATATAACATATATATCTATATATGTAAAACCATATTAGGTTTTCATACAACCCCTTAAATGGCCCTTAGTTTTAGCTATTTCCCATTCATCCTACATGTATTTCCCTTCTTCAGCCTTTTCTCTCCTCTGGCTACCCCTCTGTTCGTTCCATTTCAGCACTACCACCTTATCTCTCCATAGGTACCTATTCTAATTTCCCTTCCTTGAGTAGTCCATTCTTCCCTCCTGTGAGTCTATGGACTATAGCCTGTTTATCAATGACTTAGGCCCTAACATCCACACGTGAGATCACACCCACATCCATATAAAATGCCACATTTGTCCTTCTGGTTCTGGTCTAACTCATCCTCTTTTGAGTTAGAACAGAACCAGACTCTTTTCGAGCTCCATCCATTTCCCTGTGAATTTCACAATTTTATTTTTAATGGTTGGGTAATATACCATTTTGAAAGTATGCAATACTTTCTTTATCGATTCACCTGATGATAGACATTTAGGTGGTTTCCAATTTGTGGTTATTATGAATAGAACAATGACCGTGGTAGCACAGTGTCTCTGGACTAGGATGAAGTATGCTTTGGGGATATGATTAAGAGTGGTAGTCTTGGATCTTGGGGGGTAAATGGGTTCGCAGCTTCCTGAGGAATTGCCATACTGATTTCTATGGTGCTTGTACAAGTTTGCACATCAACCAGGAAGGTGTGAATGCTCCACATATTTGCCAACATGAGCTGCCACCTGTTTGCTGTTCTTTGTAACTCTAATTGGTATAAGGTGAAATTTCAAAACAGTTCTTATTTTCATAAGAATGGTGTATGTTTCTTCACATGTTCCTCCGTTGCTTGAGGTTCCTCTTTTGAAAATTCTCTGTTTAGATGTGTACATCATTTACAAATTGGATTATTTGTTTTCTTGACATCATCCTGTTTCTGAGTTCTTCGTATATTTTGGGTATTAGAATACTATCAGATGTGTAATTGGTAAAAATACTTTTTTTTCATCTTTATTAACTTGGGTATTTATTTACATTCCGAATGTTATTCCCTTTCCCGGTTTCTGGGCCAACATTCCCCTAACCCCTACCCCTCCCCTTCTCTATGGGTGTTCCCCTCCCCATCCTCCCCCCATTACCACCCTCCCCCCAACAATCACGTTCACTGGGGGTTCAGTCTTGGCAGGACCAAGGGCTTCCCCTTCCACTGGTGCTCTTACTAGGCTATTCATTGCTACCTATGAGGTCAGAGTCCAGGGTCAGTCCATGTATAGTCTTTAGGTAGTGGCTTAGTCCCTGGAAGCTCTGATTGGTTGGCATTGTTGTTCATATGGGGTCTCAAGCCCCTTCAAGCTCTTTCACTCCTTTCTCTGATTCCTTCAACAGGGGTTCCTTTCTCAGTTCAGTCGTTTAATGATGGCATTTCCCTATATATTTGCTGTATTCTGGCTGTGTCTCTCAGGAGAGATCTACATCCGGTTCCTGTCAGCCTGCACTTCTTTGCTTCATCCACCTTATCTAGTTTGGTGGCTGCATATGTATGGGCCACATGTGGGGCAGGCTCTGAATGGGTGTTCCGAAAAATTCTTTTCCTATTCTCTAGCCTGATGCTTGTCTCAATGGTGGTGTCCATTGCCACACAGGAGCTTTTCAGTCTCACAAGATGAGATCTCATAGTAGACCTAAGTTCAGTACCCAGTTCTACAGCACATGGCTCATAAGTGGTTATAAATACAGTTCCAAGGAGTTCATCTCCTCTGGCCTTTGACAATACACAAACAAAAGTGCATCCCCCTTACACAGACATAAAGCCATGCATAACTAGACATAATCAAAGGAAATCTTTAAAAGAAATTTCAAGTTAATTTTTTCTAAAATAATCTGTTATTTCATATTTAATCTATAATTTGTATCAGTGTGTATTTGTTATAGTTAATTGATCTTATTGTACATTGTATATGTTTTTGTTTTTTGTAATTTTTAAAATTAAAGTACAATTATAACATTTCTCTCTCCATCCCGTCTCTGTAATCTCTCCCATATATCCTCTCCCTGCTCCCACTCAAATTAATGGCTTTTAAAAAAAATATCAGTTTTATTCACAAACAGTACACAAGATATATAAATATGGCCTTTTGAGTTGGTCTCATTTTGATTGTACAGATACAATTTCAGAAATTGCCCCTTGGTAGTCTATAACGCTTTAGGAGGCTTATCCCTTGGAAAGACTAATTCTTCTCTAGTAGTCACTTATAATTCTTTCTTTCCTTTTAAAATGATTTTTAAAATTATTATTTAATTACAACACTTATTCCTTACCTTTGTCTATTGGTTGGTTTTTACCTTTTGAGACAGTCTCATGTAAACTGAGCTGGATTTGAGTCCACAGGTAGCCTACAATGACCCTGAAATTTTGGTCCTTCTGCCTCTGTATTCCAAGAGGTAAGTCAGTTATTGAACCATCTGAGCTAAGTTCCCTGTTCTAAAATCATTTCCATAGCTATGTTGTACTATGCTATTTTTTCAAACATAGCGATTTAGTTAATAGCTTACACTTGTCATTTGTACATAAATATTTTATTATAAACATGCTATAGTAAACAACTGTTTTGCTTAATTTTATACAACCTTTTTCTTACTGTAAATTTCTAAAGCAGAAATGGAGTCTAATGTTTTGATATGTAGTGCCAAATTGCCCATAAAAGGCAAATGATTCCAAAGCTTTCTCCAAGTACTGAAATAGAGAAATCTCACACACATATGCATTCTTATAATATTATTTCTAGTCTTCTAAGAATTTTCCAGTCAGTGATATCTATATTTTAATTTCATTTTCTAATATAGTATTTAATTTATGCATGAACACACACATGAACATGTTTGTATATGTACCACTATACAAACTTGGTTTCTTCATATTTTGTATGTACCTCTTATGCTTCTCACTTCAGATATTTTTACTATTTATTGGTGATTGATGGTAGTCTTTGTGTGTGTGTATTTTTTTGTTCACATGCATGTTTATGCATGTGCATAGGCATGTGGAGTATTTGAGTACGGACACTGAGTATCTTCATCAATTACTTTCACCACTGAGTATCTTCATCAATCACTTTCACCACTGAGTATCTTCATCAATCACTTTTCACCATAGATTATTTTTTCCATTTTTTAGTGGATATTTTGTTTATCTACATTACAAATGTATCCCACCTTCCCGATTTCCTCTCCGGAAACCCCCTATGCTATTTCCCACCCCTGCCTCTATGAGGGTGCTGCCCAACCCATCCACCTACTCCCTCCCGCCTCACCACCCTGACATTCCACTACACCAGGGAATCAAACCTTCACAGGACCAAGGTCCTCTCCTCAAGTTGATGCCTGACAAGGCCATCCTCTGCTATATATGTAGCTGGAGCCATGGTTGTTCCATGTGTACTCTTTGGTTGGTAGTTTAGTCCCTGAGAGTTCTGGGGTGTCTGGTTGGTTGATATTATTATTCTTCCTATGAGGTTACAAACCCCCTCAGCTACCTCAGTCCTTTGTCTCCTCCATTGGGGACCTTGTGATCAGTCCAAGGGTTGGCTGTGAGCACCCACTTCTGTATTTGTCTTGAGGAGCATCTCAGGAGACAGCAATATCAGACTCCTGTCAGAATGCACCACTTGGCATCCCCAATCGTGTCTGGGTTTGGTGACTGGATGTGGGATAGATCCCCATATGTAGCAGTCTCTGGGTGGCCTTTCCATGAGTCTCTGTTCCACACTTTGTCTCTGCATTGC
This sequence comes from Rattus norvegicus, assembly GCF_021556685.1. Lineage (NCBI taxonomy): Eukaryota > Metazoa > Chordata > Mammalia > Rodentia > Muridae > Rattus > Rattus norvegicus. The sequence continues at coordinate 143,515,567 of NC_141534.1, forward strand.
CTCCTGTATTTTGTTCCCCCTTCTAAGAAGTACTGAAGCATTCACACATTGGTCTTTCTTTTCCTTGAGCCTCATATAGTCTATAAATTGTATCTTGCGTATTCTGAGCTTTTGAGCTAATATCCACTTCTCAGTGAGTGCATATTTTGTATGTTCTTTTGTGATTGGGTTACCTTGCTCAGGATATTTTCTAGTTCCACCCATTTGCCTATGAATTTCATATAGTCATTGTTTTGTTTTGTTTTCTCCCTGAAACTGAGGATCAACCCAGGACCTTGTGCTTGCTAGGCAAGCATTCTACCACTGTGCTAAACCCCAAACTCGAAGTCATTGTTTTTAATAGTTGGATACTAATGCATTCTGTAAATGTACTACATTTTCTGTATCCCTTCCTCTGTTGAAGGACATCTGGGATCTTTCCAGCTTCTGGCTATTATAAATAAGGCTGCTATGAACATAGTGGAGTATGTGTCCTTGTTATCAGTTGGAGCATCTTTTGTGTATATGCACAGAGGTAGTAGAGCTGGGTCCTCAGGTAGCACTATGTGCAATTTTCTGAGGAACCGCCAGACTGATTTCCAGATTGGTTGTCCAGCTTGCAATTCCACCAGCAATGGAGGAGTGTTCCTCTTTCTCCACATCCTCACCAGCATCTGCTGTCACCTGAGTTTTTGGTCTTAGCCATTCTGACTGTTGTGAGGCGGCATCTCAGGGTTGTTTTGATTTGCATTTCCCTGATGACTAAGAATGTTACACATTTTTTCAAGTGCTTCACAGCCATTTGATATTCCTCAGTTGAGAATTCTTTGTTTGGCTCTGTACCCCATTATTTAATAGTGCTATTTGATTCTCTGGAGTCTACCTTCTTGAATTCTTTGTATTAGCCCTCTATTGAATGTAGGATTGGTAAATGTCTTTTCCCAATCTGTTGATTGCCATTTTGTTCTTTTGACAATGCCCTTTGCTTTTCAGAAGCTTTGCAATTTTATGAGGTCCCATTTGTCTATTGTTGACCTTCGAGCAAATCTCTGAAAAAAGAAATCAAAGAAGATCTCAGTAGATGGAAAGACCTCCTGTGCTCATGGATTGGCAGTATTAATAATAGTAAAAATGGTTATTATGCCGAAAGCAATCTACAGATTCAATACAATCTCCATCAAAATTCCAATTCAATTCTTCATAGGGTTAGAAAGAACACCTTGCAAATTCATTTGTTATAACAAAAAAATCAGAAGAGGGAAAATGATTCTCAACAATTAAAGAATTTCTTGAAGAGTAATAACCTCAAGCAGCATTACAGAGCAATAGTGATAAAAAAAAAAACCTGTATGGTATTGGTACAGAGACAGGCAGGTAGATTAGTTGGATAGAATTGAAGACTCAGAAATGCACCTACACACCTATCTTGATCTTTGACAAAGGAGCTTAAGCCATTCAGTGGGAAAAAAAAAAACAATAAATGATGCTGGTTCAACTGGTGGCCAGCATGTAGAAGAATGCAAATTGATCCATTACTATCTCCTTGTACAAAGCTCAAATCCAAGTGGATCAAGACCTCCACATAAAATCAGATGCACTGAAACTAATAGAAGAGAAAGTGGGGAAGAGCCTCCATCACTACAGTTTTCTAAGCAAAGCTCTGTCTGTGAACATAAAGCTTGCTGATTAGGCTGTCCTGACTGTCCAGCAGGTCCAGGGTTCTGCCTCAATCTGTCCATAACTAGAATTTCAGGCATGTGCTGGTATTTATTGCTGTTTTGTAAATGCAGGTATTTGAGATAAAAAAATCAGACCTTTATCCTTGAGTTTGTGTGCTTTAATTGTTAAGGAATCTTCTCAGCCCATAAGTGTCTTTAAGTATGTTTAAATATGCTTATAATTACATTATCAGCATATAATATATTTTTCAAATAAGTTTACTCCTTTGACTCTGCTGCAGTATTTTGTGTACATTAAGCATTTTTAATACAATGAAAAATATGTCTTACTGTTTTTTACAGGTGTTTTGTGTTATGTATGTACTTTGTGTCTTAATACATGTTTCATATTTATATTAGTGTAAGTTATAAGGTAATATTCTTTCATGTTTTCCAAATAAAGTTATGGTTGTTCCATCAACTAATTTTTTAACGTGAAATGTCCATTTTATTTATTGGTGTATATTGCTTTCTTTCAAAATGTCACTTTTAAAAATGAAATACAACCTTTGCTTTGACTGTAATCACTCATTGCAATTGTCTCCTGTGCCTCCACTTGCCTGCCCCAATAATCTCATTCCGTTTCTCAAATGAGTCTTTTTATGTCCATTTCTGCATAGGAGAGGAAGCATGGAAGCATGCATGTTTGTTTTTTGAGTCTTAGTGTAGTGAACTCCATTTCGATAAATTTTCCTGCAAATGATAAAGTTCCATTCTTCTATGCAGATGAATATTGCTCAGGTGTGTGTGTGTGTGTGTGTGTGTGTGTGTGTGTGTGTGTGCATGTGTGTGTGTGCATGTGTGTGTGTGTGTTTATGCACGTGTTCCTAATACATAAATACAACCTCCATCACGCCCTCTCTTGTTACTTGTCCGAGTATGTTTCAAGGCTAACCATTGGGTATCAGATAAGTAGTTGCTGTTCCCTTCCCTGAGGACGACTGTTCATTCTACTCCCAGCATTCCTTAGTTACCTGGAGGTCTTTGTCCAGGGTTCAAGTTTCTGAGCTTTCTGCCTTGTATGTTAGCATGTCTACTGATATTGTCCTTGTCCAGGTCAGGTTTATGCAACCACACTGGTGAGACTCCATGTGTTAGCTTCTAACCTAGGAAACACAACCTCACAGCAAACTGTTTCTTGGTTCTTATAATTGTTCTGCTACCCTCTTCCTCAATGTCCCTGAGCCTAGCAGAGAAATGATGTTGTAGATGTGTCAGTAGCAACTGAGCTGCAGAGCTCTGCATATTCATTGCTTGTAATTTTCTATATGGTTGTTGCAAAGAGAATTTTCCTTGAGAAGAACTACATATATCTACAAACTTCATAATTTTATTTTTATGGATGTAAAGTAATCCATAATGTATATGTACATTTTAATGATGTATTTGCCTAAGTGCAAGAGTTAAGAGGAACAAGGAGCACTTAGAAAGAAAAGAAGACATATCTGAGAACATGTATGTGGGCTTCTCAAAGGGTTGTTCTTGATTGTAAATACCATATTGCATGAACCATTTGGGTGGGTTTACTGGATTTTTGTATCAACTTGATACAAGCCGGAGTTATCACAGAGATGGGAGCCTCCATTATGAGAGCGACTGTAAGGTATTTTCTCAATTAGTGATCAATGGGGGAGGACCCAGCCCATTGTGTGTGGTGTCATCTCTGGGTTGGAAGTCCTGGGTTAGCTAAGCAAGCCAGAGGAAGCAATCCAGTAAGCAGCACTCCTCCATGGCCTGCATCAGCTCCTGCCTCCAGGTTCCTTCCCTTTGTGAGTTCCTGTCCTGACTTTCTTGGTGATGAACTGCAATGTGGAAGTGTAAGCTGAATATCTACATATTCATCTCCTCCATAACTTGCTTCTTGGTTATGATGTTTTGTGCAGGAATAGAAATCCTGACTAAGACAGTGTGGTTTAAAACTATTGTCTTTGAAGGTTGCAGAAGAATCTAAGGGAGAAATCCAGAAGGTTCCTGAGGAGCACCTGACAGGATTAAAATTCATAGGATAAACTGGACTATCTTAACTCTGACAAATTAAATACTCTTGGTTGTTAAAATTTTCAGAAAATTGCCATTAGGATTGAAGTCTTTCTTACACACACACACACACACACACACACACACACACACACACACACAGAGGCCATAAATGCTATTCATTTCTCTTTTAAGATAGAATAACTACATAGAAAGAGATTTATGCTTCCTCAGCAAACCTCACAAACTATGTTACTAACTCTGTTAGTGTTCTTGAGTAATAGTTGGTAAGAGCCTTCCTTAACCAGACTCTGTGGTGATGGGCTCCTCTCCTTTCTCATGACTGCATACTTTTCTTTTTGACACATATGAAATTTTGATCTGCATTTCCCTGAGTACTAAGAATATCAAGATTTTTTTCTTGTAAATGATTTTCACTTTTATTTCTTTTTAAAACATTGGAATTATAGAACATTTTGTCGCTTGAGAAGGGATTGATTGCTTCATTTTCTTATTTATTGATTGGGTTCTTTATATGAATATCTTTTTTTTATCTACCACCCGTCACACAATAATTCTTACAAACACTTAATCTCAACGAGCTGAAATTCTAAGTAAAAAACTCCATTAGTATAATTTTCTGGTATGTGGTAAATTCACTATCCCTTCAATTTACTTAATGTTATTTAATTGATTTTGAATTGTAAACACTTCCTTTAATATTATTGTTAGATTTAATTTTGTGTCAAATATGTGTGGGTAACATGCACATGAAGGCCAGACAAAGACAGCTGACCCCCTGAAAATGGATTTTAATGGATTTAAGTGCTGTTGTGAGCCTCCTAACAAAGGTTCTGGGAACTGAACTCAGGTCTTCTGCAAGAGTTGTAACCACTCTTAAACTCTGAGCTACTTCTCCAGCCCTGATGTACTTACTTTTATATATAAAATTCAGTTCTAAAGTTTCAGTTAGCTTGTTATTCAATTTTAAGATCAGATTTTGCCTTTTGTATGTCTCAAAAAGTTCTTCATTTCCTTTTCTAACAACTGTATAATGTTTGTCACATTGATTCTTAAGCACTCAGTTTCTGTTCTTGTGGCGGTAAATGAGATCTTTCCTGTCATTGTATTTTCTGACTTATTATTACAAAAATGGGAAAGAATTAGTTATATTAAGATATAACTAACTGCTGATTCCTAGGTACAATTTTATTATAAATATCATAATTTTGCATCATTTATATGGGTGTGGATGGTACTGCAGAATAAACTCAGGGTCTTGTATTACATACTTAAGTGATTCTCATATTCTTTTTAATATCAGGTAAATATTAATTAATATGCGAGTAAATGAAAGCTGATCTTCATGTATAAGTTAAAGTGGCTTGTATCTTATTTAATTAAGGTAAATTTGAATCTTTGGATACAGTAAGTTGGATGAATATTTCTAAATCTTGCTGCCATGGATGTTTAAAATAAAACAGTGATGCCTGTCAAAACTATTGTCTATCACACATGTTACACCTTTTGACATTTTAAAGTCATGAACCAGAAATTGCAAAATATATCTCATAACCTTTTAAGTAAATTTACAGTTTTATGTTGGCCCACATTCATGGTTGAACACACTTGGAAGCAGTCATATTTTGAAGTTTATCATTGGGGTCATATTTTATAAAACAATTTTTAGACAAAAATAGATAAAAATATTTTAAAATTAATGTTAACTTTTGTGACTCACTTATGAATATGCATAACTAACTCCAGTAGCCAAATTTATAATCTGTTACTAACATCCTGTTGGCTATTTGCCTTTGATGTAGTTGTGAGTTAAGGGGAAGCTTTCACACTGGAAACTCTATACACAGACTTGAAACGACTTTAAGGAAAATGCCCAGAGGCTCTGAAAATGGAAGAAGAATCTTCTCCTGTCTCAGGGGAATAGTGAGGATGGAATTAACCACACTGAGAGAAGAAAATAAATTACCCGCGATGTAAGTTCTGTGATGTCAGGCACACTAATGGGCTTCCTAAGTATCTACAGGCACTAACAATAGAAAATAAGTCAAACAGGAATTCAGACCAATAAACCATGCTGGAGGATGGCTACATGCCACAGAACCTGTCAAACCAGACTCAGGGTTTATGGAACAGATTCAGCACACAGAGAAGGTATCAAAGAAAGCCTGCTGCTAAAAGACAAAAATTACATCAAGCCTCTTTTTCTAGATCTTGACCACTTTAATTTTTTTATAAATGAATAAAGTAGTAGTCTAGAATGGGGTTTGTAAACCTTTCAATTCACAACCTCTTTTAATTCAAGAAATTTTTACAAAATACCCAAAATATAGGTATATATATAATAGATATATGCAAACCATATTACTGCTGATAATAAATGATGAATAAATTCATTTTAATTTAAATTCTTTGATATACATATAAATTTATCATTTATTAGACATTAAATTCAATTTACATGTTAATGAGATTGGTTTGCTTAATTATATTAACAAGAATATATAAATTGACTGATATTTTGGTATTGCAGAAAGCAGAGCATCTTCAGTGGTTTTCAGATTTGAATAATTTTATGATTTTATAATCTTCAATCTGACAAAAAAATTTCACATAAAACAAAAGCCTAAGTATGTTTAGGACTATTTCAGAGTTTAGAAATTTTGACTTAATCCCAAGCCCAAGTTAATTGAATATTTATATGAAACTCAAAAACTGATTTTTTTAAAATTAAGCATCCTAATACATAAATGCAAAAATATATTAATTTTATGCTTATACTATGGCATCAGATAATGAAAAACTATAGTTAAAATGAAATGTATTTCTATCATTAAACCATAATATTTGATAAGAATTGATCACTTTGTGTACACACTGAAAAATTTCACAGTGCAAAGGGCCCATACTGTGTGGGTAAAAGGAAAGCTGAGTGACATCCATTACGTGGTACACCACAGATGAACACTGCCACAAACTCCTTGTACTTATTGTGCTTTGGATTTTGAATGGTATATAACCATTGTGCAGTCATAGAATTTTTAAATTTAGCATTCCTTTCAGTACCTCATTATTCAGAAATGCAACCTCACAGTCATGAACCAAAACTCTAGACATTAAGTTTTCAATAAAAAAATGGTTTACAGGTGCTCTGACATGCCCACGGTCACAGGTGAAGAGGCCACAACATCTGCCTGAACACCCAGAGCAAAAGCAGGTAGCACTAGAGATAACCAGATGGAAAGAAGCAAGTACAAGAAATCAACAGAAACCAAGAATACTTGGAATCAACAGAATCCAGTTCTCCCACTACAACAAGTCCTGGAAACCTAGGTATCTCATCACACAATAAAAGAAAAATTCAGATCTGAAATCACATCTCATGATAATGATAGAGGACTTTATGAAGGACATAAATAACTACCTTAACAAAATACAGGACAAGACAGGTAAGCAGGTAGAAGCACTTAAAGAGGAAACACAAAAATCCATTAAAGAATTACAGGAAAACACAACCGAACAGGTGAAGGACTTGAACAAAACTGTCCAGGATCAAAAAAAATGAAAGTAGAAACAATAAAGAGATCACAAAGGGAGACAATCCTGGAGATAGAAAACCTAGGAAAGAGATCAGGAGTCATAGATGCAAGCATCACCAACAGAATACAAAGACAGAAGAGAGAATCTCAGGTGCAGAAGATACCATAAAAACCATTGACAAATGAATCAAAGAAAATGTAAAACACAAAAATCCTCTTAAGCGAAAATATCCAGGAAATCCAGCATATAATGCGAAGATAATAGGATAATAGGTATAGAAGAGAGCAAAGATTCCCAACTTAAAGGGCCAGTGAATATCTTCAACAAAATTATAGAAGAAAGCTTCCCTAACTTAAAAAGAAAGATATGCCCACGAATATACCTGAAGCCAACAGAACTTCAAATAGATTGGATCAAAACACCACATGCACAAAACAAAGAAAGAATATTAAAAAACAGTAAGGGAAAATGGTCAAGTGACATATAAAGGCACACCTATAAGAATTACACCAGACTTCTAACCAGAGACTATGAAAGTCAGAAGATCTTGGACAGATGTCATACATAAGAGAACATAAATACAAGCCCAGAATAATATACCCAGCATAACTCTCAATTACTATAGGTGGAGAAACCAAGATATTCCATGACAATACCAAGTTTATAGAAATCTTTCCACAAATCTAGCCCTACAAAGGATAATAGATGGAAAATGCCAATATAAGGAGGGAAAATACAACCTGGAAAAGAAAGAAAAAAAAAGAAAAGAAAAGAAAAAAAAGAAAGAAAGCAAAAAAGTAATCTTCTTTCAACAAACCCAAAAGAAGGTAGCCACAGAAACATAACTCCACTTCTAACAACCAAAATAACAGGACTCAATGATTACTTTTCTTTAATATCTCTTAGCATTAATGGACTTGACAAACTTGCTGGATACATGAACAGGACCCAACATTTTGCTGCATACAAGAAACACACTTCAGTGACAAACACAGATGCTATCTGAGAATAAAACGGTGGGGAAAAATTGTTCCAAGCAAATAGTCCCAAGAAATAAGCTGGAATAGCCATTCTAATATCGAATAAAATCAACTTTCAACCAAAAGTTATCAAAAAGAGTAAGGAAGGACACTTAACACTGGTCAAAGGAAAAATCTACCAAGATGAATTGTCAATTCTGAACAACTATGCTCCAAATGTAAAGACACCCACACTCATAAAAGAAACTTTACTCAAAGCACACATTACACCTCACAAAATAATAGTGGAAGAGTTCAACAGCCCACTCTCAGCAATGAATAGATCATGGAAAAAGAAACTAAACACAGACAGAGTGAAACTAACCGAAGTTATAAACTAAAAGGATATGACAGATATCTATGGAACATTTCATCCTAAAACAAAAGAATTTTCTTCTCAGCATCTCATGCTACATTCTCCAAAATTGACCATATAATTGGTCACAAAACAAGCCTCAACGTATACAAGAAAATAGAAATAATTTCGTGCATCTTATCATATCACCATGGACTAAGGCTGACTTTTCAATAACAACAAAAACAACAGAAAGCCCATATATACATGGAAGCTGAACAGTGCTGTACTCAATGATAACCTGGTCAATGAAGAAATAAAGAAATTAAAGAGTTTTTGAATCTGTGTTTTCTTATGTACTCATCAGGATATATATGTGTGTAAGTATATATATATATATATATATGTCTAAATTATATACATTCATGTTTTTCTCAATCACATGTATATTAAATAAATTTTGTAGTTTTAAGATTTAAAGTGAAATACAGCATCATCAAGAAATGAGATTTCTAAAACACACAATCAAGCACACTCCTGCTGCTCTTTCCTCTGTCACCTCTAGTTTGTTGCATTTTCAGTAGCACAGAATTAAAGCCTTTTTAGAATTCAATACAAGTGAAAGCAAAACATATAAAAACTTATGGAACCCAATGAAAGCAGTGCTAAGAGGAAAAAATCATAGCTCTGAGTACCTCAAAAAATAAAAGAAAAGAAAAGAAAGAAAGAAAGAAATTGGAGAGAGCATGCACTAGCAGCTTGATAGCACACCTGAAAGCTCTAAAAAACAAGAAGAAGAAGAAGAAGAAGAAGAAGAAGAAGAAGAAGAAGAAGAAGAAGAAGAAGAAGAAGAAGAAGAAGAAGAAGAAGAAGCAAAAGCAAATACATCCAAGAGGAGTAGGCAAAGGAAATTATAAAATTCATGGCTGAAATAAACCAAGTAGAAATAAAAATAATTATACAAAGTATCAACAAAGCTAGGAACTAGTTCCTTGAGAAAATCAGCAGGATAGATAAACCCTTAGCTAAACTAACCAGAGGGCACAGCGACAGTATCCAAATTAACAAATTCAGAAATAAAAAAGGAACATAACAACAGAAACTGAGGAAATTAAAAAAATAGTCAGATCCTACAACAAAAACCTATACTTTAGAAAACTGGAAACTCTGGATAAAATGGACAATTTTCTAGACATGTACGAGATACCAAAGTTAAATCAGGACCAGATAAACTATCTAAACAGTCTCATAACCCTGAAAGAAATAGAAGCATTCATTAAAAGTCTCCCAACCCAAAAAAGCCCAGGTCAGGATGGATTTTATGCAGAATTCTATCAGATCTTCAATGTAAGCAGAAGAAACACTACCCAATTCGTTCTATGAAGCCACAATTATGACTAAACCTAAAGCACACAAAGAAACAACATAGAAAGAGAACTTCAGACCAATTTCCCTTATGAAAATTTATGCAAAAATACTAAAAAATTCTCACAAACCAAATCCAAGACACATCAAATTGATCGTCCATCATGATCAAGTATGCTTCATCCTAGGGATGCAGGGATGGTTCAATATACAGAAATCCGTCAATGTAATTCATTATATAAACAAAGTCAAAGAAAAAAACACATGATCATTTCATTAGATGTTGAAAAATAATTTGACAAATTTCAACACCCATTCATGTTTAAAGTCTTGGAAAGATCAGGGCTTCAAGGCCCATACATAAATATAATAAAAACATTGTATACCTAACCAGTAGCCAACATCAAAATAAATGGAGAGAAACTTGAAGTAATCCCACTAAAATCAATGACTGGACATGGCTGCCCACTCTTTCCCTACTTATTCAACATAGTACTCGAAGTCCTATCCAGAGCAACTAGACAATTATACAGGAAGAAGTCAAAATGTCACTTCTTGCAAATGATATGAGAGTATATGTAAGTGACCCCAGAAATTGCACCAGAGAACTCCTAAACCTAGTAAAAAACTTCAGCAAAGTGGCTGGAGAAAAAATTAACTCAAATTTGTAGTCTTTCTCTACTCAATGGATAAGCAGGCTGAAAAAGAAAATAGGGAAACAACACTCTTCAAAATAGTCACAGATAATATAAAATACCTTGGTATGATTCTATCCAAACAAGTGAAAGATCTGTATGACAAGAACTTCAAGTCCCTGAAGAAATAAATCAAAGAAGCTCTCAGAAGATGGAAAGATCTCCCCTGCTCATGGATTAGCAGGATTAATATAGTAAAAATGGCCATCTTGCTGGAAGCAATTTACAGATTCAATGCAACCCCCATCAAAATTCCAACTTAATTCTTCACAGAGTTAACAAATACAATTTGCAAATTCACTTGTTATAATAAAAAATGCAAGATAGATAAAACTATTCTCAACAATAAAAGAACTACTCGGGGAATCACAGTCCCTGATCTCAAGCTTCATTTCAGAGCAATTGTGGTAAAAACTGAATGGTATTGGTACAGAGACAGGCAGGTAAATCCATTGAATAAAATTGAACAACTAAAAATGAACACAAATACCTATGGTCATTTGATCTTTGACAAAGGATCTAATATCATCCAGTGGAAAAAAAGACAGCATTTTCAACAAATGATGCTGGTTCAAATGGTGATCAGCATGTAACAGAATGCAAATTGATGAATTCTTACAAAGCTCAAGTCCAAATGGAATAAGTACATCCACATAAAATCAGACACACTCAAACTAATAGAACAAAAAGCGGGGAAGAGCCTTGAACACGTGGGCACTGGGGAAATTTTTCTGAACAGAACACCAATGGCTTATGGTCTAAGATCAAGAATCGACACATGGCACCTCATAGAATTGCAAAGCTTCTGTAGGGCTAAGGGCACTGTTACTATGACAAAATGGCAACCAGCAGATTGGGAAAAGATCTTTACCATTCCTACATCCCATAGAGAGCTAAATATCTGACATATACAAAGAACTCAAGAAGATAGACTACACAGAGTCAAATAACCCTATTAAAAATGGGGTACACAGGTAAACAAAGAATTCTCAACTGAGAAATATCAAATGGCCATGAAGCACCCAAAGAAAGGATCAGCATCCTTAGTCATCAGGAAAATGCACATCACGACAAGCCTGCGTTTCCACTTCACACCAGTCCAATGGCTAAGATCAAATTTCAAGTGACAGAGGATGCTGGCAAGGATATGGAAAAAGAGGAACACTCCTCCATTGTTGGTGGGATTACAATCTCATACAACTACTGTGGAAATCAGTCTGGTGGATCCTCAGAAAAGTGGACATAATACTACCTGAAGACATAGCTGAAACACTCCTGGGCATATACTCAATAGGTGCTTCAACATATGATAAGGACACATGCTCCACTATGTCTATAGCAGTCTTATTTATAATAGCCAGAAGCTGGAAAGAACACAGATGTCCTTCAGCACAAGAATGGCTATAGAAAATGTGGTATATTTACACAATGGAGTACTACTCAGCTATTAAAAAAAACAATTTCATGAAATCGCAGGCAAATGGATGGAACCACAAAATATCATCCTCTGTGAGGTGACCCAATCACAAAAGAACATACATGGTATACACTCACTGAAAGGCAGATATTAGCCCCAAAGCTCATAATACCCAAGTGCAATTTACAGACCACATGAAGCCAAAGAAGAAGGAAGACCAAAGTGTGGATATGTCAATAGTTCTTAGAAGAGGGAACAAAATACTCACAGGATGAAATATGGAGGCAAAATGTGGAGCAGAGACTGAAGAAAAGGCCATCCAGGGACTTCCCCACCTAGGGATCCATCCCATATACAGTTACTATACCCAGACACTATTGCAGAGGCTAAGAAGTACATGCTGAGAGGAGTCTGATATAGTTATCTACTGATAGGCTCTGTCAGAGCCTGACAAATGTGGAGGTAGATGCTTGCAGCCAACCATTGGACTGAGCATGCGGTCCCCAATGGTATAGTTAGAGAAAGGACTGAAGGAGCTGAAGGGGTTTGTCACCCCATGGGAAGAACAACATATACCCCAGAGCTCCCAGGGACCAAATCACTAACCAAAGAGTACACATTGTGTGCCTGATGGCTCCATCTACATATGTAGCAGAGGATGGCCTTATCAGTGTGAGGAGAGTCCCTTGGTCCTGTGAAGGCTTGATGCCCCAGTGTAGGGGACTGCCAGGCTAGGGAGGTAGGAGGGATAGATTCAAGGGGAGGCTGAATGGGCTAGGAGGTTTCTTGAAGGGAAGCCTGTAAAGGGGGTTACATTTGAAATGTAAATAAAGAAAATATCCAATAAAAGAAAAGAAAAAAGAAATAAAATGGTTTTGGATATCTATTTCTATAACATAGGTTGTCCAAATTTATAATCTTGGGAAAGGAATTTCCATACCTAAGGAATTTCCATACATAGAACAGAAGTTACAGAGAAAATCCCATTGGTGAGTTTGGCATATGCCTTTCTAATTTGAGTATGACTTAAACAGTTGTCTTCTTGTGATTGCCTGAGACTTGATCATGTTTCGCTATCAAGCTAGGTTGTGGTTCAGTTTTGGGATAAAATTAAAATATATACGGAGTCAGCTTTTGATCAAGCTTTTCGCATGAGCACTATTGACATAGAACCAAAATATTGACCAGAACAAATAGTTAGCTGTTGGAAAGGAGATGGATAAGGAACATGGGGCCAAAGAATCCTGACGATTAGAGTAGCCCTGGAGTGTACATGTAGCTTCAGAAGACTGATGAATCAGGACTTGTTCATGCCTTGCTAGTAACCTGATAAACAAGCACCAAGCCTTCAGACTCAGAGACACCCAATCTCTTTGCACTTCTGGCTTTCAGACTACTCCCTTATTGCGAATACATCTGAAGTTACATGGCCCATTGGCCCCGGTAAGAAGGAATCTATGAGAGGTGAAGTACAGAGTTAAAATGCTGACAGGAACAACTTAATGAGTCGAGGTTTTTCAAATTCACACTGAGACCGAGGGAAAATAACTCTGTGCTGTTGAAGCTGTGGCCACTGCTGCAGCAACGGCTTTAGAAAGCCTCCATCCTACCTACTGTTTTATGACCCTTAGGGTTAAAATCTTACCTGTAATGCTGGGGTTTGCTTTGGTCCAACTCATTGTTAAAACCAAACCACTTTAGTCAATTTTGGATAGTTATTCTTAAACTACTAGAATGTAAAATATATGTCTATCTCATAATTTCAAGCTTGAAGCATGAAGAAATAAGTCTCTTATTTAAAAATGTAATCCATTGTGGTGACATGATTGTGATACAACAAGGCTGAAGAAGCCAGCAAAAATTCCTAGGTACCTTACTTCTAACAAAATGGGAACCTAGCATTACAAAGCATGTGTTATCTTCTGAAGTTTTCACAATGTCAGGCATCATCTTACCTATGTTGATGTACAATGCAATATAGAACATGTTTTCTCACAATGTTTTATATATGTGAAGCTAAATGAGCCAATATGGAAAGCAAACTTACACATGACTATGGTTGGGGAACATTGATTCAGGCTCCCTCAAATAGAATGCTCACTGTGGAGATGGTTTATCAAATCATCCTGAAGAGACTTGATGCCCCAGGAAAGGGGTATGCTGGGGACTGAGGTGGGGGGTGTGTAGGTGGGAAACACCCTCTTAGAGGCATAGAGTAGGGAAGATAGGGTGAAGGACGCTGGGAGCAGGGACAGGGAAGGGAAGAAACATTTTGAATGTAGGTAAAAAGTAGCTTAATAAAAAACAATATCAAAATAAAATAAACATTTGATAAAAAAAGAACAGGTGTTTCATAAATCAAGGCATTCCATACATACACATGTGTGAACATTTGTTAAGCAGGTAACAGAAAATGAAGACATCTCTTGGTAGGTCTTAGAGGCTACATGATCACATTCTTAGGTTGGTGAACATTTGTGGTCTGCTAAGAATGCGTCGTTAAAGTTTTACTTGATATTCAAAAGGATGTTAGGGGATCTGAGAGATGGCTCAGTGAACAAGATGTTTGCTGTACAAGCCTGTCGATCTGCATTGGATCTCCAGAACCCATGTTAAACCTGAACACAGGAGCACATGCATTTAACTCCAGCACACTCCCTTGGGAAGATAAGAAGCAGAACCAGGAGAATCCCTGGATGACTGAAGTCAGTTCTCTGCCATTTGCATCAGTGGAAAGCAAGAGACCTTGTCTCAAATAAGGTGGGAATCAAGGACCCAAACGTAAAGTTATCCTCTGACCCTTATATGGGCCCCATGAAACATGTACCAACCCATTTACACAGCGTGCATACATACTTCATGTACCACACACGAAAATGAAAAATTCAAAAAACTGTAATTTTAAAAAGAAAATCAATAATAGACTAAAGACCTACAGGTAGGCAATGTATATCTATCAACCTTAATACTCTAAGACAGCAAAACATAGTTTTGATTCTCAGTTTACAATATTCCAATCCTCACAGAAGTTCTAATCAGTCAATTAGTCTGCTGAATGTTCAGCATATGTGTGGCTTTTTTTTGGGCAACTTCAGTTCTATGAATGAAGAAAGGGGAGCTCAGTGGATAACTCCCCAAGAGATTTCTTTCTAAGCAACATTAATTTTATTGTGAAGATGTTCACAACCAAACTGGAGATCTTCAGTTCTTATTGTCTGCAATATGAGTATGTTGTCATAGCATGTAGTGCGTGGTTATGCTTCTCCGTACTTGGATATTTTAAAATGGCAGCTGAGGCCTGTGAGGCTGAGAGTTTAGCATTGTAATGAGCATAGTATGCTCTTACCTGGAAGAGGGTGGGGCAGCTTTGGCCGGTGAAAGCCAGTTCTTTCTTGCCTTTTTTAGGGAGTCTCATCTCAAACAAATGAATGAATATGTGTTTGCATGTGTATGTATGTGTATGTGTGTATATATGTGTAAGTGTATGCCTGTGCATTTTTCTATATGTGTGTATGCATATGAGCATTTGTATATGTGTGTCTGTGTGTATGAGTATGTGCTATGTGTGTATGTGGTATGTATGTATGTGGTATGTATGTATGTGTGTATGTATATGTATATGTGCATATATATGTGGATTTGTGTCATGCATATATGAGTATGTGTATGTATACATTTGTTTACATGTATGTGTATATGTGAATATATTCATCTATTTGCGTTAGAGTATACATATGAATGCAACAAAAATTAATAAAGAAAGAGGCCATGAATTTGAAGAAGAGCAAGGAGGTAAATATGGGAAGGTTTGGAAGGGAAAGGGGAAGGGAGAAATGATACAATTACCTTATCACCTATAAAAAGAAACAATTTAAAATACATAAGGGATTTCAGCAGTCAACATTGAAGGCAGAATCTTTCCCTCATTATTTTGCTTGATCCTGAAATTTTCTTCTGTGAGTTAGCAAGCTTTGCCCATCTTCTATTACCTACCCGTGGAGAAAAGTCTACCAAATGATAATTACTGGAATTTATTAATAAAGGTTTTAACCGTTGAGAGTAATTTTGCACATTATTTCTCCTTCGTCTTCTTTAATGCTCAGATCTTCTGTAATATAAGTTATACTGGTTAATTGCAATGTACTATTCGAGCTTGCTGAAAATTGACTCTGAATACAAGATGCCCCCTTTCCTTACTTTCTCTAGTACTAAACTTTTTTATATGATAAATCAAGTGTCTCTCCAGACTCTTAGCCTGGGATGACAGGCTTGACCCTGAACCCAGAGAGGAAGGAGAACAACAGAGAGCTTGAAATGTTTCCAAAACAAACAAACAAAACAAACACCCCACAGTGCACATTTTATGGTAGGCAGTAGACGAAACCTTCCTAAATTGTTTATCTCATGGTATAAAAGGATGAGGAGCCAGATGCTCAGCCACAGTGGACTGCACTGCTCTGCATGGAAATCTCTCAGCTGGGGACTCCAATGTGACTTTGTCAGCCTTCCCTGCTGGATGTGTAAGCACATGATTTGGGGATGTTTTGCTATATCCATCTGCTTCATGCTACTTACTCATAAGCTGTTCTCTAGGTAGAACCTCCTCAAAGTGGTTAGAGAAATTATTAGAATCAAAGTACTCAAAGAAAGAGAACTGTTGCTGGGTATGGTAGTGCACACTTTTAATCCTGGAACTCAGGAGACAGGCAGGTGGATCTCTATGTTGGCTTAGTTACGTAGCCAGTTCCAAATCAACCAGGCCTATACAGTGAGCTACGATCTTCATTTCTCTCTGTGCTGAATTCTGCATTATTGCTATCATCATCATCATCATCACCATCATCATCATCATCATCATCAACAACAACAACAACAACAACAACAACAACGAAAACCAAGTCAGTGGAGAGGTCTTACTTTTAAACCAAAAGGGGAGTTTAAACTATTAAGTTTAGCCAATGATTATGGATGACATGGATGATATAAATGAAGAATAGAAGCTTAAGGAGCAAGCAGATTATAGTGTGTGTGTGTGTGTGTGGGGAGAGAGAGAGAGAGAGAGAGAGAGAGAGAGAGAGAGAGAGAGAGAGAGAGAGAGAGAGAGAGAGAGAGATCTGGAACTGTATTTAATGGTCTCTTTGAATGAAAGATATTCCTACCTGGGGGAACATTACAGAAAACAGTACTGGTGTATAAATGTCAGAGTCAGCTTCACACAGCAAAGTGACTACAAAAATTGTGAAGGAGAAATGACCCAGAAAATCTCACTAAAGCAGCTTCCCTGTAAAGTGTAATCCTCTGGCAATGGTATTTTAAAAGTAAGTTCCATTTCTCCCAGGTCATAAGCTTCTATCACACATTTTCGGATGAAACAGAAATACGAAAGTGATTTGTTTAGAAAATATGCCTCTTTCATTTGGCTCAGAAATAGACAGAAATATTTATTCCAACAGGCACAAATGCTACAACATGGACTCCATACTGAGTAGATGCCTGCATGTAATTTTTATTAAATACTCTGAGTTCTTACTGACTACATATGCTATTAATATTGTTCAAAAGTTCATAATAAGATAATGTACTATTTCAGCTCATTATCATGTAGCCTATTTATCTAATGAATATATGAGGTGGTACTAATTAAATATGATAAGTAATTTCAAAATAGCTACTATACTTGTACATAAAATAAACGTTTTTACACAAGTTTAGATATAAAGTTTTATACATATATGTTTTGATTTGTCTCAGTGATTTACCAAGAAAGAAAAGTATTGTATTGTATGTCAAGTGTAGGTTTACCTTCAAAACATGTTGAGCATTTTATTACCCATGTTACATTTCCACAAGAAATTTTTGAGGCTGTCAGATAATTCATACTCAGTAGGTAAATTTAGTTCAGTGTTTGGTGTGAATTTAAGCTAGTTTAAGTAGTTTAAATCTGCATTTCATGAAGAACAATGATCCAAATATCTTTCATGCCCTTGCTTGTGATACATATATCATCTTTACCCATGTTCCTTTTGAAATTTTGTTTTTTTTTCTAAAATAGGTTATTTTCTGAGTGATTGTTGTGCAATCAACATTTCTTTGAGAAATGCAATAAACACACACACACACACACACACACACACACACACACACACACACACACACACACACCTGTTTAAAAAAGGAATGGGGAAAAAGAGCGAAGTAGTGGTGATACCAGTATGCCCCTTGGTAAACCTATGAGTCATTGGGATTACTTAGTGGAATAGGAATTTGAGGTAACTTGAAAGACAATGAATGACTCAGAGGTAGCTGCATCACAAAGACCCCCCACAGTGGGGTAGCAGCTCTCCAACCTTGAAACCTAAAGCACACTGCACAACTCAAGGACAACTTAATAGGATGGGAGTGTCCTTTCCTGGTGGCTCAGTTGGTCGGAGCTTCTTCCAGGCAGTTGGGTTTGTCTGAGACAGTTATTTTGTATCTTTGACTTGCCAAGGAGTCACTTTAAGCAGTAATTACAGTTTATACAGTCTTGGGGAGAGAGGATGCTAATGAATTTGATCAGTTTCAGAAACTTCCCCGAAGCTATCATACATTGTTTACTTCTTGTCTTAAGGAGTTTCCTCCCAAGATAGAATTTTTAATCTTGCAGAAAACTGCTACATAACCATGATGCCATTGTTCCAAATGCATTGAGATGTATACTAGACAGCAGCAACTTAAAGTCTATGATTTGATAAGACTTGGCAGACACATACACTATTTACACCACCACCAACATCAAAACTATTCAAACGGCCTCCACCTGTTGGTGCCTTTAGCAGGTCACCACCTCTCCAAAGCATACTCTAACTTTGTGTCTATCACCCTGTTAAACTATCTACTAGATCAGAACATTCATCAGAGAACCATTTCTGGGAAAACTCTCATGTGCATCATAGAAAAGGGCTAAAAACAGGCTGGATGGTTAAGAATACATGATGGGTAAACATGGGGCCCAGAGTTTAGATCTCAGTACCCACTTAAAGCTGAGTAACATCCTGCTTTCGATGACCTATCTGCCTTTTATCTAAATTGATTAGTTTGCATTTTCTAGATTTCATATTTGGAAACACCAAGCTATTTTATTTTATTTTATTTTATTAATTCTATTTTTTCCCACCTAATGACTGAGTCATGAGTATCCTTCCATATTGTTGCATGGTTTCAGAACATATTTCTTTTGATTATAAAAGAGTATTCCACTGCACAAATTGGTCTCTTACTGGCTGGTGCTTGGATACCAACTGAATTCTCTCTCTCTCTCTTTCTCTCTCTCTCTGGGTGTGTGTGTGTGTGTGTGTGTGTGTGTGTGTGTGTGTGTGTGTTTGTGTGTGCATGTGCATGTGTGTGGGCACCTGTGTGTGCATGTAAAGGCTGCTTTAAATATTCACCCACAATGTGCAGACACCTACATTTTCATTCCTCTTGGAGAAGTGTCTAGTGACTCAATGGCTTGTTCATCTTGTCAGTTAACTCAAATATAATCAAAAACTGCCTAATGATTTCCTCATCATTGTGGCGTTTACACTCCCATCACCGATTTATGAGAATTTCAGTTGCTCTATATTTTACCAGCATTTGGCATCATCAGCCTTTATAATTTTAGCATGCTAATGTGTGTGCACTGACATCCTATTATGGTTTTAATTTGCTTTCCCCTGATGACTGATGCTGTTACAGAAGCCTTTCACAAGCTGATTTGCCATCTCTGCAACTTCTTTGGCAGTGTGTCTATTCAAGATGTTGCCTATTCTATATCGAGTTGTTTGTGTTCTTATTTTCTCATTTTCTATTTGTAAGGATTTTGTTTGGCTAAAGTATATCATCAGATATGTATTTGCCAATGCGTTCCTCTGTTTTGTGACTTGCCTTTTAATTATCTCAATGGTCTCTTTCAAAGAGAAATTTTGTCTTTAATCCTAATGAAGTCGAATTTGCACACTGTTTTTTATCATGTTGTTGTTCTGTCTAATCTATAAATATTTCCCATGTTTATTGCTAAGTGATTTCTTTTTAGTTTTAGCTGTATATTTATTTTTCAAGTTTTGAATCCATCTCTGTATGCAAATGTTCTGACGAAAATTTATTACAAATAATATAGCCATTTGTTTATTTCCTGGGAAATTTTATGAAAATCAGTTGAAATGGTTTAAACTCTTCCTTCCTTCCTTCCTTCCTTCCTTCTTTCCTTCCTTCCTTCCTCCTTTCCTTCTTTCTTTTGACAGAGTTTCATGTAGACTAGGCTGGAGTCAAACTTGATATACAGCAACTAAACTTCTTATTCTCTTGCCTGTCTCCTGACTGCTGAGATAAAACTGTTTTCACTGTGGTATTCAGTTTATGGGGATCCAATCCAGGAAGCTATACAATCCTTCTTCATAAGCCTGTTCTGAACTATTTCCCAACTTCTACTAAATATACCAGGAAGAAAGTGCGTATGATTTTGTGTGTGCTTATGTGTGTCTCTGTTTGTATGTCTGTATGTTTGTCTGCATCTGTGTCAGTGTGCATGTCTGTGCATGTCTTTTGCATGGCTATAATTGAAAAATATTTGACAGACCAACTTAAAAAAGAAAGTTTTATTTCCACTTCTTGGAGGATTTCAGTTCATAGTTTGGCTGTGTGTTCTGCGACTATGATGAGTTAGAGTATCTTGGTGGTAGAAGCATATATGTCCAGTGATCAGAATGGAGCATTAATGGACAGGAACAAGGTAAGTTATAGCTCCTCAAAGACACACAGTCAGGAGTTTTTTCCTTCCACCAGATTCAATATTCCATATTTTTTCTCCCCCAGAATTCTACTCATCTTGATTCCATAAATGAAATAGACTGTTCAGTAGATGAGAACCCCCATGATCACCTCTGGAAATACCATCATGTAAGCCATAGACACAGAGCATTTAAGATAACCAAACAGTCAAGAGTATAAGACTAAGTATCAGAGTTAAGAACCAATTAAAAGCTAGGTGTGATCCAAAACCTCAGCAGGAACAGTCATGAGTCCTAACACAAGAGAATTCCTAGGGTTTTCTAGCTTCCAGTTTAGCCTAACATCATCCAGGTTCAGCAAGAAACAGTGTCTCAGGAATCAGAGAAAGGACTGGAAGAGCTTGCAGGGGCTCGCGACCCCATATGAACAACAATGCCAACCAATCAGAGCTTCCAGGGACTAAGCCACTACCTAAAGACTATACATGGACTGACCCTGGGCTCCAACCTCATAGGTAGCAATGAATAGCCTAGTAAGAGCACCAGTGGAAGGGGAAGCCCTTGGTCCTGCCAAGACTGAACCCCGAGTGAACGTGATTGTTGGGGGGAGGGCGGTAATGGAGGGAGGATGGGGAGGGGAACACCCATAAAAAGGGGAGCGGAGGGGTTAGGGGGATGTTGGCCCGGAAACCGGGAAGGGGAATAACAATCGAAATGTAAATAAGAAATACTCGAGTTAATAAAGATAAAAAAAAAACAACGAAACAAAAAAAAAAGCAAAATGGATAGTGAAGTGTGGTAGAATTGGCAAAAACATTCAGACATAAGTGGATGTACCATGTAAACACACACCTTCATACACATAAGCCCATGCACAGACATAGGCAAACATAAAAAAATTTAAATATGTAACTCTTAATTAAGTGAGCAATCAAATCAGCCATTAGCCATAATAGCACACGTGTAGGTGAATAGCAAATGCATTCATATTTTGCCCATGCTTTCTTGATAATTTGATAAAAGTTTTGAAATCAAATACTGTCCATTTTAACCCAGTTACTAACTTGTCTTTGCTATTGTAAGCACATCATCTATCCATATACATTGTAGCATCAAATCATCTTTTCTCCACGCAAAAAAAAAAAAAAAAAAAGACTGGGGGTGGGGATGAAGAAGAGAAGATGGCAGTTGAGGAGGAGGTAGCCTGACACAATTGTTCAATTGTAGGGAATCTGTAAGTTGCTGTGGGGAGAGGGTTATTTTACACTTGATCTTAGCCAAAAGGTCATGAAGCCAGGGAGAGGGTTATCTTGGTTGTATTAGATCATTTCAACATGCAAGCACTGCATAGAGCTCCATTTATTTGTACTTGCCTTAACTCTATAGCACTATCATTTTCACTGTCCAGGTCTACATCTCTAGTTAAAGCTATCCATAAATCATCTGTAGTTTGATGATCTTGTCTCACTTTCACTGTCAACTCTTCTCATTAATCTCTAAGAAGACAATTGGTTTTCACTGTTATTGATTTCATTCCCTACCTCCCCTGGTACACTTACAGTAGTTCTAGTAAGTATTTTGTAAGTTTCTCAGGAGTTTCTGTGTTAATGACTTTATCATCCTCAAGTAATACAGTTGCCTCTTGTTCTAATCTGTATGTATTTTGTTTTCTTGCTTGGTTTATTTTATTAATTGTCTTCACACAATATTGAATGGAAATAGTAACATTTTGCTGACCTTTCAGAGTAGTTATCTGTAAAGGATAGGGAATGCCTTTTCTACTTCTAGTATCTAATGAGTTTTTAAAATTGTTATTAGTAGTAGCAGGTATCCACTTTTATATAATATTCTGATATTTCAATTTATATTATTATGTTTCCTCTCAAGTCTGTGAATATGGAATAGTTTTTCATCCATAATAATAGGTTCTGAACATTTCATGCTATATCATAAGATAATTTTGCTATATTATTAGTATACATAATTCCATAGACAAAAGATTACACATAATCATGCAGTAATTTCTTACATTATATTACTAGTACTAAAATATTTGTCTTCTACTCAAACTTATTTTAATGGCCCTGCCTGGCCAAACAGAGTTGTTTTGATTACTACATTTTCCAATTGCAAACTCTATTATAAACATTTTTGTAGACTTTTTGTCAAACAGGTGTGAGTTTTCTGTTTTCATATTTGCAAGAAGAACTGCTGGGTAAAAATGATGCATGTATTTACATTGGGAATAAAACAAGAAAGAGGTTATAGTGAGATTCCCACAACAACAATAACATCTTGTTAGCTATACAAGACAATACTGACTTCATTTCCAAAGTGGTTGGCCCATATGTATTCAACAAGTAAACAAAATTCAGTAGTTTTTATGGACTAAATTCTTAGAGCTCTGAATTTTACTGTTTTGTGGGATTGTAGAATGATCCATGTAAACTACAGTCCCTTTGTGACAAATGAATATTATTTCCTTTGTAATTTTTCCTGTGAGTTTTGATTTTTATTTCTATTTTCTAAAGTCAGTATTCATCTGTACGATGTTATCATATTAAAAGCTACTTCTTTTGACTCCCTGAATATCATGACATCATGATGTACTATTTCTACACTTATCTCCATTGTTAAATTTATCCATTTATTAAGTTTCTAGTGTTTTGACGTTTGTAAATAGGACATTAAAAGCAGACTTAGTTACTGTGTACTGTGAGAATTTAATAATAGACTGATTTTTTTAAAAAAAGAGAATGTATTTTATGCTTTGGATTTATGGCCGGAAACCTTATGAGAGTTTTTCGGATTAATCTTAAGAACTGACTTTGAAATCTCTTGCTTCTTTTAAATAGGTAATTAACATTAACAGGTTTTTAGTCTTTGGAGGTCCCATATAAAAAGTATTTATTTGCTTTTCTTTTTCCTTTATCAGATAAGAATCAATGAATTACAAATTAAAGGTGTGGAAATAAACTACTTTCTTAGGTTTTGTGGTGCGTGTGTGTGTGTGTGTGTGTGTGTGTGTGTGTGTGTGTGTGTGTGTGTTTAAAGCAGTGCTGAAACTTTGAACTGAAGCTTTGACTACACAGTGTGATTAGTTTGGGGAAATACTGTTTATAAAGCTAAGGAAGTTTCCTACCAACAGATGTATGGTATTTTATTATTAGAATAATCACCTCTTAGCTGTGCTGGGAGCAGAGCCTGGGTGCCGGACCAGGTCCAACACAGCCCACACCCCAGTTGCAGCTCCACTACCCAGGTATTCTGAAACATCCTATTGCACAGATGAGACCCTAAATCCAGTCCCCAAACCCAGTGTACCAGGACCCCTGCGACACAGGGATGCAGATTCCCTGCCCAGCCGGAGACACAAGTACCTTCTGGTTCCCACCTGTGACTGAGGCAGAACCCTTCACTAGACATCCAAACCCACACAGCCCACACTCCAATTGCAGCTTGACTCCCTAGGTATTCTAACATATCCAGGACCACAGGATCACAGGATTATAGGATCCCTGAATCATGGAATTGCAGGCTCACAGGAAGGACAGTCTCTAGTCAGAGACAGGGAGGCCTGATAACACCACAGATAACCAGATGGTGAGAGGCAAGCATAAGAACATAAGCAACACAAACAAATTTGACTTGGCAACATCAGAATTCAGTTTGCACACCAGAGCAAGTACTGGATACCCCAACACACCTGTAAAGCAAGATTCAGATCTAAACAATTATTTCATGGAAAAGATAGAGGACTTTCAGAGATTAAAAAAAAAAAAAAACCTCCCTTAAAGAAATACAGGAAAACACAAGTTAACAAGTAGAGATCCTTAAACAGGAAACGCATAGATCCCTTAAAGGAATACAGGAAAATACAAGTTAACAAGTAGAGATCCTTAAACAGGAAACACATAGATCCCTTAAAGAAATACAGAAGAACACCATTAAGTAGGTGAAGAAATTGAACAAATTTATTTCAGGATCTAAAAATGGAAATTGAGTAATTAAAGAAAACTCAAAGGGAGACAGCCCTAGAGATGGAAGACCTAGGAAAGAAAGCAGGAGTCACAGATGCAAGCATCACCAACTGAATACAAGTGATAGAAGAGAGAATCTCAGTGGTAGAAGATATAATCGAAGACATTGACACAACAGTCAAAGAAAATACAAAAAGAAAAAAAAATATATCTCAAAACATTCAAGAAACACAGGACAGACTGAAAAGACCAAACCCAAGAATAATGGATATGGGAAAGAGTGAAGATTCCTAATTCAAAGAGCCAGAAAACATCTTCAAGTAAATTATAGAAGAAAACTTCCCTAACCTAAAGAAAGAAATGCCCATAAACGTACAAGAAGCCTACAGAACACCAAACAGATGGGGACAGAAAATAAATTCCTCTCATTACATAATAATTAAAATACCAAAGGCACAGAACAAAGAAAGAATTTTGAAAGCAGTAAGGAAAAATGGTCAAGTAACATATAAAGGCAGACCTATCAGAATTACACCAGACTTCTCAGCAGAGATTCTAAAAGCCAGAAGATTCTGTCATACTGATGACAAAAGATAATATAAAGAAGATAATATAAAGTGTCAACCCAGGCTATTATACCCAACAAAACTCATAATTGCCGTAGATGGAGAAACCAAGGTATTCCAAGACAAATCCAACTATAAATGATATCTTTCCACAAATCCAGCCCTACAAAGGATAATAGAAGAAAAAACCCAACACTCTGAGGGAAACTGTATCCAAGAGAAAGAAAGAAATTAATCTTTTCACAGCATACCCAAAAGAAGAGAAATACACAGGTATAATTCCGCATCTACCAACAAAAATAACAGAAGGCAACAATCATTCATCCCTAATATCTTTCAGCATCAATAGACTCAATTCCCCAATAAAAAGACAGACTGGATGCATAAGTAGGATCCAGCATTTTGCTGCATACCGGAAACACAACTCAGAGTCAAAGACTCAAAGTAAAAGAGTAGGAAAAATTTTCCCAAGAAAATGGTCCCAAGAAACAACTGGGAGAAGCCATTCTATTATCTACCAAAATAAATTTTCAAACAAAAGTCATCAAAAAATATGGGGAAGGAAACTACATACTCATCAAAGGAAAAATCCACCAAGATGAACTCCCAATCTGAACAACTATGCCCCAAATGCAAGGGCACCTGCATTTGTAAAATAAATATTACTGAAGCTCAAAACACACATTGAATCGCACAGAATAATAGTAGAAAACTTCAACACTTCACTTGCAACAATGGACAGATCATGGAAACCGAAACTAAACAGAGACACAGTGAAACTAACAGAAGTTATGAACCAAATGGATTTAACTGGTGTCTACAGACCACTTTACCCTATAACAAAAGAATATACCTTCTTCTCAGCACCTCATGGAATTTTCTCAAAAATCAATCATATTCTCTGACACAAAACAAACTTCAGCAGATACAAGAACATTAAATCAATCCCATGTATCCTTTAGAGCCACCAAGGATTAAGGTTGGTCTTCAATAGCAACAAAAAAAGTCCACCTCCACATAGAAGCTGACCAACTATCCAATCAATTATAAGATGGTAAGGGAAGAAATTAAATACTTTTCAGAATGCAATGAAACTGAAGGCACAACATATCCAAACTCACTGGACACATTGAAAGCAGTAGTAAGAAGAAATTTCATAGCTCTCAGTACTTTCAAAAGGAAACTGGAAAGACTAACAGCTTAACAGGTCATCTGAAAGCTCTAGAACAAAAAGAAGCAAATACACCCAAGAGGAGTAGACAGCAGAAAATAATCAAATGTAGAGCTGAAATCACCAAGTAGAAACAAACAAACAAACCACAACAAAAACAAAAACAAAAAAAAAACTATACAAAGAATCAACAAAGCTAGGAGCTCGTTCTTTGAGAAAATGAGCAAGAAAATAACCATTAGCCCAGACTAACCAGAGGTTACAGATACAGTATCCAAATTAACAAAATCAGAAATGAAAAGGGAGACATAAGAACAGAAACTGAGGAAATTAAAAAAAAATCAGATCCTACTACAAAAGTATATACTCAACAAAAGTTGAAAACTAGAATGAAATGAATTTCCCAGACAGATTTCAGCATCAGATAAACCATCTAAACCATCTAAACAGTCTCATAATTCCTAAAGAAATAGAAGCAGTTATTAAAAGTCTCCCAACCAAAAAAAGCCCAGGACGAGATGGCTTGAATGCAGAAATTTGTAGACCTTCAAAGAAGATCTAATACTAATACTCTTCAAACTATTTCATAAAACAAAAATAGAAAGAACACTCCCCAATTATTTCTATAAAGCCACAATTACAATGATAGCTAAAATACAAAATGGTCCATCAAAGAAATAACTATAGACAAATTTTCCTTTTGAATATCAATGCAAAAATACTCAATAAAATTCTTGCAATCCATATTCAAGAACAAATCAAAATGATAATCCAACATGATCAAGTAGGCTTCATCCCAGGAATGCAAGGATGGTAAAATGTGTGGAAATCCATCAACATAATCCACTACATAAACAAATTCAAAATAAAAAAAAAACAAACACATGATCATCTCATTAGATGCTGAGAAAGCCTTTCACAAAATACAATACCCATACATGTTAAAAGTATTGGAGATATCAGGAATTCAATGTAGATACCTAAATATAATATACAGCAAACCAAAAGCCAACATTCAACTAAATGGAGAGGAACTCAAAGAAATCCCATTAAAATCAGGGACAAGCCAAGACTGCCAACTCTTTCCTTACCTATTCAGTACAGTACTCAAATTTCTAGCCAGAATAATTGGACAACAAAAACAGATCAAAGGGATAGAAACTGGCAGGGAAGAAGTCAAGATATCACTATTTGCAGATGACATGATAGTATACATAAGCAACCCCAAAAATTCTACCAGAGAGCTCCTTCAGCTGATAAACAACTTCAGCAAAGTGACTGAATACATAAAATTAACTCTCCTCAAAAGATAAAAAGGCTGAGAAAGAAATTAGGGAAAAAATTCCCTTCACAATAGTCACAAATAATATAAAATATCTTGGTGACGAAGCAAGTGAAAGATCTGTATAAGAAGAATTTCAAATCCCAGAAGAAAGAAATCAAAGAAGACCTCAGAACATGGAAAAATCTTCCATGCTCATAGATTGTCAGGATTAATATTGCAAAAATAACCATCTTACCAAAAGCAATCTACAGATTCAATGCAATCCCCATCAAAATTCCATCTCAATTCTTCATAGGGTTAGAAAGAATTAAAACAATCTGTATTTTGGAAACAAAATAAATGAGGATTCTTTATAACCAGTGTAAATCCAGTTTCAGGGAATCCCCTGACATTTTCTTATCATGGTAGACATCCGGATAGACAAATGCATGCACTCTGGTACAACACTTGTACATATGAATAAGAAATAACTTAAAAGCTTTATAAAGAAGAGAGAAAATATCTTTTTAAAAAATATGTATGATGGCGTTTTGACTGGAGATTTTTTTCAGCATAATTATTATTCTGTTATCAAAACTGATTGTACTAAATTAGTAATTGTGGGATAGGCATTCACCGCCAACTTCTGAACAGTTTGGATGATGGGTCATACATGCCAAACAAAAATGATGATGATGAGATGATATAGTCTACCCAATACATGACCACAAAGCAAACCACCAGCAGCAAGGAGGTTTGGGTAGCTCTTTTCTCAGGGATGCTCTCAGATGTCTGATGCTATGAAGATGTTTGCCTTGCCTCTGTTGTATGAACAAGATAATCATCATGTATGTACTTGTGGTTAACATCACTTCTATAAGAAACACATCTCTAGAAGTCGCCACTGTTAAAATCAGTTCTCTGATGTAGTTCGTGGGTAATAGTATTTATTGACTTTCATCTGGTTGGTCTCACTCATGTTGGTATAAGTACCAATATAGAAGATCTGGTTACTACTAAAAGGACAAATTGAAAGATGATATACATAAGAGAGCATACTTCATGTGTTTTTAATTTTTGTTCTTATTTTGCCAATGAAGTGGTACTGGGACTGATAGTGACAGCCTGGAACACACCCAGGAAGCAGGTGCTGCAGATAGAGAGGCCTCTCATTAACGTGCAATGTTCAGTGACACAAATAAGTCTGTAAGCCAAATCTCCCCTCCAGTGAAGAACATCATGTGACTGAAGGTCATTTGACAGGAGATCAGGTCCATGGCTTAGGTCTATGACCTAGGATTATGAAAGTTTAGAAACAAAGAAGAAACACGTTGACTAGGATTCCAAGTCCAGTTTGGAAATAAAGGACATTTTTGAGTGAGAACATAAGTAGAGATTGAATGCATCTTAAGAGCATAGTGGAAGTTTAGTTCATATATCTGAGAAAAATAATAAAGCATACACCAAGTTTGTGATAACTGGCTAGATTATCATTCTATTTTCCATACTAATTCTTGAATAGCCTTTTTAATTCTTGGTCTTCCAGACTGTACATCATAGCCTACATTTCAATATCTTCCATGAATCTGCTGTATATATAGAAAATTATAGATAATAAATACAATTGTAATCATATCTGTACAAAAGGAAAATCATGTGCTATAAAGTCTACCTCTTAACAAATTTCTTTTTACTTTTCTCTTTTAATCTATACACTTGGAAAGCTGTTAACATATTTTCTAAGTAAAACTATAGTTTTAGGCTCATACATATATGTACATGGATATATATGTGCATAAATACACTAAGCAAATACATATGCACATGTATACAAAGTATGAAATACAACTGCACAGAATGAATCAAAATAACATAAGATGAGCTTGGTGAATACTCCTTTAAAGAGAATGTCTAAGGATATTTATTTGATAAAAGTGATTTTTTTAGCAAATGCTGTATGCAAATGAAATGGGGGAAAAAAAGAAAATGAAAAAAAAATTGCCATCTTTACTCAGGACGTTCTTCCCAGCAATGGAAATAAACATGCACAAATGCCCTGAAACAGAAACATGGAGGATCAGTTGTTCTTGAGCAAGTGACATCAGTTGGACTAGTAAGGAGTGTGTAAATCAGAGAGGTGGTCTTATTTCTGATTCTGCAGGATCAAGGCAATGAGAGGCTCTGTCACACAACTGGAACATTATCGTTTTGTTTTGTTTTGTTTTGTTTAGTTTTGTTTTCTGAAGTTGACAAAGCCCTGTGGTGAGATTAGATTGTTGATAAGTTGATGGAGTATTTATTTGAATACACTATTTTGTGGAAGATAGCGTTCATGAGACCAAAAAGAGAAACATAAAAACCCAAGTAAGAGGGGACAGCATGGTAGACATCACAGAAAGCTCGCCATTTTGGGACATGCAACAGGTATTTTATGCTAAATACTCTGTAATAGTTACTGCTTTCCATCCCATTTTATAGAGAAGAGCTCTATGCATAGCTTCTCAATTCATTAACTAACACTAACCTCCAAGTGTGGAAACAAATAAGTTTACTTTGTAGGGAGATATAGGGGGAGGGGGACTCTAAATTTGCTTAAAGAAGCTTTTAGAATGGATTGAACATCTGAAAACAACAGTTGTATCTTGAAAGAAGGCAGCACCAAGTGTCCAAAGCCCCCACCAATAAGTGCAGTGGGGCTTCTTTGGAAGACAGGAGCTGAACAGAGAGTGTTTCAGTTCATCCTGATTTCATTTGGAAATGTAAGTGTGGTTTTCATTTTCTAAGATTCCAGGATGTGTTTCATATTGTAGAAATCCCAACCCCTGCATAGGACACAGAGGAATTTCATTTTTTCCTCCAGTGAAGGAAAATAGGAGGATTGTATAGTTTATTCTTCTGTTACGGCTATCAATTTCTTTTTAGACCAGACATCTAGATTTCTTGTGTCTCTCAGAGCACCAGGAGGTAGCATCAGGGTTTCTGAACTATTTACTATATTCTCCCTCCACACCCATGCCAAATCAATTCTTAATATTCAAAATCTCTGTTTCAATTTTTGGTTCCTGGATGGTAAAAGGTTTCCTGGTTTTGTTTTGGTTTGGTTTGGTTTTTTTTTTCTTTTGTGTATGTGTGTTTGCTGTCACCTTAACAAAGCTTTCTGGAGTGCCAGTGCAATGGCATAGAATACCAAGTTCTCTGCAGAAAGCTGTCAATCAGTGTTAAAATCCTCCATCTCATCAGAACACCTTGTACATGCTTGGCAATTTTCATTTTTTACACTGGAAAGATGCCTTCCAAGTGTCTTAGATATCTGTGCTTGTTAGTTTGGTCAGGTTGACACAAACAAGATACACTTGGAGGTAGGGAACCTCAACCGAGTAATTGCCTGCATCAGATTGGTTAAGTGACTAATGATTGGTGTAGTAGAGACCAGTTAACTGTCTATCAATGGTGCTATTTCTGGATAGGCAGTACAGTGGTATATAAGAAATCAAGATGAACAAGCCATGGAAAGTGGGCCAGTAAGAAGTTTTCCTCCAAGGTCCATGCCTCTACTTCTGATTTAGTTCTTGCACTAACTTATCTCATTGATGGACTGTGATTGGAACATATAAACCAAATAAATCCTTTCATTTGAGAGTTGCCTTTCATCGTGGTTTTTATCACAGCAATAGAAATCAAACTAGGATAGCATTTTTTTCATTCACTTTAGAGTTATACTTTAACACTCTAGAGTTAAATATAACTTTAGAGTTCTATTTCTTAAAAACTAATTTGTAAATATTAAGGAGAAAGGAGCATATACATAGAAGTATAATGTAGTTATATTTTCATGTTAAAATGATTGCTATTTATAACACATACTCTCATACAATATTATGCTCAAGTTAGCTTAAGTATACTAATACCTGATGCTGTGCTTGGAATATAGAAAGGTTGAGTTGATTTGTGCTATTTCTTTTTGTCATAGAGAACCATCACCCTGAATCTGATCTCTAAATCTACTTACGATTTTTGGTATTTGGGAAGGTCTGGCTGGTGCCTGATAAGCCAAATCTAAATTATTTGAAAGTACCAGGTCAGAATGAAGGATAGCCAGAGCCAGGCATGAGAGTCTTATGCTAACCTATATATGAGTTTATACAATGTAATATAGTAGTAGACAGCTATATTAGTGCTTTATTTTGACAATGTTAGTGTTCTTATATATGTGTCATGGTCTGCACATGTTTATATTAATTATAGTATGACATTTTAAAACATAAAGGTGACTTTACCATTTATTTTTATTGTATATTTTATGTATTTACATTTCAAATATTATTCCCTTTCCCCCCTCTCCATCCCCATTCCTCCCTCCCCATGCTTCTATGAAGATGCTCCCACTCCCAGTCATCTACTTCCACCCCAACACCCTGGCATTCCCCTCACTGGGGAAATGAGTCTTCACAGGACCAAGGGCTTCTCCTCCTATTGATGTTTGACAAGGCCATCCTCTGTTACATATATGGCTGGAGCCATAGATCCCTCCATGTGAACTCTTTGGTTGGTAGTTGTGTTCCCAGGAGCTCTGAGGACTCTGGTTGGTTGATATTGTGGTTCTTCCTATGGGATTGTAAACTCTTTCAACTCCTTCAGTCCTTTCTCTAACTCCTCCATTGGGGACCCTGTTGTCAGTTCAATGGTTAACTCCAAGCATCTCCATCTATATCAGGTCTGGTAGACCCTTTCAGGAAACAATGTTTAAAGACAAGGCAATGTAACTCAAGAAAAATTCAAGCTCAACTGTAGGTTGATGTCTATATACAGTTAAGGACTGGCACACATTAGGTCAAGGCCAGGATTGGATAGTAAAAACGTAAGATGGGGACAAACTTTTATAAGGTGGGAGAGAAGGGGAAGGTGAGGAGAATCAAGACGGAGAAGGAAAAGGATGATCCAGATCCAGGTGGTCTTCAATGGCCTTAGGTAGTTATGTTTATTTCTTAAGGTATGGTAAATTTATCTTATCTAGGTGGGTGGTTTATATCCTTATCATTTGGTTGTGAGTTTATTGTTTGGATGTATTTTGGATTAAGAATTTCACATATAAATCTGATTGATAAATTATAGGTTGAGTCCTCATTTCACCTGGTTGTTGGGAGTGTGAGCAAAGTCCGTGGCAGGGAGCCGTGATAGGCCAGCCCATGTTGGACTTCTTGAGGCCTGATTTTACCAGGTAGCTGGAACCAAAGAGTTCGTGGCTGGCAGCAAGCTGCCAGGAGAGATACTAATTAGAGATAAATTATGGTTAGTTCCATTTGGCCACAGGGGTGCCAGAACTAACACTAGAGACCAGAGTGGCAAGGCGTCATGTTGCAACTGCCCGTGGACCACCTGTGTCAGAGAGTACTAGGGTCCAGCAAGGAGCCACTGAGATGGAGGTGCCCTGCAGTGCCATGTGGCCCACCATGGGTGCCAGCACTAGCTAGTGCGGGGATAAAAGGTTCTGGAGTTTTTTCATATTTACCGCAACACTCAGCAGTAAGATAACTTCGTGGAAAGGAAAAGTGAATGTGGCTGAGGTTTGAAAAATAGGACTCTTATTCAAAATAAGTATCTGGGTCTCATATATGTATGTAAGGTATAAGTATAGAAATGTATATGGATTTATGCCTGCATCTACTACCCTTAGTTCACATTCCAACATGGTTTCTTCACATACAGTGTCTGAGAACAGTTCCTTCCTTAATCATCATAATCATCAAGGTCATGCAGGCTCTCTACCTCAGGATTTTTTATTCTAATTTAGATTTAGAATAAAGTCTTGACTAAAAATGTCCTATCAGCTGGGAGTAAATTTGAGACTATCATCTTTGGCTTTGTCCATATCTCCCCTAACAAGTTCATATTTATATTCAGCAAATGTTTGACTTAGACAGCAAAAAAAATTCCACTTAACTTGAAATCTTTAATGTTCTACTCCCCTTCCTTCATTAAGCCACAGCTTATTGTATTGAGCACAGAAAAGGATATATAGTTAGATTTATTTCCCAGACCAGCCACCTGAGGCCTACTGGAACTTGTGTCTCCTCTAAATGACTAACCTAGGAAGAAATGTCTCAGCATTGTTCTTCAGAAAAGTATGGCTCTCTTTGTGGTATGCTGTGAGGAATGGCCAGGTAGGTATCAAAGGATATAGCATTGTCAATGACTGGATTCTAATATTTCAAATTTAAATATGTTTTCTAAAAGAAATCTAAGGAGAAAGTGATGAAAATGTTTGAAGAATTACAAGTAAAAATAAGAACATTTCTTTGATCCCAGGGATACCATTTTATGCAACTTATATCTTCAACTATATTCTATATACTATACTACAATTAAGCTTTCTTTAGTTTAATTGTAAAATTTTCTCTCTGAGAACTAAATTTTATGTGCTGTTTTTCTCATAGCACCTGAACTTTCCTTTTTTTTGGACATGTAAGATGATCTGCAGTAGTTTGCCTTGATAACAGGTTTATATATTGCTGCCCTCAGGTTCTGATTTTATAAGGCTTCTGCTTATCATTTTGAAATTATTTTTTCTTTTTCTTTTTCTTTTTCTTTTTTTTCTTTTTTTTTTTTTTTTTTTTTTGGAGCTGGGGACTGAACCCAGGGCCTTGCACTTGCTAGGCAAGCGCTCTACCACTGAGCTAAGCCCCCAACCCCCTTGAAATTATTTTTTAACACAAATGGGGAAGTATCACATTGTGGATACAGTTTTCCTCACCTGAAATGATGGGTTTTGTGATAAGGCAAGACACTACAGAGTTTCATTCACCTTGTATTTTTGCTGAAGCCATTTTAAATTTAATTAGAATTTGATCTCCTTGATGTGGAATCCCATTGAAAATTACCTAACTCTATTTTAGGTACCCAAGGTCAAGATACCTCAGCTAACTTACCTTAGCATCTGTTAAACTGCTTGCTTGTGCAAACCTCTACCTCCAGCTAAACTGCGAAGCTACAGCTACGAAGTGAACTACTAGGAGAGGGCTTTGCCTTTAAAAGACTTTTACTCTAAACATTGAGTGCCACACTCGGGTTGCAGATACCTGAGATAATCCCAGCAAACCGGATGGAATAGAGACTTCCAACAGGCCATAAATTTTGAGTGGTCTTCCCTTGCGAGCTCCTTGTAAAGGTTTCTTTCAAGTTCATTATATTTTACTGTTTTCTGCAGTTCTCTGTCATGGATTTAAAAATTGTTTATTAATAGATTCACATAATAATTTTACTGAAATGTATATACAGAAAAAATAAGTATACCATGGGGATAAAACTTGTAAGATGTGTAAAGAGTGCCACCTAAGAAATAGCTTCCAAACCAAAAAGTGGCTCATTAAGTATCTAGAATCTTTCAAGATATAAAATGTGTACTTACGGATATGCATCAGGATAATGCCCAACTGTATTTTAGATACTTATCCTTATATCCACGGGTAAATATAGTTCTCATTTCTCATCAAAGAACCTTTTAGAGTGAACATAGACCTTTTAGAAAGCTATAACTAATCAAAATGTAAAGAACAACTAACCATGGTATGCTCAGCCCTAACTGATACACCTAAAATACAACCCTGCATTTCAAGATCAAGAGATATCATAGAGACTAGAACAGAGATATTAATACTGTAAGAGTCGGAAGTTCTTTCTAGAAAGTACAGGGGAGCCACAAACATGAAATTTCAACAATGTGGCTGCCTAAACAAGACTTAAACAATGAAAATACTAGTTGATACACCAATATAGATGGCAAAAAAAAAAAAAATCCCACCAGATCCTACTCCTAGATGAAGAGATATAGGCAATTAATGACTACTGGGAGAGACTGGGTTAATTTTCCTCAAGGATATTTGTACATGTTCTTAAGACTGACTGCTTGGTATTAATTAACAAATAAGTCTTAAAGCCATATACAAACAAACACTGTTAAACAGATTAACTAGGTTGCATTTATTCATATAAATGTGTATAATAAGAATAAAAACAGGGGAGGGAGAGCTGAACCTTCAGAGAGGCAGACAAGCCTGGGAAACCAGAAGAGACTGCTCTCTGTACATACATCTCGGACGCCAGAGGAAAAAGCCAAGGCCATCTGGAACCCTGGTGCACTGAAGCTCCCGGAAGGGGTGGCACAGGTCTTCCTGGTTGCTGCCGCTGCAGAGAGCCCTTGGGCAGCACCCCGCGAGCAAACTTGAGCCTCGGGACCACAGGTAAGACCAACTTGTCTGCTGCAAGAGAGCTGCCTGGTGAACTCAAGACACAGGCCCACAGGAACAGCTGAAGACCTGTAGAGAGGAAAAACTACACGCCCGAAAGCAGAACACTCTGCCCCCATAACTGACTGAAAGAGAGGAAAACAGGTCTACAGCACTCCTGACACACAGGCTTATAGGACAGTCTAGCCACTGTCAGAAATAGCAGAACAAAGTAACACTAGAGATAATCTGATGGCGAGAGGCAAGCACAGGAACCCAAGCAACAGAAACCAAGACTACATGCCATCATCGGAGCCCAAATCTCCCACCAAAACAAACATGGAATATCCAAACACACCAGAAAAGCAAGATCTAGTTTCAAAATCATATTTGATCATGATGCTGGAGGACTTCAAGAAAGACAGGAACACACTTAGGGAAACACAGGAAAACATTAATAAACAAGTAGAAGCCTACAGAGAGGAATCGCAAAAATCCATGAAAGAATTCCAGGAAAACACAATCAAACAGTTGAAGGAATTAAAAATGGAAATAGAAGCAATCAAGAAAGAACACATGGAAACAACACTGGATATAGAAAACCAAAAGAAGAGACAAGGAGCTGTAGATACAAGCCTCACCAACAGAATTCAAGAGATGGAAGAGAGAATCTCAGGAGCAGAAGATTCCATAGAAATCATTGACTCAACTGTCAAAGATAATGTAAAGCGGAAAAAGCTACTGGTCCAAAACATACAGGAAATCCAGGACTCAATGAGAAGATCAAACCTAAGGATAATAGGTATAGAAGAGAGTGAAGACTCCCAACTCAAAGGACCAGTAAATATCTTCAACAAAATAATAGAAGAAAACTTCCCTAACCTAAAAAAAGAAATACCCATAGGCATACAAGATGCCTACAGAACTCCAAATAGATTGGACCAGAAAAGAAACACCTCCCGTCACATAATAGTCAAAACACCAAAAGCACAAAATAAAGAAAGAATATTAAAAGCAGTAAGGGAAAAAGGTCAAGTAACATATAAAGGCAGACCTATCAGAATCACACCAGACTTCTCGCCAGAAATTATGAAGGCCAGAAGATCCTGGACTGATGTCATACAGACCCTAAGAGAACACAAATGCCAGCCCAGGTTACTGTATCCTGCAAAACTCTCAATTAACATAGATGGAGAAACCAAGATATTCCATGACAAAACCAAATTTACACAATATCTTTCTACAAATCCAGCACTACAAAGGATAATAAATGGTAAAGCCCAACATAAGGAGGCAAGCTATACCCTAGAAGAAGCAAGAAACTAATCGTCTTGGCAACAAAACAAAGAGAATGAAAGCACACAAACATAACCTCACATCCAAATATGAATATAACGGGAAGCAATAACCACTATTCCTTAATATCTCTCAACATCAATGGCCTCAACTCCCCAATAAAAAGAAATAGATTAACAAATTGGATACACAACGAGGACCCTGCATTCTGCTGCCTACAGGAAACACACCTCAGAGACAAAGACAGACACTACCTCAGAGTGAAAGGCTGGAAAACAACTTTCCAAGCAAATGGTCAGAAGAAGCAAGCTGGAGTAGCCATTCTAATATCAAATAAAATCAATTTTCAACTAAAAGTCATCAAAAAAGATAAGGAAGGACACTACATATTCATCAAAGGAAAAATCCACCAAGATGAACTCTCAATCCTAAATATCTATGCGCCAAATACAAGGGCACCTACATATGTAAAAGAAACCTTACTAAAGCTCAAAACACACATTGCACCTCACACAATAATAGTGGGAGATTTCAACACCCCACTCTCATCAATGGACAGATCATGGAAACAGAAATTAAACAGAGATGTAGACAGACTAAGAGAAGTCATGAGCCAAATGGACCTAACGGATATTTATAGAACATTCTATCCTAAAGCAAAAGGATATACCTTCTTCTCAGCTCCTCATGGTACTTTCTCCAAAATTGACCATATAATTGGTCAAAAAACGGGCCTCAACAGGTACAGAAAGATAGAAATAATCCCATGCGTGCTATTGGACCACCACGGCCTAAAACTGGTCTTCAATAACAATCAAGGAAGAATGCCCACATATACTTGGAAATTGAACAATGCTCTACTCAATGATAACCTGGTCAAGGAAAAAATAAAGAAAGGAATTAAAAACTTTTTAGAATTTAATGAAAATGAAGGTACAACATACCCAAACTTATGGGACACAATGAAAGCTGTGCTAAGAGGAAAACTCATAGCGCTGAGTGCCTGCAGAAAGAAACAGGAAAGAGCATATGTCAGCAGCTTGACAGCACACCTAAAAGATCTAGAACAAAAAGAAGCAAATACACCCAGGAGGAGTAGAAGGCAGGAAATAATCAAACTCAGAGCTGAAATCAACCAAGTAGAAACATAAAGGACCATAGAAAGAATCAACATAACCAAAAGTTGCTTCTTTGAGAAAATCAACAAGATAGATAAACCCTTAGCCAGACTAACAAGAGGACACAGAGAGTGCGTCCAAATTAACAAAATCAGAAATGAAAAGGGAGACATAACAACAGATTCAGAGAAAATTCAAAAAATCATCAGATCTTACTACAAAAACCTATATTCAACAAAACTTGAAAATCTTCAGGAAATGGACAATTTCCTAGACAGATACCAGGTACCGAAGTTAAATCAGGAACAGATAAACCAGTTAAACAACCCCATAACTCCTAAGGAAATAGAAGCAGTCATTAAAGGTCTCCCAACCAAAAAGAGCCCAGGTCCAGACGGGTTTAGTGCAGAATTCTATCAAACCTTCATAGAAGACCTCATACCAATATTATCCAAACTATTCCACAAAATTGAAACAGATGGATCACTACCGAATACCTTCTACGAAGCCACAATTACTCTTATACCTAAACCACACAAAGACACAACAAAGAAAGAGAACTTCAGACCAATTTCCCTCATGAATATCGACGCAAAAATACTCAACAAAATTCTGGCAAACCGAATCCAAGAGCACATCAAAACAATCATCCACCATGATCAAGTAGGCTTCATCCCAGGCATGCAGGGATGGTTTAATATACGGAAAACCATCAACGTGATCCATTATATAAACAAACTGAAAGAACAAAACCACATGATCATTTCATTAGATGCTGAGAAAGCATTTGACAAAATTCAACACCCCTTCATGATAAAAGTCCTGGAAAGAATAGGAATTCAAGGCCCATACCTGAACATGGTAAAAGCCATATACAGCAAACCAGTTGCTAACATTAAACTAAATGGAGAGAAACTTGAAGCAATCCCACTAAAATCAGGGACTAGAGAAGGCTGCCCACTCTCTCCCTACTTATTCAATATAGTTCTTGAAGTTCTAGCCAGAGCAATCAGACAACAAAAGGATGTCAAGGAAAAGAAGAAGTCAAAATATCACTATTTGCAGATGATATGATAGTATATTTAAGTGATCCCAAAAGTTCCACCAGAGAACTACTAAAGCTGATAAACAACTTCAGCAAAGTGGCTGGGTATAAAATTAACTCAAATAAATCAGTTGCCTTCCTCTATACAAAAGAGAAACAAGCCGAGAAAGAAATTAGGGAAACGACACCCTTCATAATAGACCCAAATAATATAAAGTACCTCGGGGTGACTTTAACAAAGCAAGTAAAAGATCTGTACAATAAGAACTTCAAGACACTGAAGAAGGAAATTGAAGAAGACCTCAGAAGATGGAAAGATCTCCCATGCTCATGGATTGGCAGGATTAATATAGTAAAAATGGCCATTTTACCAAAAGCAATCTACAGATTCAATGCAATCCCCATCAAAATACCAATCCAATTCTTCAAAGAGTTAGACAGAACAATTTGCAAATTCATCTGGAATAACAAAAAACCCAGGATAGCTAAAGCTATCCTCAACAATGAAAGGACTTCAGGGGGAATCACTATCCCTGAACTCAAGCAGTATTACAGAGCAATAGTGATAAAAACTGCATGGTATTGGTACAGAGACAGACAGATAGACCAATGGAATAGAATTGAAGACCCAGAAATGAACCCACACACCTATGGTCACTCGATTTTTGACAAAGGAGCCAAAACCATCCAATGGAAAAAAGATAGCATTTTCAGCAAATAGTGCTGGTTCAACTGGAGGTCAACATGTAGAAGAATGCAGATCGATCCATGCTTATCACCCTGTACAAAGCTTAAGTCCAAGTGGATCAAGGACCTCCACATCAAAGCAGACACACTCAAACTAATAGAAGAAAAACTGGGGAAGCATCTGGAACACATGGGCACTGGAAAAAATTTCCTGAACAAAACACCAATGGCTTACGCTCTAAGATCAAGAATTGACAAATGGGATCTCATAAAACTGCAAAGCTTCTGTAAGGCAAAGGACACTGTGGTTAGGACAAAACGGCAACCAACAGATTGGGAAAAGATCTTTACCAATCCTACAACAGATAGAGGCCTTATATCCAAAATATACAAAGAACTCAAGAAGTTAGACCACAGGGAAACAAATAACCCTATTAAAAAATGGGGCTCAGAGCTAAACAAAGAATTCACAGCTGAGGAATGCCGAATGGCTGAGAAACACCTAAAGAAATGTTCAACATCTTTAGTCATAAGGGAAATGCAAATCAAAACAACCCTGAGATTTCACCTCACACCAGTGAGAATGGCTAAGATCAAAAACTCAGGGGACAACAGATGCTGGCGAGGATGTGGAGAAAGAGGAACACTCCTCCATTGTTGGTGGGATTGAAAACTGGTACAACCATTCTGGAAATCAGTCTGGAGGATCCTCAGAAAATTGGACATTGAACTGCCTGAGGATCCAGCTATACCTCTCTTGGGCATATACCCAAAAGATGCCCCAACATATAAAAAAGACACGTGCTCCACTATGTTCATTGCAGCCTTATTTATAATAGCCAGAAGCTGGAAAGAACCCAGATGCCCTTCAACAGAGGAATGGATACAGAAAATGTGGTACATCTACACAATGGATTATTACTCAGCTATCAAAAACAACGACTTTATGAAATTCGTAGGCAAATGGCTGGAACTGGAAAATATCATCCTGAGTGAGCTAACCCAAACACAGAAAGACATACATGGTATGCACTCACTGATAAGTGGCTATTAGCCCAAATGCTTGAATTACCCTAAATGCCTAGAACAAATGAAACTCAAGACAGATGATCAAAATGTGAATGGTTCACTCCTTCTTTAAAAGGGGAACAAGAATACCCTTGGCAGGGAAGAGAGAGGCAAAGATTAAAACAGAGACTGAAGGAACACCCATTCAGAGTCTGCCCCACATGTGGCCCATGCATATACAGCCATCCAATTAGACAAGATGGATGAAGCAAAGAAGTGCAGACCGACAGGAGCCGGATGTAGATCGCTCCTGAGAGACACAGCCAGAATACAGCAAATACAGGGGCGAATACCAGCAGCAAACCACTGAACTGAGAATAGGACCCCCGTTGAAGGAATCAGAGAAAGAACTGGAAGAGCTTGAAGGGGCTCGAGACCCCATATGTACAACAATGCCAAGCAACCAGAGCTTCCAGGGACTAAGCCACTACCTAAAGACTATACATGGACTGACCCTGGACTCTGACCTCATAGGTAGCAATGAATATCCTAGTAAGAGCACCAGTGGAAGGGGAAGCCCT
Organism: Rattus norvegicus; assembly: GCF_021556685.1. Lineage (NCBI taxonomy): Eukaryota > Metazoa > Chordata > Mammalia > Rodentia > Muridae > Rattus > Rattus norvegicus. Next base: position 143,557,275 of record NC_141534.1, read on the forward strand.
GGGTCCTGCTAAGACTGAACCCCCAGTGAACTAGACTGTTGGGTGGAGGGGGACAATGGGGTGAGTGTGGGGAGGGGAACACCGATAAGAAAGGGGAGGTGGGAGGGGGATGTTTGCCCGGAAACTGGGAAAGGGAATAACACTCGAAATTTATATAAGAAATACTCAAGTCAATAATAAAAAAAAAATAAAATAAAAAAAAGAATAAGAACAAGAATAAGAATAGAAATTCTATAGTCACAAACTCGAGGAGTAGAAGGGGTATATAGAAAGGTTGGAGGGAGAAAACGGAAGGGAAAAATTATGCAATTATGTTTTAATGGAAGATCAAATATATTATAAAAAAGGTTGTATACTATTTTGCCTCCCAACACCATTTTAATTTTGCCGCATTTTGTACTTTGTATCAACAGGATTAACAGCTTTCTTTCTCTCATCTCTGCCTTTGGAGATTGATTCTTAAAGCTGCTCTTATTCATTCTACCAATGGTAAGATTTCATCATGTGACTTGCTCAGTCCATCTGTGCTTTCTGTTATTGCTGAAAATTTAGATAATTTTCCATTTTGGATTGTTATGAATTGAATTGATGCGCGTTTGTTTGAGCTAATGTGTGAATTTTAATTAGGCATAGAAGTAGTAGTAGAATTACTGGTTCTGGTTTATTTATTACTAAATATTTGATGTCATCTTAATCCATCATGGTTTGAATATAAAATATTCCTGATATACTCATGGTTTGAATCCTTTGTCTCCATTCTGTGGTGCTATCTTGGAAGTTTCTGGGACTCTTAGGATAGGGAGCTTAACTAGAGGAAGTAGATTGCTGGGGGGTAGGACCTTGGAAAGTTTGTTGTTCTTGATTGTATCTTGTCTCAGTCTACTTTTGTCTATTGGTTTGCTTTGCCATGTTACTCCTGCCATGATGGATGAGCCATTTGGAACTGAGAAGCAAAGCATATTCCTTCTTCCTTATGTTTTTTTATTGGGTGTTGGAACACAGCAATGAAAATGTAACTATTACAAAAGAACAAAAATGTTAGTACATTGGGTCAGAGTCTGAACTTTTGCATGAATATTAAATGTGTAATTTGGCTTGATAAATATTACTTACATGCAACATACACTCTATTATTCATCCTTTCAATTTTTCAGCTGAACAAAAATAAATTATGAATCCACCACAACTAACATACCAAAATATGTAAATACCTAAGACTAAAATTTTATTCTTACTTCATTTTAAAATAGCATTGTATATTTGTTTTAAACATTATTTAAGAAAATTATATGCTGAAAATATCTATAATTGAACTTGGTTTTTTTTTTCTTGTAGAATCTTAAGATTAAGCATCTCTCCAAAGCCCCCATTGAAAAGCAAAATCAAAGGATGTAATAAAAAGGAAAAAAATCGCACAGCTGATTTTTCTTTTTCTTGTTTTGATTCGTATTTGTTCAATTATGCATTGGTGAATGAACCCATTCCCTCTAGCATTAACCTCCTGAACTTAAATGATTTGCATGTGATCTAATCATATTTTCTGGTCCCTGGCCACTCTGTAGTCTAACTTTGCGTGCCTGCGTCTTATTTCCATACATTGAGTCTCAGAGATAACCAAATACACGTTCAACTTCCTTAATTAGAGCCACCACAGCTCCCTATGGCCTTCTGCCAGTGCCCCCTCTTCCTGTATTCCATCACTTTTGTGGCATGTTTTTTCCTCATCCCTTTCTTGAAGCAACCTCTCCTTCAATTCCTCCTGCCCCTAAGGAGTCTGCTTCAGCATTTGTTTATATATAAAAATAATTGGAAACTAAATTAATTCTCGGCTTCAATTTTCCAGGCTCCTTTTCCATTCTTGTGGATTCCCCCACCCTCTTCAGTCTTGGGACTTTCGTAGCCAGCAAGGACTTTGAAAACAGAAAGCACAGAACAGATATTGATTGATTAGTTGATGATTTAGTCTATGATTTTATGATTGACTGACTAGCTTGGTTACTTTTTCTTCTCCTGGGCTCTCAGTATCTGATTATTACACTACACAGAGAGAGTCATTAAACTTGTTTGCAAAGCCCACAGTCTCAATACCCTCTGCTGTTTTTATATAAGAGAATTAATGGAAAAACCAATACAAACCTCTGAAGTATGTGCTCTTTAGTGACGAGAAAATATAAATTAAATTTCATACATCTTTATACACTAAACACTTCCTAGTGTGCATTTATAGACACACTTTGTTCATATGTATCCATTTTTGTTTTACATAACTTTTGACCTTATGCCTTTATCTGTATGTACAAAATTAAATATAGTAAAATAATGTATAAATTAATACATATATGTAAATATCTGGTTAGAAACAGAGGGAGTCAAGGGGACAAGAGAGAGCCACTGAAAGAGACAGAGTTCTATAATGTCCTGGGGAAGCATACAGGTGAGAATGAATTGCCAGTAGCTCTTAAGATAGCCCTTTAGTAATCCTTATTCTCTATACTTCACCCTAAGCATCATATAGGAGGGATGATGCCTCTCACCTTGTGTATTGCTTAGTCTAATGACTTTTCTTACTAAGTAGAAATATGTTAATGTCTCATTTCAAGTGCCTCTAATCTCCATATTTCTGGGAATTTTCTACTATCCACCTTACTGGTTTTCAAAATGCATGACGCCATGCTGAAAAGCCCAAGGCAAAACGAACTGAATGCAGCTTCTCTCCAGCAGCCATATCAGAATTAGGTTCTCCATTGATTCATAATATTTTGGTTAACATCAATTATGGAACTACCAGCACTTGAAGAACAGGCTTCTGCTGGTATGTTGATTCAGTTGGAAATTGATTCTTCCCCCATCAGCCTTTAGATAAAGCCATCCTAGTCAACATCTTAATTATTTCATTTTAGAGACCCTGAATTAAAGGATCAAGAGAAGTCATAACCAAATCCTGGCTGAAAGTTAGCAACTGTGTAGCGTTTTAGGTACTAAGCTTGGTATAAGTTGCTAATTTGAAAGTCATTTCTGGTAGGTCACATCTATGGAGTGTCTACTCATTATCCAACAATAGGATACCTGAAATAAATATGGAATTTAATTTGTTTTTAACAACTGTTCTATGAAGCAAGTCTTTGGCACAGCTTTGAATGGTGAAAGCCAAGGTGAATAAAGCTCTTCGGAGAGGCTAGCTCAACCTCCTAAGGTCATAAAGAACAAGTATTACAAATGAGGACTTCATCCTCAGGAGAATGGAATGAGAGGAATGTTTTCATGGATTAAGAAAGATACACCAGAGAATGAGACAAAGCAAGGAAGAAATGAGCCATGATATTTATATATGGTGCTTTGGGGAAAATAGAAAAATCTGTTTAAATTCTCTTGTACTCAAAACTTCTAATGAATGAAAATACATAAAGAACACACACACACACAGAGAGAGAGAGAGAGAGAGAGAGAGAGAGAGAGAGAGAGAGAACCTAGAAACCTTTTATTTTTCCTTTTTAAGAAAATGAGTAGGTATTGCCTAAGAAGGTTTTATAATAGATAGCAGATTTTTTTTTCCAGGAAGGGAATGCGTTAAATGGCTACCAGTTTTCCAAGCTAGCTAGGACTATAGCTAACAATAATGCCACTAAATTACTGCACACTTGTAATGAAAATAATGGGACATCAGACTCTTAAAATGATACACATTAGATATAATGGCAAAATGAAGCCAGTAAGGTAGAAAAACAAATTGCTTAACTAAATTATTTCCTCAAGAAAACTACTTCTAATGGAAAATGTGTGGGGAACTGGACTTTGCTGAGACCTTTAGAATTGATATCACTGCTTCTGTATTGTTACTTCTAACACTGTTATAAAAGAACCTACTCTTTTGATACCAATCTATTGCTAATACCAGTTTTATCCATAAGAGACATGAACAGACACAGTGAGGGTTAGGTGTTTTCATTTAGAGATAAATACATAAGAAATTAGAAGGAAAATACAAAAAGGAAAAGAATTAAGAAAAAAATCTTACAAGGAACACAAGCAGTGTCTTGGTTAAGAGACAGCTCAGTTAGATGTATGAGGGTGCATTACATGAGCAGAGAGGAATGCTGGGTAAATTTCACCTGCATATGCCTAGTCACTTTCAGGATCTCAGATTTATTATCTTTTTATTTTAAATATCCTCTCACACGGTACATTCCGACAGGGGTCTCTCTTCCTTCTACTCCTCTAATCTCCTTATTTCCCCAGGTCTTCAACCCCTCTGGCTTCTACAGTATTTTCACTTCTTCCCCGTTTTCTGTGAGCTTCCAGGTCTATGCCTAACTTTTTGTGGGTCTCAACATCTGCTTCCATCAGTTGCTGGAGGGAGCCTTGCTGAAAAACTACTGGGCTAGACACCCTCAGATTCATTATCTTAAACTGAGATGATAGTGAGCGTCTCTATATATACCATTTCTGTAGCTGACTAGAATCTTCTGATTGTTAGTCAAGGAATATGCAGCTGAATATATGTAACCTCTTTAACAGGAAAAAGAGAAGTCATAAGAAGGAAATTTGGATTATCGCCTTTTCATAAAAGATTTATTTATTGAAGAAGGGGTAGTATAATGGTCAATATACATGTTTAACAGACTAAGGGATGCCAAAGTATTATTTCTGAGTGTGCTTGTGAAGGTGTTTCTTGAGGAGAAATCTCAGAAACCACAGTGTGAAGAATTATTTCCCTATGTGAGAGTGCATCCACTCCAATAAGAGCCCAGGAGAAGAACAAGGTAAAGAAAAGAGGACCGATTTCTCTAAAACTAGAAGCCTTCTTCCTGATCCTGGACATCGGATCTCAATATTTGTGATTCTTGAGTTCTGTGACTTGTGTTGGTTCCCCTTTTTCTACTATAATAATTCCTATTTGCAAGGATTTTAAGTTTTTGTTCTAGATCTAGGAGTTAAATCATTGCCTTCTCTGGCTCTCTAGATTTAAGTCAGATGACCTACCATGGGAATCTCTCTCTACATGCGCTGTTATTTACATTATATTGTCAACTTGATTATATGTGGAATCAATTAAAACACGAACAGCTGGGCACTTCTGTGATATTTGCTTTGATGGGATCCACCCTAAAATTTGGACTCTCTGGTAGCAGCCTACATGAATGGAAGAATGAAACTTGGCTCTTTGGCCTGCCCACCTTCACTTTTGCTAGCAAGTCTACACATCCGATGCTGAGGCTTTCTTTCATTTATTTGTTTGGAATGGCAATGCAGACTGAAGACCAGCAACTTCCAAGGAATCTGCTTAGAATCCAGCACAGACTGAGACTTCTGGGGCATACAGCCTTGTGGACTCAAAAACTATTGGATTTTTGTCTTTTTGTAGGGAGACAACTATGGATAGACTAGTTAGACCAAAGCCTTTAAGTCAATCTGATAAGTACCATATATGTATATGCCATATATATATAATATTTCTATCAGTTATATTCCTCTAGAGAACTCCAACTAATACAGACATGCAGTGCAGCTTGCATGTTGAGGCCATAGCACAGCATTTGAGTAACATTCCTCTTCTTCTGCCTAGTCTGAAGTTGAGTCTCTGATACATCATATACCAGATTACTTACTTTGGTTTTTCCTGTCTCTGTCATTCATATTGTTATAGGAGCCTGGAATTACAGACGGTAGACCATCACAACTGGTCTTAAATGACTCTAGGGTCACAAATTTAAGTTCTCATGGAACAATAGATTTTCCTACTGAACCATCTCTCATATTCAAATTGTCTTGCATTCATTTTTGCATGAGTATTTCTTTTAATAAACTATATAACATCTTTCTATCAATCATCTATCATCTATCATATTTATCATCTTTCTATCTGATGTATGTCATGTGGTTGTCTATTTGTCATATATTTGTTATCTATATACTTGTGTATCTATCAACTCATAGTACAGTTTCTGACAATAAGGAGAACCTTAATACAACTAAAAAGGGGAAAGAATTGGCCAAATAGGCCCTAAAGCCTGATGATATACCTAGCGCCTTTTTCTTCTTTCTGTAAGTGCAGATAAATGACCTTTTGTGAACATCTTTGTATGAGAGAGACAGTATGAGCATCTTTTCCACCAATGAATTGCAAATGGAAAGAATTTGTCACTTTCAGTTAAAACATGCCTTCTCGTGACAACCCTGAGCCATGCATTGAAGTAAACTAACCATGTGACAGGGGGCTGAGTCTCTAAATGGCTGCGAGGAACAGATGCCCACCTCAGGCATTGAACTGAGAAATGAAAGGGAGATAAACCTGAACTGTGCTCATCAATAGAGAATATGAATTATAGCCACACTTTCATCATGTGCAAATAGAACATAAATGGCAAAAGAGGCAGAGATGTAATATAAGTGAGGGTTGAATTTATGTGTAGGGGATAAAAAGAAAACATACTGGAGAAATGGGTCAGTGGTTAAGTATGGGTACTCCTTTTTGAGGAGGATCTGAATTTGGTTCTCAATAACCACATTTGGTGGCTCCCAACCACCTACCTTCAACTCCGATGCCCTTTTCTGGCCACCATGAGAAATGGCATGTGAATGTATGAGTAAACATGCATGTACATATTGTACACATACACACACACACACACACACACACACAGATGGGGGAGTGTGGGGAGGAGAGAGAGAGAGAGAGAAAGAGAGAGAGAGAGAGAGAGAGAGAGAGAGAGAGAGAGAGAACAATTAAAAATAAAACAAAATCTAAAACTAAATAAAAGTCCATACTCAGAACAGATAAAGCACTTGGTAATAATCCATGTATAAACGCATTGCTGGGTTCCTGTCAGTGCCCAGCTTTTCTTGTCCATTGAAAAGAACTGCATTGACAGCATAAATTTGCGGGTATAATCATTACATACCAAGGGGTCAGCATGCTTTCCAAACAAACTGAACTGTAATGGATTCCCAAGGCTGGAGAGATAACTCTCCACTGGAGATGAGTTTATTTAGTCTTCAGCAAAGTGTAAGACTGTATTTTCTGAAGTATTTGCTCTGGAGCTCAAAATTTAAACTTGTAGCTTTGGTTCAACCATGTGATCAAGGTAATAAAAACTGCTTCTGTTGAAGCTATAATATTAGAATACCCATTGTGTATATTTTTCCAATTAATTGGACTTTAATTACTTTGCAGAGAATCTATAAAAGAGTCATCAAAGTTTCCGAGATGAGAACAAGCTGGTACATATTCCATTTACTTTTGGTAGAGATATCTCCCCATGAAACTTAAAGTAGAAAACAATAGACAATTTAATTTTATGCTGTTGAGGTTTATAAAAGGCCCAATAGAGGTTTCTATCTGTAATTTTTTAATAGAGACAGCTCTATTCAGAAATGTAAATGTCGAGAAAGGGAACATATTCAAGAATGCTATTAATCAATGTGACCCCATGATCCCCCCCTCTCTTTCTTCAAATTCTTATATATTTACACACACATAAACACACACACACACACACACACACACACACACACACACACACACACACACACACAGAACTACATCTCTATTCATCTAAGCAGAGCCAAAAGGTCCAAGCAAAGCCAAGTCTGGTGGTATAGCCCTATAGTAACAACATCTAGGAGGTCAAGATAGGAAGTTTGAACTTCAAGGCCACCTGAGATGAGATGTGTACTGATGTTTTTGTGTCAAAATTTTAAGACATACAGCATAAAGCTAATTTTCCATTTTTCTCATTTCTCATACCAACTAGATTTCTGATGTTTCAAAGTGAAGCAAACCAACCAGAGCCCCCAGAGCTCCCAGGGACTAAACCAACAACCAAACAATATACATGGAGGAACCGATGGTTAAAGCTGTATATGTAGCAGAGGATGGCCTTGTCTAGCATCAAAAGGAGGGAAGGCCCTTGGTCCTGTGAAGTCTCAATACTACAGCATAGGAGAATGCTAGGGCAGTGGGGTGGGAGTGGGCAGATGGATGGGGTAGCAACCTTGTGGAGGCAGGCAGAAGGCAGTGAGATGGAGAGTTCTTGGAGAGGAAACCTGGATGGGAGACAACATTTAAAATATAAATAAACAACATAACGAATAAAAAGGAAAATAGCTAAGAAAATTTAATTAGCCTTAAATACTATCTATATGATGCAGTACAGTTAAGACTGGAATTCTAACAATAAGATAAAATACTTGAACTTGAAGGAAATTACTTACAGTCAACTGGTAAGTGAACCTTACATTCCCCTGATGTAAAAGCTAATGATGGATGGCTGAGGACCAAAGAAGAGCCTGCTCAAAGTTATCTGAGGTTGAACCCTGTCGTTTCCTTCATTAAAACACTGATGCTAACACAGGGTGGAACCGCTTTTATATACTATCCTAATTATGTTCAATTTGGTCAATAGAAAACATTAGCATTTTGAGCAATAGAGCAGACCAAATTGTAAGCTAAATAAATAGCAAAATGGGAAATTAAAATGCATCTGAATCCATCAGTTCACTACGCTGGAATACACACTTACCTACAGGGAGCCAATTGCCCTTGGGTGTCTCACATATCTTCTTACCACTACACTTTGATGCTATAAGATTCTAAGCTGGGAGATAATTGACCGACTATTTTCCCTTTGATTTTGAATGTCTAATTTTCATCCTTGTACTATATGCTGTGGCTCTAATTCTTATTTTCTAACCGAGGACACTTGGATTTACTTCATAATACAGTCGGGTACTTTCCTGTAGCCTGAATTAGTTTAACGTTTCTGACAATGAATTCCCAAGTAATTGAAATGGCTTCACTCCATGATATGTCTCTCAGGGCACTCTTGGAAATTAAATGTTACTTCTCAACAGTTATTTGCTTACTTCATCCTCATTTTATTAAATAATCATAAAACCTTTTCAAATTTAAATATGCATGCTCTGTTATCTCAGCGGTCTGGCAAGAGGGAGAGGCTGGATGAAGCTTAGCCAAGTCCATGGTCTTTTTGCTTCTTGGGGAATTTTCCATGTGCATTCAAGTATATCCCAAGTCACGAGCATCTCATAGACTGCTGCCTCACACACACTGGGTTCTAACATTATTTGCACTAGAACAGCAGAAATTGCATCTGATTAGAACTAGTTCAATGTCTTTCAATGTTGGAAACACCTCAAGCAGTTAATAGGACGGGAGTGCATTCATCTTTCATTTGCTCAAGAAGAGTTTGGCACAAGATTTATTCTGACTGAAGAAACAGAGAGATGGGAGTCCACTGTTATGTACGTGAGGTTTAAATACTTTATTAGGTTCAATTTGTAACAAAGCCCTGCTCCTACATTGTAGGAATGCTTCCTTTCACATGTTTGGCTACACATTTGCAAAATTCAAAATGGAGACTATATCCTCATTTGATGTTAATTCTGGAGATGTGAAATGACGAATGCAGGGTTAACTGTTGAATTCCCAGTTCAACTAATCCACAGCAGTGTAAAGCGGCAGGGAGTTGGTAAAGAGAGGGTATGGATAGTACCACAGGGTACCAAAGCAATCTTATGGTTTCTACCTCCCACATGATAGCATTGAACCTTCAAGTTCCCCTAAGCCAAAATCAACCATACATGATTTTATGAATACAAAAGTTAGTTTTAATATGTAATCAAAATATAACAAATGGTAATGTTCATAATCCTAATATGACAATGCAAATCTTACTATTGTGTTAATATTTCTAATAGGTGGGTTGAAGCAATGTAGAACTGTGTTACAGCTTGAAAGCTGTGCTATTGGGAAAACATTAAGTTTCATTCTGTTTGGTTGTTCACTGCACCTGATTATTTTCATCAAAAGCACAAAATACAGGCTGGACGTTTCCACAAAAAGGCTTTGTGTGTTAGCTCATGAAAAAGAGAGAGTTTCCATTCTGTTCTCAGCTTTCCTCCTCTGGATCTATTGAAGCATTCTAAGGAAGGAAGCACATCTTTCTATTCCATTAGGGAGGGAGGGCAGGGGCAGAGGACTTTATCTGTGACATCAAGCCTGGATCTATGCAATTATTTCCAAGAAAGTGTAAGAGGGACTGCTGTATTGTCCCTTAAGTATTTGGCATTCCTTGGAAGAAAACATGATGTAATTGGACTTTAATAACTTGGAGGCCATAGGGCCATAAAATGTTTCTCTACAACATTAGATCTAGGCAGGTTATTTTGATTACCTCTTAAAAAGTGTTTGGATTAACGGACATATGATTATAAAGTCCATTACAGAGGCAGGAGCAAGAGAAAGATTCAGAAAAGGAATAGGGAGGACAGAGAGGAGCATGATATCCAGTGCTTTTCCTCCTGAGCATTTTAAGCAGAGTAGTGCTTTTATCTCTTGCACTGTCAAGTTCAGTAGGAGAATTGCAGAAAAAGGAGGCCTGCCCTGAGTACAATTTCCACCTCCCTACTACCTCCCCATCATGCTTCAGAATTCTGTTTAAAGGAGCTCAAATCTATCCTTGCCAAATAGGCAAGAGTAAGAATAACGGAGTGAAGCCTGTTGGCTCTAGCAGCTCCCACCAAGCTCTGTGATTCCCATCACACCCATTCATCAAACATTAAGTATGTGCTGTGATTGCTGTTATAGATAGAAAAAAATTATAACACAATTCTTGACCTCAGTTGGAAATGGCCTGGTAGAGCAGAGCAGATGTTGTTTTCAAATGTACTTATTTATCTCCTGAAACACTTGATGGTTGATTCCTACAACTGATTACTTCTTGCCAAGTATATCAATCTCATTCCTCATTCCCCCTCCTGTTATTGATATTGGTAGTTTTGAAGCCTACTGACTTGGAATATTAAAATACTAGGACACTGATTTTCTAGAGCATTCTGGAAAAAAAAAAGATCTTCTTAGTCTTTAGAGAACACCCTACATACATAATCCAAACCAACCTTAGGGTAATGTTGAAGCAGCTATCATAGAATGGGCAAGAGAAGGACTTCACTTTCTGCATGCCATAAATCATCGAAAAAATTAAACCAACGCTTTCCCAGGTTGCATCTGGTTCTTCTGTTATGTAAGCTGTCTTAGAAAGTATTATTTAACGCAGTCCATAATGCATTTTCAATACTTACATCCCAAACTATCCTAACAACATACAGATTCAAGTTAATGCTTCACATGTTTTATAAGAGCAATGATCCCCCTCAGATTTTGATTTAAAACAAAGACTCTGGAGTAACCCTCAGAGATTCTGACCACTGGGTGTGGAAGATCCTCGTTATGGTTATGTTGTTTTTGTCAACTTGACACAGGGTGATTTGGGAGAGAGTCTTAGCTAAGAAAATCCCTCTATCAGACTGATGTAAAGACAAGTCTTTGGGGCATTTTCTTGTTAATGATTGATGTAAGAGTGCCCAACTTTTGAGCTTGTAGTGCTCAGATGTATCCAGCCTCTGGGCAGGTGGTGATGGGGTGTGTCCAGCCTCTGGGCAGGTGGTGATTGGATGTGACCAGCCTTTGGGCAGGTGGTGATGAAGTGTAGAAGGAAGTTTAGTTGAGCAAACCAGGGGAAGCAAACCAGTAAGCAGCATTCCTCCATTGGTTTTCCTCTTGTTCCTGCCTTAGGTTTTTGCCCCTGTCCTTATGCTCCCCAAGTTGCTTTTGGCTATAGTTTTCATCACAGCAAGAGAGCAAGCTAAGACAAGCTTTTCATAAATATCTACATGATGCTTATGCTCAGAAAAAAGTCAGATTTTGCTTTGGTTGCTATGAAACCAACAAGAAGAATTAAAGGTAGATCGGGTGCCTGACTTAGTCTGAATGAGTCAAGGGCAGTTTACTCAAAACTTGGCTTGGATTTATTGATTTCCCAGTCTGTGGGAGAAGTGAAAAGTGCTCCCTGTACAGGGGTATCAGCAAAATGCCTGTTTCTGAGACTCGGCTGACATCTTTAAAGGGAGTGCATTAGAGAAGAAAGATACATCTTTCTCAGACACCCCCTGATTTTCATGATAATCTTTGAAAATGGAAATTTTAATGCATTTTGCCTTCTGATCTAACCGATTCACTGCTTATGAACTTACGAGTTTTTTTTTTAATAGAAAGTTCTTTCTCCTGAAACTGGAAATACACCATAAGCACTATTGTAACTTATTTATGCAAAAACACTGTATTTCTTCTTTACGTTTCCTGTATTGCTTTACAAAGAACTTGACCCATATACCCTGGGCTGTGATTTTTACTTTATACTAATTAAATTTAGTTTTTAACAATTGTATACATACATAAACACACATATTTATACACACATGTATATTTAATTCTGATTATTTTCATCTTTTCCTTCTCTTACTTTCCCCGAAGCTCCCTCTTCCTTTAGGTCATTTTTCTACACTAATGTATTTTGTTTTCTGACCCATGCAGTTTATTCAGGACCTTCTGGGTGACTACAGAGTTTGGAACTATCCACTAGAACCTGGTGGTCTTACAAGTATACACATAAGTCATACTAAAGACACTATCTCCCGAGAATGCATTAGTGGCCAGTAGGTCCAAAAGAGATTAAAGCTTTATGAACTCTTCCTTCATCTATGAGTGGCTATTGATAAGCCCAGTCTTGTACTGTCTAGGTGCACAAACCGCAGGTGGTCTGAGATCATGGTTGCAGTGTCTAGTGCCTAGATGGTAGAATTTAACATCTTATCTTTTGGCACATGAATTTCTTCTGACATTTCTTTCATGATATTCCCTTGAATTAGGGGAAGTGCTATAAATGTTTTGTTAAAGGGTGAGCAATTGTCCTTATTTTCTGAGCCTTGAACAACTAGGTGTCTTTACCACTGTTTACTACAAAGGGAAGTTTTCCAGATTAAGGATGAGAACAGCATCATGTCTGATTCCTGTATGACTGAATTGAATGGTAGAATAGGCTAATGCCATCTAGAGGGGTTTAAAAAAATGATTGCAGTGCAAATGAATGAGATTTTAACTTTTTATTACCTTGCAGCTTTATTATGTGTACGATTAGTGTTCTCTTTTTAAAAATGTTTTAATTGAAACAGAGTCACATCACTCTCCAAATTAAAATTTAGAGTGTTAACACTTTTTAAACCTATTTTTAAATCAACCTCTCAATGAATAATTTATAATTGGGCACTCTCTAGGAGTTGGGTATTACTCAGGACACTGGGAATAAAAAGCAAAGGAAATCTCATCCGCTTATAGCTGCCATGGTGGTGTTGGAAGTGTGGGGACAGCTTTTCCTTCCCTAACACAAATTCGGCAGTACTTATCTACAATTGTCATATGAGAAAAAAAGTCTCATGTTTTGAAGATTTCCCCATTTTACTAAACATGCAACAGAAATAACACAGCCTTGAGTTGTGGTCTACGTGCTGTTCATTCTTACATACAAAGCTAATGATGCCTTATGCTGTCCTTTCAAGTGCACACACTGTGCTCTGACTTCCTTCGGGACATACATTATCTGAAACATTGTGAATGTCTTAAGAAACGCTTGGCTCCCACATCTCTGTGGTGAGCACAACACAACTTGCTATGAAAGAAAACACAAACACAAGGCAGATTCATAAAACTAGATCATATTTAAATGATTTGTACTTCTGAGAATCCAGACTAATGGGGAAACAGAACTAATAGTTAACAGAATTTTCAGCAAACACATCTTATTATGCAGTCTATGACATGACCCTTTTCTATTCATACCAAAATGGGTCTGGCCCACCTGATACTGCCTTTCCCTTTGGCTCAGAGATACATGTGTTGTTTTCCTAAACCAGGGAATCAATGTCTCCTACATAGGATTTGAACAACTCATCTATCTAGAAATCACTTTCCAGGAGTGCCCATTAATTTAACCATATACCACAACTAGCATCAAGAATTTAGCAAATTGAAGCAACCCAGACGTGCCTACGTTTCATGCCTGTGCTAATGTTTCAATTGTTTTCTTTTAGTGTACCCCCACCTCAGACTTTTAAAGGAAAAGACCTGACGTCCACAGTAATATAAATACAAAGAAAGAAACTGTTCATAGACATTTATGGTTAGCACATCAGTGTGTCATTCTACGAACCTTGTTAGGTAAATCCACTTATCGCCGCTCTATGAAGAAACTAACTTTTAGAAGGTTTGCTTTACTTTGCAGTGTTAAAAAAATGTAAATACGAAGTATATGAGAATGGCAGCATCTTTTTATTTTATTTTTTCTGTCTCTAGAATATAATATATACTTTCTGTTATCTGCTTTTCTGACTCACAATAGCTAATCAATGGAAATACAAATAACACACACACACACACACACACACACACACACACACACCTCACAGACCAAAGACCCACACAGCAGATTTATATAGAATTCTTGATTATTTTACTGTACAGGCAAACACTGCTCTTGCCACAGTGGCTGCTGGGATGATAATATAATTAAGATATGTAAAGATAGTACTGAATTGTGAAGTCAAAGTGAAATTTTATTGATCTTTTGCTTAAGGGTAGAGGAGAGAAATATGAGGATTCTATAACTATGCTTAAGCAAAATTATTTAAAATGAACATGATGGGCTAGAGAGATGACTCAGCGGTTCAGCAGTTCAGAGCATTTTGGCTTATCAAAAGGACCCAAGACACAATTTACAGAGCACATGAAGCTCAAGAAGAGGGAAGACCAAGTGTATATGCTTCAGTCCATCTTAGAAGGGGGAACAAAATACTCATATGAGGAAATATGGAGACAAAGTGTGGAGCAGAAACTGAAGGAAAGGCCATACAGAGACTACCCTACCTGGGGATCCATTCCATATATAGTCACCAAACCCAGACACTGTGTGGATGTCAAGAAGTGCACGTTGACAGGAGCCTGATATAGCTGTCTTCTGAGAGGCTCTGCCAGAGTGTGACAAATACAGAGGTGGATGCTCCCAGCCAACCATTGAACTGAGAATAAGGTCCCAAACGTAGGAGTTAGAGAAAGGACTGAAGGAGCTGAAGGAGTTTGCAACCCCATAGGAAGAACAACAATATCAACAAACCAGACCCACCAGAGCTCCCAGGGACTAAATCAGCAACCAAAGAGTATACACATGGAGGGACCCATGGCTCCAGCCAAAAGCTTAACAGAGGATGGCCTTGTCAGGCATCAATGGGAGGAGAGGCCCTTGGTCCTGCGAAGGCTCAATGCTCCAGTGTCAGGGAATGCCAGGGCAGGGAGGTAGGAGGGAGGGAGTGGGTGGGGAAGCAGAGTGGAGATGGGATAGGGGGGTTTGAGAAGAGAAACCAGGAAAGGGGTAACATTTGAATGTAAATATAGAAAATATTCAATAAAAGAAAAGAAAAGAGGAGAAAAAAAGAAAAATAAAGAAAAGGACCTATGTTCAGTTTCCAGCCATCCAGTGGGTAGCTAATAACACTAATTTCAGTTCTAGGGGATCCAATACTGTTTTCTGGCCTCCACAGGCTCTGCCAGTACTTAGAGTGCAGCAATACATACAAAAAACCTTTGCATAAAGCATGCAAGTAAATATTTATACTTAACTATTAACTATTAATGCATTATCTGCCTAAGTGAACTAAATTTTGGGCATTTAAAAAGTTTTTTTTAATATTAAGTAGTGTGATTGTACCTATAAATGTTGCTCTTACAATTAAAATATTAAGCATCTATTGAATATCTAAAACATCTCACAAGAATACATAAGGATGTTTAAATGTTATTTCAGACTCATGTATGCAAGGCTGACACTCGTGATTAGAAGGCAACTTGTAGGAGTCATTGTGTACTTCAAGATGAGGAACCAGGAGATTGTCTCGTGTTTTGAAGCTTGGCAGTGAGTGTCTATATCCAATGAGCCATGTAGATGGATCCTGGTATTATTTTAATACCAATAGAGTAATATTGAACAAATAAGTATGCTTTTAAAAATATCAATAATGAAACAGCCATTTCCCCTTAAATCTGAGTTACATTGCAGAACATAGACATGCAGTACATTGCTATATTGTTAGGCTGAATGTTTAATAATAATTAAATTTAGGCTGTCCATTATGACAAACAAGTGAGGGGAATTCAGGAAGCAGGGTGGGTTGTGATGGTGTGGAAAGAATGGCAGTAAACCAACTTTATTGACTTAGAGATGCAAACTCAGCTGCCTCGAGCATCTTACCGTCACACTTTGGGAAAACAAACAAACAAACAAACAAACAAAAATCGTGTGAGATATACTGGGAAAGTTTAACAGATTGCAACCCTACCATGAATTAAATGTATCTGTTCCTTTGGAAAACCCTCTTGTTTCCATCACTGGCTAGCCCTTTCCCAATCATCGAGGTGTTTGATTTTAGTTTCTGTATCTACCTTCAGTCTCTGCCCCTCATCCTAAGAGCTCACAGCTTCCACAGGGACAAGTGTTCCTCTGATGTGCACTGTTACCAATCTGAAGAACGAGCAGACAGCATTCCGGGGTCTCTGTTTCGATACAAGCAGCACCACTTCAGAGAGCAGTGACATCGATTTGCTCTCAACTGAAAGCAAATATTTGCTGCTATAAAAATGGGATTTTTCATTTTCAGGCAAACATATTTGCCTACTTCCTCAGTCCCAGCTACAATACCCTCAGCTTTCTGTAAGTCAGAACAAACACCACCTCTCCTTTCACTCCATTGTGTCAGATGTGTGTACGGAAGGAAGGGACTTCCTAGACATTTTCTAATGTTGCTAATATTTTTTCTTATTGCTTCTTAGTTCTTTTAGAACAGCATTTGTGATACTCTGGCCCTGCTGTAGCCATACTTATAAAGTGGAAAGTGATTTGAAGACAACGTTTGAAACAAAGAAATATAGACAATTTGGTAAGGTATTTCTAAGTAAAATATCCACTTACACAGAAAAAGGAACAAAAGTTCCTTTATTATACTAAAATAACAAATAATATTCTTTAGGACAAATAATAAGTTTTATTTTAAGTGACATTTTTCTAAATATGGACAAAGAAGTTGATTTAAAATTTCATTTTATTCTTTTTATATTTTTCTCAAATTTCTAGGGTTTCTTTTGCATATATCTTCTTATTGTGGTTACTTCAATATAATTTATTATATTGTTTTAAAGTCATCTGCTGTTTTGTTACATTTTTGCTTTTTTGCTAGAGAAAAGTTGGGAATTGTTTCATATTTAAAAGAGATATAGTCCTGGAAAGTCATACCACACTTTGCCAGTTAGCCAAGGATAGCCCATCTACACCATACATTTCACATACACATCTGCACATGTCATTCTTCCAGTTTCCTTAGCTTATATTAACGTCAGGATGAAATGGGTGTATTTTGAGCATTTCTGTCAAGTACTTACCTTTAGTATTACTCAATTTTGTTTCTTTTCATCCCACATAATTTTGCTTTCATATTTTTAATGGTGTTTTAATGTGAATGTCTTCAGAATGCTCATATATTTTAATGGTTGGTCTCCTGTTGATGGAACTGTTTGGTAAGAGTTAAGAGGTGCGGCCTTGTAGAAAGAAGGTGGCATGTCACTTGAGTGAGCTTTGAAATTTTGAAGTCCCAAACAATTTCCAGTTAGTTCTCTCTGCCTTATGTTTATCATCTCAAGAAGAGAGCTTTCTGCTAATGCTCCAGTGTCATGGCAACCTACCTGCTGTCACAGTACCTGCTGATGATAGTCATGCATTTAATCCTTTGAAACTGTTAGCCCTATTAAACTCTTTCGTCTATAACTAACCCTGGCTATGGTCAAAACAATAGAAAAATGGCTAAGACATGTTCCTAGGTTATATAGGAGAAAAAATAATAATTTTCTGAGTCTGGGCATCTTTTCTCTTAACATGACACCCTCCAATATCAGATGAAACACAGAGATGGACAGTCCATACCACATCTCCTGCAAAACAGAGGAGATTCTTCAAGATCGATTTGGTGTCCTCTGAAAGAAACTTTCTTTTCTCAGATTTTTCTTTCTTTTCTTTTTTGTAGCAAAAGAAGGGGCCTGTTACACTTGACATTGCCCTTCTGTAATGCATATACTTGCTATTTCTCAAAATATAAACATATAGTTATATAGTTATAGTTAAACATATATATATATATATATAGTTATATTTCTATAGATTCCATAACTCTCTGAGGCATAAAGTCAACAATGACTTATCACCAACCATAGCTGGTATACACGTATGTCCAAGATGCCCCATAAAGGAAATTACTTTGTGCCCTTGCAAATTCTCCAGGAGTTGACCCTGGGATGAAGCTTGCCTTTGAGGTGATTGATTAATTCATGTTCTGAGGATGAACAAGTAGAAGGGTGGTGTATATGACAGAAGGTGGGAAAAGATAGTTTCTGGTATGACTACAGGCAAATCTAATCTCCTGGCCCCATAAAGATATCCAATGTAGTTTCCAGTAACAGTTTGCAGTAGTTCAGAGCACAAAAGCTAGGTATTAATGATCATGCAGAGAACATGTAATGGCTAAAGGATACTTCAAGTGTGCACAAACTCTCAAACATGCAGAGGAAGTTTGCTATAATAAACATCTATCTGGAAAGAACAACAAGCATAGACCACTAGAAATAGTAAACAGATGCTTGAGATAAATGTACAGATAGAAATAATGAAGCACACTTACAGGGACATTGTAAAATTACATTTTTCTTTTTGTATCAGTGCACATCTGAAAATATTCATGCACATTTCATATGTCATTCATTCACAAACTATAATTCCATCTCAGTGACAAACCAACAAAAGTATAGTATACATCCTAGCATTATTAAGAAAGTAAGAACAAATTGGGTAGTGTTTCTTCTGTTTCTATTTCATGAAATAGTTTGGAGAGTACTGGTATTAGGTCTTCTATGAAAGTCTGATAGAATTCTGCACTAAACCCATCTGGTCTTGGACTTTTTTTTTTGCTTGGGAGACTTTTAGTTTTTTTTTTTGTTTTGTTTTGTTTTGTTTTGTTTGTCTTCTTTTTTCGGAGCTGGGGACCGAACCCAGGGCCTTGCACTTCCTAGGCAAACGCTCTACCACTGAGCTAAATCCCCAACCCCGCTTGGGAGACTTTTAAAGACTGCTTCTACTTCTTTAGGGTTATGGAAATGTTTAGATGGTTTATCTGATCCTGATTTAACTTTGGTCCCTGGTATCTGTCTATAAATTGTCCAATTCATCCAGATTTTCCAGTTTTATTAAGCATAAGCTTTTTAGTAGGATCTGATGATTTTTTGAATTTCCTCAGATTCTGTTATGTTTCGCTTTTCATTTCTGAGTTTAATTAATTTGGATATTGTCTCTATGCCCCCTGGTTAGTCTGGCTAAGGGTTTATCTATCTTTCATAAAGAACCAGCTCCTGTTTTTTTTTTTTAATTCTTTGTATCATTTTGTTTCTACTTACTTCAGAGAGTCACCCACCTGGGGATCCAGTCCATATACATACAGCCACCTATCCAAACAATATTGCTGATGTCAAAAGTGCATGTTGACAGGAGCCTAATATAGCTGTCTCCTGAGAGGATCTGCCAGAGCATGACAAATACAGAGGCAAATGCTAGCAGCCAACCATTGAACTGAGAACAGGGTACCCATTGGAGGAGTTAGAGAAAGGATTGAAAGAGCTGAAGGGGCTTGCAACCCCATAAGAACAATAATAATAGCCAACCAGAGTTCCTAGGGACTAAACCATTATCCAAAGAGTTCACATAGACAGACTCATGAATCCAGCTGCATATGTAGTACAGGATGGCCTTGTTGGCCACCAATGGGAGGAAAAGCCTTTGGTTCTGCCAAGGCTGGACCAATTTAGGGGAATCTCAGGGCAGGGAGGTGAGAAGAGGTGAGTGGTTGGAGAGGGGAACACCCTCATAGAAGGAGGGAGAGGGAGGAAAGGATAAGGGGTTTAGGAAACTGGGAACATTGATAACATTTGAAATGTAAATAAAAAATATCCAATAAAAATAAAAGAATGACATAAGTTAAAAAATAAAGAAAACCACAGTCAAACAAATCAGATATTTTTTAATAAAACAATAACATAAAGAAGTCAGGAGAAATACACACAGCCACATACCTCCCCTCCACACCCACACACAAAAAAGCAAAAAGCCCAGAAACACAGCATTGGAAACCATGAGGTACCAGAAAATAATAGCAAGATAAAAAAAAATAAAGCCCAAACAAAGCAATGTGAGAAAAAAAATGTTCAAATAGCATTGAGTTCATTTGATTTTAGCTGGTCTTGAGACATATCCTTAAGCATAGTTAACATACCAAGTAAGACTCCTCTAGAGAAAACTATCTTTTCCTTTGTAAGCAGATGGAAAAATCATAAGAGGCAAGTAAACAGTAAGGGGCTAAGAAGAGGGACAATCTTCCAAGGAAGGGAAATAGAATATAGTTATATAGGGACAGATGCTGGTGAAGCAGTAGGGCAAAGTCTGGAGGGTCAAGGATTATAGGGTGTAAAAAAGGGAACACAGAGATAGACGAATAACATTAGGAGGCATTTAAGGGCTCATAAGAAAAACCATGCACTCTTAACGACGGGGTTGAAGGTTTGTATATGGTTGGCCCAGGGAGTGACACTATTTGGAGGTTTAGCCTTGTTGGAATAGGATTATCACTGTGGGTGTGGTATGTAAGACCCTCACCCTAGCTGCCTGGAAGCTACCATTCTGCTAGTAATCTTCAGATGAAGATGTAGAACTCAGCTCTGTCTGCACTATGCCTGCCTGAATGCTGCATGTTCCTGCCTTGATGATAATAGACTTAACCTCTGACCCTGTAAGCCAGCCCTAATTAAATGTCTTTATGAGGAAAACAAGAAAGGAGAATCATACAAAATAAAGAATAAAGAGGAAAAAAGAAGACCAACCTTAGTCCGTGGTGATCTGATAGGTTGCATGGGATTATTTCTACCTTCTTGTATCTGTTGAGGCCTGTTTTGTGGCCAATTATATGGTCAATTATAGAGAAGGTATCATGAGGTGCTGAGAAGAAGGGATATTCTTTTGTTTTAGGATGAAATGTTCTATAGATATATGTTAAATCCATTTGGTTCATAATTTTTGTTAGTGTCACTCTGTCTCTGTTTACTTTCTGTTTCCATGATCTGTCCATTGCTGAGATTGGGGTGTTGAAGTCTCCCACTATTATTGTGTGAGGTGCAATGTGTGCTTTCAGCTTTAGTAAAGTTTCTTTTATGAATGTGGGTGCCCTTGCATTTGGACGCCAAGAAATGCATATTGACAGAAACCTGATATACTGTCTCCTGAGAGGCTCTGACAGAACATGACCAATACAGAGGTAGATGCTTGTAGTCAACCATTGAACTAAGAATGGGGTCCCTAATGGAGGAGTTAGAGAAAGGATTGAAAGAGCTGAAGAGTTTTCAACTCCATAAGAAGAAGAACAATATCAATGAACCAGACCTCGCACCCACTCCAGAGCTCCCAGGGACTAAATCACCATCCCAAGAGTACATAGGACCCATGGCTTCAGCCGTATATGTAGCAGAAGATGGCGTTATCGGACATCAGTGGGAGGAGAGGACCTTAATCCTGTTGAGGCTTGATGCCCCAATGCAGGAGAACGTCAGGGAAGGGAGGTGGGAGTAAGTGAGCGGGAGGGTGGGAGAGCACCCTTATAATAGCAGGAGGAGGGGAGATGTGATAGCAAGTTTCTGGAGGGGCAGCCAGAAAAGGGAATAACATTGAAATGTAAATAAAAAATCCAATAAAAGAAAAAAAATGAACAAAAAAAAACTATAAAACCAAGACTTGCATTTAATTTCCCTGAGGATTAAATTATTGTTTGTTTGTTTGTTTTTGTTTGTTTTTTTCTTTTTTTCTTTTTTTTTTCGGAGCTGGGGACCGAACTCAGGGCCTTGCACATGCTAGGCAAGCGCTCTACCACTGAGCTAAATCCCCAACCCCTGTTTGTTTGTTTTTAAAGAAAAAGAAAAAAGAAAGAACTAGAAATACTTCTTTAATTGGTAAATTTGCTTTAGGATACACACACACACACACACGTTGTTATTAAAGTAATCAAAATAATTTACATGTTCATTTTTAGTTGCTCTTCAAAAATCAAATGTATATTTTGTACATACTGAACACTTCAAATGGTACTATGTTCGTTTCGTGTTCAATAAGCTGAGTCTGAAGCAGTAGTTCACAGGGCCGCAAAGAAGATGCTGGATTTCTAAGCTGATGTTTTGAACATCATCAAACACCAGAGTGAGGAAGAAACCATGTTCTGTGTGAAATAACTTGTCTCCTACCTATAGGTCCTAAAGGGGGACCTGTGGCATGCTTTCAGAAAACACCTCATCCACTTCCACTAGGGGGCTCCCTTTGGCCACCTTTGAACAATGAGGCTAGCCAGTTGGATGTCCATTAGCTCATGATGGGCTTAATGATAGGCGTTTATTGCAAATGGCTGTCCAGAACCCTAGAAAATGTGCCTTCATTTTTCATCTTGAATTTGAGAAAATATGATTATAATCATAATGTCATTTTATTAAAATATTTATGATTGAAAGAAACTTAGGTAGTAGTGGGAATTTGTATCCTAAGTATAGAAGTGTTGCGAATGTTTGCCAATATTAGGTCATGACAAATAGTAATGGATATTGTCCATGCTAGCCTGCACACCAACAGATCATGAAGTGTCTGAGTTTTAAGCCTAGAAGAACTCATTCATTGACCAGCTTTGTTGGGAGTTACATACAAAGTGCTAGGTTATCATCACATCGTGGAGTTTAGTTCCATTTTGAAAAGTCCATAAAGGTTCACTGGGGCAAGAAACCATGATAATTTATCTAGAAGCAAATAGAACCAGCTCGTATTTGTGTCCCTTTTATCCTGGAGTTCATTCCTAGCACTCAATAACTGTTTTTAGAATATTCTAAATTGATAATTGTTCTAGAACATAAATCAAATAATATCAATTTCATTAAAGTATCAAAATGGTCCTTAAGTAAAATATAATTCAGAATAAAATCAAAAGCCCTTAACATGAACTTAAAAGTCCATGGTGATATGTTGATATCTGGGAATTGATTTTCTCCTTCTACCAAGTAGAATTCAGGGATTGACTTCACATGACTAGGCTTGAGAGTGAATGTTTTTACACACTGACCTATTTCAGTGATTTTTTTGAAGGATAAATAGCATCCACGTTCTACTCTCCCACTTTCAGGAGTTCCTATTTCTAGCCCTTTCCCCATAAACACAGAGCCATTGGAATGGTAAGCAGAAAGTGGAGGTAAAGTAACTGGGAAAGGCAATATAGAGGGAGAGGGAGGGGGGAAAAGGAGGGATATAAATAAAGATATTTGAAAATTCCGCAGAGGTGTGTGCGTGCGTGCGTGCGTGCATGCGTGCGTGCGTGCGTGGGTGCGTGGTGTGTGCGTGCGTGCGTGGGTGCATGTTGTGTGTGTGTGTGTGTGTGTGTGTGTGTGTGTGTGTGTGTGTGTGTGTGTGTGTGTTGAGAGAGGGGGTATTAAATGGAGTTACACCACAAGTGATGACAATGGTCTCTGGAGAGTCCTAGACTCTCTAATAAAACACAATGACAGACAAATGTTTCCATTCGACTATTGTTTTAGGGGACAATGCAAGGTAATATCAAATCGATATATGCTATTTCCATTGTCTTTGCTTGTCTCCCCACCATAATACCCTATTGCTATGGGCACTTCATAATTTGGCCAATTGACTTGGAGGAATAAAGCTGGCACTGGCATGGTAGCCTCCTTCATAAGAGCTAATTTTCATAGTACCTCGGCTATGCAAACTGCCAAGGGTAAAAAGCTATCAATAGACTTTACTGCTCTAAAGCCTATGAAGAACTATATTCATTGGCCTAGCAATATATCCACAGTAGTGCATAATAGTGACACTGTTATCCTGGGAGTAGCCAATAACTGCCTGGTTGTACTCAAGGCCCACTCAACAGGTAGCAATGCATATCTGCTACTTTTGACATAGCCAACTACCCATGAATAGAGGGGTTAAGGACCCAATATCTACTATTGCCATTTTGATAATTCAGTACAGTTTCTAACTGTAATCTAAATACTTTCCTAGTTAAATCCAGGTAAGTTTAGTTTGAACCTTTACCAAAAAAGATTATTTTTCAGTAAACAGAGGCTACTACTGAGATCCACAAGTAATAAAACTACATAGAATTAGTGACAATGAGAAACCCAGTCACATTTAGTTTGTTTGTAATACAGCCTTTTCACCTCAGGCTCCAAGGACTCCATGAAAAAGAAGGCAGACATTTATTAAGAGCCCTAGGACCAAGAAACTTCCTGCTAAATAGTTTCTTCAAGACATTGCTACACCCATAGTCTTTCAGCAGTATGATTGAATAAATGAGACATTCATAATAATGACAACTATAACCAAAAAATTGATTCAAATAAGGGACATTTCTTCAGGTACCACCCTTAGATGAAGAGCAATAGGCAATCAATGAGGGATTAGCTGATACCAAGTGATCATATGAGCAACACTAAATAGATATTGTTTCTCTCTCTCTCTCTCTCTCTCTCTCTCTCTCTCCCCCGCCCTTCCTCCCCCCCCCCGTGTGTGTGTGTGTGTGTGCATGTGTGTGTGTGTATGTGCATGTGTACTAGTACAGGTTATATTATATTTTATATTATATGTTATATTATGTATTATACATTATATATCACATATTATATTTAATGAAGAGGAAGAGGAAATGGGGATATACAGGAGAAAGTGAGGGAAAGCAAGGAGTGTAAATGATGTCACTATAGTTCTCATTTATGAAATTTTATTAAAACAAAGAATTAAAAATAATTACAAATGACTAACATGTACGTAAATATATGTTATTTGTTAATAATTATAAGCACTCAAATTAGCACCGTAAGGGTTTACCAGGCCACCATTATTATGATGATTGCAATTAAAAGTGGTTTATCATAGCCCTATTGCAGCAGGATCTAGAACAAGTATAATACTTAAACGCTATTGAGAATGCAAGTGGTAAAATATATGCCATTGCCTGAGCAGTTCTTCCCCATTCTAGGTGTTTACCCCAAAGCAATGAAAACATGAGATGATAATTCATGAAAATGTTTAATTCACAACAGTCCAATACTAGAAAATGCAATAAGTGTATACCAGCAAGTTCATCAACACCCAAATTTGGGTTTATTTGTCCAATCAAATGCTGCTTGAAATTGCTGAGGCATTGGCTAGAAATGCATGGAAACATACAGATGGATTTCAAATGATTATGATTTGCAGAAGCAACATACCACAATGTAAATACTTTATAACAAACTTTATAAAACATGAAATTCCATATCAGACAGAAATAATTTCTTGGTAATATAGAATATCAAAGCCCCCCTGAAGATGCAAATTACTGACAGCAGACAGTACTGGAAAAATGCGTGATGGAATCTTTCGTGAAAGAGTGGTGCCAAAGTTTTTCACAATAATTTGGCAAGGGTGTAGCTTGTGTATGCGTTTGTTAAATCTCATCATACTAGGCATTTAAAACTTTTTGTGTGTGAAACAATTTAGATTTGGAGATTTGCCTTTCTCAAATCAGCCTACTTAATCTTCCCAAATCCCTAAGTCCTAATGACTGGAGACAAAAGACAAACAAACAAACAAACAACAACAACAAACAAAACACAATTCAGCATCAGTAAATAAAATTAGAGATCTGATTTATTAGTATCTTGATAGAACATTTAAGCTAGAGTATAGACTATTGTAGATGATTTTTGTAGTTCATGTGGCAGAAAATTACTGAAGGCATAGTGAAGCAATATGTCCTAAGCTAGAATGTGCTAGAGTAACTTGGAATGTGGGATCAGTGGATAGCTTTTATTACAGAGAAGGGGATTTGTGGAAGGAACTGTCATGATCAATATATAATCGGTAGCTTTTAGACCAAGTCATTCCTTTGAGTGCATGCAGAATCTATGACTTGCTTTGCCAACAGAATACACCTGAAAGCACTTCTAGGTGATTTTCAAAATCGGCGCTCTTGGGGGAAACAGCATTCCCCTTCATTTCTGGGATAGCCCTTCCTATAAGACAGGCATTCTGAACATGGTATAACGATTCTGAAGTCCTCAGGGCATCAGGAAACAGCCAATCTCCAAAGAAGGATGAACCATACAATGAAGTACTGAGGGACACTTGTAAATGGAATCTTTTTGTATAGTTTATTCATTGTAAACACCAGATGAAAAAGCCAAGCAAATTATTGAGTCAAAGCCATATGGATCAAATATACTAAGATGTGCCAAGTTCTGTCTTACAGGATTAGGACAAAATAAAATGGTGGTTCTCTAAATCCTGTTAAACTTCTTAGTTGTTCAGTAATGGAGAGCACAGACTGAATCAGCTCCTGGAAATGAGTATAATGTCATAGCAAATCCCTAATACATGCAATAGTGGCATTCATTTCAGTGGAAAACAAGTAATTATGTTGGTAGGAATAGCGTACAGCAGGTGCTAGAATCATAAAAAGCCTGGAGAAAACAAGTTAGTTCAGGGTGAAAGGACATTCAGCAATGCTGTTACCTGGGAATATATAAAATGGACTCACCCACTGTGTCCAGACAACTAAGGAGATTTCTAAGTTGGATGCTCAAGGGCCAATTGTATTATTCCAGCTCTATTTGATTCTGAGAGAGAGGATGGACCAAATAATAAATTGTTTAACTTTGAGTAAAATAAAAAGTATACAAATTTTAATATGTTGAGCTATGAAGAGCTAAGCTGCTCTTCCTCTCAGTTTTCTTAACACTAATGATGGTCAAAAAAAGAGATGAAGCTGGGTATGAATCAGGTTCAGGTTTGTCAATGAGGGTGGCACAGAATCAATATTGAATCAAAAAATGAACCATGTTGTTCTTGCTAAGCTCCAGAAGAGCTTAATATGAAATATTTACTCTCTCTCTCTCTCTCTCTCTCTCTCTCTCTCTCTCTCTCTCAGTGTGTGTGTATTTAACAACACAAGGAAGTGTCTAAAATTGTTTCCCACTAGACCAAAATAAAATGTGATGATGTGTCTTAAAATTTCTGAAGGTATAGCTTTTTTAAAGATTATTTTATTTATATGACTACAGTGTAGCTGTCTTCAGACACATCAGAAGAGAGCATCAGATCCCATTACAGATGGTTGTGAGTCACCATGTGGTTGCTGGGAATGGAACTCAGGACCTCTGGAAGAACTGTCAGTGCTCCAAACCACTGAGCCATCTCTCCAGTCCCAAGATATAGCTTTTATCAGACACAAACACTGATGTGATTTATAGACATACTGATTTAATATTGAAAGAAACATCAGTAACTTAGGTTTAACTGACCAGAACACTTCCCAAAGACATGAAACTTGTAAGTATTTGTCATACGACATTTGAACAAGAAGAACACCACTTAGGTACAAATATAGGTCATTTGCAAGTTTTTAAAGAAAGGACATTGCAGAAGACAGAACTAGCAGCTAAGCGAGCAGGCTCAACACAAATCAGTACACATACTTTCTTCCATTTTGGACTTATATGTTCTCCCAAGACATTCAATTTCCATATCTGTGTAACTGTGACAACTGAAGGTACATGGGGCCAGGTTAAATATCTTAGAAGGAGAAAATGTGGACTCACACAGGCCTTCTCATTCATGTCTTAGTCAGGTTTATAAAATCACAGCCTGGAGTTCATATCTAGTGTAGACATAAGAGGTAGCTATCATGGGAGGTGTTTTTTATTTGCAAGTATATTCTTCTGATATTATAGTTTCATATATATTCATAATACATATGTATTTTAAATTAAAACCTATTCAATCTGTATAATGTTACTAATATATATGTTTTGAAATAAGGTTAGGTGGTGCTAAAAAATCTTCCTGTCATTTGAAGGAGACACAATAACTTAGCCAGAATCTATAAACATTTGTGTTCATATCCACAAATAAGTTTTGGCTTCAGTCTTCATCAAGAAAATTTCTCTTGTGATGGAGACCACAGTAGACCAAAACAATCCACAATGTAGACTTGTGGAACCTGGACCCACTTGATACATCTACAAGAGTTCTTGCACCTAAAACTCAAAGAACACTCTAGAAGAGAGAATGGAAAGATTGCAAGAGCCAGATGATGAGAAAGTTTGCTATGAGTTTGTGCATCTCAGTAAGTTCAGAAACTGTACCTACAAATTCCTGCCCACAGGACACCCAAATGTCAGCAGAATAAGCATGACTTTAGTGGCCATAATATTTGCATCCTGTATAATAGAGAGTGAGCATATCTTCTTAATTTAAAGAATGTGAACCATGATTAAATTGAGGAAGGATCACAGTATTCTGTTCTTTGTTGGGGATCAATTAATCCTATCTCTCACATTTATGCTGCTCTTTTTGTTGTTGTTCTAAAGCGCCTGAAGTAGATGAGGCATGGCAGAGTCTTACAATACTAAATCCACAAATGTGCCCACTAGGATTTGTCTTGAGACCACTTACAAACCTTCACCTATCCCTGACATTTTGTTCCTTGGCTAATGTCTTTGTGTGACCTGAACTATGAAACATAATATGTTAGAAATGACACTCTGCCAGTTCTGGACCAAAGCCTTATGAAGCTCATGGAACCTTTATGAATGCATGTTAGAGCTCTGAGCCTCTAGGCAACAAGTCTAGTCATGATACTGTCCACAGTGTTAGAAGAAATAAAGTGAGTCTTTCACACAAGACAAGGGAGACTTGAGACCACATGAATATAGTGTAAGGCCCAGCCATTCCAGAAACCCAGCTGAGTCCGGCTGGCAACTGACCTGCCATTTCTGTAGTCACAGAAATGATCAGTGGAAAACTCAGATGAGCCAACCCCACAAGTTAGAATCACGAGCAAATAAAATGGTTGTTGCCTTAACCCACTAAGTTTTAGTGTGTTTGCTAGGCAGCAATAGATAACGAGAACAGAAATGATCCTTGTCTGCTTTGGATGCTCTGATGGCTTACACAGCTGATATAAATCAACATGGGGAAGGCAGAGAAAATAAAAACAGAATGCTACATCAGGAAAGCCAAAGGTAGACAACAGATTTCCTTGCAAATATCCAATGGATGATTGGACACTTAAGAAGATACGGGCACACGCTAAGAAGATGGCTCAATAGGTAAAAAGTGCTTTAAATACAAACATGAGAATGTAAGTCCAACTACACAGAACCCACACAAATCTAGACATAGTAGTGTCTCTATATAATCCTGTGTTCCAAATGGGGATAAAAGTTCATGGGCTAGCTAGGCTGGGGTATGCAATAAGGATACCCTGATTCAAATAAGTTAGAAAATAAAAGCCAGTGTCAATGTTGTCCTGACTTCGTAGCAAGTCATGACATCTGCATATGCACACATCAATGCGAATGCACACATCAATGCGAATGCACACACATTCTACACACATGCAACAATACATACATGCATTACACATAGAGATACATTACACAAACATACTCATACACAAATACAGAAAAATAGATAGCAGAGTTGAATAAAGAGCTCAGTGGCTAAGAGTATTTGCTGCTCTCCCATAGTACTCCAGTTCTATTCTCCATACCTAGATGGTGGCTCAAAGTCATCTGTAAACGCAGTCGCAGTTCCATGGGGTTTGATGCCCTTTTCTGGCCTCTGTCAGGTCAGGCACAAAAGTGTGTTCAGAAATAAATGTAGACAAAGCACCCATGTGCAGAAATTAAAAATTCAATAAATTAAAAATAATAGATGGAATAAAATTTTGGAAATAATGATATATTGCTTTGCGTTTTGCAGCTTTGTAGCAATCAGCCTGGGCCATCTCATGTATACACACACACACACACACACACACACACACACACACACACACACGGATGTTGGTGAAATAGAAATTGAAAGGAGTTTTACTGGTGCTTCTAGCAGCAACCACTTAGAGTGCTTGGTCTCTACAAGAGTCTTATTAGCATTCAGACACAGATACATGAGAAATATAGCACAATAAAGTAGAATCCAATTTCTATCCATGTCTTGGTAAGTACAAACATGCATACATACATGCACACATATACAAACATACAGATATATATATATGTTTGCATATGCATGTAGGCTTGTGTGTGTGTGTGTGTATGTGTGTGTGTGTGTGTGTGTGTGTGTGTGTATGTACTGTGTGCCATGCATAAAGCCTGAGACCCCTGAGCCAATCTGAACACAAACATGGACAGCCAGAAATATCTAGACTTCAGGGACTCTCTTCTCTCCTGCTGTGATTATACGCTTCTTTCTAGAAGTACTGTGCAAATTATTGAACCTGGGGAGTCTAAACAGTAAGTGAATGTAAATGAATGTAGCCTCCTAGGAAATAAAAGTACAGGCTCATTATTTTGTTTTTCAATCCAGAAAGGAGCACTTTGAAATGCCAGTTTCTGGCGAGAATAAAATAATAGTAATAATAATGATAGTTCTGCCCAAGTCAATTTTCTCCAAGTGGCAAAATCTGATAGGAGCTGGCAAAGGAGAGGAACATCAGCCTGTCTCGAGCACAGCAACCTCCAGGGAACTTGTCGTGAATCATCACTGGGCATTTTACCAACAGCATTTATTCAGCCCGTTCATCCCATGAGGTGGAAGGGTCAGTACTGTACCCCCGCTATAAGCACAAAATGCATTGCTAAAGGGTAGGTAATAGACAAGGTGATGTAAAAGTGTTCCATTTTAAACATTTGCAAATTGGCCAGTTTCCTTGATCTTTAAAAATATTTGCAAAGCACTGTGGTGATGGAAATATTTTTGCTATCTTTTAAAAGGCATAGGCCAGATTCATCTTGGAGATGGCTAAGCTATTAGAATATTTTATGGATGTCATTTCTGCAGGCTAATTTTACTGAGAGAACTTAACAAATGCTCCAAGGAATGTTTTCTGGGTTTGCTAAGCTATTTAAGTGGCTTTTTTTCTGAGCCTGTTGCTCAGGGGCTTCTGGGTCATAGGAGTAACTGAAGTCCCTTATGAGATTCTGCATTCTTTAAAAAGGGCAAAGGTCACCTCTCCAATTAGTCCACTGCTGTGTGGAATTCTGTCCTCTGGGTATGACATGGCTGCGGTTGTTGCCATCTTAAAATGAGAGAGATGCACCTGTACTCATGAGATGCTTACAGGGCTGGACCTATTAACATCCCCTCATAGAATGAATTGAGGACACTCATCCAACCATTGTCTGGAATTGCAGTGATTTCCCAAGTCTCCAACTACATATAATCTGCCTTAGCTACACAAGATCTCAGGAGGGGATAGAGTAAACAGGAGGTAGAGCTAACTTAGGATGCAACTTCAATAGCTATGTAGCTATTGGGAGGTTACTATGCCAGTGTGGGACTTTTTGGTGATGTAGCTCCTGGAGGGCCACCCAGGCTTCTGGACCTAGCTCCCCACTGACACTTCAGGATGCAAACCCAGTGAACTCATTAGTTCACCAAAACGAATTTAGGTAGAATTGATTTTTGCTCAATTACTAATGCCCTAATGTATGAAAAATAGATGTCTGAGCATAACTTTTATCATATATCACTTGGCACATCAATGGGGGACCAAAGATGAATTTGGTATGACATGTAACCGGAGGCAAATGGAGCATCAATGGCGTGACTTCTGATGTGGCTGTCCTTCGCAATGAGCTATGGGATAGTATGCCTTCTTGCTATGCTGCAATTTTCCTGTTATGGGTGACAGGAAATACAACCAAGGGTCAGAATTCTGTCCAGAAAGACCTCAACCAAGGAAGGCACTACAATAACAAAAAGACTTCCAAGTGGCCTCACCCATAATTTTATTGGCAAATTGCACAAAAAAGAGAAGATGAGGTATAAGTATTGACTTTTTTTATAGTTGGTTGTGGATGGGAGGAAAATGTACAAATTATACCTGTGACCTGTGTTTAATCAGGCTATCCAATAAGAAAAAAAACTTAGAGCCCATGATAAAGTAAAGATGAACAAGATTTAAAAAAAATACTGTGAAAGAGTGGGACAGGAGAAAGGTAGTCTGTGGTTGGCCAACAAACCAGATAGGTCTAGGCTTACCCCATGAGTTTGGAAAGTTGCCAATGACAAATGAGTTCATCAGGAATGTCAGTATTAGTGTTTGTACGGTGAGCTGAGTCCTGTGATGGTTCATGATCATTTATGAAATAGAAGAGACTGTAGAGGATCCCGATGCCTTAAATCAGTGAAATAGATTTAAGAAAAGAGTGTGAGTAGAAACACGGAAAAAAGTCATTTCCAGGTTTCTCAAAGACAAATTTGTCAAAATTAATGCCAAGGTAGAGTTTGAAGGATTAAATTGGAACAAGACCAAATTCAGTATTAGTGAGCTGATTCCACACTTTAATGCCTGGGTGGCATTTCATAGAATGGGTGAAGTAAGGCATAAACTACTGACAGGCTGAGATAGGTAGGTGGGTAGGTAGGTAGATAGATAGATAGATAGATAGATAGATAGATAGATAGATAGATAGATAGATAGATAGATAGATGTGTGTGAGAGAGAGAGAGACAGAGAGAGAGAGAGACAGAGAGAGAGAGAGAGGAGAGAGAGAGAGAGAGAGAGAGAGAGAGAGAGAGAGAGAGAGAAGACTAAGCTTGTCCCAAGGATGAGATAGCCAATGACAATGGAGAGAGAGCAGACAGTTTGAAGTGTTCTGTTGTGTAGCTGGCAAGGGAAAGTTGAGCAAGGACATAACTTCTGTCACACTTGGACACACATCAGGTTGATTGATGCAAACTCGGTTGTGAAGCTCCTTAAGGGTTGGGTGATGCACAGAGGGGCCTCATGACAGTGCCAGGAGATAAAGAAGGATGTCACACTGAAAATGTGTGTCAATTATAGAGCTCTAAATAAGGTAAGTCGTATCACCCATTCACACTAACTCTACACAACATTGCACAATCGAGGCAATAGTTGATAAAAGCAATGACATCATTTTATGATGTATTGATTATTCTTCTTTCTTTTCAATCTTCTTCCCTCTTTCTTTCTCCTGCTGTTTAGCATCTCTTTTTGTGCTTGATCTAAGTTTAAGTGGCACTTGTTTTCAGTAGATAAGCCTTCAGAGATGTGACCACTTATTCTTAATTTCTTTCCATTATACAAATTATATAATGTGAACCTCTGAGTATCTTAGATTCAGAATAGCATCTGGAAGTTGCGCAAGTATACCTATATTGGTAAGGATGGAAAATTGATTGTACAAGGTACAAGGACAGGAACAGCTGTGAAATTCTTGAGAAATGTATGGTTGAATGAGGCACAGATGATACTGAAGGTGTTTGAGAAAAATCTGATAATAGCCTGTGTGCCTTTAAATGTTAAAACAATAACTAACACATTTGTAGAAGAAAATCTATGCGGACAGAAGAGGACATTGTTAGGAATGCTGTATGTAATGAGAATCTCAGTACCAAAGTTGAGTTACCCTCCTATGGATTATTGTCCAGGGGAGCATCAAGGCTCCACCTACAATGCAGGCTATTGGTACTGGTGTTAGTGGTATGCGTGAACTAGATGCTCAGACTCCTATATTTGAAAACACCGAAGGCTATGACTGAAGACCCCCAGAAATTACACTCAGACTGAGATGGATGTTTCAGACCTTCTGGCTGTTGTTACTAAGAACCAAAAGGTACTCTGCTGACTTCTG
Source organism: Rattus norvegicus (assembly GCF_021556685.1). Lineage (NCBI taxonomy): Eukaryota > Metazoa > Chordata > Mammalia > Rodentia > Muridae > Rattus > Rattus norvegicus. Next base: position 143,591,005 of record NC_141534.1, read on the forward strand.
TGGAAGGAATATCACCAATCATCTTGATCAGCTATAGACATGTATGATGTACACCAAGATACAGTCAAGATACCCTCTCTGATTTGACAGTGAGGTGACTGTTATGGCTACAGTCTGATGAGACATAGAGCCGAGTCTACAGGAAGAAACTCATGTTTGGTACTGCAAGGCAAAGAAGGTTATAGGATTTCAATGGAGGTACCGCCATTTCTTGTTAAATAGATGGATATAGAATGCTAAAGTAGCTCTCTAGTTGGGCATGGAGTAGCACCTGGTAAATGTTGGCAAGAGGATATGATATGGTGTTCAAGAAACTTTTCTACTACACAAAGAGCTTCAAGCCACTGTTCTGTCTTTTAGAAAAGGGAAAGGGGAAAAGAAAGGATAGAAAAGGAAAGGAAAAGAGAAATAAAAACTTCTCCTTCAACATTTGTTTTTACAACTGTACATTGTTGCTGACTGGCTTTGGTCAATGAAGCTTCCCTTTGCAGCAGAAAGTAACACTTATTGCAGAGACTCATAATGGGTCAAAGTGTTAGAAAATTGACATTTTTTTCTGTGTCAGAGTGGGCCAGTGATAAGTTCTAAATGGAAGAAAATAATTTTGCAAGACTCAGAGAACATAAGGAGCTTGAGGAAGGTGGAAGGTTAGAGAATACCCAGATATGACTTTCTAGTAGCATCTTAAATCTGAGTTCCTATGATAACAAGACTGAGCATATCAACGATATCTCAAAGAATGAATAGGGAGATCCTTTGATTCTCATTTATAAGAATAACCATTCTCTCTTATCCACTTGGTCAGCCTATGAAATCATGACTACCTGCACCAGGGTCTTAGGAAGTACTATAACATAGGAGGTAGATGGTTCACTAAATAAAAGTCCCGTTGATGCAGTGTTTTTTTGTAAGTTATTGCCCATGCTGGGATAGAACTTTTCAGAGATATATCTGTTTAGGAGTTACCTGTATTCTTGTAAGTGACCTTCATCCATGCTACTTATGAAATTCCATTGGGCTCACTGTTTCACCAAGCTCTACTTAAAGCACTTGTTTGTTTTTGGTCAGCCAATGTAAATGTGCATTTTATAATAAGATAATGCAGAGAAGGGAAATGAATACAAATGATGAATATTATAAAAATAAAGCAGCCTTTGCCCAGAACGCATGTATTGTATTCAAGACCACTTCTTAAGTTCATATTTTACCTATACCCTGGCTTCTTCTCTATTAAATGTTAACAAAAGTTTCCTATTCACTACAGGAGGACAAACTTTATAAAAACAGAGATCTTGGTCTTTTATGTCTAGTACATGCTGCTTCTGAATTACATGGGGGTGAAAAGAATAAATAAATGAATAAATCTTTGAAAAGATTTTAATTTCATGTCCTTGGATAAAAATATTATTCTATTTTCAACCCTAATAAAATACAAATATTTTTGGATTTTCAGAGTAATATAATAAAAATATTTTGCTGTAAGTTCACTTCATGCTGAGTAATACCTAAGGAGATTTTTCATGTATATGTAATTCAGTAAACAATAACATAAATTAATTTTATGATATTTCGGAGTCTATTCTTTTGTATGCGTATTTGTAAATCTTTTGCTAGAATGCATGCATTTGTGTCCCACGCATGTAGAGGGGAAAGGGTGGTGTTAGATTTGATGGAATTGTATTTATAGATCTTTGTGTGCTTCCCTGTTGGTGCCATGAATAGAACTGGGTCCAGGAAGAGAAGCCATTTCTCTAGCTACACACTTTCCATCTCTTGATCTCCAACATATAAATCTTTCCCAGGATATACAAAATAGTAGTTTAGACAATGTAAACATGGATAATGTGACTGAACTAGTTCAATATTTGTCCACTTGTTAAATGTGAATTTATTAAGAAAGAAATAGAGATGGAGGAGAGGAAGGGTAAAACAGAATGACCACGACCAAAGCCCGTGATATACATATATGCATCAGTCACAGTGAGATCCACAGCTACACACAACTAATACAGACTGGTAAAAATGAAAACAAATGTTTTGTTATGAGTTTGGAGATTTGTCCTGGGACTTGCTATGTAACCCATGATATTCTTGAGCTTGTGATTCTTTTTTAATCACCTCAAGTGCTAAGGTGACAGATGTACATCACAGTGTTAGTTAAAGCTAAATTTAATATTAATGTTGCCCACTGGTAGAGTACTTTTATTTAGGAGAGAAAAGGAACTCCCCAAATGCTTGCTTAAAGAATTACACAGATTCTCAGACTTCAAACACAGTGAGGGAAATTGTAGAGACAAAATCTGTAGAGGAAATACAAATGTGTGTTTATAGCCACGTGAATGTCATGTGTTTGCCCAGGAACAGGATTTCTTTGTGGTAGGCACCTTGATCAAATACATTCTAAAGTGTCGATACACAGTAGCAATTAATGCTATTACCCAGAAAAAGCTCATTGGCTTGTTCACTATATAGTTATATATCTATATTTATATCTATATCTATATCTATATACATATATATATATGTAGAGAGAGAGACTTATTTGTGAAAAGTAAAGTTTGATAAGATTCAGTTCAGTGGGAAGGTTGTAAGTGGATGGCATTTCAATGAAATTGGTATTAAAATGATTTAACTGTAACCTCCGTTATAAGACTCAGTAGGACTATATACATGGTGCAGAGGGTTAGCAGGTGAAATTCTCATTCGCCTATTTCTCCCAGTATCTTGTCACTGTGTTGAGGACATGTCCAGAATTTTGGATGCATCCCCTCCTTGCCATGGACATTGCCTGTCATGATGTTTGCGAATATTTCTCCATCATCTGCTTAATGTCATGTCTGTGATATTTGCCTTTACCGCACTGTTTATAATAGTTATTTCCTCTACCACTATCCCATGATATTTTCCCTCCTCTGAGCTCTTGTGTTTGCAGTTAATCATTTTGTACTGTATTGCTTTGTTTGCATGTTTGCTTTTCCTCATAGCAGTTGTTTTCAAATTGTGTTAATGTGGGATTTCTGAATGGGAATAGATAGAGTTGAACAGACAAGGGTCAGTTCTATCATATTTATTTCAATTGAATTTCTCTTTTGTAAATTTTTATAGTCTCTGACTTAGTGGACTATATCATAAAAATTAGAGAAGAAAGCACACAAGACAAATTTCAGGGCACATAGATTTCAGTTCTACTTCTTTTTCTAAAACATGAATGCTGTGTTCCTACATTGTACTTGTAAGATGGTAGATGAAATAATGATTGCTGGTTCCATGCAAATGAAGTTTTATAGAAACTAGAAATAGTTATGCATGTTCGCTGCTGCTGCAGACCAAAGAAATGGTTGCTCATGAAAATGCCATTTCTATAGGACACACACAAGAGCAAGAACTGCCTTAATCTGTATGTGTGGAGATGCCGTCATAAATCAAAGAGTGACTGCCGTGGTTTGAATGAGAATAGATCCCCTAGGCTTATGTGTTTGAATACTTGGTCTTCATTTGGTAGAGCTGTTTTGAAAGGATTGGGGGTGGGGGGCCTGACCTTGTTGGAGGAGATGCTTAGTAAGGGTGGGGTTTGAGGTTTCAAAATATATATGCTCTCCCTGCCTCCCACTTTCAGTATAAGACAGAAACTCTCAGCTATTCCTATTTTCATCATTGTTCTTCTATCCTGGACTCTAACTCTATGAAACCAAGAGTCCAAACTAAATGTTTTTCAGAGTTAGCTGCTCCTCCCTTGGAGGTTTTTTTCTTATCACATCAATAGTAAAAGAATAGTTCAGATAGAATCCTAACTGCAAACATATTATTGAGTGTGTGATTAATTCAGTCAGTTATGGCTACTTTCAACAAATATAAGGCATTATAAAGACTCCTAGAATCAAGAAGGAAGATTTTAGTGTATAGATTTCATGTGATTCATTCGATAAACTAAAGCTGTATTTTGAGACTTGAGCTTTAGGAAATTTGGATCACTTTCTTCTTGTATATCTTATAAAAGACAATAGCATTTCCTCCTTAGAAAGTACAATTTAAAAGAAATTAGATTTCTTTCAAACCTGCCCATGGGAATCGTGATGGCATTTGGCATGGAAACACTATCCCAACTCTTTTTTGCTTGCTTGTTTTGTTCTGCTTTCTATTGGTTATTTTATTTATGTATATTTTAAATGTTATTCCCTGCCCAATGTCCCCTCTGAAAACCCCCCTATCATATTCCCTCTCCCCCCTGTTTCTATGAGGGCGCTCCCCCACCTACCCACTCCCACCTCACCACCCTAACAAGAGGCTCTCAGGACCCAAACAGGATGACATTAGCTGAAACACCCAACAAACAGGACAGAGAACCTGTAGAGACCATATTCAGAGGATAGGCAGGGCCCCAGTAGAGGGATCGGAACACCCACCCTTCTCAAAAATATTAACCCATTATTGCTCCTGTCTAAAGGAAATTCAGTGACAAAGAGTGGAGCAGAGACTGAAGAAAAGACCATCCAGAGACTGCCTCACCTAGGGATCCATCCCATCTGTGGTCATCAGACTTAGACTATTGCTGATGCCAAGATATGCTTGCTGACAGGACCCTGGTATAGCTATTCAAACTCTTAATCACAGTATACATGAGCTTTTACTGGAAGGTCAAAGAAGAAACTAGTTAAGAGTAAAGGATTAGACTACTTAATCCATTACTAGTTAATCCATTAGTCTAGTAATAGAATAAACTAGTTAATCATTGTAAACCATTGATTTCCCTGTACCTGTGATCTGATAAAAATGCTCTAGCCCTCTCGGCTAAGTTTTAATGCCTTCCTGCTATTTGTTCTTATTTTGAAGGACAAAGAATAGAACTATTTTGAGGAGCAATTTATTTTTACAATACCAAGTAATTAATCTCAGCACAAATGGTTTACTTTGAAAAGTTGGTGGAATTGTGTTTTGCTTTTGTATAGAGAAGTCCATAATCTATCTCCATCTCTCTCTCTATCTCTGTCTATATCCTCCCACTCTGTCCTTCTCTCTCTCTCTATATATATGTATTTAAATACATATATATACATTATATATGTATATATAATATTACTATATCTATATTCTATATCTACATCTATAATTTTAAAGAAAATTAATGGTAATTTAGGGACTTTCATTTGGCACTTAGCCTCCAAAATAAAAAAAAAAAAAGCTATGGAAAACGTGCAAACTTCCTAACAAATGTTTCTAGGTAGATATTCTTGTCACAAATTAGAAATCTGGCTTCTAGATTAATCCATGGGGTGACAGGGAAAGGGAATATGGCCACCTGCTGAACATGTAGGTAGATGAATCTCAAGTAGTTCTCTAACAATACCAAAGCAAATGGCAGAAATCGTAGTAGAGAGAAAACTTAAGTTACTCAACAATAAAGAAGAAAATCATAACAGGATGTTTCCAAATCATGTTTCTACAACGAAATGGAAGTGAAAGATGAAAATAAAATACCAAAAAGATCAAGGATCAAAGATGCATTAAAAAGTTCAATTCTAGAGTCAGATACTAATGCCAATTTGAACAATAAACACATATGAAAACTTATAGGGAATAAATTCAGTCTTTGGAAAAATACTTATGAGTTCAAATACTTTAATTGTTAAAGAAAATGGAAATAAAATTATCCAATAATAACTCTCTTAAAAGGAATACTTAAGATAAATACTAAACATGATACTGGAAAGTAATACATTGTAAAACTGAAAAAAAGATAAATAATTACAAAAGCTAATGTTTCTAATTTATGTTTAAAAAAATCAGGCATTGTAAACACAGTTATGCAAAATTTAGGAAAGTAAAAATGTCTAAGTCCCACAGTGGCAACTGTAGACGCAAATATAGAAGACCCTTACAGGTGAAGAACTCTACAGACACATTAACAATACCAGGGCATGTACACGGAGTGGGGTTTTGCTTGTAACTTATTTCCAACAAATGAGTATTAATTTCATAAATTTATTAAAGCTAAAGAACCCAACCAACTTTTCTAAATGTACCTTAATGTTCTGGGACCTGAGAGCTTCAGGTTCTAAAAATGTGTCCAGTACTCTAAAACTGTCTGTGTTCTAGACAGCAATGAATCCTTTCTCAATTCAATATATCAATCAAGAATATCTATGATAATAAATCATGAAGCTAGTTTAGGAAAATCAATGGCTAATTTTTTAAAGACTAGAAATCTGTAGTGTATTAATAATGCATTAGTAATCTTAACTAGCTAAAAATATAATGTACAATTAAATACAAGAGTGTGAGGTTAGTCAAATAATGAATATATATTAAAATAATTTATCATTATAATATACAAAAGAGAAAAATATTTATGGATATTAATAATCACTAAAAATTTACCTTAATTCTTTACAATTAATAATACAAATATAGGATTTTCATACTGTATGTAGAAATATACTGTGTATGACGACTTTAAACCATTAGATAATATCAATTTAAATAAATTCTAGAAAAATAAATTCTAGCTAAAATACTTAATGGTTTATATATTTTAGGTATTTTTAACTTACACTCTATTTGCATTTCCTAAGAACATATAGTGAATATAATTATAACAATTATTAATAGATAATGACATTTTTACACAAACAAAAGTAATAAAAAAACACCATAGATAGGTAAGGAGTAAGGAGTACAATGTAGAAGCAAGAAAATGCAGCTCTCACTTTAAAGGGAATTTTAGGTTGTAATACAACCCAACAGGAGTAACCAAGGCCTTGAACGATGAATCTGGGATACTCCAGGCTCCATGACGAATAAATGAGCAACTTCATGAAGTTCTCTAGTAGCAACAGAGAGGACTGTAAATCAAGGCAAATTTCCAGTATATTGGTTGATCCATTAGATGAGAGCCAGGTCGCATGACAGCATTCTCAGTCTTTCTATTGGTGGATTTTAGAGGGTTAAAGTAACATATACTGAAGATTTTTATCTGTTGACCAAGATGTTAGCCATGACACAGTGGTTAACAAGGGATGCCTATTTAGTAAGCTAAACATCACCCAAACTAAACTTTAAAGTTAGTCCTGGGAACTGGACCATTCCAAACCCTCTATATTCATTGATGTTTTAATCAGTCTATCAGCATTTGCACACAGCTTCTTTCCAGGGATTTCTTTTATAACATATACAGTCAAAATGGTGGGTGAGTTTCTCTATTTGCCAGAAATAACAACTTTGAGTTTCAAAGCAGCTTGTTAGAGTAAGATCTCTCATTCTCCATGTAGTTCTCAGAGACTGAACTCAGAAACCCAGGCTTGACAGCAAATGCCTATATCAGCCTCACAAAAATAATCAAGGTATCGGTTACAACATATACACAGAGGACCTGGTAAAGGCCTATTAAGTCCCTGTGCTTATAGCTTTTGTCTCTGGAAGCACTAATGCACCCTGCTTAGTTGATTCAGTAGACCAATGTACTTCTAGAGTCCTCCATCCCCTCTGACTCCTATAATATTTTTGCCCCCTCTTCCACCAGATTCCTGGATCTCCAAAGGGAGGGACCAAATAGAGACCTCCAATTTACACTCACCACATAATGAGAGAAGAATCTCTTTCTTCCATACTGGGTCTCTGTATAAGTTCCCATCTGCTGCCTGAGGGAGCCTCTTTAATGATCATTAAACAAGGCATTGATATATGAGTATAGCAAAATATCATGAATAATTATTTCTTTTTTATGAGATACTATTTAATACATTGTAAGAGTATATGTCTTCAGTAGATTATCTGCAGATATTCATCATTTTGTGCTCTTTTGTTGTTTTTTGTTTTGATATTTTTATTATTTTATTTACTTATATTTTTCAAATGTTGTCCCCTTCCCATTCTCCCCTCTGCAACACCCCCTTCCCCTCCCATTTGTTTTTAAGTGGGTGCTCTCTCACCCACCCACTCACTCCCGGCTCACTCTCTAGCATCCCCCTTCGCTGGGGCAACAAGCTACCACAGGACCAAGCACCTCCCTTCCACTGATGGCAGATAAGGAAGTCCTCTGCTATATATGTAGCAGGAGCCATGGACCCATCCATGTATACTCTTTGGTTGGTGGTTTAGTCCCTGGGAACTCTGTGGGAGCTGGTTAGTTGATGTTGCTCTTCTTATGTATGGGATTGCAATCTCCTTCAGCTACTTCAGCCCTTCCCCTAACTCATTTTTAATATTATATTATTATCATCATCATCATTATTGTTACTATTATTATTATTATTATTATTATTATTATTATTACTACTACTTTAGACAAGACTTGTATGGTTCTACCCTAGATCTCTGGGCTATCTAGTTTCTAGTTCCTGGCTATCCAAGCAGTGCTAGGCATGGGCTTCCTCTGATGGGGTGTTAAATCCACAAGAGGATAAATCGCTCAAGTTAAATCAGATTTTGGTTGTCCGCTCACACAAATTTTGAGCTGCTCTTTCCCCAGTACAACATGCAGGCAAAATAAACTACAGTTCAAAGGTTGTGGGGCTGGCTTGCTGTCCATGTTGCTCTTTCGGCAGCTTGGAGAGAACCTTCCTGCACCAAAGAGATGAGAACATAAGGGTGAAACTTTCATGAAGGCCTCACCTTGACCTCTCCACTTTCAATGAGCTGTGTGGATGTTGTCCTCAGCAATGGGGGACCTTCTATCAGTTTTTAGAGGGAGACCCTCTGTCCTAGCTTCAGGTAGGGTTGTTTAGGTAATCTCCACAGTATACCCCTGACTAACAATTCAACCAAATGCAAAGGAATCCCACCACTGGAAGCTTTGCCTGGCTATAAAAGATAGCCAATTGAGACTCTGTATCTCCGATAACTAGGAGTCCTCACTGGGATCATTCTAATAGACTCATGAAAATTTCCATTGTAGTTTTCACACCACTCCACAAAGCCATCCAATTCTAGCCATCTCTCCCTGAACTTTCTCCATTTATCCCAACCCCTCTTCCTGATCACTTCTGTTTCCATCCCCACTAGTTCCAAGAACACCTGCAAAATCCATTCTATTTCCCATTCCAAGAAAAGCCTTGCATCCTGCCCCTTTTCTCCTCGGTTCCCTTCTCATTACCAAACTTCTCTGGATTTACTACCGTAGCTTGCATCATCTATGTAATGACTAATATTCCCTGAGAATTAACTACATACCATACTTGTCTTTCCAAATCTGGATTATCTCTTATATTTTTGGTTGAGCCATCTGTCCAGCCCTGGATCTGGATTATCTCATTCAAAGTATTTTTTTTCTACTCCTATCTGTTTGCCTGCAAATTTCATAATGTCTTTTTTTCACAACTGAATAATACTCCATTCTATAAGTATACAATACTTTTAAAATCACTCTTCTTTTGAGGGACACCTTAATTGTTTCCCATTTCTGAATATTCTGAATAAAGCCACAATGAACATCATTGAGCAATTCTCTTTGTGACTGGGTAGAGAATCCCTTGGTTGTATGCCTAGTAATGCTATGGCTAGGTCTTGAAGTAGATCAATTCCCAATTTTCTGAGAAAACACCATATTGATTTCCATAGTGCCTGTACAAAATTCACTCCAATCAGCAATTAAGGAAAATCCCCTTGCTTTACATCTACACCAACATGAGCTGTCACTTGTGTTATTGATCTTAGCCATTCGTATAGATGTAAAATGGAATCTCAAAGGAGTTTTGATTTGCATTTCCCTGATGGCTAAGGATGTTAAATATATCTTTAAGTATTTCTCAGCCATTTGGTTGAGGTTCTGCTATTGAGAATTCTCTATTTAGGTCTGTACCCATTTTTACTTAGAGTATTTGTTTTGATATCTAGTTTCTTGAATTCTTTACATATTTTAGATATCAATCTTCTATTGTGTATGGAGTTGGTTAAAAAAAAACCTTTTCATATTCTGTAGGCTTCAACTTTGTTTTATGCCTTACAGAAACTTTTCAGTTTAAAGAGGTTCTACTTATTCATTGTTGATCTTTGGTCCTGCACTATTGATGTTCTGCTTAGTAAGTTATCTCATATTCCAATGTGTTCAAGATTTCCTACTTCTATCAGGTTCAGTGTTGCTTGTTTTTGTTGAGGTCTTTGATCTGATTAGATTTTAGTTTTGTTCACAGTGATAGATAAGAAGCCATTTGCATTCTTCTATATGCAGATAGCCAGTTAGAAGAGCACTATTTGTTGAAAATGCTTTTTTTTTATTTCATTGTGAAAACCAGTTGTTCATAGGTGTGCAAATTTATGTCTGGAACTTCATTTTGATTCCAATGATAAATAGTCTGGTTTTATGCCAATAATATTGCTACTGTAGACAGTGATATAGTGGGCAGTTCTTTTGTTGGTCAGGATTCTTTTTAAGTTATGTTGCATTTTATATCTTTCCATATAAAGTTGAGAATTGTTCTTTTAAGTTTTGTAAAGAATTGTATTGGAATCTTGATGGGAGTTGCTTTGAATCTGTAGATTGCTTTTGGTTGGGTAGTCATTTTTATTACATTAATCCTACTGATCCAAGAGCATGCAAGAAGTTTTCATCTTCTGATAGCCTCTTTAGCTTCTTTCTTAAAGACTTAAATTATCATATAAGTCTTTCTTTGCTTAGTTAGATTTACCCCAAGGGTTTTTATAATATTTAAGGCTATTGTAAAAGGTAGTGTTTTTTCTGACTTCATTCTCGGTGTGTTAGTTGTTTGAATATAGGATGGTTACTGATTTATCTGAGTTAGTCTTATTTCTAACCATGTTTTTGGAAGGACTTTCAACTGTTTGTGTTCCCTGATGGAATTTTTCTGATCACTTTGTGTATACTATCATATCATCTATAAATAAGGATACTTTGACCTCTTTCCAATTTGTATCCCTATGACCTCATTTAGTTGTCTTAGTACTCTAGCTAAATTTTTAAGTACTCCATGGAATAGATATGGAGATAGTGGAAGCCTTTACTCAGCCCTGATTTGAGTGGAGTTGCTTCAGTTTTGCTCTAATTTGATGTTGACTATAGGTTTGCTGTAAATTGCCTTTAATATGATGAAGTATGTCTCTTGTAACTCTAATATCTCCATGAAGAAGTGTTGGATTTTGTCAAGGAGCCTTTCTGCATTTAATGAGATAATCGTGTGTGTGTGTGTGTGTGTGTGTGTGTGTGTGTGTGTGTGTGTTCAGTTTCTTTATTTGTTATTTGGTAGAGTACGTTTACTGATTTTCATATATATAACCATTTCTGCATCTCTAGAATGAAGCCTATTCATAATAGACCATCTTTGTTGGTATGTTATTGGATTTGGTTCCCATATTTTATTGAGAATTTTGCATCACTGTTCATAACAGCAATTGGTCTGTAATTTTATTTCTTTGTTGAGTCTTTATGTGGTTTCTGTATCAGGGTTACTGTGGCTTCATGTAATAAATTTGACAATGTCCCTTCCCTTTCTATTTTGTTGAGTAATTTGAGAAGTATTGGTATTAGCTCTTCTTTGAAAGCCTGGTAAAATTCAGTGCTAAAATCTTCTGGCCCTGTGCTGTTTTGGTTGAAAGACTTTAAATGGCTGCTTCTATTTCATTCAGAGTTATAGGTCTATTTTAATGGTTTACCTGGTCTTAATTTAACGTTGGTAAGTTCTATCTATAAAGAAAATCATCTATCTCATTGAGATTTTCTAATTTTGTGGAGTATAGGTTTTTGAAGTAACACTTAATGATTATTTGGGTATCTTCCATTTCTGTTATGTCTCCCTTTTCATTTTTTGAATTTGTTAATTTGGATATTCTTCCTTCACCTTTTAGTGAGTTTGGCTAAGGGTTTGCCTGTCTTGTGGATTTTCCCAAAGAATCAACTCTTGATTTTATTGATTCTTTGTATTGCCCTATTTGTTTCTGTTTTATTGATTTCAGCCCTCGGTTCGATTATTTTTTGCTCTCTATTCCTCTTGAGTGTGCTTAATTTTTTTTCTAGATCTTTCAAGGGTGCTGGAAGATTTCTAGTATGCGAGGTCTCCAATTATTTTCTGTAGTAATTTAGTGCTATGAGCTTTCTTCTTAGCATGGATGTGGCTCATAATAAATTTTTGAGAATTTCATGTGATATGTCTTGATCATACACACCTCCTTAGCCCAACTCTTCCTATATCTACTTCCTCCTCACTAAACTCTTCGTTTCATGCTCTATGTTTATCTGTGCGCTCTCTCTCTCTCTCTCTCTCTCTCTCTCTCTCTCTCTCTCTCTCTCTTCTCCCTCCTTTTCTTTAGATGAGACTACCTAGCATCAGTTTTCCTGGATCTCTGAACCCTCCTTGCATTCTCAGGAAATCATTGCTTTAGTATAGTTTTCCTTGTATTTAAACCAGATTCTTTTCCCATGTTATACATCCCAGTTACACTTTCCTTCTTTTTTCTTCTCACAGTTCCTTGCCATCTCCTCTCCCATCCAGATTGGCCTCCTTTCTGTCTCTCATTAAAAAAGAAATAGCATCTGAGAGATGACAGCCAAACATAACAAAATAAAAAATAAGACAAAACAAAAACTGTCACATACTGGCTGGACTAAGTAATCCAATAGAAGGGAAAGCCACCCCTCCCCCCCAAAAAAGGCACAGAAAACAGAGACCTGCTTTTTGCACATTCAGAAGTAAAATCACTAAAATAAAAGTTTAATAATATAATATGTATGTATATAACATAAACATGTGTGTGTGTGTGTGTGTGTGTGTGTGTGTGTGTGTATACATACACACAGAGAGACAGGATCAGGTGTAGACCTATGTAGGCCCTGTGCTTGAGGCTTCATTCTCTGTAATTTCATATTAGATTTGTTCATTTTATTTAGTGAAACTTTTTCTTCTGGTATCTTCCATCCATTCTAGCTCATACACTTTACTTTTTTGGTTTCTTCTTCCATGGTTTCCCAGAAGTCTGTGTAGAGGGATTTAATGGAGACATCCAGTTTAGAGCTGTGCGTCCTAAGGTCTTTCTCAGTCTCCTCTCTCTAGTGTGCTTGTTGTGGATTTTTCTTTTGTATCATACTGAGTATCATACTGAGTATCATACTGAGGACACTGACATATCCATTTACAAGGAAAATATTTGGCATTTTGTCTTCATGTCTTTCATGGTTTGGGTATCAGTATAACATTATTCATGTATGTGTGTTTGTGTGTGTGTGTGTGTGTGTGTGTGTGTGTGTGTGTGTGTGCGTGTGTGTGTTGTGGGTTTTATTTGCTGGTGTCTTTTTGACATATTGATGACACTGACATCCATTTGTATACAAAATGTTTGGCATTTTATGTCTTTCTAGGTTTCAATGTCAGTATAACAACAAAATGAAAATGTTATTCAGGAAGTTGCTTTTGCTTTGTTTTTCTCTTAACCTTTTCTATTTGCTGAAAAAAATTCAAGGAATGCTTGTGTTATTTCTTAGTTTCATCTTCAAGTCTTCTTCAAGTCTTCTTGTATTTCTTAAGTCATCTTCAAATTCATTATCCTTCTGTCTCAGCCTTCTTAACCTGTGGGTTTCAGGTATGTACTACCATTTTCCCTCTCAGCATGACCTTTTATATTAGTTCATGTACTTTGTGTTTCTCCTCCTCCTTCCTCATTCCAATATGGTTCAAACTCTACTTTATAACAAGTCAATTTATTTCAATTTTATAAATTTTAATTTCTATTTAGTATTCAGTTTATATTATTAAAAAGTTTCATTAACACTTAAAACCAACATTTATTACTGGATTAAGTGTTTTGGAAGAAAATATTTTTGCACATTCCTGTTTCTTTGGTTGTAATGAAGTTCTATGTTCTACAGGAGACATGAAGTTCGGAAGCAGACATAGGCTATCGTCCTTATTTGTACTCTCTTTCATGTTTTTATTCTGATAGGGTCAAGAAAAGATGTGAATTTTCAGTATTCAGAGTTAACTAGAGTTGACTTTGGTAACATTCCATACTTTTTCCAACCTAAACTCATGTGGGAGATAAGTAAAATTTCTGGTGATGTAAAATTTTGTTGGGAACTATATAGCACATGCTTGTACTCTCATCACTGGGGAGATTGAGCCAGAAAGGTTCTATGAGTTTTGGAGTCCAAATAAACCTAGACAACATAAGTAAATACAGAATCAAACAAAGGAACAAGCAGTCCTGGGTTGGATTGCCACCAATGCTAGAAAGAGAGAGAGAGAGAGAGAGAGAGAGAGAGAGAGAGAGAGAGTCTTTTTTAATATGGCTCAATGCCATGATCAAAATGTATTTATTTGATATTGGTAGATGGATAACAGAATCTATAGCTATTGTATTTCTGACATTTATAACAATACTCTCTAAGTGAATCAAGTAAGTGAACAAATGTCTGTGGTGAGACCTTGTTACCTTGGGAAGTATGTTAATATGACACTGAAGAGTTTGCTTTGTTATCTATGTTGAGTATGTTGTCTTATATATAACATCAGCCATATATTAGACATTATTAAGGCTTTATAAAAACTGTGTTTGAATTTGACACTATTGCCTACATTAACCATTTAAAAATAGAGAGACATTACTTGGGTAATTATGGAAAAACCTATAGACATGAGCATACAACTCAGATAATATTATCTTTGGTAAAACATAGAAATAATTATAAGAACAATCCAATACACCTTTTATTTCTTGTTAAACTTTCAGGTAACAGTAAATTTGACTTTTGGTCTTTATCACTCCAGGTATCATTTTTATATGTTTATAATACTTCAAAATGTAAAAAGAGGAAATGTTAGAAATAGGAAAAGAAGATGCTTAGAGGCCAAGAGGATCAAACTCACCAGCATCTTTGTTCTGTGATAGGGATAAATTGTAGTTCAGAGAACGTCAAGGTGGCAAAACTTGGGTAAGTTCCCTTTCATTTCATATAGAGTCACCTGAAAAACTGGAACAGACATCAGCCTCCATCTGCTTTAGTCCCAGATTAGTGCTTTACTAACATCTTAGTTATTTTTCTTGTTGATCTGAGGGAAAAATACTGAAATTTAGGGAAGAGAAATTTAAAAATAAACCTGTAATAATCTCAGAGTACAATCCATCATGACTGCAAAAATATTACTGCTGTTCTCAGGTAGCAGCAGGAAAAGTGGGCCTATCAGTGCGCATGTGTGTTCACCCAAGAAACACAGACTAACTGAAAGGAGACATGGGTATAACCTTCAAGTTCCCATCCCAGTGGCTTCTGCCAGCACAAGTTTCCACAACCTTATAAAACAGAGCTCTCACTTGGAGCTATATTCATATGCTTTGAGCCTGTGTGGGGCATTTCATGCTGAATTTACTGCATCTGCACATCTGACTGTAAATAATAACCTAAATGAACTTACTGAATTAAGAGATTATCAAACATAAATTCATATTCACAAGATAAGCCTTTCTTGAATACGTAAAAGTCTGCTATTCTTGTAAAAATTATCTCGTATCCCCACCCTTCTCCAGAAATAAAATTGAGAGGAAATAGTGAATGTAATCATAGCAACAGTTGATGTAAGTATCCAAGAAACCTGATATGGACTTGTAATAACTTGAACTTGTAATATGTTTAGAATAGGTAACAAATTAGAAATTTTCACTAAAAGATACACATTTTCTTTGAAAAATATCTATATATACATGCACATATATTCTGAACACTTTAGTACCTAAAATAAAAATGTTACAGAAATGATCTTCTATCTCTCTCTTCTTTTTAAACTTATTTTTAATTGCCTTGCAGGGACAGGGTGTATTCTGAGTGATAGGACCAACAAGGCTGAAGACTTGCCCTTGGTCTCTGGGACTTTTGGGGTTAAAGAGTCAGCCAGACCTGGGGAAGAAGATGAAGCTCCTATGATTTTAGAGGTTAATGCTCGGGGGGGTAATTACAGTCAAAACAGTGACCAATGTCATTAGAGCCTCTGAAACTTCACATACACATTCCCTTCATGTAAATTTTATAAGTTTATACACTTACATGCAAAAATAAAAACTTATCACAAACTATCTAAGCTAGTGGTTAATCTTTTGGGAGCAATACAGTGACCAAGAGTGCATAAAGGAAGCTTCTAGAATACAGGGACGTTTCTATTACCTCATCTAGATTGTGGATTTCATGGTTGTGTGCTTTTGTATGTCTGTTTATAAAAATTCATTCAGCTGTACACTCAGTATTTATAATGTTTATAGGCTGGTTATATTGCAATAAAAGTTTTCTTGAAATATAGATCTCGACCTGTGTGGTTATGAATAAATTATAATTAAGAAAACATAAGGCAGGGAGAGGTACAAATTTGGCAGTGTGTGTATAAGTTCAGGACATAAAATAAAATGACATATCCACAATCCAGAAGCAGCTCCATGAAGAAATGTAATAATTTTTTGTAGTGCTAGGAATTGAATTCAAGATTTGGTGGATGCTAGACATGTGCTGTACTATTTAGTTATAACCCCATCTGAAATAAAAGGATAGAATCAGAGAAAGATGGAGTCAAGGCTAGAAAGTGTGTAAGAGGAAGAAGACAGAAAAACCTGGATGTAATGCCAAAAATGCTGCCTTATGACCTGTAAAACTGAGAGGCATGGAAATGAAGATAACTGAGTATTACGTCTTATAAAGATGGTGGCATTCTAGTAATTAAACAGTCAAAATATAAGAAAAGAATTGAGGTGAAAGGGTGGGTAGCAATTGCATTTAACTTAGAAACTGTGGCTAAACATAAGTAAACTTTTAATAGCCAAGTGAAAATGATTTTTTTCTTTGATTGGATATTTTTTATTTACATGTTATTCCCTTTCCCAGTTTTCTGGACATAAGCCCTCTATCCCATCTCCTCCCCTTCTTCTACACAGGTGTTCTCCTCCCCATCCATCCCCTTTACTACCCCCTGACATCCCTACACTGGCGGTCAAACCTTGGCAAGACCAAAGGCTTCTCCTTCCATTGGTTCCCAACAAGGCCATCCTCTGCTACATATGCAGCTGGAGATATGAGTCAGTCCATATATAGTCTTTGGGTAGTGGTTTAGTCTCTGAGAGCTCTGTTTGCTTGGCATTGATGTTCTTATGGGTTTGCAAGCACCTTCAGCTTTTTCAATCCTTTCTCTAATTCCTCCAATGGGAGTCCCATTCTCAGTTCAATGGTTTATTGCTCGCATTTGCCTCTGTATTTGACATGCTCTGGTTGTGCCTCTCAGAAGACAACTATATCTAGCTGCTGTCAGCATGCACTCCTTAGCTTCATCAATCTTACCTAGTTGATATATATATATATACATATATATATATATATACATATATATATATATACATACACACACAATCACATGTGGGGCACGCCCTGAATGACCATTCCTTCAGTCTATGCTCCAAACATTGCCTCCATATCTCCTCCTCTGAATATTTTTGTCCCCCCTTTTAAAAAAGAAAGAAGCACCTGCACTTTGGTCATCCTTCTTGAGTTTCATGTGGTCTGTGGATTGTACCTTGGGTAATTTGAACTTTTGGGTTAATATCCACTTATCAGTGAGTGAATGCCATGTGTGATTTTCTGTGATTGGGTTACCTCACTGAGGGTGATATTTTCTAGTTCCATCCATTTTTCTATGACTTTCATGACGCCATTGTTTTTGATAGCTCAATAGTATTCCATTGTGTAGATGTACCACATTTTCTGTATCCATTCCTCTATTGAAGGGCATCTGAGTTCTTTCCAGCTTTTGGCTATTATAAATAAGTCTGTTATGAACATAGTGGAGCACGTGTCTTTGTTGTATATTGGAGTAACTTTTGGGTATATGCCCAGCAGTGGTATAGCTGGGTTCTCAGGCAGTGCAATGTCCAATTTTCTGAGGATCCTCCAGACTGATTTCCAGAGTGTTTGTACCAGTTTGCAATCCCATCAATAATGGTGGAGTGTCTTGACAATTTAAAGACTGTACTGTAAATTCTGTTCAAAAAATAATTTGCAAGTCAATGAATTCAAGTCTATTCCCCATTAAGAGCACCAATTAATAAATGGGTCCTAGTGAAGCTGAAAAGCTGCTGTACATCAACGATATCAAAATTCATGCAATTCTGTAGCCTACAAAATGGGGAAAGATCTTCACCAGTTTTATATCTAGAGTGGGTTAGTATATAGATTATATAAAGGACTCAAAATGAAACAACAAAAAAAATAAAATCCTATTTCATTTTTCTGTTTTTATTGGATATTTTATGTATTTATATTTCAAATGTAAACCCCTTTCCTAGTTCTCCCCTCTCCCATCGCCCATATCCCTGCTTCTACGAGGATTTTACTCCCACTTCAACACCCTAGCATCCCCTACACTGGGGAAACAAACTTTCATAGGACCAAGGGCTTCTCCTCCTATTGATGCCAGACAATTCATCCTCTGCTACAAATGAAGCTGGAGCCATGGGTCCCTACATGCGTACTCTTTGGTTAGTGGTTTAGTCCCTGGGAACTCTGGTGCTGTCCACTTGGTTGATACTGTTATTCTTCCTAAGGTGTTGCAAACAGAACTATGCAAAGAGTTCTTAAAAGATGAAATGGAAGTGTCTGAAAAATACTTCAAATGTTCAATATCTTAATCCATCATGGAAATTCAAATGAAACTACTTTAAAATTTTATATTGCACTAGTCAGAATGTCCAGGATTAATTAAACAAATAATAGTATATGTTGAAAAGGATGATCATGATAGGGAACACTTACTCATCCTGGTAGAAGTGTAAACTTGCACAGCCAGTACAGAAATCAGATTAATAGCACCCCCCAGGAATCTCAAAATCAATCTATCTCAATATTCAGCATACATCCAAAGGACTCTGTATCCTACAACATAGACACATATTTACCCAGGCTCAGTGCTATCTATTCCTAATAACCAGAAATTGAATACAACCTAGATATTCATCAACTAATGAGTGTACAATGAAAATGTGCTATATTTACAAAATGGAACATTATTCAACTGTCAAGAAAAATGAAACAATGAAATTTGCAGATAAATGAAGAGAGCTTGAAAAAAAGTATCCCAAATGAAGTAACTCAAACACCAAATTCCAAATATTGTTTGTCTTGTCTTATACGCAAATGTTAGACTTTTAATACATATTCTATAATCTGAATAACTACAAATGTTAAGTACCTAGCAATGGACTGGGAGAGAAAAGAATCTGCCAAAAAAGGAAAAATGGAATGTAAAGTTATAAACAAAGAGGAAACTATGTGGGATGTAAATCTATACCAGGAAGTTTGGTAATGTACAGCATGTTGAGACCCAGAAACTTAGTGGGCACAAACCTGAGGCATAGGTGACTCCTAGCTTCCTGCCAGACTCCTGTCTTGGAACACATGCCATGCTTCTGACATAAAAGACATGACCTGTGGTCATATAGGCTCAAGACAGAGGTCTCCATACTAAATGAGGTACCTAGAGACCTGGAGGGCCTAGCTAATAAACTTCCCCTCCCAGACATTCCTCCCTGCATAAGGTATTTAATCTCTGGCCCACTCTGGGAGGGGGGTCTGATTTTATATATCTACCTTCCACCATGACAATAAATGATTCAGAACCATAGAGTGTCTTTTTTCATCAAGATCTGCCAGGGGGAGTCATGGAGAAGGCCTTCGCCTATAGAGCACCCACCATTGGCAAGCCAAGAACTCTCCCTATGGGACTAGCTAGAAGTCTCCTTCCCCCAACTGGCTAGACCAAACGCACAGGCCCAAACTCTGTTCCCAGCTCGTCCATGACTTCCAAAAGCATCTGAATGTCCAAGAGCTTGATAACCCCAAAGACCCTCCCTCTTCACAGGCCCTGATCCCCTGAGTCAGCTCTGGCTTTCCCATATCTCAGACTGCACTTCCCTACCCCAGAAGCAGTGTCCCTAGGCTTCCCTACAGCCCAGCATCAGTGTGGGGTTAGCACAGTCAAATTTCCTGCTTCCTGACTTCTCAAGAGGCCGTGTCCTGTAGCAGAGTGGACACAGGACCCACAACCTGTGAGTTAGTTGACTTGGAAAAGATATTGTCAAGTCAGGGTCAAGATTCCTAGAGGCAGCCTCTAAGAGGACAACGAGTCATATTATAAGAGTGAAGCCAAATGTAAAAAATCCCAAGGAAATTTGAAGTGCTAGAGAAGTAGAGTATCTGCCAAGAAAAGCTATAGGCAGTAAGCAGAGTCAGCCCAGGACAGAGGCCATGCATTCTGCAAATCGCAAGGCCATGCAGAGGTGTTGTAGGGCAGAGCAAGTCCTTTAGAGTTCACATCACTGTACCACACACTCAATAAAACATATATAGAGTAATAAAATGCATTCCTTTCCCTGAGGATTCAAGCCTTTCTATGGATTTATTCAATTTCTCTATTCTCCAAGTTCTCCATTTGTAATTCAGGTATTTAAGCTATGCTATTTTAAGTTAAGAGTAACTTTTTTAAAAGATTTCACAGCAAAGATTTTACTGCGTTTCAAAATACTTTTGGACACAGACTTATGAGCAATACCTAAGAACTAGAAGTGTGCAGGACTTAGAGATGGATTCAGTGTGTTCTTATCTAGGAGCCATTAGGGAAGTAAATTGGGAGGTTATGGTTTGTATTCAAAATGTCCCTGTTAAAAACTCAGTATTGAAAAGTTTCTGCCCAATGGATGACATTGTCACTAATGATAGTCACTAATTGCATTTATGAGAGTTCAAACTTCATTAGTTTATTAACCATTAGTGGATTCGAGTTTGAAGAGACTATTCAGAGTTCGTGGAACTATGGATATCAAACTATAATTATAAAAGGTACTGTGGTCACACTCTGGAAAGATACATGGTATATTTAGCTCTACTCCAGACCACCGGACTCCATTCTCCGATTCCTGGCCAACATGAGATTAGCAAGGTTTTGAAGTTAAAAAAACTTTCTCGTGTCTATTTTTCGGCTTCAGTGCAGCCCCACCAGAGTGGAGTGAGCTGGCCACGGACTGGACTGTGAGACCATGAGCCAAGATGAATTTGTCCTCTGCTGAAGGTTTTTGTGACAGGTATTTTGTCACAGTAAATTGAAGCTTAGTGTAGATACACAATTATGTATATTTATACAAACATTGACACCTTCAAATACGTGCAAATAGACCCATGGATAAATTCATTGGATATAGATATTTGAAACATTTAAATAAACATATTTTAAAAGCATGGAATTTCCTGTATATTGCCTTTGCACTCACAAAAACTATATGTAGAGTCCCTCTATGTCACCCAGAATAAGTTGGGAGCATTTCTTTCTTGCATAAACTATGGTTGGGCTATTATATAAACAATTTAGCCTATAATTAGAATGCACATAGATACCAGAGAATTTTTGTCATCAAAAAGTATGTATATGGGCTAGAGAAATGGTTCAACAGTTAAAAGCATTGGCTGCTTTTCTAGAGGTACTGAGTTAAAGTCTCAGCAACCACATGGTGACTCATAACCACCTGTAATGGGATCTGATGCCCTTTTCTCCTTAGTCTGAAGACAGTGACAATGTACTCATATACATAAAATAAATGAACACATATTTTTAAAAGATGCATATACCTAAAATATGCCTGTATATATTCACAAATATATAAAACATTTGTACATGCTTTTAGTAATTCCCACAAGAACCTTGTTCAGGAATACTTACAGGAACACCAATCATGAGGGCTAAAGGACCAGAAATGGGCATAACGAGATTAGGAATTCCAATGTAGTTATGCTAAAGACCCCAATGTATTTAAATGAGTCAGACAGTAACACTTTAACTGGCTCATTTTGTCTAAAAATTGACACAGAAAGTTAGACACTGACAGCTTTCATACCTTTCTGGCCTCTATCTTTATTGATTAGAACATGGACTCACTAACTATTACTACAATTTTAATTATTTTTTCTTTTTTAATTAGTTATTTTATTTATTACATTTCAAATGTTGTCCCCCTTCCTGGTTTCCCCTCAACAAACTCCCCATCCCATCTCTCCTCTCCTTTGCCTCTCTGGGTGTCCTCCTCCACTCAACCACCCACTCCTATCTCACTACTCTAGCATTCCCCTATCCTGGGGTATCAAGCATGCAGAGGACGAAGGGCCTCCCCTCTCACTGATGTCAGATAAGGCCATCCTCTGCTATATATGCAGCTGGAGCCATGGTCCCTCCATGTATTCTCTTCGGTTGGTGGTTTAGTCCCTGGGAGCTCTGAGTGGTCTGGTTAGTTGATGGTGTTCTTCCTATGGAGTTGCAATCCCCTTCAGCTCTTTCAGTCCTTCCTCTAGGTCTTCCACTGGGGTCCACGAGCTCAGTGTGATGGTTGGCTGTGAGTATCAGCATCTGTATTAGTCAGGTGCTAGCAGAACCTCTCAGGGGACAGCAATACCAGGCTCTGGCCATCGACTGCTTTTTGGCATCAGCAATCGTGTTTGTGTTTGCAGGTAGGATGGCTCCCTAGGTGGGGCAGTCTCTGGATGGCCTTTCCTTCAGTCTCTGTTTTATTTTTTGTCCCTGAATTTCCTTTTGACAGGAGTAATTCTGGCTTAAAAATTTTGAGACAGATGGGTGGCCCAATCCCTCAACTGGGGTCCGAGCTTATCTGCTTGAGGTGGGCTCTACAGGTTCTATCTCTCCTTTGCTGGGTATTTTGGCTAATGTCATCTACTTTGTCTCCCAGGAACTTCTTGCTTCTCTGGCATCTGGGACTTTCTAGAGGCTACCCCTAGTTTTAAACACTTCTACCACTTGGAATTCTCTGAATTTTATGCTTATGAGTATGCAGGTCCAAGAAGACTGGCTTTATCCTTTCCTGGAACTTGCTCATGATTTTGAGTGGGAAAGAAGTAGAGAATGCGCTGCAGTTCTGTTTTTCCCCCGTTGGATGCATGGCCAAATGTCCTTTCCTTATCTCACCTGACTTCAGGATCCAAAACAGATATAGAATAGACATCTCAACCATCTCCTACCACAGTGTGGTTTGGTCCCTAAAAGATAATCTATGTCACCAGAAGTAAATCTATGCTACTGATTAAGCATATTGATAACTCACTCCTGACAGCAGGAAAGACCAGGACTCTGACTCTGTCCTAATGGGGGAGCTAGGTGTGGTGCTACCCTGTACATGATAATGTTACATAGTTCTTGCAATGAAACAAATTCCCAGGATAAAGACAGATGAAGTGAAAAGTGCCTGCATGTATTTAAAAATTAAATGGATGCTGCCAATGGCTTTGTCCCAAAACAGAAGCAATCCACAATAACTCCATGCTGAGTATAAAAGTCTTTTACATGATTTTCACACAGCATTAGATGTTTCTTTGTTAGATCCCATCCACCTGAGACTGGTGAAAATGTCTTCTGACTTAAAATTATGTTTCTCACTCAGGTGATGAATTTGAGGCTCTTCTCTTTGTTGATCATTTGAGTATCTTCGTGAGCAAATGGCTTGCGTCTCTTGCCCAATTTTTCCTTCTTTCTTCTGTATGTTTTTCTCATGAATGTGTAAAATTTTGACCTTAAATGCCCTAATCTTTTACAGTTACTTGAATTGAAATGATTTTATCAACCATATATTTTTATTGCCAATTTGACTTTGTTGATATCATCCATTTTACCATCAATGTTGCATCTTTCGGTTTTAGACATTTTTCCCACTGGAAATTCCTTTCGAAAATGCTATATAAAAAAAGTCCAAATAGATTTTTGTTTGATAGATGATGGATTCCACTAGTTCCATTAATAAGATACCTAACACTCACTATTGATTAAACAAATAAATTTTATATTTTTCTATTTATTTCTAAATACATAGGGATGTATTCAGTTTCATCAACTGAAAACATTAGCAGAAAAATCAATTATTCAGTAATTGGAAATTTTAAATATAAATAAATTTTTAATATTTTATGTTTAACATACACTGAAATGAAAGATAAACATGATTAAGGAGTAAAATCAAGAATAAATAAATATATACTTAAATAATTTGAATAGTATAAATCAATGTGGTAAGGAAAAAGTTACTGTATTGGATATTGAAGTACATAAAATATTATTTGCACATGATATGATTACATACTTGGAAACAGAATCAGCTGCAAAGCTGTTTAAATGATAAAGAATTTTACATATTGACTGCTTAAAATTAATATACAAAAATCAATAGCTTCTTAGACACAAACAGTAAAGTTAAGAAATGAAATGCAGGAAAGAATCCATTTGCAAGAGCTACAAAAAAGATAAACTGTCTGGGAATAAACTGGAGAAATGCTCAGAGTCTGTTAGAAAAAATGATGGCACTCTACTGAGACACATAAAAGAAGAATTTAAAAAGAGCAAACCACATTTATTATGTACATAGAGAGTCAGGAGCATGAGGATTTTCTTTCTAATTTTATCTGTAAATTTGCTGCATGGGTGTCATGTCTATAGGAAGTAGAAGGGCCGAGGATGCTGAAAGAAAGTAAGAAGATAGACCTCCTCTCTTTCAGAAGGGAATCTATGAAAATGGGTGACTCCCTGCTACCTCCCTGTTTATATATGGTAAGAGACAACAATAATACCTTTAATAGTTTTAAATCCATATTTTCTGATGAAGAGTGAATGTCAATTCCTTATCCATCAATATTTGGTTTAGAATCAGCCCTCCAGAAAGTGGTTTTACAGAAGATTCTGTCTTTGAAATTACATTATGTCATTAGGAAAGACTTGTAAAAAATAAAAATTAATAACTATGTAATTAACATAAAAATGATACTAACATAGTCAAACAGTGTATACTCAAGATTTCATTGAAAGACAAATAGGCAAAGAAATCCTGGCCCTAGAGGCCTAACCAACTCTGTAAATGACAAGTGAAATGTGTGATTGGTTTGTCTGGTGCTAGAGGTTTATATCCTAATTGTCCAAATTGCCCTAGCTTCATCAGAACTCACCAAATTACAGTATTTTAAAATCTGTCCCACTGGGTGGTAGTCTCTTACTATCTACATGTGCAGACTAAGATGGATATCAGAATATAATACATTGAATCCCTTATGAAGATAGATGTCTATTTCTCATCTTTCTGGAAGCTGAAAAATCCAATGTAAAGATTTCATGGATTGCATTTCCCTTATGACTAAAGATGTTGAACATTTCTTTAGGTGTTTCTCAGCCATTCGGCATTCCTCAGCTGTGAATTCTTTGTTTAGCTCTGAACCCCATTTTTTAATAGGGTTATTTGTTTCCCTGCAGTCTAACTTCTTGAGTTCTTTGTATATTTTGGATATAAGGCCTCTATCTGTTGTAGGATTGGTAAAGATCTTTTCCCAATCTGTTGGTTGCCGTTTTGTCCTAACCACAGTGTCCTTTGCCTTACAGAAGCTTTGCAGTTTTATGAGATCCCATTTGTCGATTCTTGATCTTAGAGCGTAAGCCATTGGTGTTTTGTTCAGGAAATTTTTTCCAGTGCCCATGTGTTCCAGATGCTTCCCTAGTTTTTCTTCTATTAGTTTGAGTGTGTCTGGTTTGATGATTTCACCTCACACCAGTGAGAATGGCTAAGATCAAAAACTCAGGTGACAGCAGATGCTGGCGAGGATGTGGAGAAAGAGGAACACTCCTCCATTGTTGGTGGGATTGCAGACTGGCAAAACCATTCTGGAAATCAGTCTGGAGGTTCCTCAGAAAATTGGACATTGAACTGCCTGAGGATCCAGCTATACCTCTCTTGGGCATATACCCAAAAGATGCCTCAACATATAAAAGAGACACGTGCTCCACTATGTTCATTGCAGCCTTATTTATAATAGCCAGAAACTGGAAAGAACCCAGATGCCCTTCAACAGAGGAATGGATACAGAAAATGTGGTACATCTACACAATGGAATATTACTCAGCTATCAAAAACAACGAGTTTATGAAATTCGTAGGCAAATGGTTGGAACTGGAAAATATCATCCTGAGTGAGCTAACCCAATCACAGAAAGACATACATGGTATGCACTCATTGATAAGTGGCTATTAGCCCAAATGCTTGAATTACCCTAGATCCCTAGAACAAATGAAACTCAAGACGGATGATCAAAATGTGAATGCTTCACTCCTTCTTTAAATGAGGAAAAAGAATACCCTTGGCAGGGAAGGGAGAGGCAAAGATTAAAACAGAGACTGAAGGAACACCCATTCAGAGCCTGCCCCACATGTGGCCCATACATATACAGCCACCCAATTAGACAAGATGGATGAAGCAAAGAAGTGCAGACTGACAGGAGCCGGATGTAGATCGCTCCTGAGAGACACAGCCAGAATACAGCAAATACAGAGGTGAATGCCAGCAGCAAACCACTGAACTGAGAGTAGGTCCCCCGTTGAAGGAATCAGAAAAAGAACTGGAAGAGCTTGAAGGGGCTCGAGACCCCATATGTACAACAATGTCAAGCAACCAGAGCTTCCAGGGACTAAGCCAATACCTAAAGACTATACATGGACTGACCCTGGACTCTGACCCCATAGGTAGCAATGAATATCCTAGTAAGAGCACCAGTGGAAGGGGAAGCCCTGGGTCCTGCTAAGACTGAACCCCCAGTGAACTAGACTATGGGGGGGGCAATGGGGGGAGGGTTGGGAGGGGAACACCCATAAGGAAGGGGAGGGGGGAGGGGGGAGGGGGATGTTTGCCCGGAAACCGGGAAAGGGAATAACACTCGAAATGTATATAAGAAATACTCAAGTTAATAAAAAAAAAGACAAGCAAACCCCCCCCAAAAAAAAGGTTTCATGGAGTTCATTTCATGCTGAGGACTGTCATTCAGCTTATAGACCATCCTTTTCCTGATAATCCCTGTAGGTAGCCTTCTCTCAGCCTATGTTTCAGAAGAAAGACAATGATAACAATCTGGTATATTGTGAAATGATATTGGATCCTTTGTGAGGCCTCATAGTCATGACACCCTCTGTTGGTGATATGCATCTACCCAAAGGTCCAACCTTTACCACCATATGTCTTAGGGCTTCAATACTGAATCTTACCTTTGACATAATTAGGCAACAATGCTTTTTTTTTTTACCTTTAAATTAAGAAGAAAAACCCCATCCAAGAACAAAAATTGGGCAAAGTAGTTAGAATGAGCTCTCTAGATTGGGAAGGTTCCATCATTGTAAATAAGTAATTGTATTAGTGGGCAGTGTTTTACCCTGGAAAAAACAAAACTTGCCCCATGCTTCACTAGGAACTCAGAGAAGGGATTCTCCAGTCCATTCTTGGACCTAAGACAAGAGTAAATGGAAATGCACAGGTGTGGAGCCCAGTGAACTAGCCAGAGAAAGGTTCCCTCCCCAAGTTATCAGTCAGACAACAGCTTTTGTCAAAGAAACCAAGAGTTATGAATTAGAGACTGCCTCCCATATGTCTTGGACTCTCTCTTGTTGCTTTCTCATTTTGGATTCCTGCTCAACATACTCACAGCCCAAGAGTGTTTAGAAAGGATATTTAACAGTGCAGTAAACAATTGCATAAAGGTGTCAGTGCAGAACCAAAGCCTTTTACCAAAGACTACGGACTCTACAGCACTTTTGAGGTATGGCTTTACTTGGCTCTCTTGGCAGAATAAAAATAATAGAAACACATACTGTTTTATAATACATAGGGAAAATCAATGTGCAGCATCTAACTGGGTTTAAGAAGTATCTTTGAGCCAAGAATTCTAAAGATCCTTCATTTTCCCAGTAACGTCTGAATTGTGATTGCTTCCCTCTGTCCTATGGAGTATGAGGACTAACATCAGCAGGTGACAGAATTGTGGAAGGTTCAGTACAATTTGAGAGAGGGAAGGTGGCTTCTGTTCAACAAACACATAGCCACATAGCCACACACATACAAACACACATGCGCTCATACATACATGGACAATCATAAATACACAAATATAGATACACACACATAGACTTACACACACACACACATAGACATATACACACACACACACACACAGAGAGAGAGAGAGAGAGAGAGAGAGAGAGAGAGAGAGAGAGAAGAGAGAAGAGAGAGAGAGATTTGTAGTTTTGGATGTACTGCTGTGAAAGGACTACATAATCAGGGTAACACTTTTTTGTTTTGTTTTGTTTTGTTTCTAAGATTGATTTTTTTATGTATATGAATGCTCTATCTTCATGTACACCTTAATGCCAGAAGAGGGAATCACATCCCATTAGATATGGTTCTGAGTCGCCATGTGGTTGTTGGGAATTGAACATAGGATCTCCAGAAGAACAACCAAGCGCTTAACTCCTTAGCCATCTCTCCAGTCCTCCAAGGCAACTCTTATTTAATTAAGGCTGATTACAGTTTTACACATTCAATCCATTGTCCTCGTGGCAGGAAGCATGACATCATGCAGGCAGACATGGTACTGGAAGAGCAGAGAGTTTAACAGACAGAAGTTCTACAGACAGAAGAAGGGGACTATTCCACACTCGGTGGAGCTTAAACACTAGAAGATATCAAAACCTAAGCCCACAATGGCACACTTCCTCTGACAAGGCCCCACTTTCTTCAACAAAGCCACATATCCTAATAGGGACACGCCCCATGGGCCAAGCGTTCAATTATGAGTCTATGGGAACAAAACCTATTCAACCTAAACACACACACACACACACACACACACACACACACACACACACACACACACAGTTACTCACACACAAGTGAGAGAAACAAAGATACTCACAGACGGTGAGAGAGAGACAGAGACAGACATAGAAAGATATCTTAAACAAATATAAACTGGATATAACACATCACTCAGTTGGTTGATAAGATTTCAAAGGCTTAGATCTGGTTAACATGCAACTCAGTTTCAATGTAACTTCTGTGATGCTGTAAAAATCTCATCCTTCTCAGTATTCACTTTAAGATGAAACTCTGAGGTTGTATGCTATCAGAAAGCTGAACATTCCAAGCACTTCACTAGAAGCTTTGAAAATAGTCAATTAATTTTTATAGCAAACCTTCAAATCTTGGAATATTTTCCTCTTCCTCTTAATGATATGAAGCCTCACCCTTGATAATAAATTTCTTTTTTAAAGTCACTGCTAAAGTAGGAGAGTTATGATATAAACAAAGAGCCATTTAGCTTCAGATATTCGTGTGGTTAATCCAATCATTGAAAAAGTTATTCTACAGTCAAATTATCCATGACACTGCTGGAGGTATGATGAGAATCTGGCCTTCCTTGTGCAATCTACAACATTGTTTGGGGGTTATTATCATCTGAATAGAACTAGGTCTATGAAACAACCCTGTGAGCAATATGAAACTTGTTAAAGCATATACTGGGATATTACTCAGTTCTGTAAATAGATAATGTCTAATGTCTAATCTAATGAAAGCCTAGACATTCATCAATTGCAAGTGGGTAGGCTTTTACCCTAAAAGGCTCTGGGCTGAAAGAGACCACAGAAGGCAGAACAGGCCAGAATTCAGATTGGCTTTCATGACATAAAACTTGCCTGACTAGTTTATGAGCATAGAGATAATTGTAAGTATTGGATTGAAAGAGTAGTGACATGAAGAGGTTTTCATTTTAAATTCTCTCTCTCTCTCTCTCTCTCTCTCTCTCTCTCTCTGTGTGTGTGTGTGTGTGTGTGTGTGTGTGTGTGAGTGTGTGGGTGTGGGTGTGGGTGTGTGTGTAATCTGCAAAGCTAAGGTGAGGCTAGAAGACCATCTATTATTCATCTCAGTATACCCAGATAAAAATGATAAAATGATAGTTGGACTCGATAAGAGAATTCACTTATGGCATTGAGATAATTTGTTGAATATCAAGGCTTAGAAGTAGACTCAATGTCTGTGTATAGCATAGAAAATAAGAGAAGATGTGAACACTCACAACTAGGCTTTGTGCAGTTGATGCAAAGTGCTACTGTCCACTCGAAGTGGAGCTGAGGAAAGAAGGGGTTGATTTATTTGGTCTCAAGTGGAAGTGGCTATAGAGGTATGAAAAATATTATCACAAAGTTCCCAGCAAACACACACACACACACACACACACACACACACACACACACACACACACACACACACACACAGAGACACACACGCGCGCGCGCATGCGTCTCTCTCATATATATTCTTCGGTTCTGTTAAAAAAAAATTTGCTGTCCCTCAGTTGCTAGTCTGTTTCCATCTCAGAAACTACTTTGGCAAATACAATGTGACAGAAATGAGATCTCAGTACTTATGAGACTAGACCCTTAGAGGATTTGTGGATTCTGCTTTCCCTTCCCCTAGGCATTTGGAAAATGATTTTAACCTGTAGAGGAAAAGAGGCAACAGAGAGAAAGAAAATTCTGGGAACTCGATAAACAGGCAGCATTAGCCTCCCTGTGTAAGGATAGATTGGATCTTTTAGCCTACTGTACTGTTGTTGAGGAGCCTCCTGGGAAACTAAGGAGGAAACTCTCAACCAATCCACACATCTGGAAGAAATAGGAAATTACTGTTTTAGCTGATAACTTGCATCATTGGCCATGCCTCAATGATAGGCAAATACAAGGGTGAGGAGAGATGAGATAAACATTGCCCACTTTTCTTGTGAGATGTCTCAAAAATACCTGATGTAGGACACAGAAGTTCTGAATATTCACAGCTAAGTTTCTTTCCTAGCTGATTGGTATCAGTGATCAGTTACTGATAGGGGGTAATAACATGCAGTCAGTTCTTCCAAAATCCCATCGAATACGTGTTAAGATAACCTAGACACAGTACAATGGTTTTCTCAACCTCTGAACTGCCTAGGTTAGAAGCCTAGAACTTTAATTACTATCTGTAGACTGTACCATAATTAAATTTTGTGAGAAGGGGTTGGAGACATAATTCAACATCCTGAGCCAGCATTAGGACATGGCTTTTGATCCTATGTAATGATGAAAGAAGGAAAAAAGAAGTATAGCACTAGTGGGCAGAGACAAACAATGAGTTCTAGGTTCATTGAACAACCTTTATTGTCTTTTAAAAAATGGTATTAGTTTCATGATTTGATTTATTTCTATGTATTAAGATGATCATTTTGCTTTTATTATTTTATGAGTATGTTGGGTTATTTTTCAAACCAGCCTCATAATCCTGGGATAATTCCACTAGTTACAGAATATGCAGTTTGGCAGTATGGCACTTAGTCTCATATTGCTAATATTTTGTTGAAGATTTTGTATGCAATTTTCTATCAGATATTAATAGGAAACTTGATGTTGTCATCTCATTATATTTTCCCCAACTTTGACATTTTAATAATATTGGCATCAGAATAAGATTGGCTCATATATGTACTTTCCATGCTTTCTAATACTCACAGTGGACTTCAATCCAGGGATATTATTTGCGAGCAAGGTTTTGATTAGCTAAGCATGTCTAAATGGCAAGTAGTCCCCCAATCCCTAATGTTCCTCTAGTCTACTATAACCCAGCATTTGTTTGTGTTCCCAGACAGAGTTTACAGTATGCTATGTCAGTATGGTTTCTAGCTGATGATACTCCTCAGAAGTCACTATTTGTCTTTGAGCAATTCTGTCATCCTGATGGTTTCCTGTAATAACCCAGTGCCATCACTCATCCTTTCCAGAGAATCCTATAAAATGTGCTTTATACCAATCTTAGGCAGGGTAGCCAAAAGAGAGGGTTGCTCTCAATTACTCTCACAACCTCCTACCCATGCTAACTCAGTTGATCTTAGACTACAGATTTGAGAACACAGGAAATGCTAACTTTTTTTTCATCTTTATTAACTTGGGTATTTCTTATTTACATTTCAATTGTTATTCTCTTTCCCGGTTTCCAGGCCAACATTCCCCTAGCTCCTCCCCCTCCCCTTCTATATGGTTGTTCCCCACCCCATCCTCCCGTCATTACCGCCCTCCCCCCAAGAATCCTGTTCACTGGGGGTTCAGTCTTGGCAGGACCCAGGGCTTCCCCTTCCACTGGTGCTCTTACTAGGTTATTCATTGCTACCTATGAGGTCAGAGTCCAGGGTCAGTCTTTGGGTAGTGGCTTAGTCCCTGGAAGCTCTGGTTGCTTGGCATTGTTGTTCATATGGGGTCTCAAGCCCTTTCAGCTCTTTCAGTCCTTTCTCTGATTCCTTCAACGGGGGTCCCATTCTCAGTTCAGTGATTTGCTGCTGGCACTCGCCTCTGTATTTGCTGTATTCTGGCTGTGTCTCTCAGGAGAGATCTACATCCATTTCCTGTCAGCCTGCACTTTTTTGCTTCATCTATCTTATCTTGTTTGGTGGCTGTATATGTATGGGCCACATGCGGGACAGGCTCTGAAAGGGCATTACTTCAGTCTCTGTTTTAAGCTTTGCCTCCCTATCCCCTCCTAAGTGTATTCTTGTTCCCCCTTTAAAGAAGGAGTGAAGCATCCACATTTTGGTCATCCTTCTTGAGTTTCATGTGTTCTGAGCATCTAGAGTAATTCGAGCATTTGGGCTAATATCCACTTATCAATGAATGCATACCATGTGTGTTTTTCTGTGATTGGGTTACCTCACTCAGGATATTTTCCAGTTCCATCCATTTGCCTATGAATTTCATAAAGTCGTTGTTTTTGATAGCTGAGTAGTATTCCATTGTGTAGATGTACCACATTTTCTGTATCCATTCCTCTGTTGAAGGGCATCTGGGTTCTTTCCAGCTTCTGACTATTATAAATAAGGCTGCTAGGAACATAGTAGAGCATGTGTTTTTGTTATATGTTGGAGCATCTTTTAGGTATATGTCCAAGAAAGGTATAGCTGGATCCTCAGGTGTTGCAATATCCAATTTTCTGAGGCACCTCCAGAATGGTTGTACCAGTCTGCAGTCCCACCAACAATGAAGGAGTGTTCCTCTTTCTGCACATCCTCGTCAGCATCTGCTGTCGCCAGAGTTTTTGATCTTAGCCATTTAGACTGGTGTGAGGTGGTATGTGTTGTTTTGGTTTGGATTTCCCTTATGTCTAAAAATGTTGAACATTTCTTTAGGTTCTTCTCAGCCATTTGGCATTCCTCAGCTGTGAATTCTTTGTTTAGCTCTGAACCCCATTTTTAATAGGGTTGTTTGTCTCCCTGCAGTCTAACTTTATCAGTTCTTTGTATATTCTGGGTGTAAGCCCTCTATCAGTTATAGGATTGGTAAAGATCTTTTCCCCATCTGTTGGTTGCAGTTTTGTCCTAAAAACAGTGTCCTTTGCCTTACAGAAGCTTTGTAGTTTTATGAAATTCCATTTGTCGATTCTCGAACTTAGAGCATAAGCCATTGGTGTTTTGTTCAGGAAATTTTCTCCAGTGCCCATGTGTTCGAGATTCTTCCCCACTTTTTCTTCTATTAGTCTGAGTGTATCTGGTTCGATGTGGAGGTCCTTGACCCACTTGCACTTAAGCTAAAGTAACTTCTAATAATACAGATTAATACCATTCATAATACAGAAAGGTTCCATGAAAGCTTGGTAAGAGTGTGGATCCCTTCTTGTTGTGATAGAGGAGCAGAGATTAATGGCTCAGATTTGTTCCATATTCAACAGGAAGTCTAAGAATTTTGGGTGTTTCCGCTTTACAATACTTTAGTTTTTGTTCCCAGAAAATGATTTAATAAGAAATCCTCACCTGTCTCTGTGTTCTAGAAAGAAACTTGTTTGTCATAAGATGTATTATGGTTTTTTTTATTTTATATGTGAGAATGTGTGTGTGTGTGTGTGTGTGTGTGTGTGTGTGTGTTTATTTCACTTCTGCCTACTTGTGTCTCTCTATAGTGGCATTTATTGATTCTCTCTAAATATGAAGGAGTTAATACGTAATATTTCTGCTCTCATTGTCTGTGAACTCTTTAACTCTTTAATATAATTTGTTGCTGTTGGGATAGTTGGACTTTTTATAATTTTATCTTTTGAAAACTCCAAATAATTCTACTCCCATGGTTTTCCCCCTCCAACTTTTCCTGTGTCCTGACTCCCAAATTCAGAATCTTTTCTTTAATTATTATTGCCATATGTATACAAAATACACCAAGTCCACTGCTTTTAATTACATGTGTCCAGGACTAACTAACATCTTAGGATTTAACAAGTTTTATGCCAGTTTGTCCTGGATGAAACAGATTCATCTTCTCTTAGCAGCCATTCAACACCTATAATTTTCATCTATGAGAAGAGCCTTGTGAAATTTCCCATGAATGACAAGTTTTTAACATTATTTTAATATGTGTCTTGGAATTAAATAGCAACAATCATTCTATTTTTTTTCTTTTTCTTTTTCAGGAAATTGTAGAATGGGTCAAACAAAACTAGAAGACTATTAGCTCTAAAGACATGGCATAGGCTGCCAACTTCTTCCTAGGTTTCTATCTATAATGAAGTGACTGGATCGGAGTTCTAAGACTATCCAATGTTCATCCCCAAACTAAATTTGATTAACTCAGGATCAATTTGTATCCACTGAGGTTAATTGATCAGTTTCAAGTAATGATGATGAGAAATACAAGCTAGTTGTCCTGTTTATCACTTACGGGAAAGATATACTACTTCACTATGGCTAACTATAAAATGGTTAGGAGAATTTACAAATGCTCTATTAATAAGAATGTAAATACAGACATGTGAACATAAACTAACTAAGATCTTGAAAAATGTTGTTTAAAAAGTGGTAAAGAAAATCTTTATACCTCGGTGATACTTGTGAAATTTTATCATTTGTGCAATAATTTCTATTTAGGTTTTGAGCATAAAATATGAGAATGGCTTATGTAGAGACAAGAAATCGTGTTATGTTTAAAGGTAAGTTTCACAAACAATTGTATTGTTTCCCACCAGGAATTAAAAGTAGGCCTGAGCCTTTAGAGCTGAAAGCCAGTTTCCAGGAGTGCTGACATATCTGAGTGCAGAGGTAAAACCAGCACTTTTGCTCTGCGGGACCTGCTTGGAGCCTACAGGTCACACAAACCCAGGAGCAATGTGGGGTAGAATGCTTCCAGTTTCTGCGTGTGCCTGGAGCTGACCCAGTCCCACAGCTCTCTGTATCCAGATTCCAAGGGGAGAGAGGTGGACTCTCAGAAGTGTGGACAATTCTGAGAGCTTAGGGGGAGCCCACCACTTCTGCTCACATTCGTGGCCTAAGAAAAACCCACCTAGAGCCCTCTGGACACAGGAACCTAGAAGCAGTCAGGGAGAGGATACTTAGAATCTCTTCCTGTTCCTAGCTGAAAGCCAGTCTCCAGGAGCACTGACATACCTGAGAGCAGAGGTAACACCAACACTTCGGTTCCAATGGAACCCCTACCATCACCAACCCGGAGCCCTCAAGGATACACAAACCTAGGAACAGTGTGAGACAGGATCCATCCAGTTTCAGCCTGTGGCTGGAGCTGACACAGTCCCACAGCTCTCTGTAACCAGATCCCTCTGGGAGAAAGCTGGTTTCCAAGGGTGCTGACACACAGGCTTACAGGAGGGTCAAGCCATTGTCAGAGTCAGCAAGACCAGCTAACACCACAGGCAACCAGATGGCAAGAGGCAAGCACAGGAAACTAAGTAACAGAAACCAAGACTACTTGGCATCGCCAGAGCCCAGTTCTAGCCAGAGCAATCAGAAAACAAAAAGATGTCAAAGGATACAAATTGGAAAGGAAGAAGTCAAAATTTCACTATTTGCAGATGATATGACAGTATGCTTAAGTGACCCCAAAGTTCTACCAAGGAACTATTAAGCCTGATAAACAACTTCAGCAAAGTGGCTGGGTATAAAATTAACTCAAACAAATGAGTATCCTTCCTCTACACAAAGGATAAGCAGGCTGAGAAAGAAATTAGGGAAATAACACCCTTCACAATAGTCACAAGTAATATAAACTATCTCGGTATGACTCTAACCAATCAAGTGAAAGGTCTGTATGACAAGAACTTCGAGTCTCTGAAGAAAGAAATTGATGAAGATCTTAGAAGATGGAAAGGTCTTCCATGCTCATGGATTGGCTGGATGAGTGTATTGAAAATGGCCAGTTTTTCAAAAGCAATCTACAGATTCAATACAATCCCCATCAAAATTCCAACTCAATTCTTCATAGAGTTAGAAAGAGAAATTTGCAAATCCATTTGGAATAACAAAAAACCCAGGATAGCAAAAACTATCCTCAATAATAAAAGAAACTTTGGGGGAATCACCATCCCTGACCTCAGGCTGTGTTACAGAGCAATAGTGATAAAAACTGAATAGTATTAGTTCAAAGACAGGCAGGTAGATCAATGGAATAGAATTGAAGACCCAGAAATGAACCCATACATCTCTGGTCACTTGATCTTTGACAAATTAGCTGAAACCATCCAGTGGATAAACGATAGCATTTTGAACAAATGGTGCTGATTCAACTGGAGTTCAGAATGTAGAAGAATGCAAATCTTGTACAAAGCTCAAGTTCAAGTATATCAAGGACTTCCACATAAAACCATGTAACTCAAACTAATAGAAAAATAAGTGGGGAACATCCTCGAACACATGGCCACTGGGGAAACTTTCCTGAACAGAACACCAGTGGCTTATGCTCTAAGATCAATAATCAGCAAATGGGACCTCATAAAACTTCTATAAGGCAAAGGACACTGTCATTAAGACATAAGGGCAACCAACAGATTGGGAAAAAATCTTTACCAATCCTACATCTGATAGAGGGCTAATATCCAATATACAAAGAACTCAAGAAAGTAGATTCCAGAGAGGCAAATAACCCTATCAAGAAATGGGGTACAGAACTAAACAAAGAATTCTCACCTGAGGAATATCAAATGGCTGAGAAGCACCTAAAGAAATGTTCAACATCCTTAGATATCAGGGAAATGCAAATGAAAACAACTCTGAGATTCTACCTTACACCAGTCAGAATGGCTAAGATAAAAACCTCGGGTGACAAGAGATGCTGGCAAGGATGTAGAGAAAGAGAAGCACTCCTCCATTGTTGGTGGGATTGCAAGCTGGTAAAACCACTCTGAAAATCAGTCTGGATGTTCCTCACAAAATTGGATATACCTGAGGACCCAGCTATACCACTCTTGGGCATATATGCAGATGATACTCCAAGATACCACAAGGACACATGCTCCACTATTTTCATAGCAGCCTAATTTATAATAATCAGAAACTGGAAAGAGCCCAGATGCCTTCAACAGAGGAATGGATACAGAAAATGTGGCACATCTACACAATGGAGTACTACTCAGCTATCAAAAACAATGACTTCATGAAATTCATAGCCAACTGGATGGAACTAGAAAATATCATCCTGAGTGAGGTAACCCAATCACAGAAAAACACACTTGGTATGCACTCATTGATAAGTGGATTTTAGCCCAAAAGCTCGAATTACCCAAGATACAATCCACAAACCACATGAAACTCGAAAAGAAAGATGACCAATGTGCAGATGCTTCAGTACTTTTAAAAGGGGGAACCAAAATATTCATAGGGGGATATATGGAGCCAAAATTAGGAACATAGACTGAAGGAAAGGCCATTCAGAGCCTGCCCCACCTTGGGTTCCAGTCCATATACATACAACCAACAAACCCAGACAATACTGCTGATGCCAATAAGTACATGCTGACAGGAACCTTATATAGCTGTCTCCTGAGAGGCTTAGCCAGAGCATGACAAATACAGAGGTGAATGCTAGTAGTCAACCATTGACCTGAGAATTTGGTCCCCATCAGAGGAGTTAGAAAAACGATTGAATGCTCTAAAGAGGCTTGCAACCCCATAAGAACAATACTGGGGACTAAAATACTACCTAAAGAGTACAAATGGATATTCCCATGGCTCCAGCTACATATGTAGCAGAGGATGGCCTTCTTGGGTACCAATGGAAGGAGAAGCCCTTGGTCCTGCCAAGGCTGAACGCCCCCCAGTGTAGGGTAATCTCAGGGCAGAGAGTCAGGAAGGGGTGGATGGTTGGGGAGAGGGACCACCCTTATAGAAGAAGGGAGAGAAGGTATAGGATAAGGGGTTTATAGATGGAAAACTGTGAAAGGCAATAACATTTGAAATGTAAATTTAAAAAATCCAAGGGGAAAAAAGGGAACTAAAAGTAGGGCAGAAACAGAACAATTTAGTTAAATAATGTTGTTTATTTGAGGTATATTTCCAAGACTTTAGTTCTCTAAGGGATGTGAGAGTTTTAAATCTAGTTTTTTTTTTAAAAGCCATCCTTTGGGAGAAATGTATATATTATCATGGAGGTCAGAATGGTCAGTTGCTGCAATGGGTCATCCCAATGTTTCTCACTTTGATGACAATAATATGGTTACAATTCCAATAGTGTCTAGAAGTTGGTAGCATTCAGCTCTGTTCCGTGGTGCTTTCTATGGGTCACCATTGCTGCCATGTAAGAGAAGGAAGGCTTGCAAAAGACTTAGCAGTTCAGCAGGGAAGCTGTTAAGGGAACTAGCTTCGTCACTGGCTATACATCTGACACTTTCTTCACACTGTGACTTTAGGGAACTGATTCCAATTCTCTGTCTTCAATTTTCTCTCTTTGGAACATGCATAAGTTCCTCACAGTTCACGACACCGTAGATGTTCATGCATAACAGCAAACATTATAATGGTCATTTAGGTGAGGCTTGCAAGGCTGTGGTGCTGTGAGAAGGATCAGGGACTTTGCTTGCCTTAAAATGATCTTGCTTGTTCTTAAAGCTGGGGTGTTTTATGCCTCATTCATCTAGAGGGAGTAATTATGACTATAAACAACAGCCAGGAACCCAAAAGAATAGGCTGAGATTGGCCAGAGCTTGAAAGATGGCCATGTTCAATTGAATTAAGTTTTCAAAAAGAGGCCCTACCCACTAGTTTAGCAGACATTAAGTTAAGAATTTAAATTCTACAACTTGAATGAATTTGCAATAGAAAGAGCTAGATCAGTAGCTATGCTTAGAGCTCACTGGAGTTATTAAATGAAAGTCCAATAACACTTAAGTGGTCCAGCTCTAAGGAAAAAGCTAGTATCTAGAAGAACATCCAGTCAGAGAGTTCTTTACCAATGGATCCTTTAATCCAAACCTGGCACAGTTTGCTACACCATGGATGAGCATCAGAGTAAAGGTGAGCATCTATAGTATGTCCAAAACTCCCAAAATGTTTTTCAAGATCAACCACAGTGCTGACCAGTAAAAGTTGACTTGTTTTTAGAAAGAGATAAAGGGAGTCTTAGGTGTATTCGACACTATTAAAAGAAACTCATAACAAAGTTGTAAATAATAAATAATATTAATATGATATCGAGAAACAGTAAGTCACATTTGTAATGATAACAGACAAGGTGATCAATAAACGTTTATATTTCTCTTACCATATCATGCTCTAGTACCAACACATTTATTTATTAGAAAAAATCTAATACATATTAAAAAGATTTATGCATGAATTGGAATTTTTACTGTAAATTTGAAAATTGCAAAAATATCCCTAACTCTGAGTACTGTAAAATTCACCTACCCAGAGTAATGTTTTTCCCCTTTGGTACATCTGTGTTGCTAAGTGTTAGCTACTACAGCCACTACTGATCAGCTAGATAAACAGATGAATTTAAGTTTCTCTTTTTTCTGATGATGCGTCAGGACAATGAACTTAGGAAGCAAAACACTGATCTAACAGATTGTTAGTGAATAGACTTACAGAACTGCAAAGTTTGGGAGATACAACATGCTCAGCATCTCCTCTTGCAGGCAATATGGTTTAGGAATTTATTTATTCTTTTTAAATTGTATTTGTTTACTTCTGTTTATTCTTAAATCTCTGCCACTTTCATGAGCACAGATACCAGTGGGTCTGCTTACTGGTGAAGACGCTGATATCTTGCTTCAATGGTTTAGCTCACGCGGTTTAATTCATCTGAAATTAACTTCAGAATTACTGGCTTGGTGGACAGACAGAAATACCCTGGATGATTCCTCTGTGGGCTCTCTTAAGCAAACTGGGGGTGACGCTATTGGAAAGCTTGACACAGCTGGTCATTTATAATGACATCATTGTGTACCCGGCTGGGGCCTCCTATTTACATGTAGAGCCTGAGCTTCCTCACAGTGTTGGTCAGACCCTCTTGATCGTTTTCCCCTTCCAGACTGGGCAGTGAGCTATTTTAGGGGACTAGGCCATGCTTCTTATGACTTCCTTTCTAAAACTCAGAATATCACTTCCCTTAGTAAAGCAGTTCATAAAGCCATTCCAGACTTTTGAATGAGTCAGTGAGTAAGTGAACAAGACAGACAGACAGACAGACAGACACAGAGAGAGGGGGAAGGAGGAGGGGGAGGGAGAGGGAAAATTAATTGTGTATCATTGAGAAGACTTTCAAACAGATTCTTAGACATCTTTTACAAAGCCATACCCTATTAACCCACTTCATATGAGAATTAATTTTTTTATATAGATTAAGCTCTGGGGAGCATGTAATTTTGCTGCTTTGAGCTATGATCTCGATAGGCAAAGTCAGGTGATTTAATTTAACACTTTCTAGGTAACTTCCCATATGCAATGTTCTCCAGGATTGAATTTCTCATAAACAATAAACTATTTTTTAAAAGGGTGTTAATTCAATTGATTAAAAGCAAGTCACCTCAAAGTCTTATCAAAAGTCTCACGAGGAGTTCCCCAGAACAAGCAACATACAATGGGATTTGCATGATTCTAAAGTCTATTTAGTGCCTGTCCCAGGGACAAGTTCTGCATTCTCATCTTTCAGCACAGCCACTCGGCATCTGAGACTGGGAACAGATAGGCTTTTCCCTAGATTGGCCCACATCATTTATGTGGGATGTTAATAGGTCAGCGTTAAAAGTCCTCTCGCTTGTATTTGCAGAAACTCTGAGTAAATCTTATGTACTTGTCTCTGCACTGAGAGGTATAGAAGTCTCCACTGATCAGTGAATATTCAAAAGGAACTCCAACTGTGATGCTAATGCTAATCCCATGATCAAATCGAGGATATGGGAGGGAGCCATCACCGGGATTTCCAGGATTAATCCATGGAACAGGTCAGACACAGATGATCAGGTTTGGAAAGGACCAAAAGAGGTGAGTGGGACAAATAGACCACAGTAGGGAGAAAAATGTTACTTGTTAATTTTTTTTCCATTTCCCAGTGGAGATAATGAGAAATTAGAGCAGAAATCATTGTAAAAAGCTATCCCTATGAAACCGTTTTAAATAAAAAATAATGAGGACAGAACTAATTTACTTAGCTAATTATCACATGCATTTCACATCAGCCCAAAAGCAACCAGAAGCCATTAGTCACACACCCTGCCGTTCTCATCAAGCAGTGGATGAATGGGGACAAACCTGGAACTTGGCTTTGCAGAAATGAATCTACCCTCTTCAAAAGGCATAATCACCATGGGCCTCCCCGGAGTGCTCCTCTGTACTGTGTGAACACGCTTCCTGGGAGCCTTCAGGAGCAGACCAGGTCTTCATCTTCTCCCTTTTCTCATTGCCTCCCAGGGTGCTGGAGGGACAGGGTGCATCACTTCACATCCTTTAATTTATCTCATTAGTGATTGAATGAAATCTGTCTTTAGACTCCATTCTGCCACAAGCTTTGTAACCTAAACTTAGCTTGATCTGATGATCCTATCAAGGGATAAAATTGAAAAATTCTCACTGTGCTCATACCTGTATGTATGTAGTTGGTGTAATTAGTACCCCATCTGACAAGCATTAATATCCATTCATTCATTTATTCAGGCATCCATCCAGTTATGCAGTTACTATTATGTAACTTGAACCTTATGCTTTATTAGGTAGTGAGGAAGGAGGGAAAAAAATCCCTGTATTTAATGAACTTGTTATATGGAACGGGAAAAAAAAATCTCTGAGGTAAGAATGCAGTGTGACATATTAAGACATGGTAGTTACGTTAAAAAAAGAAAAGAAAAGGAAAGAAAGAAAGAAAGAAAGAAAGAAAGAAAGAAAGAAAGAAAGAAAAAAGTAGAGCAAGAGATTGGCCAAGCAAGAAAATCAGAGGAGAGTAAATTCTATATTGAGAAGAACAAGAATTAAAAACAATAGATATCCTGCCCAGTCTTGCAGACAAATGACAGACAATAAAAAAAAAATCTATAAATGTTATAGTGGCAAGTCTTTTCCATGTTTGGATATAGCTCTGAGAGGGCATAGTGCAGATAACTTCAAGCTATACTTAATTATTCCTAGTTTGGAGCGAGGGCCAACATGCCTCCTAGCTGCTCGGTACTCTCCAGAACTGCCCTATCTCTGGCTTCAGTCCAGACCTCATGAATATAAATGTGGATTTGATCAGTTTCTGAGAAACTCACAGGTAGAAAAGAATAGGAGTAGTATCAGTGCATAGTAGGTAACAGGTTAGTCAGGAAACAATACAAATTGAAAGTATCCTATTTAAAACACAGACAAAACCCTGCCAGGATGCAAAGAAGCTTTGTAATTGTGTGAGAAAATCTTCAGTGTTTGCTTGTTTGTCAGCAACAGAGGGGACTGCCTGAAAGTACTTCTGAGCACGACTGTCAATGCTTAAGGTAGATTTGACTACATTTCCTCTTCACTGTTTAAGGAAGCTAGTAAGGTGCTTCTGTGATGTTTCTTCACTTTTCTTCCCTGTTTGTTTGCTTTTCTTGTTTTGGGGGGTTTGTTTGTTTTAATAACAGATCTTCTTCAAGGTAAAC
The DNA here is from genome assembly GCF_021556685.1 of Rattus norvegicus. NCBI lineage: Eukaryota > Metazoa > Chordata > Mammalia > Rodentia > Muridae > Rattus > Rattus norvegicus. The sequence continues at coordinate 143,633,710 of NC_141534.1, forward strand.
TAGAAAGATCCACAATTTCAGATTAGATTTATTACAGCAGATCCAAGAGAATGAAAACGTCAATTCTAGGCTTCTGAGATTAAACAGGGACTCTGAAGGGTTTGGGACGTGAAGAATATAAGCCTTTATCTTTGAAATCCATGATTACGAACACAGAGATTCCTTCACCTAAGCATGGACAACTGAGAACAAGAGACTGACAGGCCAGTGTTCCTACACCGTGTTAAAAACTTCCCGGGTTCTCTAGAAAGAGAATTGGGAAAACAGCTTATTTTAAGTTCACAGAGAAGGGATTCTGCATCCCAACTTCAAGAATGAGATTTGGGCATCCACAGGCTTGACAGGAAGATCTCAACTTTTCCCCTAGGTTGTTTCAGGTGTCTATCATCTTATGTCCTCGTTTTCTTTGCTCCTATAAAGAAATACTTAGATTGAAAGCAACTCAGAGAGAAAAAGTGTGTATTAGACTGACACTTGCAATTCATAATCCATCATCCAGGTAAGCCAAGGCAGAAACTCAAGGCAGGAGCTTGAGACAGAAACCATGGGGATCACTTCTTCCTGAGTAGCTCCTAGGCTCATATTCAGTTGCCATTTTTAAATAGCTGGTGCCCACTTGCCTAGAGATAGCATTGACCACAGTGGACTCCTATATCAATTAATAATTTTAGCTCCTTCCCCACAGAGGCCAAACTTTTGGAAGAAATAACTCATGAAGGTTCTTTCTTCCTAGAATAAAGTTGACAACCAAGATTAGCTCTGATAGATATAATGAAGTAAAGAATTCCTGTTATCTCCAAGTGTAGTAGTTAGGGTTTTACTGCTGTGAACAGACACCATGACCAAGGCAATTTTTATAAGGACAACATTTAACTGGGGCTGGCTTGAAGGATCATAGGTTCAGTCCATTATCATCAAGACAGAAACATGGCAGCATCCAGGCAGGCCTCGTGCAGGAGGAGCTGAGAGTTCTACATCTTCATCTGAAGACTGCTAGCAGAAAATTGGCTTCCAGGCACCTAGGATGAGAACTGCAAAGCCCACACCCACAGTGACACACCTACTCCAACAATGCTACATCTACTCTAACATGGCCACACCTAATAGTGCCACTCCCTGGGCTAACCATGTACAAACCATAACACTGGATACTCAGTGACTGCATCACGGTTTTTGTTTGCTTGTTTGTTTGTTTTGGGGGCCTACTAGAAAGAAATGGCAACATGAGTGATGTATTAGAATTATTCTGAGAAAAGAAGCAATACAAACAAATACATATATACACATTTATCAATGTATATTAAATATGGTTTTGTTATAAGTCCTGTGATCTGTTTTTGCAAGCTAGAGGGCTAAGAGAGAAAATGGTGGACTTCTAGTCTAATTCAACGGCATGAGCCATAAGGGAATTTATAGGATAAGACTTAGTTCAACATCATATATCAAGGAACCAGTGGGTAAGATGTTCAAAGTCAAAGAAAATGAATGTTTTGGTGCCAGTAAACAGTAGGTATGCTTCTCCTGCTTCTTTGTATCATTATGAGCCTTGGAATTAGATAGTATCAGTTCATAACAGTGTAAGAGAAGAAGGATGACCAAAGTGTGGATGCTTCACTCCTTCTTAAAAGGTGGAACAAAATATTCATAGGAGGGGATATGGAGGCAAAGTTTGGATCAGAGACTGAAGCAATGGCCATTCAGAGCCTGCCCCACATGTGGCCCATATATAAGATTGGTGAAACTAAGAAGTGCATGCTCTCTGTCTCCTGAAAGGCACAGCCAGAGCATGTCCAATACAGAAGCAAATGCTAGCAGCAAACCATTGAACTGAGAATGGGACCCCTGATAGAGTAATTAGAGAAAGGATTCAAAGATCTGAAGGGACTTGCAACCCCACAAGAACAACAATGCCCACCAACCAGAACTTCCAGGGACTAAACCACTACCCAAAGACTATATATACATGGACTCACCCATGGCTCCAGCTGCATATGTACCAGAGGATGGCCTGGTTGGATACCAATGGAAGGAGAAGCCCTTGGTCCTGCCAAAGTTGCACCCCCAGTGTAGGGGAATGTAGGGGGGGCAGGAAAGGGGGAAGATGGGGAGGGGAACACCCTCATAGAAGAAGGAGAGGGGGATGGGATAGGGGGCTTATGTCCAGGAAACTGGGAAAGGGAAAAACATTTGAAATGTAAATAAAAAAATAACCTGACAGATGATCTCTCTGTCGGTTACATGAACTGCCGTCTTGTATTTGGGTGTGCTGTACTTACTTTTAATTTCCTGAATCATCAATCATTTCTAAGTTTAATAGTTAATTTTACCTTCTCAACACCTTCTAAACCTTACTCAGTATTTCTTAACATAGACTTTGTTCTTGACAATTTTCACAAACCTCACCCTGTGAAAAAGAAACCTGCAATTTCAGCTCCACACAGACCTACACGCCTGGTGGTGCTAGGGTGGGTAAAATCTCAGTGTACTTATAGAATGATGAGCAGCGGCTTGCGTATACCAGTGAGGGGAGATGATTCCATTCTATCTCCGGCAAAACTTAAATTTCTACTGCTTCTCCACATTATATGAAGCATGATTCAGCTCACCAAGATATCACTAAGTCTTGTTAGACATACATGTTTTTCTCTATTAAAGGAGATGAGGATTATATTATGTTTTTCTGATCTGTGATGTGAACACTGATACGTACTATAGAGTTTGTGACTGGATATCAGGACCAGCTCCATCTCTATTAGGCAGATTCCCTGTGCTCTGTTCATTGGCTGAGCCAACTGAGGTGGTGAGAAACATGTACGTAGGTAACACACTTCTTTAGAATATCCAGCAATTCTGGGTAAGTTATTTGGAACTTGATTTCCTACTTTTGAAACAACGTAGAAAAACAATGTCAATGATGCTAGCACGTGCGCGCGCGCGCGCGCGCGCGCGCGCACACACACACACACACACACACACACACACACACACAAGGTATTCAGCCTTCTCCACTTAAAAGCATAATATAGGACAGTGTTGAATGTTTATTAGGATCCATAAAGTATTGGCCTCCATATTGATAAATGCAAATATTGTGGCTGAAATGAGAATCAATTTGGGAAGAGGGGATATTTATTTCATATTGGCATAGGTTAAATATTAGTGACACCCGCGGATCCCGGCCCGCAGCAGCTCTCTGCTCCCAGACCCGGTGAGAGAGAGACCCAACCGCCTGGTCAGGTGGGCACTCCTGAGGCTGCAGAGCGGAAGAGACCACCAACACTGCTCACCCCTGCCCACATCCCTGGCCCAAGAGTAAACTGTATAAGGCCTCTGGGCTCCCGTGGGGGAGCGGCAGGACCCCTGCCAGAGACACCGCCGGACCCTGAAGGAAACAGACCGGATAAACAGTTCTCTGCACCCAAATCCCGTGGGAGGGAGAGCTAAACCTTCAGAGAGGCAGACAAGCCTGGGAAACCAGAAGAGACTGCTCCCTGCACACACATCTCGGACGCCAGAGGAAAAAGCCAAAGACCATCTGGAACCCTGGTGCACTGAAGCTCCCAGAAGGGGCGGCACAGGTCTTCCTGGTTGCTGCCGCTGCAGAGAGCCCCTGGGCAGCACCCCACGAGCAAACCTGAGCCTCGGGACCACAGGTAAGACCAAATTTTCTGCTGCAAGAAAGCTGCCTGGTGAACTCAAGACACAGGCCCACAGGAACAGCTGAAGACCTGTAGAGAGGAAAAACTACACGCCCGAAAGCAGAACACTCTGTCCCCATAACTGACTGAAAGAGAGGAAAACAGGTCTACAGCACTCCTGACACACAGGCTTATAGGACAGTCTAGCCACTGTCAGAAATAGCAGAACAAAGTAACACTAGAGATAATCTGATGGCGAGAGGCAAGCGCAGGAACCCAAGCAACAGAAACCAAGACTACATGCCATCATCGGAGCCCAATTCTCCCACCAAAACAAACATGGAATATCCAAACACACCAGAAAAGCAAGATCTAGTTTCAAAATCATATTTGATCATGATGCTGGAGGACTTCAAGAAAGACATGAACACACTTAGGGAAGCACAGGAAAACATTAATAAACAAGTAAAAGCCTACAGAGAGGAATCGCAAAAATCCCTGAAAGAATTCCAGGAAAACACAATCAAACAGTTGAAGGAATTAAAAATGGAAATAGAAGCAATCAAGAAAGAACACATGGAAACAACCCTGGATATAGAAAACCAAAAGAAGAGACAAGGAGCTGTAGATACAAGCTTCACCAACAGAATACAAGAGATGGAAGAGAGAATCTCAGGAGCAGAAGATTCCATAGAAATCATTGACTCAACTGTCAAAGATAATGTAAAGCGGAAAAAGCTACTGGTCCAAAACATACAGGAAATCCAGGACTCAATGAGAAGATCAAACCTAAGGATAATAGGTATAGAAGAGAGTGAAGACTCCCAGCTCAAAGGACCAGTAAATATCTTCAACAAAATCATAGAAGAAAACTTCCCTAACCTAAAAAAAGAGATACCCATAGACATACAAGAAGCCTACAGAACTCCAAATAGATTGGACCAGAAAAGAAACACCTCCCGTCACATAATTGTCAAAACACCAAACGCACAAAATAAAGAAAGAATATTAAAAGCAGTAAGGGAAAAAGGTCAAGTAACATATAAAGGGAGACCTATCAGAATCACACCAGACTTCTCGCCAGAAACTATGAAGGCCAGATGATCCTGGACTGATGTCATACAGACCCTAAGAGAACACAAATGCCAGCCCAGGTTACTGTATCCAGCAAAACTCTCAATTAGCATTGATGGAGAAATCAAGATATTCCATGACAAAACCAAATTTACACAATATCTTTCTACAAATCCAGCACTACAAAGGATAATAAATGGTAAAGCCCAACATAAGGAGGCAAGCTATACCCTAGAAGAAGCAAGAAACTAATCGTCTTGGCAACAAAACAAAGAGAATGAAAGCACACAAACATAACCTCACATCCAAATATGAATATAACGGGAAGCAATAATCACTATTCCTTAATATCTCTCAATATCAATGGCCTCAACTCCCCAATAAAAAGACATAGATTAACAAACTGGATACGCAACGAGGACCCTGCATTCTGCTGCCTACAGGAAACACACCTCAGAGACAAAGACAGACACTACCTCAGAGTGTAAGGCTGGAAAACAACTTTCCAAGCAAATGGTCAGAAGAAGCAAGCTGGAGTAGCCATTCTAATATCAAATAAAATCAATTTCCAACTAAAAGTCATCAAAAAAGATAAGAAAGGACACTTCATATTCATCAAAGGAAAAATCAACCAAGATGAACTCTCAATCCTAAATATCTATGCCCCAAATACAAGGGCACCTACATACGTAAAAGAAACCTTACTAAAGCTCAAAACACACATTGCACCTCACACAATAATAGTGGGAGATTTCAACACCCCACTCTCATCAATGGACAGATCATGGAAACAGAAATTAAACAGTGATGTAGACAGACTAAGAGAAGTCATGAGCCAAATGGACTTAACGGATATTTATAGAACATTCTATCCTAAAGCAAAAGGATATACCTTCTTCTCAGCTCCTCATGGCACTTTCTCCAAAATTGACCATATAATTGGTCAAAAAACGGGCCTCAACAGGTACAGAAAGATAGAAATAATCCCATGCGTGCTATCGGACCACCACGGCCTAAAACTGGTCTTCAATAACAATAAGGGAAGAATGCCCACATATACGTGGAAATTGAACAATGCTCTACTCAATGATAACCTGGTCAAGGAAGAAATAAAGAAAGAAATTAAAAACTTTTTAGAATTTAATGAAAATGAAGATACAACATACTCAAACTTATGGGACACAATGAAAGCTGTGCTAAGAGGAAAACTCATAGCGCTGAGTGCCTGCAGAAAGAAACAGGAAAGAGCATATGTCAGCAGCTTGACAGCACACCTAAAAGCTCTAGAACAAAAAGAAGCAAATACACCCAGGAGGAGTAGAAGGCAGGAAATAATCAAACTCAGAGCTGAAATCAACAAAGTAGAAACAAAAAGGACCATAGAAAGAATCAACAGAACCAAAAGTTGGTTCTTTGAGAAAATCAACAAGATAGATAAACCCTTAGCCAGACTAACGAGAGGACACAGAGAGTGTGTCCAAATTAACAAAATCAGAAATGAAAAGGGAGACATAACTACAGATTCGGAGGAAATTCAAAAAATCCTCAGATCTTACTATAAAAACCTATATTCAACAAAATTTGAAAATCTTCAGGAAATGGACAATTTCCTAGACAGATACCAGGTATCGAAGTTAAATCAGGAACAGATAAACCAGTTAAACAACCCCATAACTCCTAAGGAAATAGAAGCAGTCATTAAAGGTCTCCCAACCAAAAAGAGCCCAGGTCCAGACGGGTTTAGTGCAGAATTCTATCAAACCTTCATAGAAGACCTCATACCAATATTATCCAAACTATTCCACAAAATTGAAACGGATGGAGCCCTACCGAATTCCTTCTACGAAGCCACAATTACACTTATACCTAAACCACACAAAGACACAACAAAGAAAGAGAACTTCAGACCAATTTCCCTTATGAATATCGACGCAAAAATACTCAATAAAATCTGGCAAACCGAATTCAAGAGCACATCAAAACAATCATCCACCATGATCAAGTAGGCTTCATCCCAGGCATGCAGGGATGGTTTAATATACGGAAAACCATCAACGTGATCCATTATATAAACAAACTGAAAGAACAGAACCACATGATCATTTCATTAGATGCTGAGAAAGCATTTGACAAAATTCAACACCCCTTCATGATAAAAGTCCTGGAAAGAATAGGAATTCAAGGCCCATACCTAAACATAGTAAAAGCCATATACAGCAAACCAGTTGCTAACATTAAACTAAATGGAGAGAAACTTGAAGCAATCCCACTAAAATCAGGGACTAGACAAGGCTGCCCACTCTCTCCCTACTTATTCAATATAGTTCTTGAAGTTCTAGCCAGAGCAATCAGACAACAAAAGGAGATCAAAGGGATACAGATCGGAAAAGAAGAGGTCAAAATATCACTATTTGCAGATGACATGATAGTATATTTAAGTGATCCCAAAAGTTCCACCAGAGAACTACTAAAGCTGATAAACAACTTCAGCAAAGTGGCTGGGTATAAAATTAACTCAAATAAATCAGTTGCCTTCCTCTATACAAAAGAGAAACAAGCCGAGAAAGAAATTAGGGAAACGACACCCTTCATAATAGACCCAAATAATATAAAGTACCTCGGTGTGACTTTAACCAAGCAAGTAAAAGATCTTTACAAGAAGAACTTCAAGACACTGAGGAAAGAAATTGAAGAAGACCTCAGAAGATGGAAAGATCTCCCATGCTCATGGATTGGCAGGATTAATATAGTAAAAATGGCCATTTTACCAAAAGCAATCTACAGATTCAATGCAATCCCCATCAAAATACCAATCCAATTCTTCAAAGAGTTAGACAGAACAATTTGCAAATTCATCTGGAATAACAAAAAACCCAGGATAGCTAAAGCTATCCTCAACAATAAAAGGACTTCAGGGGGAATCACTATCCCTGAATTCAAGCAGGATTACAGAGCAATAGTGATAAAAACTGCATGGTATTGGTACAGAGACAGACAGATAGACCAATGGAATAGAATTGAAGACCCAGAAATGAACCCACACACCTATGGTCACTTGATTTTTGACAAAGGAGCCAAAACCATCCAATGGAAAAAAGATAGCATTTTCAGCAAATGGTGCTGGTTCAACTGGAGGGCAACATGTAGAAGAATGCAGATCGATCCATGCTTATCACCCTGTACAAAGCTTAAGTCCAAGTGGATCAAGGACCTCCACATCAAACCAGACACACTCAAACTAATAGAAGAAAAACTAGGGAAGCATCTGGAACACATGGGCACTGGAAAAAATTTCCTGAACAAAACACCAATGGCTTAAGCTCTAAGATCAAGAATCGACAAATGGGATCTCATAAAACTGCAAAGCTTCTGTAAGGCAAAGGACACTGTGGTTAGGACAAAACGGCAACCAACAGATTGGGAAAAGATCTTTACCAATCCTACAACAGATAGAGGCCTTATATCCAAAATATACAAAGAACTCAAGAAGTTAGACCGCAGGGAAACAAATAACCCTATTCAAAAATGGGGTTCAGAGCTAAACAAAGAATTCACAGCTGAGGAATGCCGAATGGCTGAGAAACACCTAAAGAAATGTTCAACATCTTTAGTCATAAGGGAAATGCAAATCAAAACAACCCTGAGATTTCACCTCACACCAGTGCGATTGGCTAAGATTAAAAACTCAGGTGACAGCAGATGCTGGCGAGGATGTGGAGAAAGAGGAACACTCCTCCATTGTTGGTGGGATTGCAGACTGGTAAAACCATTCTGGAAATCAGTCTGGAGGTTCCTCAGAAAATTGGATATTGAACTGCCTGAGGATCCAGCTATACCTCTCTTGGGCATATACCCAAAAGATGCCTCAACATATAAAAGAGACACGTGCTCCACTATGTTCATCGCAGCCTTATTTATAATAGCCAGAAAATGGAAAGAACCCAGATGCCCTTCAACAGAGGAATGGATACAGAAAATGTGGTACATCTACACAATGGAATATTACTTCGCTATCAAAAACAATGAGTTTATGAAATTCGTAGGCAAATGGTTGGAACTGGAAAATATCATCCTGAGTGAGCTAACCCAATCACAGAAAGACATACATGGTATGCACTCATTGATAAGTGGCTATTAGCCCAAATGCTTGAATTACCCTAGATCCCTAGAACAAATGAAACTCAAGACGGATGATCAAAATGTGAATGCTTCACTCCTTCTTTAAATGAGGAAAAAGAATACCCTTGGCAGGGAAGGGAGAGGCAAAGATTAAAACAGAGACTGAAGGAACACCCATTCAGAGCCTGCCCCACATGTGGCCCATACATATACAGCCATCCAATTAGACAAGATGGATGAAGCAAAGAAGTGCAGACCGACAGGAGCCGGATGTAGATCTCTCCTGAGAGACACAGCCAGAATACAGCAAATACAGAGGCGAATGCCAGCAGCAAACCACTGAACTGAGAATAGGTCCCCTATTGAAGGAATCAGAGAAAGAACTGGAAGAGCTTGAAGGGGCTCGAGACCCCAAAAGTACAACAATGCCAAGCAACCAGAGCTTCCAGGGACTAAGCCACTACCTAAAGACTATACATGGACTGACCCTGGACTCTGACCCCATAGGTAGCAATGAATATCCTAGTAAGAGCACCAGTGGAAGGGGAAGCCCTGGGTCCTGCTAAGACTGAACCCCCAGTGAACTAGTCTATGGGGGGAGGGCGGCAATGGGGGGAGGGTTGGGAGGGGAACACCCATAAGGAAGGGGAGGGGGGAGGGGGATGTTTGCCCGGAAACCGGGAAAGGGAATAACACTCGAAATGTATATAAGAAATACTCAAGTTAATAAAAAAAATATTAACAAAAAAAAATATTAGTGTCAGACCACATCTTACCAAAATTTTCTTTAGGAAAAATGTTGTTTATTCTCAGGGCAGACAAAATAAAATAGCATTCTAACATCTGTGTCAAGTTTAGTTTGTAGTAATGACTCACTGAGTGTTTTTCCAGGGGTATCTGAGACTAATTGCAAATTTGGTTCCTTGGACTTGCTACTTCACTTTAAGCCAATGACTTGGGATTTTTGTTTTGGGTTTTCCTGAGTTTGAATTTTTGAAGTTGTGAAAATGGATTATTTTGTGATCCAAAGAGAAGATCCAGGGGTGAGAAAGAAGAATGTAAAAGTGGTAATTTTCCCAGCAGATCAATCACAAGGAGATGGACCCTGAACTTGTATTTGTTCCTTATAATCTTGGAAAGCCCCATTTAATTGCCTAAACACTATGCTGTATGAAACAAGGCAATCTTCCACATCTTTCCATATGCACACTGAATCACATGATTTGTCACCCTGCTTTACAAAGGAGTCTTCTTATGTTTGGGGTCTTTAAAGGGGTAGTAACATTACCATGACATCATCATGGACATTTCTAATCCAATCTTATTGATATTCTCATATAAAGGAGAAATTTGGACATTGAGTGACAAAAGGAAGACATTCTGAAGACAGGATCAGAATATGATCCTATACAGCCAAGGAAAGAAACGAGTTCTGAGACTAAGTCAACCCAGAAAACACACACTTATCTTGTCTCCAGAATGTAGGAAAATAAGAGCATGCTGGGTAAGCCTGAAGTCGGAGCTCTTTTGTTCTGAAGGTGCTAGCAAGTGAATGTAGGCCTTGTGGGTCAGGATGATATCCACACAGTCAGATATGGCCATGGTACATGTAGTCTCAGGAGAGCAAGATCAGCTGAAGGGAAATGTAATCTTTTCTTTGGGGCAGTCTGACACACCATGCAACACTCTGATTATTCTCAATTGGCATGTGAACATGAATTTATGTTGGTTCCACTCCAGGATCATTGAGCCAAGTACATCTGCACTTTATTCTGGAACCATAGTGGATCTTTAGTCAGTCCTCACTAGGGACAGTTGTCTATGTCCCCATGCTGTGTTCTATTCTGGTTTGGGATAGCAATTTCAGACGTTGTTTGTTTTCCACTGTAGAGTTTGATTTTTCTCTTGTAGGTCTCACCTCCATAATTGACGACCAAGGAACCCTGATTCACTCTTAGGGCCTGAAACCTAGGCAGGGTGGACTAAGTGCTAACCAGGTTGTCTGTACTTATCTGAGATATTCACAGTGATTTTATGTCAAGACCCTCTCTGTATGTGACAGTGTGCATGAGCCTTTAGTTTCTTACAAGCATTGGGAAGGATGGACAGTGAACTGGGGCAAAAAGCTGCAGAATAAAAATAGAAGTCATCCTAAATTTAAAAAAGTCTTATTTAGCCTCACAGTAATTTATTCATTTTCCTGTCTTATAAATACTTTAAAATACTATATAAATACTTTAAAATTGTAATAATTTAATAGAAAATTTTTGTACTGTTTTTCTCACATTGCACTGATGATATTATTTCTTGCTTCTATGTACTCTTAATTGTTATTTTCAATTTCCTCATAACTATCTTTACCTATTTTGCACTTTTGTGACAGAAAATCACAAACTGGGTAATTCATGAAGAACAGAAATTGCTTTTGTTTGTTTCTCCTTTTCAAGAGGTTCGGGAGCCCAATGCAAGGTCAAGGGTCTTCTACCTATTGGATATTTTCTGGCCTTCCTTAGCTCAGGCCAAAAATCACAAATGAGGGAAGGAAGAAGCAGGAGTGAGTGAAGGGGTGGGGAAAAGGAGAGGGAGGGAAGGGGAGAGAGAGAGAGAGAGAGAGAGAGAGAGAGAGAGAGAGAGAGAGAGAGAGAGAGAGAGACCCAGATACAGGGAGATAGAGACAGAGAGACAAAGACTAAAGGAAAAAGAGGCAGAGGCAAAGAGAGACACACACAGAGACAGAGAGACAAAGATAGAGACAACAGAGAGAACACACCAATCATTTGTTATCACTGCCTTGTTCCATTTATAGCTACCTCACTCACTCACTCACTCAATACTGTAGTAAAAGCATTGATCCACTTGAGACAGCACCCTCATGATCTAATCAGTTTCTAATGATCCCTTTCAACATCAGTGCTTTGCAGATTACACCTCGCTGTACAAACTGTAGAAAATATCCAATCATAGCCACAACAAGACATGGAAATGGATGCTTTAAGTGTCAGGTTGCTTTAAAATTCTCTTTTCTTTTGAATAATGCTTAAGTGAACATATTTCTTCAGATGTGATGTTTTTCTAAGGAAATTCCCCAGGAGGAAAAAAATATGACAATTTTTTAACTTTTAAGAGTGCATTGGAATTTTAAAAAGTGGCAACAACAGGGGAACATTTGTTTCTTTTTAACCTCATCATGATTTGACGTCATTATTTTGTAGCTTTTTATTATAAGGACAATGTGACCTTCATTTTGTTTTAGGAGTAATTCCCTGATCAAAATATTCAGTATCAGACTTACTCAAATCTGCAAATTTATCTTCATATGAACAGATAAAGCAGTGGCAGGGAGGAATGAATATTCATAACTCATTGTCTGTTGGGCAATTTACTGGGGTTTAACTTTGCTACATTTTAATCTTCACAGTAACATCTTATCTGAGACTCTCCTTGTTTATGGAATATGGGCCCTGTCACTGCTCTAGCTGGTTTAGGAGCTGAATTACAACTCAGAACATTCTCCTGTGATAAATTCGGTGTTATTGTTGGGTGCATTTCTAGATCAAGGTATTTCAAAGTAGGTCAGAGACCAGATATTTGGTCAGGACTCTCTAGAAGTACCAATCAATACAAAGAGTATACATTATAAGAGTGTATAGGTAGGACTGGGTAGTCCAAAGCTGGCCACATACAGACAGTCTGAGCTCTCTGTAGCCTCACAGTCCATATGGCTGGATGTATAGGCAGTATCATTCTGATACTGAAGGACTGGTGGATTGCTGCAAATCCTCTGGTCCTTAGTCTACATTAGAAGGTCGAAGAAGCTGGGTTTTAATGGCAATGAAAACCAGCAACAGCAGACACAGAGACATATAAGATGAACTCACCAGCAAGAAGCAAAAGCCATAGGTCAAAGGTAGACCTCTTCACAGCTGGGCCACTGTCTAAAAGTACTGCCCACTCTACAAGAGGATTTCTCTCTGTGTTAATCTTTCTAGGAGAAACCCTCACAGATTTGCTTAGATCTGTGATCCTGGATTCAGTCCAGTTGAAAAACAAAATTCGTCCCTATGGTGGGAATTCTTTGTCATGGCAAACAGTAAAATTGGTGAGTGACCAGGCAGAGATGCTTCTGGTGATGAGTCCTGGAGTATTAGCGTGACTCATAGGCCTCACTTCCTAAAGCTTACTGAAGCTTATGTTCACATGTTGTAAACACTGAGACTGCTCTGTGGGCAGCTCAGACAGAGCATCTAGCTCATGTTCAAGTGTGGGAGTCTGAGTGGCCCAGAATACTGAATTTTTATTTAAGAATCCAACTACATATCGCTAAAAGGAGGAGAAATTTACATTTGATATCAACTTTCCATGTAAAAATAGCTGGACATGTTACTTCTTGCTCATAATCTTTAAACAGAGGCATTCAGACTAAGACTGTTCTTCAGTTACCTGTATAGGCATTTATTGGGGTCTCCCCTCCCCCTCCCTCTCCCCCTCTCTCCCTTCCTCCCTCCTTCCCTCCTTCCCTCCCTCCCTCTCACACAACACACACAAATCCAAGCACAGGGACACACACAGGCATAGGGACAGATTTTTCTTGTTACTGTTTTTGTTTTGTTTTGTTGAAATTATCTGAGTCTTTCCAGTCCCTCCAGGGTGCCACCTTGAAGCAGCCAGAATGGAATGTGTGGAGTCTTCCTGCAATGGCTTTGTGGATGCTTGTCCCAAGTATCTAATTAAAGTGAAAGGCTTTTATAAGGGCTTTTAGTTGCTTACCAAACAAACAAACCCCTCTGTAACACCACATTTGAGGGCTCCAGTATTCCAGGTAACTGAGGCTTTTTCAATTTTTCGACTCTACTTAGAGATCACTACCTGAACTCCACAAACTCTTCACAAACCTGCAATTTATCAGATTTCTTCAATACATTCACATCTCAGTTCTAATGCATGTTAATATCATATTTCTCCCTTGCTGCCACAATCAGAATGTCTGCTCTCATGACAAGGCACAGCTCTGAAAACCTCCTCTCTTTTTAGCCTCCCAGTAATTGTTATATTCACACTTTGGATGAAGAGGCTGAGATAAGGGTTTAATTTGGATTAATAGGATAATTACTATGTGACAAATGAATGCCAAATACTATGAAGACTGGCTTTGTGAGAGAGCTCTTGGTTTGACAAAGGTTGCCTTTCAGGTGTTTCCTGAGTTCTGAAACTCAGAAATATTTCTAAGGTTTCTGATGAAATTTGGGTTGATGTTTTCCTGAGGATTTCTAAGAGCAAGTTTCACATCTCTCCTGTTGCATCTTTTTTTATAACTCCTCAGGTTCTGATGAAGGTCTGTGTTGACCTTGTGTGTACCCCCTAGTTTAGCCTCCACAAAATGTGGAGACAGACTTTTTAATCGACCCAAGGAAGATCACATCCTGTCTTTGACAAGCACGCCTGTCTTCACTGGGGCATACACCTTGAACTACTGTGATTGCTTCTCTGTGTCTCATCCCTGTAATCTGTGAGTTCTTTCAACTGCCAGGGCCTTGTGTTAACATTGTGGCTGATAAGAAGGGCAAGACATAGGGAACACAGAATAGACTTTGAGCCACCTACCTGCAGTAGGTACGGTGCTAACATCTTCAGAGAAGGAAAATACAACCCACGAAGGCAAGACATTTGGCAAAGATTCTTCAAATAGTAAATGGCAGAAGTTGAATTCAAACTGCGAATGGCCTTACTCCAGACTCTGTTGTATTATATATTTCTTTATTCTTCTGTCTTGACCACTTGACTCACAATAAGAACATGGCATATAGCATCTACTACTACTACTACTACACACACACACACACACACACACACACACACACACACACACACACACAAAGAAAATGATAAAATTGATCAGTTGTCTGTCCTCTGTTTAATATATAATACCATGTCTGGTTTAATAGAGAGTTTACTAAGGTCTTTTTAAATTTTCTCTCTCTCTCTCTCTCTCTCTCTCTCTCTCTCTCTCTCTCTCTTTCTCTCTCTGTGTGTGTGTGTGTGTGTGTCTTCCTGGGAGTGCAGGTGTTCACATGTCACATGGCTTGTGTGGAGGTCAACAGACAACATCAGATGTCAATCCTTCACTCTATCTTATTTGAGAAAGTGTCATTCTCTCACTGTTTGCTACAGTAACCCTATATATACTAATTGGCTTGTGAACTTCTGTGGTTCTCCAGTCTCTGCCTCCCACACTGACTTAGGAGTACTGTGGTAACAGATATGAGCTATTAAACACAGCATCATGAATGATCTGAGAATCCAAACTCCAATCTCCATGCTTACAAATGCTTTACTCATTAAACCATTTCCTCAGTTCATGACTAAGAAATTCAAAGTTGTTATTGTCCCCTACAACCTGAAGCACCATAAAGCCATCTATGTGATGTTTCCCTGAAAGAGGGAACAACAATGGTTGTATCTGAGGACACAGTAGGGAAGACTTGCTGTGCCCACTAAGGGACTAGCAGCCATCTCAGGGAAGTATAAACCACTGGATATTCTATTTGCTCACTGGCTCTTCTTACACTGTCTTCTTCAAAATGTTCACCCCTCCCATTATATTATATGAAATGACTCTTTACTATCTACCTTCAATCTACTACCTGCAACTTCTTAGTACTATGAAATACATACAGAATTCTTCTCACAGGCCTTCCAATAAATGCTGTTCTCATTCAGAGCTACTAATGATGTCTTGACTACCATACACACTTTTTCTTTCTTTCATAGCCAAAGTAAACGACCATGGGTGGGATAACCTGGGGTGCAGCTTAGGGTTACAGACCCATTGCATTTCTTATTACTTTATAACTTTGTTCGGTAGGCTTACTGCAATCGTGTGTTAACCTTCCCATCTAGGGAAATGAGATACTAGTACTGCTACCTGTTTCATTGCTGTGGATGAGAGATAAAAGAATGATGTATATATTAAACCTAAAACAGTCCCTGGATCATAACAAGAGCAAACTCATCCCTTGGATATTTCAACCTCCTTCTCTCTAGTTGCTAGGAAGAGTTGCATCCTTTATGTATAGGTGTTCTTCTCTGTCCTTCCAACTCTTCTCTTCAACATCAGCTTCCTTTTTTTCTCTTTTTTATATTTTGCTGTGCTTATTTGTTTGAAGCCACATAAAGATATATAGAGAGATATATGTGTTATACTGTGGGCCAGTCATGCACCCAGTGGAAATGGTAGAGCTTCAGATAATTTAATAGCTTGCTTTTTTTTTAAACAAAACTTATTTAACAAAGAGACTAATTAATACAATCAAGTAAATATTAATAATACTTTTGTTATAAATGTAACTGTAAGTAAATCTGCTTGTGTGTATGTATGTATGTATGTATGTATGTATGTATGTATGTATGTATGTTGTGTCTATTTCTCTGTCTGTGTCTGTGCCTGTGTCTATATGTCTATGTTTTATGTCTGGTGTGTGCCCATTCTGCAAATATAACTTAAATATGCCAAGTTCTCAGTAGATGATCTTGCAAGAGAAACTAAATTTCTTTAAATATTAAATGTCTTATTTTAATATTAGGGACAGGTAGAGCTGCTTTACAACAGTCTGAAAGACTATTTTGTGGGAATTAAAGCACTGATAAAATAAAGTAGAATAATAAAAATAAAGTTTGAAAAAATTGTTTTTCCTTCTTTTTACTCTTCTGGGTTTTAACTATCAATCTGTAGAAACTATACCCTTCCTATTGAATTTCTGTCCCTCTGAAAGAACATTTGCATGTGTATGTATGTGTACATATTATTACACATTCCTTATTTATATTATATGATTTCTTTTCCTGCGTAAACATTCTATAATTTGAAGTATGATAGTCACTTGGCACTAGAGGTCCTTTGAACTGTTTAAAAACACAGTGTCCACAGTGAGTATTTTCCAGTATTCTCTGATGTTTGCAGATGCATGGTCAAGTTCATGATGATATTAGTGAAGAGATGTCAAAAAAGATGATCATAAACGTGAAAAATGATTAGGTGTCACCTGTAGCCATATTATTAATTTGAGACTGTTGGGTCATTTCCATACCATGGAAGAATTAAATTGGCAAGAGATAGGAGCATATAATACAGCACTTATATTACTTCTTGTATGGGTCTTCTCAAAAAACTTGTACCTCTTACTGAAAACAGAAAGTTCATGGGTTGATATGCTGAGGCTAAAAACTTTCCTAAAATCATGTAATCCAGTCCATAATTTCTCAATACTGCTCAAGGAGCTGTTCCTCTTAGGATGACAATAAAGTGACATTATCTTTAAGACACCTCTGATATTTTATGAACCTCAAAACATTTTCAACTCAGGCTCTGGTTCAAGTAATGTTCTGCCACATGGTTCTAGGATCAGAGCTTAGGACTTAATCCTAAACCAATCTGTTCCAGTATATACACATGCTAAAATACAATTACGACTCAAATGCAATTTACTTTTTCTCTGAGTCTTATAAAAGTGGTGGTAAGAATTGTCATCTAACTTGAACACTTTTTTTCAACTGCTCCTGTTGAAGTAGCTACTACTTCTAACTTTAGAAGAATTTGTTTGAAAATGACACGAATCTAGAGAAAGCAAATCAATAAAAAGTTTGAGAAAGCATTGGTTCAACTTGTAAATGATAGCATTTTCTATGAAAAGATGGGGCAACTGAGAATAATTATCCAGTCCAGTGCACTGGTATTATCCAAACGAGGGACACCTCTCCCAAGAACAGTCAGTCAATGAGAAGTATGCCGGATGTTCTTGATCTTTATTTTTGGTTTATGTACTTCAGTGTACATGTTTAAGCTATGTGAATAAGACTAAACACAGACAACATGCTGTTGGTGTGATATCACATGTTTCTTTCCTTGTATACCACTCTTCTGATCTTTTACCTGTAAAGCATACATAAGGAGTGTGGAAGGAATGGAACTCTAGAACATGGCCTCGGTGCCCGGCATCTTCAGTTTATGGCTTGTCAGTGCCAATTGCAAGAAGTGTGCGCGCGCACACACACACACACACACACATATTCACACAGGCATATGTATGCATATATTATTTGTCAGTTCATGACCATTTGGCACCAAATCTGAATGTGAAAATATATTAAAAATCATACTTTTAGACTGGTTATATACTAAACTACACATGCAGTTGTTGGTGTCACTTGCAACCAATCTGTCTATCTGTCTGTCTGTCTATCTATCTATCTATCTATCTATCTATCTATCTATCTATCTCTCTCTCTCTATCTCTCTATCTATCTATCTATCTATCTGTCAGCTATCATCTACTTTTCTCTCGACCTATTTATTTAGCCATTTTGCACTTAATATAAAATACTGATAATCATAAGTACTTACAATGTGTTTTTAATGTGTATTGAGATTGTTTATTTCTATGAATACATGTCAAATATTCAATTAGTGTATAGTACAGGAAATCAGAAGTAACATTTCTACTTTTGCAAAAATAAAGAGGTCCAAATAACAGATGCCTGTGGAGTTGGAAAGACCAGGGGGAAATCTTGTGAAGATTTTTATTTTCATATCTGGCAGGAAATGTAACATTAGACTACAGCTAAGAACATGGGCCTTCAAAGATCATGCAGGATGCCTCCAAAAAGGCATTTCCATTTTCAAGATAGTGGTCAGTGAAATGCAAAGGATCCCAACAAATGGAACTCATGGTAGACATCATGTGTGGCCATTCAGTGTGAAAGATGCACTTTTGTTCTTATAAACTGGAAGCATCCATAACACAGAGGACAGCTCTATTGTAGAGCTGTAGGAGGCGGCTAACAGAAGGCATTTTTCTTATATTGATCGCCTTGCTGAAGCATCTGTGTTTGCATCACCCACTCCATATATGTGAGGCAAAAAGCATAGGGAAAGAATGAAAAAGCATAGAAAGAAATACAGAGGAAAAAGAGGAAAGGCAGTAAGAACAGAAAGGCTCCTAGCGATTAATTAGTGCTTACTCTAGACACCTATGTCACAAAGTGTATGTGTGAATAACTTCAAACATTTCATAGTGACAAGGTACTATTAGATCCCTTTATAGAAAAGAAATTATATTAATGGATGACTGTAATCTGCTAGTTATGGAGCATGACTAGCCTTGTTCAGAGCTTTCCACACAGCACTGCACAAAAGTACCCTTAGACATAGGTTACTGTAGGTTCGTGGACTGAATGCATATCATTCCCCAAATCACATTGAAATTTACTCTCAATTGTACTGATAGTAAGAAGAGGTGCATTTTGAGGAGTGGTTAAATCTTGGGAACCTTTTACTCAAGATATTAGCCATCAGTTCTCTACTGGAACTTCAGAGGACTAGCATGAGCTCTCTTTATCCTTCTTGTAAACAGTCTTTGTTCCTACTGGAGGATACTGCAGCAGACCGCTGCCTCAGGAGCAGCAATCAGAACTTCATCAGACACAAAAATCTACTGGAGCTTTGATATTCAACACCCTAGTCTCCAGAACTAGGAGAAATAAATTTTGGTTCATGCAAATTAGCTAACCTATAGCTTTTTTTCCTGGAAAGGGTGCCTAGGGATTAAGACATAAAACCTTCCTTATCTATCCATAAAGAAGAGTCAAAACATAATGCTGAACTGAAATACACAGTCAGTTCTCCCTTTCTATGGTGTTGCTTCTAAGGTTTCAGTTATATGACATCCATTCGGAGACAACAATATTAAGTCTAAAAGAAAACAAACGCTTCATAAAACTTAAAGTAAACAATATTTACATTTGTATGATTAGATTGTGCTCTGTCTAATTTTGTCCCATATACTATTTGAATTACCCATTTTTCTAGCCTCTGGTCTACCTGCTCCTAACTTTCTTGGTAGCTGTCTTGGTGTCAGATAGGTTTTCATAATATTTCTGAGCTTATATACTAAGAATCCCACATAACAGATTACTGGTGTGTCATAATATCTTATTATAGAGGCATTGCCTCAGCCCACATCATCACAGGAAGGTATGGGGTTATAAGGAAGCATTCATTGTTATCCTCCAGAAACTGATTCCAGGACCCATTCAGATAATGAATGAATTCTGCAGGTGCACAATTCTCTTTTGTACAGTGTGTTATTTGCATATAAGGTACTCCATTCTTCATGCATACATATATCATTCCCATAAAACACTATGCAACATAAGTGCTGTTCATAATTTATCCATTAGGCCGAATTTCTAAATTAAAGCTCTTCATAAATACATGTACATTTTACTTACTTGCTATCTTTAATTTCAAGCATATACTGGAGAACTTATAACTCAGTCCGTCTACGTATGGGCATAGCTTGGTAGGGAAAAAGTACTATAACTATTCTAAACTTCAGGTTCTTTTTCAAATAAAGTGGTTTGTTTTTTGGTTTTCTGTGAATGTTGGCTGACATTGGGATAGTGACATAGACTGTAATTGCTATAAGTTGGGAGTTGAACTAATGCTCTGGCACCTAGGAAGATGGACATCACTTTGCATGTCGAGCTTTTGTTGTGTGCTCTGGGATGATTGGAATATTTTATAATATATAGTTATAATATATGGTGTTGATTGAGCTTGAAAGCTTCACCCTGATCATATTCAAGCATCCATGAAAATATGACAGTCACTATTCTAAAGACACGAGTTACTTGATGACATAGAAATTTGGAGATGCTTTCCAATGTACCATTGGTGTACATCATATTTATATGATGGTGTATTTATATCAATATAGCATTGGAACAGTATATTTCATAATCACACATTATTTACTAAATGTCAGTTGTTTTATGAAGAAGAACATTACCTCGGTGGCACTCTCATAGCTGTACTATAGACTTTACTTTGATACAGATCCAACTAGCAGCTGGTCCTGCCTCCCATCACATCCTCTTGCTAGACAATGTGATTGGAAAAAAGCCATTGTTTTGTTTGAGCATCTCTCCTGCATCCGATATTCATTCCGTCATTCTCAGTATTTCAGCCATTCATTGATGGACTCAGCAAATGGACACTGAGTGGCTATTGTGTCACAAAAACTGTTTTGCAAAAAGGATCACCATGAATCAAGGAGAAAAAGCAAATACAAATTACAAATGACACATTATGGTGATGAAAACATTTATTGACATCAATAAACTATGCACCCTCATTCAGAAGCTCATTCATTCAGATTTTACAAACAATGACAAGTTCAGAGAGAGTCTCTCAGATGGTTCCAATCATGTTAGTATGCAAAAGGACTAACTCAAACTTTGAAAAACGGAATAGAAATATACAGCTATCTGTCTGGCATATTAATTTCTCTTTATTTTTTCTTTCTTCGCATTGTTTGCAATCTAAAAGTTTAGAGCACAAAAGTTAACATATATGTTAAAACATCTTTCACTTAAAATTTGGAGAAACTACCTTTAATATTTGGATTCTCAGCTTTTTAATATTCCTTGTGTGAAAAATGTAGCTCCTTGATACATAAATGCATACAAATACACAGAAACAGAAATACCAAACACAACTTCATGGGATCCAACCACTCTGGCTGTTATGTGTACCCATATATATGTGGCATACTTCCCTCCAACAAATACACACATCTTTTAAAAGCAAGCAAAATATATTGTTTTAGTAGCAGTAGTACATGAGACTTTACTCAGCCAATTCTATTATTGAGCATGTATTTCTGAATGTTTTTATATTATAAATCATACTGATGTATCAATTATTTGTTGTTAAAATCATGCTGGGTAACAAAACACTATCAAACTCAGTAGCCTGAAATATCAATATTTGTATTTGTGAATCTACACGTTGGTGATGACATCTCTAGTCTGTTTTTCGGGTCTTCAGTTTAGTTTCTCCATAGGACTCTATCCTTTTGGCTACTATCCTACCCTGTGAGAGACATGTTATTTCTATGAAGACAATGGCAGCATTAAGATCCACTATAACTCATCTCAAGCCTTTCTTGATGCTGCACAACATTATAAACAATAATTCCTGGCATATCTCATAGGCAGCCTGGAAGAACTCCTCAACTCTGTAAAGAGACATTCCAAAGAAACACAGGAATAAGCAGGGGTGAAAGACAATAGAGGCTATGAGACGATACTACCATTTAGCATTGCCTCAAAAGGAGAAATTGGGACACAATAATTGACATGTATCCTTCAGCACCACACAAAGTGACCTCTGGACCAAAGCATTGCCAGCCAGACCCCCAGAATTCAAAGATATTTGGGATTGGAAAGAAGATCTCAGCCTTAGTTCAGTGTCTTTACTTGAGATATTTGACTTACCCATCATTAATCTTTGACTTCCTTATTTTATCAGCAATCACAATATATCATGATCCGTTCATCTTCACAGGAACAAGTTACTGGAGACTGCTGAAAGTGGTGAGCTAGTTATCGCCTGTGGTGTCTAGCAATGGGATAATAAACTATGTGAGATGATTTACTTTCATATATATATCTGGTAAAGGGATGTATCTGGTAAAATTTTGGACCTTGCTCAGAAACACAGATATTTAAGCTTAAGTTGAGCTCTCAAGTCTACTCTCAGCTATAATTATGTTACTTAGTAAATGCCCAGGTCCTATATTTGAGGATGGTTTGGAAAAATCCAATTCTCTTGTTTTCACTTCCTCTGGTGATTGACTAGTAGGCATGTGCTCCCATTCCAGCCTAAAATTATCAAGAGAGCTCTGGAAATATTAAAATCTCGTTGTTATGAAGTTGTTCCAGGCAGGGTTGTTATTGTCTGTAATCTGGCTGTACATTTAAAATATGTGCTCAAGCAGTACTATCTTACAGATATCTTTCTGCAGGCTTTAATATATAGTTAGTTGATTATTATGATTATAAAATTTTAATGAGTGTTTTTGAGTGTCACCATTTCACTGTATATACATATGTACATGCATGCCTGTATACATACACACACACACACTTAAACATGCATGCAAACACACATTTTAACACATATACATGTTTATGCTCACACATCTCCTGGAAGATCTTTCCTGGTCAAGAAAGACAAAGAAGATTCATCTCTTGTTAAGCACTTCTACCAAGGGTTCATCAATGAATTTTCCTTCAGAAAAGGCTACATTATTACAGGGTTGATTAGGAATTTAGTTTTATGTCTGATGTGTAAATAGTTAAGAGGACACCACTTCCATGCTTTCAATAAGAAAAACCTGAAAAGAGAAAAGTAAAGCTTCCTTTTGATCTTCCAGCCAGAGAACTTGGGTTGTGTAGTACATCAGTATTCTAAAAGCTGGACAATTGGACAGAAAAAACAAAACAAAAAACAAAAAACAAACAAAACTAAAATAAAACATTCAGCCAACCAAACCAAAAAATAAACTGCTTGCATCTATTTTCCTGAAGCAGAGGTTGGGGACAACAACTTTGATAAGTCAACACAGCACAGCGTTCTCCCTCAGAACTTATCTATAGATGTAGCCCATGACTAACACTGCAAAACTTGGATTTCCAGAAGATCACCATAGTCCTCCAAGCTCAAAACAGGGCTCTCTGTGCTTAAACTATTCATAGAAACTATGTAGTTTAGGTTGAAGCAAAATTGTCTTCGGGAGCTTGAAATTTAGGAATTTGTTATGCAAAGACGTGACCTCAATAAAATGTTGGCCACTGAATCTCTAATAAGCTTGCTGAGTGCATAACACATTTAAGTCTCAGTTTCATAACTTTGGTATTAAAATTCAGAGACTGGGAAAGTGTTCTGGGGAGGTTAGCTTATTTCTACCTGACTTCAGTCCATATACCTTTTGACTATGAGTGTTAGGTTTCTTATCATTTTACTATAGAAACTGTGACTCAGAGGCTGATGAAGCCTTGAGTCTATAAAGAACTCTCAATAACTCACTGAGCCAAGGCTGGTTTGGAGCGTTCCCAACTGTGAGGACCTTAAGGAGAATTGGTGTGAGCAAAAACAAATGAGGAGAGCAAAGGTCTATTTTTGTTCACAGTTCCAGGTGCTATTTCATCATAGCAGAGAAGTCAAAGTAACCAAAGAATGGAAGTAATGCAATTACTATGTTGGTTGCTTATAGAATTAGGACAAATGAAGTGGATGACAACAGCCTAAGGCGGGAGGGGAGATCTGGGAGAATTATGAGTAGGCTGCAGTACACAGGAACTGACGTAGTGTTATTTGAAGTAGAATTGGATCTGTTTCATTGCACACTACAAAGTTTGGAGGGCCCGTTAACACTTTAAAATGAAATACAATTGATCTGCGGAGAGGAATTGCAATGACATCATATATAATGCTCAGTTATCACCAGCAAAGGCAGATCAAAGAATAAAAACAAAAGCAAAGTTGATAGGAAGCAATAAACACGTCCCTTCAAATGTGTGTTTTTTATGGGTACCAATTTAAAGCCAAAGATCCATTCAAATGAATAAAAATTAAATCCAACTCTGTGTTGTCTACAAGAAATTCGTGTTAATGATAAAGAATAATGTAGGTTTAAGTTAAAGGAATGTTAGGCCTGGGGCTGTTGAACTGTGGCAAAGGTCTTCTTGAGTTTGTTTGATGCCTGCGATTCAGTCCCCGATATTAAAAAAAACAAAACCAGTAAAATACATGAATCGAGAAAGATACACCATGCTCAAAGTTTGAGTAGCAACATTAATTCCAGAACAGAATAGATGTTAGAGCATGAAAGAATATCAAAGATAAAGAAGAAATCACTATATAATGATAGATGAGTTGATTCTCCAGTAGCACCCAATGCTGCTCAAACTACATATCCCTAACAACAGGGCTTCAAAATACATAAAGTAAAATGCAATAAAACTAAAATGCACACAAAGTCACCATTATAGTTAAGCACTTTAAAATATGTTAGTAATTGCTAGGTTGGCAAGACAGAAAATTAGGGAAGGCAGAAATGAGTGTACAATACTCTCGATGAACTTAGCATAAATGACCTTGAAAGAGCACTCCGTCCATCACTACCAGATCACACCTTCTTTCCAAGCTCACATGGGAGGTAAACCACAGTCTTGGTCATGCAATACTATATAACAAATGTGAAAAATAAAAATCATCCAAAATATATTCTCAGACCATAGTGGTAGTAAGCGACAAATCAACAACAAAGAGAGTACGGCATGTATCAAATATTTGGGATTTAAACAACATACTTGTAAATAACACATGGACCAAAAATCAGATCTCTAGAGAAACTGAAACTTTTTTGAACAGACTGAAAATGAAAATTCACCTTATTAAAATTTATGGAGCATAGCAAATAGAACTCAGTAGGACATATTGGTACTGCCTATACTAGAACATACAGGAGATACAGAATCACTAACTCCATGCTGGTATTTTAGGGAATTGGAGAAATAGAAAGAAAACTGTGTCAGACAAGCAGGAGGAAAATAAAATAAAAAGTTCAAGTAATAGGGCTGCTGAGATTGCTTAGCGAGTGAAGGTGCTTTATCTTCGAAGCAAACTAAGGACCAACCCCAGTATGATTCCCTCTCACCCCCACACATACTGGCATGCAAGCACCATCATCCCCCAACATAAATTATCATAAAAATAAAACTTAAAGTTAGAGTAGTAACAAATGAAATTAAAGCAGGAAAATAATACAGAAAACTGTCAAAGAACGAGAAAGCTAGATATTGCACAAATAAATAAAGTTGGTATCAATCTGATCTAAACAATGAGAAAGATGAAGCACTAATTTTCAGTATCTTGAATTATAGAGAAGTATCATCCTCCTGAAAATATAAAAGAAATAATATATGACAGATAATGCTGATAAATGCAATTAATCAATTGATTAATTAATAATGGAACAAACTACCTGCATGACAATTTTAATGGTACTATGAGTAATAAACAAATTATATAATTAATATTCTAAAGAGATGAAGGAACCTAGTTCCATTCCATGGAGAATTTTGCCAAAATGTAGTGCAAAAATGATATCAAATTTGGGACACATTTTTCTAATTCACTCTTTGTGGCTAGCATTATGCTGTCACCAATCCAGATAATCACAACAATAAGAGCTGCAGAGCTCCCATATTTCTTCTTACCATTGACTCAACAATCCTTTCAAAGATAGCAAATAAACAGTGTGTTAGAACTGTTTAACATGGTACTATGAAACTTAATCGAGGAACAGAAAGCTGGCCTAAGCTCTAAAATTTAATCAATGTAATCAGCATATATAAAGACAAAAAATACTAATTGTCATTGGAAAAGGCTTTGAAAAATCAATACCCAAGCAGGCAAAAATTGTCCAGCATATTAGCTAAATGACATGTTGAGACACCAACAAAATTCTCAATTTGATAGAGATATTTTGCCCAAATTTATTGCTAATCTTATGTTTACTGGAGAGAGAGATAATTTCCCTTCTAACACTACTAACCTAAAGCAGAGATCACAGATGGCTATTGCTTAATGATTCACTCTCTTTGGCCTTCTCAGCTACTTTTCTCACACATTCCAAGCCCATCCACCCAGGGATGTCACCACCCACAGTGGGCCAGACTCTTCCAGACCAATCAATCAGCAATAAAGAAAATGTTATACAGGCTTGGCTACTGACCAATTTTACAAAACCAGTTCCTCAATGTTGGTTTCCTCTTCCCAGATATGTCCAGATTGGTATCAAATTGACAAAAACTTGTATGATAATTTGTCAATAATGAAAGGATACAGGCTACTGAAGACATGGAAAGCAAGATTGCAATTTCAATGTTTAAGCTAAGTAAAGACAAGATAAAATGGACAGTTCTCTGCACCCAAATCCCGTGGGAGGGAGAGCTAAACCTTCAGAGAGGCAGACAAGCCTGGGAAACCAGAAGAGACTGCTCCCTGCACACACATCTCGGACACCAGAGGAAAAAGACAAAGACCATCTGGAACCCTGGTGCACTGAAGCTCCCGGAAGGGGCGGCACAGGTCTTCCTGGTTGCTGCCGCGGCAGAGAGCCCCTGGGCAGCACCCCACGAGCGAGCCTGAGCCTCGGGACCACAGGTAAGACCAAATTTTCTGCTACAAGAAAGCTGCCTGGTGAACTCAAGACACAGGCCCACAGGAACAGCTGAAGACCTGTAGAGAGGAAAAACTACACGCCCGAAAGCAGAACACTCTGTCCCCATAACTGACTGAAAGAGAGGAAAACAGGTCTACAGCACTCCTGACACACAGGCTTATAGGACAGTCTAGCCACTGTCAGAAATAGCAGAACAAAGTAACACTAGAGATAATCTGATGGCGAGAGGCAAGCGCAGGAACCCAAGCAACAGAAACCAAGACTACATGCCATCATCGGAGCCCAATTCTCCCACCAAAACAAACATGGAATATTCAAACACACCAGAAAAGCAAGATCTAGTTTCAAAATCATATTTGATCATGATGCTGGAGGACTTCAAGAAAGACATGAACACACTTAGGGAAACACAGGAAAACATTAATAAACAAGTAGAAGCCTACAGAGAGGAATCGAAAAATCCCTGAAAGAATTCCAGGAAAACACAATCAAACAGTTGAAGGAGTTAAAAATGGAAATAGAAGCAATCAAGAAAGAACACATGGAAACAACCCTGGATATAGAAAATCAAAAGAAGAGACAAGGAGCTGTAGATACAAGCTTCACCAACAGAATACAAGAGATGGAAGAGAGAATCTCAGGAGCAGAAGATTCCATAGAAATCATTGACTCAACTGTCAAAGATAATGTAAAGCAGAAAAAGCTACTGGTCCAAAACATACAGGAAATCCAGGACTCAATGAGAAGATCAAACCTAAGGATAATAGGTATAGAAGAGAGTGAAGACTCCCAGCTCAAAGGACCAGTAAATATCTTCAACAAAATCATAGAAGAAAACTTCCCTAACCTAAAAAAAGAGATACCCATAGACATACAAGAAGCCTACAGAACTCCAAATAGATTGGACCAGAAAAGAAACACCTCCCGTCACATAATTGTCAAAACACCAAACGCACCAAAATAAAGAAAGAATATTAAAAGCAGTAAGGGAAAAAGGTCAAGTAACATATAAAGGCAGACCTATCAGAATCACACCAGACTTCTCGCCAGAAACTATGAAGGCCAGAAGATCCTGGACTGATGTCATACAGACCCTAAGAGAACACAAATGCCAGCCCAGGTTACTGTATCCAGCAAAACTCTCAATTAACATTGATGGAGAAACCAAGATATTCCATGACAAAACCAAATTTACACAATATCTTTCTACAAATCCAGCACTACAAAGGATAATAAATGGTAAAGCCCAACATAAGGAGGCAAGCTATACCCTAGAAGAAGCAAGAAACTAATCGTCTTGGCAACAAAACAAAGAGAATGAAAGCACACAAACATAACCTCACATCCAAATATGAATATAAAGGGAAACAATAATCACTATTCCTTAATATCTCTCAATATCAATGGCCTCAACTCCCCAATAAAAAGACATAGATTAACAACCTGGATATGCAACGAGGACCCTGCATTCTGCTGCCTACAGGAAACACACCTCAGAGACAAAGACAGACACTACCTCACAGTGAAAGGCTGGAAAACAACTTTCCGAGCAAATGGTCAGAAGAAGCAAGCTGGAGTAGCCATTCTAATATCAAATAAAATCAATTTCCAACTAAAAGTCATCAAAAAAGATAAGGAAGGACACTTCATATTCATCAAAGGAAAAATCCACCAAGATGAACTCTCAATCCTAAATATCTATGCCCCAAATACAAGGGCACCTACATACGTAAAAGAAACCTTACTAAAGCTCAAAACACACATTGCACCTCACACAATAATAGTGGGAGATTTCAACACCCCACTCTCATCAATGGACAGATCATGGAAACAGAAATTAAACAGTGATGTCGACAGACTAAGAGAAGTCATGAGCCAAATGGACTTAACAGATATTTATAGAACATTCTATCCTAAAGCAAAAGGATATACCTTCTTCTCAGCTCCTCATGGTACTTTCTCCAAAATTGACCATGTAATTGGTCAAAAAACGGGCCTCAACAGGTACAGAAAGATAGAAATAATCCCATGCGTGCTATCGGACCACCACGGCCTAAAACTGGTCTTCAATAACAATAAGGGAAGAATGCCCACATATACGTGGAAATTGAACAAAGCTCTACTCAATGATAACCTGGTCAAGGAAGAAATAAAGAAAGAAATTAAAAACTTTTTAGAATTTAATGAAAATGAAGATACAACATACCCAAACTTATGGGACACAATGAAAGCTGTGCTAAGAGGAAAACTCATAGCGCTGAGTGCCTGCAGAAAGAAACAGGAAAGAGCATATGTCAGCAGCTTGACAGCACACCTAAAAGCTCTAGAACAAAAAGAAGCAAATACTCCCAGGAGGAGTAGAAGGCAGGAAATAATCAAACTCAGAGCTGAAATCAACCAAGTAGAAACAAAAAGGACCATAGAAAGAATCAACAGAACCAAAAGTTGGTTCTTTGAGAAAATCAACAAGATAGATAAACCCTTAGCCAGACTAACGAGAGGACACAGAGAGTGCGTCCAAATTAACAAAATCAGAAATGAAAAGGGAGACATAACTACAGATTCAGAGGAAATTCAAAAAATCATCAGATCTTACTATAAATACCTATATTCAACAAAATTTGAAAATCTTCAGGAAATGGACAATTTCCTAGACAGATACCAGGTATCGAAGTTAAATCAGGAACAGATAAACCAGTTAAACAACCCCATAACTCCTAAGGAAATAGAAGCAGTCATTAAAGGTCTCCCAACCAAAAAGAGCCCAGGTCCAGACGGGTTTAGTGCAGAATTCTATCAAACCTTCATAGAAGACCTCATACCAATATTATCCAAAGTATTCCACAAAATTGAAACATTTGGAGCCCTACCGAATTCCTTCTACGAAGCCAAAATTACTCTTATACCTAAACCACACAAAGACACAACAAAGAAAGAGAACTTCAGACCAATTTCCCTTATGAATATCGACGCAAAAATACTCAATAAAATTCTGGCAAACCGAATTCAAGAGCACATCAAAACAATCATCCACCATGATCAAGTAGGCTTCATCCCAGGCATGCAGGGATGGTTTAATATACGGAAAACCATCAACGTGATCCATTATATAAACAAACTGAAAGAACAGAACCACATGATCATTTCATTAGATGCTGAGAAAGCATTTGACAAAATTCAACACCCCTTCATGATAAAAGTCCTGGAAAGAATAGGAATTCAAGGCCCATACCTAAACATAGTAAAAGCCATATACAGCAAACCAGTTGCTAACATTAAACTAAATGGAGAGAAACTTGAAGCAATCCCACTAAAATCAGGGACTAGACAAGGCTGCCCACTCTCTCCCTACTTATTCAATATAGTTCTTGAAGTTCTAGCCAGAGCAATCAGACAACAAAAGGAGATCAAAGGGATACAGATTGGAAAAGAAGAGGTCAAAATATCACTATTTGCAGATGACATGATAGTATATTTAAGTGATCCCAAAAGTTCCACCAGAGAACTACTAAAGCTGATAAACAACTTCAGCAAAGTGGCTGGGTATAAAATTAACTCAAATAAATCAGTTGGCTTCCTCTATACAAAAGATAAACAAGCCGAGAAAGAAATTAGGGAAACTACACCCTTCATAATAGACCCAAATAATATAAAGTACCTCGGTGTGACTTTAACCAAGCAAATAAAAGATCTGTACAATAAGAACTTCAAGACACTGAGGAAAGAAATTGAAGAAGACCTCAGAAGATGGAAAGATCTCCCATGCTCATGGATTGGCAGGATTAATATAGTAAAAATGGCCATTTTACCAAAAGCAATCTACAGATTCAATGCAATCCCCATCAAAATACCAATCCAATTCTTCAAAGAGTTAGAACAATTTGCAAATTCATCTGGAATAACAAAAAACCCAGGATAGCTAAAGCTATCCTCAACAATAAAAGGACTTCAGGGGGAATCACTATCCCTGAACTCAAGCAGTATTACAGAGCAATAGTGATAAAAACTGCATGGTATTGGTACAGAGACAGACAGATAGACCAATGGAATAGAATTGAAGACCCAGAAATGAACCCACACACCTATGGTCACTTGATTTTTGACAAAGGAGCCAAAACCATCCAATGGAAAAAAGATTGCATTTTCAGCAAATGGTGCTGGTTCAACTGGAGGGCAACATGTAGAAGAATGCAGATCGATCCATGCTTATCACCCTGTACAAAGCTTAAGTCCAAGTGGATCAAGGACATCCACATCAAACCAGACACACTCAAACTAATAGAAGAAAAACTAGGGAAACATCTGGAACACATGGGCACTGGAAAAAATTTCCTGAACAAAACACCAATGGCTTATGCTCTAAGATCAAGAATCGACAAATGGGATCTCATAAAACTACAAAGCTTCTGTAAGGCAAAGGACACTGTGGTTAGGACAAAACGGCAACCAACAGATTGGGAAAAGATCTTTACCAATCCTACAACAGATAGAGGCCTTATATCCAAAATATACTAAGAACTCAAGAAGTTAGACCGCAGGGAAACAAATAACCCTATTCAAAAATGGGGTTCAGAGCTAAACAAAGAATTCACAGCTGAGGAATGCCGAATGGCTGAGAAACACCTAAAGAAATGTTCAACATCTTTAGTCATAAGGGAAATGCAAATCAAAACAACCCTGAGATTTCACCTCACACCAGTGCGATTGGCTAAGATCAAAAACTCAGGTGACAGCAGATGCTGGCGAGGATGTGGAGAAAGAGGAACACTCCTCCATTGTTGGTGGGATTGCAGACTGGTAAAACCATTCTGGAAATCAGTCTGGAGGTTCCTCAGAAAATTGGACATTGAACTGCCTGAGGATCCAGCTATACCTCTCTTGGGCATATACCCAAAAGATGCCTCAACATATAAAAGAGACACGTGCTCCACTATGTTCATCGCAGCCTTATTTATAATAGCCAGAAAATGGAAAGAACCCAGATGCCCTTCAACAGAGGAATGGATACAGAAAATGTGGTACATCTACACAATGGAATATTACTCAGCTATCAAAAACAACGAGTTTATGAAATTCGTAGGCAAATGGTTGGAACTGGAAAATATCATCCTGAGTGAGCTAACCCAATCACAGAAAGACATACATGGTATGCACTCATTGATAAGTGGCTATTAGCCCAAATGCTTGAATTACCCTAGATCCCTAGAACAAACGAAACTCAAGATAGATGATCAAAATGTGAATGCTTCACTCCTTCTTTAAATGAGGAAAAAGAATACCCTTGGCAGGGAAGGGAGAGGCAAAGATTAAAACAGAGACTTAAGGAACACCCATTTAGAGCCTGCCCCACATGTGGCCCATACATATACAGCCACCCAATTAGACAAGATGGATGAAGCAAAGAAGTGCAGACCGACAGGAGCCGGATGTAGATCGCTCCTGAGAGACACAGCCAGAATACAGCAAATACAGAGGCGAATGCCAGCAGCAAACCACTGAACTGAGAATAGGTCCCCTATTGAAGGAATCAGAGAAAGAACTGGAAGAGCTTGAAGGGGCTCGAGACCCCAAAAGTACAACAATGCCAAGCAACCAGAGCTTCCAGGGACTAAGCCACTACCTAAAGACTATACATGGACTGACCCTGGACTCTGACCCCATAAGTAGCAATGAATATCCTAGTAAGAGCACCAGTGGAAGGGGAAGCCCTGGGTCCTGCTAAGACTGAACCCCCAGTGAACTAGTCTATGGGGGGAGGGCGGCAATGGGGGGAGGGTTGGGAGGGGAACACCCATAAGGAAGGGGAGGGGGGAGGGGGATGTTTGCCCGGAAACCGGGAAAGGGAATAACACTCGAAATGTATACAAGAAATACTCAAGTTAATAAAAAAAAAAGGTATTAAATGCAGGATTGAATGTATAATTTTGAGTAATTGTCTTCAAAAGTATGTTATTTGTAAATGTTAAGTTTACTTAAATCTTAGATGCTCCTGTGTCAATAGATGTGAGCTTAAGGTAGTTTATATTAGAGAATGTTTAATTTCATGATTGGTGTTTTTGAAATGTTAGTTTTCTCATTTTATCAATAAATATTCAATGAAAAAAAAAGACAAGATAAAATGAAGGAAACAGTATATGATTTCCATTATATAGTGCCACAAAAAGACAAAACAATGGAAACAAAAAGGGCACCAGTAGTTAAGGGTCACAAAATGAAGAATGTATAAAAGTAGAAACAGAAAACTCTGAAAACTGTCTATTAGGTTGGAGAAATCCCCAAACAGAGAGGCTAATTTTATTACGTATATTATATATGGAAGAAGCTCAGTGCAATGGATTGGGGAAAGTAGTTAATTTAAGTCCCTTGGGAAATTTATAAGACCAGAGGCTAAGAGATCTTTGAATTGCCATGTATTGTCATTGATAAAGACCTTTCCCATGGGGATAGGGTTGAATAATTCTAAGATCAATTCATATAATATTAGCATTAAATAATTAAGGGGATGGCAGATGGTGGAAAGTAGCATTCTTGCCAGTGGTGTTGCAGGCTACAGAACAACAAAAGCAGCCAGGAGCAGGAACGATAAATGGGACCACTTCATTAGACATGGTAAGACTAGTATTAGCTCATTTTTAGTTTAGTATGAACAGTGATTACAGCTTGACATATCTACAGATATGTGTACAAGTCAGCATGCCAGTCTTGCATGCTAAGGGGATTTTGCCAAATAGAAACAAGAACAACATATTGTGTGGTGTATAGTGACTTGCTTCTAAAAGAATAGAGTAGAACAGAGTAGAACCTTCATTGTGAAGAAAATGGTAAACTTCACAGTAAACACGTTCTTGAAGTTGACATCACTAGGGATGTCCTGGAGACAGATTGTATCCTTGTTATGAAAGAACAAACTAACAAATGAGAAGATACCATAAAAGCAAGGAAGCCACGGAGACATGATGAGGTGAGAATGTCATGGAGGTCAAATAGATACTTAATGTAAATGGAAAGAAATTCATAATGACTGCAGGTATCCTTTAGGTGATGGGATAGGAAAGTCATTGGGACAACATGTTCTCTTAATGTGAAGAAAAGGGAAGCCATTGCAAATACCCTTGACCTGATGGAAGAAGAAAGTATAGAAATGTGTGTTGACATAATGGGATAGAGACATTATTAAAAAGGAATATACTCTTGGTTAATGAGACAGGACAGTTGACATGGTGGGACATAGAAGTCATGGAGAAAACATGTACCCTTGATATGATAACAACATATAAATCATGAGATGATCACATATTCTTGATATAATGAAACAGTCACAGAAAAAGCACACACCTTTATTATTCTAGAACAGAGAAACTGTGCAGAAAGAATGCACTGTTGATGTGTTGAGAACAGGACTATTATGAAAAAAGCACACACTATTGATGTAATAAGACAAAGAAGTCAGAAAGATAACATGTGCCCTACATAGGGGAAATGGATGAAGTCATCATTTGTTCAGAATATGAAGGGCATGTTAAATTACATGGATAGCCCATGCTCTTGCTATGGTAGGACACCTAAATCACAGAAAGAGCATGGACTAGAACATGGTGGGGTGAGTCACACTTTATTTCTATGTTCTATTTTTTTCAAGGACATAACTCAAATCTGAAAAACAAGACAAAGGAAATCTCAAATGAAGAACAATATAAGAAGTCTTGACCATTAATCTTCAAAACTATGAAGGTTATGAAAGAGAAAAACATTATTATGGCTCATGTGGTTGTAAGAGGCATACAAAAATGCTTTGTGAGATCCTGAATAGGTAGATATGGGGCTTTAGGTAAAAATCTAACCTGAAAAATATATCAATCATATATATTTTAAAAATATTTTCAACCACACTTATGACTCTACTACCGTGAATTGTGCTCTGGCCATCCCTTTTCTGTGCATTTGAACACTGTAAACAAGTATTTTTTTTACTGACAAATGCCTCCCCTAACATTTGTTACAACACAGTAACCAGAAACCCTGTGACCTCTGTGCTAGTTGAATTGTGTAATACAATTCATGGAAATGAGCCCTGGATTCGCCCTACAGAGAAAGGCCAGCACTGGCTTCTACAGATGTCATATCCAAATCTATACTGTTCCTGACAGATATTGAAGATTTAAACAGGGCTCAAAGCTGGCTGTAGGTTGGGATATCTGCACTAGAAATGAGTATTTCTTATTCTGGATATGTAATTTTCAGTTTATTCTAGTTTTCCCTCTTGTGTTTGGAGACTTACTTTTCTGCTATGCAGGTTAATTTGACAAGAGCTATTAATACCACTTCTAGGCAGCCTTTTAAACAAGTAGTTCATGATCAGATGTTGCATAGAATATTGGTCCAGTATTCTCTCTTTACCCACTTAACATACTCTTAAGACCTCAGTGTATGCCTAATATCACAGATAACAGACATACTGATCTCTCTCTCTCTCTCTCTCTCTCTCTCTCTCTCTCTCTCTCTCTCTCTCTCTCAATATATGGTATGCAAATGTATATGAGTGTGTGTGTATGTGTGCATACACATATACACAGGCAGTGTTTTCCATACACACGTAACTACAATAACCATAACTTATGTTAAGTTCAACAGCAGTTAATAAAAATAATATATTTATTGTAACCTATAATAAGTTAATGTGAGTTTCCTTTCAATGTATATATTCTATCCTCCTCACATTTGGGCATCTCACCGCGATAAGAGCTGATGCAATGTAATGTTGTTCTGTGATAAAGTAAAATGAGTTGAATAGCATAGGCATCATAATATAGGCTCAGGCCACCATAGGAATGGTTCCTTAAACACAAGTCTCATGATACATGACAATCCATCTGATGGCCAGGCAGACAGTGAAGTGACTAACAGGTGGGTAGCATATTCAGGATGGTGATGCTGGGCAAAGCTATTATCCACATGTGCTTGTGCTGTTGTAGATGATGTCTGCATGTAGACAGATTGATATACTGTATGAGGTTCTATCACACTGCACAGAACAATATGAATGTAATACATGGGAGCAGTTTGTTTCTGGAATGTTCCATTTAGAACTCTTGGACTATTATTGAAAACTGGTAGATGAAATTACAGAAAGTATGGTAAATAATAAGGAAGGTTACTGGGAATAACTGAAACATTTTTTTCTTTAGAAATTAAAATCTATTCATTAACTCAATATATACTTATTGGGCATGCATCATATTCATGGCAGTCCACTAACCAATGGGATCCTACAAAGTGGTAACGTTCTCTTTCTGTATAGTTCAGAAGACATAACCGACTGAATGTTTCAGCCTTAAGGACCTGAATGGTGATTGCTTCTATACCACTGTGACATCCTATGAACACCAGGTTGGAGTTGTCTAAAGGCTTTTTTTTCAATGTCAGAAATAGGGGATATTCTGTGGGAAAAGAGAGTGACAGGTGACAAAATAAGGCAAGCATTTTCAAGGACTGAAGTTGAAACCAGTAAGTTTTGATAGAAATATGGAGAGAAGAACACATTACAGAGGCAGTTAGTTCAGGACAAAGGTGGCTCAACTCCATTTGCAAGGCACAGAGGAGCCTCTGAAAGGGGCCATTTGAGGTCATAAAAATGCCACAAGCAGAGTGGGCTGACTGTGAAAACTCATTCCAGCATCTGTGTAGATAAGAGCTGGAAACATAATTTAAAAGTAGCCAATTTGGAGTTGAAAGTGAGAGCCTGGATTAAAGCAGAAGCTGTG
This sequence comes from Rattus norvegicus, assembly GCF_021556685.1. Classification (NCBI taxonomy): domain Eukaryota; kingdom Metazoa; phylum Chordata; class Mammalia; order Rodentia; family Muridae; genus Rattus; species Rattus norvegicus. The sequence goes on from NC_141534.1 coordinate 143,670,391, forward strand.
AACTATCGGGCTGCAAGGGGAGTTTGATGTGGCAGGCCAAACGTTACTGAGAAGGGGGTTTCAAACCTGAGTCACATGACTGATGATGTCACCATCATTAGAAATGAGAGATAAAGAGAATTTGAACTGCAAAGAAAAAGAAGAGTGAGGCCTTTCCTCAGGTGGATTTCAGATTGGGTTCACCGTTTGTTTCCCTACTGATTTTCAGCTGAAGGACTGCTAGTTCCATTATAGAAGATCTCCCCTCATAGTCATGTGTCTAGCTCTAGATTTATGATCAGCAGTCACAAATGAGAGGAACATATCTCGCTGAATGCATTTACTGCCTCTAGAGGAGCTCAGTTTTCTGGTTTCTCGAAAAATTGGCTAGAATTCCATCCATAGCCTGTCGCTATGGCTCTATATGGGAACTGAATTCCCTTTTCAAGATTCTGGTTTCTTCTGTGGTGCTCTAGATATCTCAAGGTGAATCAAGATAATTATAAAGTGATCGCATGTTCTTGAAGCTTAAGAGATCAGTCGCTGACTTGGTGAAACGATGTTTCTTTATCCTTTATCCTCATCACCAAATGTAGAGCAAATGAAAGGAGGGAGTGAAAACACAATTCCAGTGCTGAGGGCGCACACGAAACAACAGCCTCAGAGCTTGATGGCCCATGAAACGTCTATGTGTTATTTCTTAAAAGATTGTGAATGTTCATCTTCGGTTGATTACCCAATGATCACTGCACACCAGAGTGTACCCTTGATGGGCTTACACCATTCAATGCAACTGTGATCAAGCTGTTTTCCCCATATATAGACAATGTAGAAAGAGATCATATCATACATATAACTCAGCTCAAAGACAAGTGAGAAATAAAAACAAAACCATAGCAAAGTAGCTATACTTGTACATACTGAAGCAATATTAGGAGTGAAGGAATACAGACACGCAAATATGGTCTACTTATCACCACATCCTAGGGACGAGAAATACCAAGGCCTTTGGAGACTGTGGTCAGTTCTGAAATTATCAAGATCCAGTGTTTAAATGAGGGATCCAAATGTTCCTAACTCTATTAACATTTTCCTCCATCCAAATATGAAAAATGGGCTCATTTATTATTTATCCTGTCTTCATTTGATATTTCACCTACTGCCAGCAGTGGTAAGCCCAGCCAAGTTTCCCCTGAGGCTAGCCCTGGAGCAGATGATCCCAGCAAAGCAGAATCACACCCAGAGAAGCAGATGGGTGACCTTTCGCTCACATGCTCTTCAGACTGCAGAATGGATAGCCAAACTCTTTGGGTGGCCCAGGCTCTTTGCTTTTATAAATTAAAATATATATTTCCCGACTGATAGTCTGTTTCCCAGAAACATCCATCGCACATTTGTCAAACACCATCTTTCCTGCTTTATGCCTGGAACAGCCAGTTTTTCTGTTATCCGAAATCCCTAACACGACATTCCTTCCCTTCTAGGCGACCTCCCCTCAAAATAACTCAGTGTGAACTTTTCTCCATTGCTTTTCCTTCTTCTCAGGCAGCCATGTGTTTGAAACATGTTTAAGATATTGTCACATCTCATATTTTAAATATCATGAGGACAGGCCAACTCTATGGTATTTTAAGTGCCCTCATTATGAAACATATGGCTGGGGTGGGGGAGAGGGAAGTGGGGAAAGAAACATGGCAAATGTAATATTTCCCAAGAGGAGGGGTTGGGGAACCTGACCTGCAAGATGCAAGAATCTATGTGTGCCACTACTGAACTACCATCTGTTTCCATTCAAATTATCATCTTGAAATTATGACTTTTTTGCATATGCCATAATGTATAGGATTCAAGGGCCAAAACACATCAGAGTGTTTGTAACCAACATATCCAGTTGCTGTCAAAGCTGTGGTGGTTTTTTAACGAGAGCAAAAGGAAAACAAAAAGAATGTTGTATTCCTTGGGTCCCCACCATTCACATCCTTTGAAAATAGAGGTATAGTTATTAGAATAACAATGAAAGGGATTGTCGTTGATAGCATCTTTCTCTTGCTTTCTTGTTTATTCATTTATTATCTCACTCATTCAGCAAATAGATAATAGATTTCAAGGATCCATGATGCCTGGAGATGAAGACAGAGGAATGAGCAAAGAGTGAACAGGCTGTTGAAATGCGAATAATAAAACCCAATATAGATGTGCATACAGGTGTTACAGAGTAACTTGAGCTTTTCTGGAGGAAAAGGGAGAATTACCCAGGAGTATGGAAATTATTTTAAAGGTTTCTTCTGAGATCATTTTACAATTAAGTAGGCTTTACCTATATGAAGTGGATATTAGTATTCCTAGGCTTTAGACAAGAGTAGGCAGAGGAGTTGAAGTGTTGCTGAGAGCTTGCTACTAAGAATTCACTATAGCTGGAATACAGAAGGGTGCAGAGAAGCAAGATGAAGATGGGAATATGATGTACATCATAGCAAATATCTATGACCTTCATACAACTGAGTTGAGACAAATACTTTAGCAGGTCATACTTGAATTCCAACTGAGAATTCCCTTTCGTTAAAGTAATATCTTGATTTAAAAGTATTGACAAAGCTATATGACCTTTTATGTTGGACATGAAAAGGCTTTCAGGGAATCCATTAAGATACTAAATGAGATGCAGAGAATAATTTTATTATCCTGATAAGGGTGTGAAAGTAAAGAAGAGTAGGGTGAAGGTCCAATGGATGGAAGCAAGGACCTTGTAGGAAAAAGGTCCAGAGGATCTCTGAGTGTCAGAACAGACACACGTTTGGCATTAAGTGACTAACATCAATTGTTTGCTTTCATTGTGTAAGTTATCCATTATTTTTTCTATGTTCCCAAAGTGTCCTTTCTGCTGTTTGATAAAGTCAAGGACCTTTTTGCAGCTTTTATGGTGGGTTATGTTTTATGTGGGAGAAACTAGTAAAGCATGGCATTCCTAGTCTGGAGTACTGTGCTACATTAAAAGGATCACAAAACAGAAGGCAAACTGGACTCCAAGGAGGCCTTTCATAAATGAAAATAAAAGCACATGGTGGATGGGCTTTGGACCATAAGTGGGCATAAAAATGGAGATTGTATGTCTAACAAATTCAGTGTGTATTTTATAGAGAGATCCAGCTTAGCTGACAACAAAATCATAAGTATAATGGCCACATTAGGAATAAACTTAAAAGAAGGATCTGATGCTTTTACTATAGGATTTACAGTCATCTTAAGGTGATATTCATACATGCAAAAATATAGCAGGCACACATGACCAACCTCATCTCTCACCCCCTGTGAACCAACTGGGAAGTACAAAATAAACCACCAACACGCCCACAGACTATGTGTAGTGTAACTATCATTTTGGAATAAAAACAGCAAATGAAAACTTTCTATCAGTCATTCTAGAAAATTCTGTTTCCATTCCCTTACCTTTTCTGACACTCTATTTCACGGCCTGAAGGAGTCCTATGGACGTGTGTCTATTGAAATCCTCAATGCTATGAAGGGCATCCATGGCCAGAAGCTGGCCAAAGCATCTACCAAACTGTACCTTTTTAATTTTCACAATTACAAGTAAAACTAGTAAATGTATTTATTAATTCCTATGGATTGATGACTGAACAGTAGCCTTTCTGAAGAAACTGCCTGATGTGCATGTTTTAAGGGTACATCCATGTTTAGCAGACCCTGTAAGAGGCCTTAGCAGAACTGTAAGTAGTTTTTACACATCTGTCTGTATAGATAGACCAGCAAGTGGCACAGCAAAGTAGAGGCTATGTGACCAAAGAGGAGCAAGAAAAAGTATACTTAATTAGCTCACTAGAGTTTTGTTAATTGTTTTGTGCTGATTTAGGACCTATTTATCATTCATTGTTTCATTTGTCCTTAACTATATGGTGTTGCGGTAAAAAAATAAAGTGGCTTGACCTGGTTCCCCTGCATATCCGGGCAGTTGCTCTCTCACTAGTTCCAGCTCCATGGGGCCATAGGAACTACCAATATATTATCTCAGAAGCTCCACACTGGACCCCATGGTACTCTCTAACCTGGGTGATCTGTGAGCTGTTCCAGCATGGCACCTTGCCACGCTGTTTTGCTTACACTCACATTTCCATAGGGTTGTTACCACACCAGGCATGCACATTCCAATTCCCTGATGGGCTTGGTGCATCCTGTCACTGCCACCACACCTTCTCTTGAACTCAAGTAAGTTGCAACATGAAAGAACGTACCATACAATAACCTCTAAACCAATTGATAAGATATAATATGCCCATCTAGACAGCGCGAAATTTTGTACACACCATCCCTTACAAATATTCATATCAACTGTATCTATGGGCAGAAAAGAATCTTACCACCTGCCTCCATGTTCTCTCAGCTCCTTCTCTAAAGCTTCTCCCTCTCCTTCTAAAACCATGACAAATACAGAGGCGATTGCTTGTAGAAAACTATTGAACTGAGAACTGGGTCCTCATTGGAGGCATTAGAAAAAGGATTGAAGGAGCTGAAGGGGCTTGCAGTCCCTAAAGAACAACAATATCAACTAACCAGAGTTCCCAGGAACTGAACCACTACACAAAGAGTACACGTGGACAGACCCATGGCTCCAGCTGTCTATGTAGCAGAGGATGGCCTTTTTGGGCACCAACGGGAGGAGAAGCCCTTGGTCCTGCCAAGGCTGGACCTCTGAGTGTAGGGAAATGTCAGTGAGGGGAGAAGGGAAGAAGTGGGTTGTTGGCTAGGGGAACACCTCTATACAAGAAAGGGTAGGGAAGATGGGATAGGGGTTTTTGGATGGGAAATCGGGAAAGGGGATAACATTTGAAATGTAAATAAAAACATATCCAAATAAAATAACCCTTTGTTCCCACCTCCTTTCCTTCTAGTCCAATGACAGTCCTCATTTTATCCTGTTTGCCTTTGCCTGCATAATGACATCAACCTACAATATGGGATTGGAAAATATCACCTTTATTTCTAATAGGGACACAGATTTTACACTTAAGTCCTTCTACCTTTTCCCAGTATATAAACTGGAGTGTGGTTGAATATGACTGAGGCTCAGACCATTCCTTGACTGACTCTGTGATTGACTGACTCCTTTCTTACCAACTTCCCCACTTGAAAAATTTCCATCTATTCATTAAGACACCCCGATATCCTCACATATATTGGAGTATCTATTATTTTGCAGATACTGTTCTAGATAGGAGGAAAAGTTTAGAAAGCAATACTAGAGAGCCCTGTGTTAAAGACTTAGGGTGACTCTTGGTAATATGTACTTGTGATCCCCAAGTGAAAAAGCCTTGCAATTCAATGGGGACCACAAGAATTTGGGTGCAATTTCTGAATTCTAGAGAGCATTCCAAATTATCAGTTAGAATGCAGTACACTGAAGTCTATAGATCTCAAACATCTCTCAATTTTCCAAGAACTGTATTAACAGTGATAAAGAATCCTGACTCCTCAGGGTTGCTTTTGATATTCTTGTCATTGAATTTAATGAACTCCTGTCCTGAGATATGTCCCAGCCTGACCCTCCTACCCTACCCCAGTCCTCCTTGACTTCTCCCTGCTCTTCTTTTAGCCCTTTGTCTTGTTGTTGTTCCTCAGGACATCTATTTATATTTACTTAGAATCTGGATATCAGTTTTCTTTCACTGACGAGTATTATTACTTTCCAAATCTTTGTCTAAGGGACTTCTAGCCAAAAGTGCCACCGACTGCAATATGTCACATGCACTGCCTCATCTACCACATTGATGATTACTGTAACAATTTTTTACTGAGATTATATCTTAATTCAGTCATTCATCTTCTGTCTTCATACAAATTTGTGAAAAGTGAGGGAGTATCCATCTGATTTGCCCTCGTGTCCTCCTAGCATCCGGCACAGTGTTGAATACAGCAAACCCGCAGAAAACCTTTCTAAATGACACCATGACAATGCATACCTCAACCCAACTGCTACACAAGACCTCCCTCTAGTTTGTCTAACTTTATCACAGACTGTATTTGTCTCTGGAACGTGACACCATTAAACTAGTTAGAAAGAACAGTCAGTTAAAACTGCCTCCAAAAAGCACCCATAAGCAAGCACACTCTATTAGAAGGTCCCCTTCGGGACCTGCTGTGGGAAGCTGTTTTATAAGGCTGAGTGGGTGGATGGTCTGATTATATAGGCAATTCTTTGTAAGCAAGTTTCCAAAAAGGTACGTAAGATGTTCACCCCCGACTGGATCACTGTCCACCCTCCATCTCCTCCTCCTGTCCACCTTCTTTCATGAAGAGGTGCCAGGACTGTCATTCCATTGCCAATAAATCACTTCCTTCAACTCCCACTCATTGCCCTTCATTCCTTTGCAGCATAATTACCATCCTGCTAATAAGTCAAATGAGTGGGTACAGCAGAGTGGGCTGGTCCATTTGGCTGCCTCCCTGAGCTCTGGCACAGAGTGAATGGGAAATATGGATAGCAGTACAGCCTCAACACTCCCAGGGAAGCTTGCTAATAGGTTTTTCTCCTCAGTGGCTCTTGCTTAAAGGGATGGCAGCATGGGGAACCAGCTGGTAGGAAGCATGATGATGCCTCTTCCTCCATCCCCAAGCTGTGTTCTTTTGACAAAGAATGGATAGTGAGATCCTGGAAATTGACTTGGAATGCCTAATGTTGCCCCTTTCTCCAAAGTCGCATATGTATTTCTTGTAGTCTTGCTTCTTAGACAAAGTGTCCTATCTTGAATATCTCTTCTGTCCTGAACAATTGAGTATATCAGCTTTGTGACTCTACCTGGGCAATCATAATTCCAAGCAAGTATTTGGGGGCAAAAGGCAGAAGCTAGATAGATGTTTAAGCAGCAAGACACCTAAGGAATATCACATGGTATCAATGGAACACAACGTTCACTAACACTAAAACAAGTTAAAGCAATAGAATGATTCCAAAATGTGTCTGAGTGAATGTCATGTGCATGAATGCATGCATGCAGGTGTGCATGTGCCTATGCATGCATTCATCTTAGAGTTTTATTGCTGGGAAGAGACACGTGGCCAAAGTAACTTTTACAAAGGCGAATCTTTTAAATAGTATTGGTTTTCAGTTTCAGGGGTTTAATCTTATCATCATAGCAGGAAACATGGCAATATGCAGTTAGACATGGTGCTTGAGAAGCCAAGACTTCTACATCTTGCATCCAGGAGGAGACTGACTTCCCCAGGCAGCCAAGAAGAGGCTCTCTTCCACACTGGGCAGAGCTTACACACTAGGAGACCTCAACGCTTACCTTCACAGTGACCCACTTCCTCCAACATGTCTGTACCTACTGCAATAAGGCCATAACTCTTAATAGTGTCACTTGCCAACCACTAGAATGTTACATTCTTTTATCTTGTTTTTATTTTTAAATTAAAACATTTGCACAGTTGCTCTCTTCCCTTTCTTTCTTCTATTAGCCCTGATGTAGATTTCTAATGAGCCTGTTCTTGGTCCTTTTCATAATCATAGCATTGGTTTCCCTTAAATGTTATTGTAGCACACATGAATAAACATGTAGATATATAACTATTACCTGCTGAGACCATTTAATATTGCATGTTTTCATGTCTGACCACTTAGTATTGAATGACCAACTAAGGAGGTCATGCCTGAAGAAGACCATGTCTCCCTCTCTGAGCGTTCCTTATGTGCCTATATCTGTGAAGGCAGGGGCACTGAGATGTCTGCCATCTGTGTTAACACATCTGCTGCTATTGCATTTCTTAGCTTTCTTATTTAGGCAGCCATATTGTTGAGATACCATGCATGCAGCTTCCCTCTAATCTCTCAAAGCAACCTCACAGCAGATTTGAGGCTCCTTTGGTTCTTACAGTTTTCTTAGACCCTCTTCTCTGATATTCCCTGAAACTTGGGTGCAGGTATGGTATTGTAAATGTATCAGCTGGCCTTAGGTTCCTGACAGGATGGTTCTCTGCATTTTGACTACTTTTGGTTTTCAGCAATGGTCTCTGCTAAGAAGCCTATATTTTAGATATCAGTTGCTGGTAAAATTGAAGCTGTTACAAGACTTTTGAAAATCATCTTTTTATGTTACTTTTAATCTATTCATCTATTCATCCATGTTTAATGATAATGATTTTTAATTTCTATATTTTCATAATTTTTGCCCATTTTTCGTTGTTATTATTAGTTGAACTATCATGATTTAATAGAACACCATCATTTGCAATTTTGGTTTTTACTGGACTTGGCAAGTATATAATTTTAACCTTACTTTTCAGGTAGGAAATGAAAGAAGTTTAAGTGACTTTTTTATATCACAAAGATCATTAGAAATAATTCAAAGCATATCATGCAGTCTCCTTTGTCTTGTTAATAAAATTTCCAAGTTTGTTGATCAGTTCTAAGCTGACCAAAGTGTGATAATCCTAAATTTTACTAACATCCAATAAACTTCCCTGTTAAAAATTATGAAAATATACATTCTGGTATTAATTAACTTTGGAGAATGTGCTGCTGCCCCAGCTCTTTGGTGACTGGTTTAGCTATTGGCATCTGAATCTAATGGATCCCCACAAAGGATTCAACTGCCTCTTCACCATAAGGGTCAGATGACTGTTCTGCCACATCATGGTGTGGTGACTGACAGTGTCCTGTGTTCTATTCTTAAGAGACACGATGGTAGAGATTAGTCATGACTATCAGATGGTGACTTCAGTCTTTTCCCACGTGGCTTCAATCATTTTTCTTCATTATTTCTCTGTTTCTTTTATTAAGTCTACATTGATAACTTCTGTTCTTCACTAATTTTCAAAGCCACAGGCGTCTACATTTTCTTATCAATTACTGTTTCATAACAAGCTATAATCTGATATCCTTTTTAAATGTTCATTAAAATATACTATATTTTAAAAGATACAGAAATGATACATAGATAATGTCTTATTGTTTCATTGCCATATAGAGACACCGTGACCAAAGCAACTCTTATAAAGGACAACATTTAATTGTGACTGACATAGTTTCTGATTTTCTTCTGTCCATTATCATCATGGCAGGAAGCATGGCAGCAGACAGACAGACATGATGCTCGAGGAGTCTATAGCCTAATTTGAAGGCAAACCAGGGGGAGACTGTTTTCTGCAGTAAGGTGGGAGGGGACGTTTTTCTGTACTGGGTGGAGCGTGAGCTCTAGGAGACCGAAAAGCTCACTTCCTCCAATAAAGGCACACCTTCTCCAATAAGTTTACAGCTCTGGATAGTGTCACTCTCTATGGCTAGGCATTCAATCCACCACAGATAAGTAGATAGATAAATTGATAAATAGATCGATAGGCAAATGATGAATGGTAGACTCCAATTCTGAACACATCTCTGCTTGGTCGGTACGCATGATCTTTATAAGAAAAGTCTCCTTTTCACACTGCTATCTGATACCAAGTGGTCTCATATCCAAGTTTTTTTTTTCTCTGACAAGGTCTTATAAGTAATGGAAAAGTTATACCTTGAAAAAAACATCACTTTTAAATTATAGATTTGGCCTAAGGCAGATCAACATTTTTGTTCTTACCTCAGATGAGAACATCCATGTCCAGATCAAATCTTTCAGACCACTGCTTGTCAGCTTTCTTAATCCTGCTGCCATGCTGCTATATGTGATGGGGAGCTAGGCAGGAGAACTGAAAGGGATACAAAAAAGGTTGCAGGCATATGCTGAGCACAGCAGGATGAAACTTAACCGGCAGCAATGTAGGTCAAAACAAAACTAACAGTATTGCACCCATGAAAAATTGGGGGCGGGGTTTATCAATAACACATGTAAGAACACAGGAGTCTTGATTTGGATCTTTGTTTGAGTCAACTGCAGTATAGTTCCTAAATATATTAACGCGAGCACAGACAATATGAGAAGAAATGGAATGAGCTTTTCAAAGAGGAAGGGAAATTGACCAGTGATTTCTGACTCCAGGTAGTGGGTTGGCCTATAGATAGGTACTCAGGTGCTGAGGCAAGGAACTTGGTCTATCATTTTGGTGAAGTGGGAGAAAGCACTGGTAGAAGAAAATTATGATGGGTAACTTAAAATATAAAAAAAATTCCTTGCCAACAGAAGCATGACTCTCTCATGCAGCTCTTTACATGGAAAATGGAGGCAAGTCCAATGACTATAGAGTAAGAAACCTTTACCTTTTAGACCACTGGTTGTCAACTTTCTTAATCCTGAGACCTTTTAGTACAATGCAGTGACCCCTGATCATAAAATTATTTCATTGCTACTTCACAACTGTTATTTTGTTACTGTTATGAATCATACTGTAAATATCTGATATGCAAAATATCTAATATGTGACCCCTAAGGAGGTTGTAATCCACAGATTGAGATCTGCTGAATTAGATTTTTTTTTAAGTTTTACAACCGATAACTAAAACTTAAATATGTTTTTCATGTACAATCTGATGTTAATGCTATGCACAATGTGGACTGATTCAGAATACTCTTTGGTAGAAGCTACACTTTAAAAATGAGTTGTCAGTTAATAGCTAGACAGGGCTTTATAAAGTAATTAGTTATACCTTCTATAGACTAGAGACAGATGAACAGTTTTGCATTGTCATGACTCAGAAGCCCTGCATATTTTGGGACAATCCTCAATCATTTGCTTTATTTTTGTGTCACATCCTCTTTTTTCCTAATTAAATTGGAAATTTTCTGTGCTTTCCTTCCCAGTTTTCCTTGCATATCTCTATGTCTTTCTTCTCTTCCCTTTGCTTTGCTTCTTCTTCATTCCACTCTCCCTCTGTCCTTTCCTGTCTGTTCTCTCTCCTGTCCTATCTTCTCTCTCTCCTGTCCTTTCTCCCTCTCTCCTGTCTTCTCTCTCTCTCTCTCTCTCTCTCTCTCTCTCTCTCTCTCTCTCTCTCTCCTTTCCCTTTCTTATCTCTCTCTCCTTTCCCTCTCCTCTCTGGCAGTGTTTCATGCATCACAAGCTGACATTAGTATCACTATCTAGACGAGGATAATTTGAACATCCGATCCTTGTCTTCATCTCCAAAGTGCTTGGGTTACAAATCTGGACCACCATATTAATTATATGGTAGAAATCAAACCTGGAGGTTTGTACATGACAGTCAATCACTTCACCAACTAAGGTAATTATCAGCCCCAGTATATTTTTCCTAATGATCCTCTTATTCCTTATAATATCCCTCAAAGAAGAATCCATGTTACAAATGGACCAGCTGATATTTTGTCACGTATAGAGAAGAAGCAAGTGTTTGTTGGGCTATAAAATCATGAGCTGAATATAAAATATGCTTTGAAAAATGCTTGTATGTGGAACGTCTGATTCTTAGAAGGTGGCAATATTGAAAGTTGTTCAGATCATGGGAGCACTAATCTTATAATGACACTCATAGATGAATGGTCTAGTAGAAGTTGGAGCCTAGTTGAGTGACAGGGAGAGGTGTGGGGGTGGGAGGACAGCATACCTTGGAAGGGTATTTCTTTGCTCTCTTTCTCTGTTTTTGCCTGAGGAGCCATTCCCTGCCATGTATTCTCCTCTCTGTGTTCTGTCCAAGAAACTGAGTCACGAGTATAGATTTAAACTCCTAGAACTGCAAATCAAGACACATTTCTCCCTGTCTTCACTTGTTTGTTCAGATGTTTGTCACAGGTACTAAACACTCACTGACACTGGCAATCTAGCCTCTGTTGAGATCATCACAATCATGCCACCGTGTTTGAGTTATTGGCCTGTGATTCTGATAAACTGTTATTTGTTCATCTTCTTTTGAAACTTAGAAGTTCTTTCCTCAGAGGTATTCAGTTCTCAGTAATGAAGACATCCAGGGAGTTTTTTTTTTCTTCCCAGCCTTAGCATTCTGTTTGTGAAACAAACCACTGGGATTTCTAATGTTCTGTCATCCTGTGAATCTCATCATCTGAGTTGCCTTAAGAGTTGTGATTATTTTGTCTTTTCAGACACTCCCTTCATGTCCCTCCTTCTATGTTCCTTCAGTGGCTTTGATATACCAGCACCCAGTCTTGTGTGTTAGCACTGGGTCCTCAACACTGCATCTCAAGAACTGTTAGAGATTAAATATGTAGAGTATTATAAATATTTGAAATACCCTGGGGCTAGTGCATGTACTGTCCTTAAAAAGATCTTTTTGATCTAGTATCTTTTATTTGCTTGCTTGTATCCTAGCTTTCCCCCCTCTGTTAGAACATCAAAACCTTTTCAGGCTTTCAGAACAGTGAAAGACAGTCATAGCACCCGGTCTTCCTGCTCCCTCCCATGCATAATAGAGGCTGAAAAATATATGAAGCTCACAAGCTATGATAGTTTGGCAAAGTACAGCTCTAAACCTTGCTATTGCTGAGGCTGAGGCATCTTCATTAGGATATATCAAATGACTTGGAAACAGGTCTTAGCCTTACTAACCACTTAGAAAAGCACCAATGGCATTGCAGAAATCCTCCTTTCTAACATTGATCCACACACTGACATTTATTTTATATTGTTCTTAAATGTCTATTTCTGAATTCATGGTTGATTATGACCAGATGTCTTTTGTTGTTCTGTGTTTTGTTTTATTTTTACTGTAGCTATATTCCAAATATAACTTTAACAGAAAATGTTTCTATGTTATACAAATGTCCAAGATAATTTTTTCATGGAAGTGTTACACATATTTACTATTTATTTATTAAAACAGTGTTTTATGATTTTCTTTTTTAATTTCTTTCTTATTTCTCCCCTTCCATTTTTCTGTCACAAAATAGGTTCAGGTGCAAATACCCACACTCATAATAACACAAAGATTTTAATAAAGACATTCAGATAAAAAGGAAAATTGGATAAGCTAAGGATAAATACACAGGTGTGTATGTGTGTAAACAGCATATATAATATATAGTCACAAGCCATATAGAGATATAGAATGCAGTATATATCATCTGGTGATAGAAGCATGCTCAAAGAACGGGGAATCACTATCCCTGAACTCAAGCAGTATTACAGAGCAATAGTGATAAAAACTGCATGGTATTGGTACAGAGACAGACAGATAGACCAATGGAATAGAATTGAAGACCCAGAAATGAACCCACACACCTATGGTCACTTGATTTTTGACAAAGGAGCCAAAACCATCCAATGGAAAAAAGATAGCATTTTCAGCAAATGGTGCTGGTTCAACTGGAGGGCAACATGTAGAAGAATGCAGATCGATCCATGCTTATCACCCTGTACAAAGCTTAAGTCCAAGTGGATCAAGGACCTCCACATCAAACCAGACACACTCAAACTAATAGAAGAAAAACTAGGGAAGCATCTGGAACACATGGGCACTGGAAAAAATTTCCTGAACAAAACACCAATGGCTTATGCTCTAAGATCAAGAATCGACAAATGGGATCTCATAAAACTGCAAAGCTTCTGTAAGGCAAAGGACACTGTGGTTAGGACAAAACGGCAACCAACAGATTGGGAAAAGATCTTTACCAATCCTACAACAGATAGAGGCCTTATATCCAAAATATACAAAGAACTCAAGAAGTTAGACCGCAGGGAAACAAATAACCCTATTAAAAAATGGGGTTCAGAGCTAAACAAAGAATTCACAGCTGAGGAATGCCGAATGGCTGAGAAACACCTAAAGAAATGTTCAACATCTTTAGTCATAAGGGAAATGCAAATCAAAACAACCCTGAGATTTCACCTCACACCAGTGCGATTGGCTAAGATCAAAAACTCAGGTGACAGCAGATGCTGGCGAGGATGTGGAGAAAGAGGAACACTCCTCCATTGTTGGTGGGATTGCAGACTGGTAAAACCATTCTGGAAATCAGTCTGGAGGTTCCTCAGAAAATTGGACATTGAACTGCCTGAGGATCCAGCTATACCTCTCTTGGGCATATACCCAAAAGATGCCTCAACATATAAAAGAGACACGTGCTCCACTATGTTCATCGCAGCCTTATTTATAATAGCCAGAAAATGGAAAGAACCCAGATGCCCTTCAACAGAGGAATGGATACAGAAAATGTGGTACATCTACACAATGGAATATTACTCAGCTATCAAAAACAACGAGTTTATGAAATTCGTAGGCAAATGGTTGGAACTGGAAAATATCATCCTGAGTGAGCTAACCCAATCACAGAAAGACATACATGGTATGCACTCATTGATAAGTGGCTATTAGCCCAAATGCTTGAATTACCCTAGATCCCTAGAACAAACGAAACTCAAGACAGATGATCAAAATGTGAATGCTTCACTCCTTCTTTAAATGAGGAAAAAGAATACCCTTGGCAGGGAAGGGGGAGGCAAAGATTAAAACAGAGACTGAAGGAACACCCATTCAGAGCCTGCCCCACATGTGGCCCATACATATACAGCCACCCAATTAGACAAGATGGATGAAGCAAAGAAGTGCAGACCGACAGGAGCCGGATGTAGATCGCTCCTGAGAGACACAGCCAGAATACAGCAAATACAGAGGCGAATGCCAGCAGCAAACCACTGAACTGAGAATAGGTCCCCTATTGAAGGAATCAGAGAAAGAACTGGAAGAGCTTGAAGGGGCTCGAGACCCCAAAAGTACAACAATGCCAAGCAACCAGAGCTTCCAGGGACTAAGCCACTACCTAAAGACTATACATGGACTGACCCTGGACTCTGACCCCATAGGTAGCAATGAATATCCTAGTAAGAGCACCAGTGGAAGGGGAAGCCCTGGGTCCTGCTAAGACTGAACCCCCAGTGAACTAGTCTATGGGGGGAGGGCGGCAATGGGGGGAGGGTTGGGAGGGGAACACCCATAAGGAAGGGGAGGGGGGAGGGGGATGTTTGCCCGGAAACCGGGAAAGGGAATAACACTCGAAATGTATATAAGAAATACTCAAGTTAATAAAAAAAAATGAAAAAAAAAAGAAATGTCATCATTAAGCAATTTTGTTGCTCTGAAAATAACCAGCCTTTCTACACAAACCACCACACCTACAGTGTCACTCTATGGTAAACTCATCCTGTGTGTATGTACAGGATGTATATACACTGTTGTATGTACACCTAATATGGGTTCAAGCATCTTTACACATGTGTACCTACCTATGCACATGAGGAGTAATGCTCATAGACAAAATACATCTAAAATGTTTTCTTACACTTTTAGAGCATGCTGCTCTATTTTATAACATCAAGAAAAGGAACAAAATTGAGGAATTACATATTTCAACATAGTTACAAGCTCAGAATCCATTAATCAGGAGGAATACAGCTATTGCTCCTACCTACAAGAAAAATAAATAGAAGAAAATACTATGAGTTTCTGGATTGTGGTAAAGATG
Organism: Rattus norvegicus; assembly: GCF_021556685.1. Classification (NCBI taxonomy): domain Eukaryota; kingdom Metazoa; phylum Chordata; class Mammalia; order Rodentia; family Muridae; genus Rattus; species Rattus norvegicus. The sequence goes on from NC_141534.1 coordinate 143,685,741, forward strand.
ACTCTCAATGACCTTGACAAAATAGGCAATGCTGACTTATGTAAGAATGTATCTTTCATCTTCCTAGGAAGACATTGTTCATCTATAGAAAAGACCATCTAAAGGTGTGCTATGTATAAACTGTAAGAGAGAGGACCAGTTTGGGAGGAAAGATATAGCGCTTTTGTCTTGCTCATTAATTGGTGTTTTCAACCTTTATAGAAAAAGACCAACTGTACCTGTGTAGTCATTGTCCGTGAACTTTAGGACTCAAACACTCCTCATAAGCTTTTAAGAGATTTTAGTAATTGTTCATGATCCGCATGTTGCCACAAACCAGTCCTAAGCAATTAAAAGTGAAGTCTTGACTAAAATCAGACCCTTTGATAAAATAGTTATTACACTGTATTCACTGTCGTTATTTAATGTACAACATTCCTAAAGCTTCTCGCAACCCCCATAGGTTGCATTCCTGGATTCTTTTCTCCTCGATGTGGAGTGTGGACTGTAAAAGGAGATTCATATACCCATCCCTCTTACCCCTTCCTTGCTTGCCTATCCTTTTTCCTTTTATTGAATTTAGATTTATTATCATATAGTATGTACTAGTTGCATTTTTTCCCTCCCTAAAGTTGCAGGTCTTTCTCATCTCCCTGTCCCTCCATGACCACATCCTTTCCATGTCACCTTAGAAAATGTACGTGCATCTAAGTAATAATTTAAAAAAAGGAAAAGAAAATACAGTAAGATAAAAGCAAACCCAACAAATCAAAATAGGACAAAACATCTTAACAACAACAATGACAAAGAGCCAACGAAAATGCACAAAGCGTGCTTGGACACGGGGACACACAAGTTCACATACAGGAAATCCCATTAAAATCCAAAGCCAGAAGCCATCACACACACACACACCCTCACACCGGCCTGACACAAACATGGTTTGTAAAGCTAAAAAGTAAAAATCCACTGACATAGCATTGCCATCTACTGCTGGAAATGGGCTATCCTTATTAGTGATTTGCTTCTTCAGTAGAGATCCCTTACAACCAGTTTGTGGAGAGTCACGAATAGCCTTTGAAATAGCTTGTATTGTTTGAAGGTTCCAGTGGGATCCCTTTAGGTAAGAACTCCATTGGTTGTAACACTTTCCTGATCATGAAAGCTTCATTTGGTAACAAGAGTTGTCCACCTGGGGCACTGTGCCCTCTTATTTAGCAACTTCATTTAGATATATATGTATACATTATCAGAAGCTTTTAATTTATTAGTTTTCTATATGACCCCTCAAATGGCCCTTGCTTTTGGCTGTCCCTACCTGTGCTCTCTACCTTCACCCCTCTTCCTTTCTCCTCATTTGCTCTTCCTTTCAAATTTATAAGCATACCATAATACTGCACAGGATCCTTATCTAGTTTAACCCAGATTCAAATGATAAGGGGTTTGGAAAGTCAAGATTTATTGAGAGAGTATTGATATGTATGTCTTAGAGTTTAAAAGTGTGTACTGTTTTTCCAGGGACCAACTTCAGTTCCTAGCACCTATGTTGGGCTGTTCACATTTGTCTGTAACCCCTGCACCAGGGGACCTGACTCGCTCTAGTGTACTCACCTTCAAACATGTGGCATGCTCTCATAAAGACAAAGATACAAAATTTTTGAAAAATTAAATCTTTTCTTTTAAAAAGAGATTTATTCAGTTACAAACTAAATAAAACAAATACTGAGCTTGGCCCAAAGCTACAAACATTTGGCACAAAGAGAGAAGTGGCTGTTTTCAATTTTCCATGTTGTACAGTTTTCCATGTTTTTGATGTCTACTCATTTTTAGATAATCAGATTTCAACAACAAAAAGAACAAATGGTTTTGATGTCACAATCAAAGTGTATGATGAATAAACACCAAGATAACTACCACGTGATATAACATAGACACTTCCCCAGCCTTCCATGAGCCATCCAGAATATTTGTGACACCAGACTAAGAAACTTAAATAGATGTGACTCACCTTACATTCCCTATCAACTCATGATTATATCCATCTTTTGTAACTATTTATAGTTTGTAGCTTTAAGAATAATGCTTACAAAATTATAACAAAAATAGATCTTATGGTCAATAGAAAACATACGTATGTACAGGAGAAGATAAATTGTTTATGATATTACCTCCACGGTATCACTCTCTATAAATTATGAAGACATATCTGCATTTATTTTTCAATTTATCTTAATGGGAAATATATAAAATCTATAAAAACATGTTTACTTGACCATAAGGAGATTAGGAATGTACAGCATTGTAACTGAGTTCTTATTTTTATTCATTTTATAGATGCATTTATGTAGACTGAAATAATCTAGCCACAAACAATTCCACTTTTACATGAAATCTAGAAATCAAAAAGCAAATGAAACAAACAAACAGCAAAATACACATACACAGGAGAAAAGAGTGTTAGCATAGGATGGGAGGCAGATGAGGGGAAGAAACAGCAAGACACAGGTAGCAGATGTGAAGGAGACAGGTTTGCTCAGTTCACCAAGATACTTAGTATGCAGCAGAAAGTCTATACCAAGTTTGTATTGTGTTAGGAACTCTTACTAAGTGAGTCTATTTTATCTATGCTCATCACAAAAGGAACTAAGGTTATGTTGACTTGAATCACAATTTTGATCCTTTTATTCCATATGTATCCTGTGATATTAAATCATTGATCTCAGGAAGATACTGTAAAATATACTGGAATGAATTCATTGAAATTGTTAAGGAATATTTGAAGTTGATGTATAACATGCCAGGGTAGTTTATATTTAAATTATTCAATTTAGCATATTTTTACGGTTCATTTTTCACTCTGTATAGCAGTTGGTCTTAAATGGATTCTGTACCCTCATAGAATTTTAAATCACTGCAAACCTGAGGCATGCCCTGAACCTGTGATCCTCTTGCATTAGGTTCTGTAGTGTCCTGAGTATCAGGACTGGTACATTAGGATCAGATTCTTCTTATGTGTCCTGGCTAATTTTATATCAATTTGACACAAGCTAGAGAGTTATCTGAGAGGAGGAAACCTAAAATGAGACAATGCTTCCATAAGGTCAGGCTATGGGGTATTTTCTTAATTAATGTTTGCTGTGGGATGGTGAGCCTATTATGTGTGTGGTCTCTCCAGGATTTAACAGAAAGCTGGTTGAAAAAGCCATAGGGAAAAAACCTGTAGGCAGCACTCCTCCATGACCTTGGGATCACTTCCTGCTCCCAAGTTCCTGACACATTAGAGTTTCTGCCCTATGGAAGTGTAAACCTTTCCTCTCCAAGTTACTTTTGGTCACATGGTTTGATAATATGAGTAGAAAATCTAAGATATGCTTAAATAAGCATTATTGCTTACAACGCTTATAAAAACATAGTGCATATTAAATCACTTTCTCGTCTACATGAGAAAAGTTAGTACTTAAGGCTTTTCAGTTAACCAGGAGAACACAGAAGGATCTGATCCTGGTGACCTAGTCCTGATACTCAGGATACTAGGCAATCTGATGCAGGAGGATCACAGGTTTAGGGCATGCCTCAGGTATACTGTGATTTAAAATAATCTGAAGGTACAGAATCCGTTTAAGACTAACTTGGGCAACTAGTGAGAGCTTGTCTCAAAATAAAATGTTGTGAAAAGGGGCAGGAGTGTGTTTCAGTGGAGAATGTTTAGCAAACATGAGACCAGGTACCTATACAGGACTTAGTAGCTTTAAGGGCCATTGGCAATAGATATTCATTGTCTGCCTTCACTCTGCCTCCTGTCTCCCTGTAAGTCTATACAGGTAAATATTATCCATGACCACATACAAATATGGAGAAGAGAAAAGGGGATAGCCAAGCTTTTAAAAGGCCCTTAATATCAACACTGCTTTCTCATGGTTAAAATAATGCAATTTACTTAAGAAAGGGAATAACACTTGAAATGTAAGTAAAGAAAATATCCAATTAAAAAAAAGAATTGATTAGGGGAGGGCGCATGAATTCTTAACTGCTAATCACTTGGCCAGCCAGTAGACTGCCTCACAGAGAGTCTGATTCACATGAACACTTTAAGGAGATGGGAAGGATAATCATTCCCTTTACTGCAATCATATAGAGCCTCTCTGCACTTCTGCTCTGCATGTTCATTTTTCCCAAGTTCTACCTCAGAAGAACATAACCTTTCCTTTTTCATTTTCTTTTTAAAACACTTTTGGAAGAGGCCAAATATCTGGGCATATTTTTCCTGTAGATTTTTCACACTCTCTGAAGTTCCCTTCCCCTGTATGTTGCAGCTGCTTGCAGAGCTGTAGTGGTGAAGGCATGGCTTTCTCCCTTATTCATCTCTCTTGTCTTGGTAGGTACCATGATTTTCATCCTGCTGATTCTATTATTTTCATCTCAAACTCTAATAAAATTATCCACCTTTTTTATGTGTTTCTAAATTCTTTTATTAAAAAAGACCAAGAATTGAAAAAAAAACTTAGATTTCCTAACCAACAATGAATGACTCGAGGTTCAGTTTCTAGCACATACCCATCTTACCTCCAACATACCAACATGGTTGGAATTTCAATATGGAAAACAAATGCAAAAGTCTGGACTCAGGAATAAGTATTTTTAAAAAGATAAAGGTCAAGCTTAGCAGTTAATGAATCCAAAACATGGGAAGGAGTACAGCGAGGCGCAGCAAATCATAGAAGGTAACTAAAGAAAAACACGAAGAACTCATGTTTTGAAATTAAACTGGAAAAAGAATATTCTTTTTTTATTAACTTGAGTATTTCTTATTTACATTTCGATTTTATTCCCTTTCCCGGTTTCTGGGCCAACATCCCCTTAACCCCTCCCCCTCCCCTTCTATATGGGTGTTCCCCTCCCCATCCTCCCCCCATTACCGCCCTCCCCCCAACAATCACTTTCACTAGGTGTTCAGTCTTGGCAGGACCAAGGGCTTCCCCTTCCACTGGTGCTCTTACTAGCCCATTCATTGCTACCTATGAGGTTGGAGCCCAGGGTCAGTCCATGTATAGTCTTTGGGTAGTGGCTTAGTCCCTGGAAGCTCTGGTTGCTTGGCATTGTTGTTCATATGGGGTCTCAAGCCCCTTTGAGCTCTTCCAGTCCTTTTTCTGATTCCTTCAACAGGGGTCCCGATCTCAGTTCAGTGGTTTGCTGCTGGCATTCGCCTATGTATTTGCTGTATTCTGGCTGTGTCTCTCAGGAGAGATCTACATCCGGTTCCTGTCAGCCTGCACTTCTTTGCTTCATCCATCTTGTCTAATTGGGTGGCTATATATGTATTGGCCACATGTAGGACGGGTTCTGAATGGGTGTTCCTTCTGCCTCTGTTTTAATCTTTGCCTCCCTATTCCCTGCCTAGGGTATTCTTGTTCCCCTTTTAAAGAAGGAGTGAAGCATTCGCATTTTGATCACCCGTCTTGAGTTTCATGTGTTCTGTGCATCTAGGGCAATTCAAGCATTTGGGCTAATAGCCACTTATCAGTGAGTGCATACCATGTGTGTTTTTCTGTGATTGGGTTACCTCACTCAGGATGATATTTTCCAGTTCCATCCATTTGCCTATGAATTTCATAAAGTCATTGTTTTTGATAGCTGAGTAATATTCCATTGTGTAGATGTACCACATTTTCTGTATCCATTCCTCTGTTGAAGGGCATCTGGGTTCTTTCCAGCTTCTGGCTATTATAAATAAGGCTGCTATGAACATAGTGGAGCACATGTCTTTGTTATATGTTGGGACTTCTTTTGGGTATATGCCCAAGAGAGGTATAGCTGGGTCCTCAGGTAGTTCAATGTCCAATTTTCTGAGGATCCTCCAGACTGATTTCCAGAATGGTTGTACAAGTCTGCAATCCCACCAACAATGGAGGAGTGTTCCTCTTTCTCCACATCCTCGCCAGCATTTGCTGTCACCTGAGTTTTTGATCTTAGCCATTCTCATCTTGTCTTGCCTCAGGAAGAGGTTCCTATCAGTGAGTTGGGATACCTCCAGGGAGGGTCCAGTGGACACCAAGTTGGATTACCAAACAGGATCTCAAAAAGGGTCAGTTTCAAATGGTACAGGGTGTTCTGGGCTTGGAACAGGGCCAGGAGAAGGAGCACCATTCAGTCAATACCAATCTCCAAGGTCAATTTAGTTAAGGTCTATTTTAGGTTTCTATTAATTCTTTCTACCTGCCCTGAGCTCTGGGGACAGTACACAAAATGGAGCTTCCAATTAGTCTCCAATATCTTTGCCAATCTCTGACTTACCTTAGAAACAATCCAGGACTGTTGTCCAATCCTATTACCTTGGGCACTCTGACCCTCAGGAAAATTTCTTCCAATATCTTTTTGGTTATCACAGTAGCTGCTTTCTGCTTGATGGGGAAAGCCTTAACCCATCCAGAGAAAGTATCTACAAACACTAGAGTATATTTGTAACCATATTTTCCTGACTTAACTTCTGTGAAATCACCTTCCCAATATAGCCCAGATCATTCTCCCTTGCCTGTTTGCTTCTGGATGCATAAGCATTTACTTGCTGACATACCTTACACTGTTCTACTGTCTCTCTGGCTAAAAATCTAAGGTCCATTACATATGCCTTGACTGTTTGGATGAGCTTCTTATCACCTAAAGGAGTCTATTTGTGCATTTGGCCAAGTGAGTCTTTTCTTTGTTCTCTGGTGAGTATAGTTTTTCCCTCTTGAGTGTGCCATTGTCCTTCCTCTTCTAAGTAATAGTTGGTGGGGTGGGTAGTAATTTGGGCTTTTCCTTTTGTTGTATATTCTAAGTGAGGCCATCCCTTAGTCCAATCCCAGTTCCCAGAAGGTATCTCTTGCAGGTCCATAATTGGGATAGGCTCCTGCATAGCCACTTCTCAAAGTTCTTGATTTGTCTGGTTATTGCCCCATTCTACTGAGTCTCTCCCCTTCTGAAGTTCTGGGCAATGAACAATATTCATAGTTCCTGGCTTCATCAGGTTATCAAAGAGATCCAAAATTTACTGGTTTTATTTCTTTTCCTTCTGAAGTCAGCAGTCCTTTCTCTTGGTATGTAGCCCCATGGACTGGGCTGTTGCAAAGGCATACCTGTTATCCATGTAGACATTAATTTTCTTACCAGCCCTAAGTTCCAAGGGAAATTAGCTCCACTTTCTGTGTCAACATGCCGAGGTTAGAGATTCAACCCAGATGACATTTGAGCAATCCACCATAGCAACACCCACTTGTCTCTGACTTTCATGGAGAAACTGCTCCCATCTGTAAACCAGGTAGCCTCAGCTCCTGGGTGGGGCTGGTTGGAGAGGTCTTTCCTCCAACAATGGGCTTCTGCCTGTGGTGACTCCAGGTTGGTATTGGGGAGCAAGTGGCCAGATTGAGCCCAACTGGTTGGGAATCTAGTCCATGTCAGTTGACCAGTGGCCCCATCCTCTGGGTCTTTTTATTCAAAGGTTAAGTATTCTTGACTTTGGGGTGCCAAAGTCAGGCAGAATAAAGCATTTTTCAAATCTAAAAGCATGTACCAAATTCTGAAAGATTGTGAAGAACTCAACAGAGTGTAAGGGTTAGGCACAGTAGGGTGGATGACAGTCATTCTACCAGGGTTTAACCTCTCTTAAGTCCTGAACTGGGTGGTAGTGTCCCGCTTCTTAACTGACAGGAATGGTGTTTTCCAAGCTGGAGGAACTGGGAGATGTGTGGCATAATTCGTTCTCATGTCTCCCCTGTCATTGGGTACTTGTGCACTGAGACAGGACCAAACTGGGTCTTAAGTTCCAGATACACAGCCTACAGATATGCATGACCCAGCCTGGCCATTTCAGCCTAAGCAAGAAGACACCTTTCCAGCCACCAAGCAATATCCTCTGTCTTTTGAGTATGAGTCTCAAACAATTTGTATTTGTCCACAAGCTTAATAATAATGACATGGACACACTCTTCAGCAGGACCCCTCAATTGAGGGCCCTCAGAAAGGAAGTGGATCTGAACCCTCATCTTGGAGAGCAAATCTCTCCTAAGCAAGGAACAAGTGGGATACTTGGCCCACACCCAGGTACACAATTCCATGAATATTGTTTAGTCCCAGTGGCCTCTTGGACCCACAAAATTTTTTTTTGCTGGAGACTGGCCCAACAGCTTGGAGGAGGACTGAGTTTTAGGCCACAGTATTCACCCAGAATTGCATGGGTTTCCCTTCTACTTTCAAGGTTACCTTGGGCTTGGTGAGGGGGTCGGAACTCTGTCCTTTCTAGTTGCTGTCTTCCCCCTGGGCTAACACCTTCACCATTTGTGGGTGCTTCTCCCAAAGACTGGGATTTCCCTAACCATTGTAGCCAAGATTATCTGTAAATTCCTTTTCTGTTGTTTTTCTTTTTTATTTTATCTCCCTTTCATCTTCTTCCTTTCTCTTTCTCTGCTCCTTCTTTGTCTCCCTGTTATGGTAGACTTTCTCAGCAACCTGTACTGAATTCCTCGATGACTTATCCTGTAGTCCCTCTAGCCTCTGAAGTTTTCTCCTGATATCTCTACTAGCCTGGTCTATAAAAACAATAATCACAGTAGTTTTGTGCTCCTCACTGCTGGTGTCATAGGGTGTGTATTGGCGGAATGCCTCCATAAGCAGCTCTAGAAAGGCTGAAGGTGACTCCTCTGGTCCCTGTTTAACCTCACATATCTTGATCAAATTGGTGAGTCATCCTGCAACCCCCTGAGACCTGCCAATGGAGTCTGGTGGTAGACCTTCAGGTGCACTTTACCTCCTGCCATATTGAAGTCCCAATCATGTTTAATTAGGGGAAATCTGCTGTCAGTGACAGCCTGGTCAATTGATGGAGCCCCTGTGTTCGAGGGGACATTCTTTCTGGCTTCCTGCATTATCTTTTCTCCTTCTTCAGTCATGAAGAGCACGTTCATGAATGAGTTGTTGAATATCATCCCAGGTGGGCTGATGAGTAAACAAGATGGGCTGCAATTAATCAGCCCCTTGGTGTTAACTGAAAAGGGGGGGGGTGTTGGGGCTTCCAGTTGTACCAGTCGGCTGAAAAGAAGAGCCAATATTGCATGGCCTGATTGCAATCTATAGGCCCGTAGGCTCAGAAGGGAAAGGGCCACTGTTGTATTGGGTGAAGTGGCCCTTTTGCTCCTGGTCCCTATGGCTGGTCCCAGTTCCAAGGGTCCCTCCCCACTCTCCCCCTTGCTGGGGCTATGTGAACTGGGGCCATGGTATGGGGGAAAAAGGGTGGAGGATCCATGAGTATCAGATTCATTATGGAAGGGTCCTGGAGTTTGTCCTTTACAGACTCGTTGGTCTCTACAGGGTTCTTCTTCATGGACCTTCTTTTTTTTCTGCAGCAGTCATGAGAGTCTTGGAGAGAGAAAAAAAAGCTTTTATGCAAGGGGTGGGGACCCTCCTCTATCCTTCTAGGTAACTATATAGAACACTTGGTCTGTGTGACAGAGGGATCTTGCCTAAAGACTCTTTCCTTTACTGCAGCAAATTGAAGGTTCCTACAGGTGGCCATCTTACTCTGAATGTGAATGTGAGCCATTCAGAGTACAGAGTAACTAACCTGTCCTTCTTTACTACTATTGACAAGTTTCCTCCCTTTTCCCCAGCTTCCCTCTGGTGATTAACTAGAATGTTTAGCAGGGTAAATTCAGTCTGTCCCATGTCCAAAAATAACGCCAGTAGAAGTCCACGTCCAAGAACACAGAGAAAGACAGCCATCACACAAACAGAGCAAGACTCAGACAGCTCCTGCAGATACTGAAGTCCAAAAACAAAGAGAAAGATATTCAACACAAATACAGCTTGCCCCAGCCATAGCCACAGAAACCAGGTAATCAGGTGACTTGGCCAGCTCCTACTGGTATTGAGTCTAACAGATGACTCAGCCAACTTAAGCTGGTATCAAGTCTAAGAGGTTCCAAAAGGAGCAGAGTCCTCCCACTCCCTCCAGACTCCCTGCGGTCATGACCTTAAAGCATGTCTGCCTGCCAGTATTTGACTGCACCAGACCAGTGGCTCTCTAAGACTTACAGGTGTTCAAAACCAAAAGCAAAAGTCGAGGGGGTTGAGGGGTGGTAAGGAAGGTGGAGGAGGGGAACAACCATATGGGGGAGGGGGAGGGGGGCGGGCTTATGGACAGAAACCGGGAAAGGGAATACCATTTGAAATGTAAGTAAAGAAATATATCTAATAAAACAAAACAAACAAACAAACAAAAAGCAAGACAGATTACATGGATACAGACAACCAAGGTACCTGACATCAAGCTCAAGTTGTTCCTCCAGCCACCATTCCTCATGACCTCATAAGGGGTCTGGCTTCCTGGCCAATGCACCAAATGTAAGGCTCTAAGTGAATCTTAACTACTGGGAAACCCCCAACGCGCACCAAGTGAGACACAAGAATGGAGTTCAATGCAAACACAAGAGGTTTATTTTTCCAACATATAAGGGTCGACCCTCAATTAGCCCCACATAGAGAATGACTAGAAGGTGACCCCAAATGGTTATAACCGTTTTTATACTTTTTAGGGGTACAGCTTACATCAGCAAAGTTACAGTTTCAATTTATTGGCTAAGCATATTGACCTTTGAATCTATTGGCTAGCAAGTATATGACATGCATTCGAACTCTATCTGGGACCAGAGGGTCTGGTGACTATCAGTCAGTACATTCTGCAGTTTTCCAAGAATGTTCCTGTTCCTCCTGAGAACTGTGGGTGGAGAATGGACCTTGGCCTAGCCTTGACCTGAGGCAGTGGGTGTAAAGCTGGCAAAATCTCCTAGGGTCCTTCAAATATATTCCATGCATGCCCTTTTGGAACTGGACTACCTCACTCAGGATGATTTTCTCAAGTTCTATCCATGTGCCTATAAAATTCATGATGTTTTTGTTTTTAATAGATAATAGTGTTTTATTGTGTATCACATTTCTCTATTCATTCTTCAGTTGAAGGACATTAGGTTATTTCTATTTTCTGACTTTTACAAGTAAAGTTGCTAAGAACATAGTTCAGCAACTGCCTTTATGAGATGGTGGGACATCTTTTGGTATATGCCCAGGAGTGGTATAACTGGGTCTTTAGGTAGAACTATTCCCATTTTTCTGAGAAACCTCAAAATCGATTTCCAAAGTGCTTGTACAAGCTTATGCTTCCACCATTAATGGAGAAATAATCCCCTTGCTTCACATCCTTGCCAGCATGTGCTATCAGTTGGGCATTTTGCTTAGCCATTCTAATTGGTGCAGGCTCAGAGTTGTTTTGATTTGCATTTCCCTGATAAATGAAGGACTACGAACATTTCTTTGGGTGCTTCTCAGCTGTTCAGTTTTCTTCTGTTGAGTATTCTCTCTTTAGTCCTGTGCCCCATTTTCAGTTGGGTTATTTTTGTTGTTGGTGTCTAATTTCTTGAGTTCTTGTTAATTTTGGATATTAGCCCTGTATCAGATGTAGGCTTGGTGAATATTCTTTCTAAATCTGTGAGCTTCTGGTCTGTCCTATTGACAATGTTCTTCTCCTTACAAAAATATTGTAGTTTCTTGAGTTCCCATTTATCAGTTGTTGATCTTAGAGCATGAGGCATTGGTGTTCTGTTCAGGTAAGTGTCTTTTATACCAATGTGTTCAAGACTATTTCCCACTTTCTCCTCTACATCAAAAATCAAACGCTCATAGGTGTGTGGGTTTATTTCTGCATCTTTGATTCAATTCCACTGATCAACATGTCTGTTTCTCTACTGCCATGAAGGTTTTTTTGTTGTTGTTTTTTCTCACTATTGCTCTGTAGTACAGTTTCAGGACAGAGACGTTGATTTCTCTGGAATTTCTTTTATTCAGGATTGTTTTGGCTGTCCTGATTTGTTTTTTCATCATATGAAGCTGAGAATTGCACTTTCAAGGACTATAAAAAATTGTGTTGGAATTTTGATGAGGATTACATTGATTCTGTAGATTGCTTTTAATAAGATGGCCATTTTCACAATGTTAATCCTATCAATCCATGGGCATGCAAGAAATTGTATCTTCTGATTTCTTTTTCATTCTTTTTCTTCAGGGACTTGAAATTCTCATGATATAGATCTTTCAGTTTCTTGTTTAGAGTTACACCAATTTATATTATTCAGGCTATTATAAATAGTATATAATTTCTTCCTGAGCACTTGTTATTTGTATAAAGAAGGGCTACTGATTTGTTGAAGTTAATTTTGTATTTTGTCATTTTGCTGAAGGTGTGTTACAGCTGTAGGAGTTCTGTGGTCGAATTATCACACCATCCACAAGTAGTGATACTTTAACATCTTCCTTTCTAATTTGTATCCCACTTATCTCCTTTAGTTGTCTTATTGCTCTGTCTTGTCCCTGACTTTAGTGGCTTCAAGTTTCTCTCCATTTAGTTTGATGTGTATGTGCTTGCTGTATATTGCTTTGATGATGTTTAGGTATCTACCCTGTATACTCTTAACATGAAGGGGCTTTGGACTTTTTTCAAGGCTTTTTCAGCATCTAATAAGATTATCATATGTTTCTTTTTCTTTGGTTTTCTCTCAGTTTGTTTATGCAGTGGATTACATTAATGGATTTTTGTATATTGAACCATCCCTGCATCTCTGGGATAAAGCCTACTTGATCATGGTAGATGATGTTTGATGTGTTCCTGGAATGGGTTTGTGAGTATTCTATTGAGTATTTTTGCATCAATGTTCAAAACAAAATGGCCTGAAGATCTTGTTCTTTGTTGTCTTTGTGTGGTTTAGGTATCAAGATGAGTGGACCTCTGAGGAATGAGTTTGTCTTTGTTGCTTTTGTTTCTACTTTGTGGAATTGTCTGTCGAGTATTGGTTTAGCTCTTTTTGGAGATTCTGGTAGAACACTGCACCCAAACAATCTGGCCCCTGGCTATTGTTAGCTGGGAGACTTTTGATGATTGCTTCGGTTTCCTTAGGGGCCATAGGGCTGTTGAAATACTTTACCTGATCTTGACCTTTGGTAAGTGGTATCTGTCTAGAAAAGTCATCCATTTTTTAAAAGATTCTCTGATTCTGTGAAGTACAGGCTTTTGAAGTAAAACCTAACGCTTCTTTAAGTTCCCCAGTGTTTCTTTCTATGTCTCTCTTTTCATTTATGATTTTGTCTATATTGATACTGTTTGTCTGTCTTCTAGTAAGTTTGGCTAAGTGTTTATCTATTGTGTTGATTTTCTCAAAGAACCAGCTCTTGGTTTCGTTGATTCTTTTTTTTTTATTTTCTTCGTTTCTAACAGATTGATTTTAGTCCTGGTTTTGATTATTTCTTGCCTTCTACTCCTCTTTGATATGCTTACTTCTTTTTTTTCTAGAGCTTTCATATGTCCTTTTAAATTGCTGGTATGGGAACTTTCTAAATTCTTCGTAGAGTCACTGAGTACTATAAACTTCCTTCTTCACAGTGCTTTCATTCTGTCCTACAAATTTAGGTATGTTGTGTGTTTATTTTCATTAAATTCTAAAATGTCTTTAGTTTATTTCTTTCTTTCTTCCCTGACCCAGATATCTTTGAGTTGAGAGTTGCTCAACTTCTTTGGGTGTATGGGCTTTCTGGTGTTGCTGATGTTGAAGTCTGGGTTTAATCTATGGGAGTCTAAAAAGATACAAAGCATTGTTTCAATTTTCTTATATCTCTTGAGGCTTGCTTTATAATCAACTACATGGTCAGTTTTGGAGGCTCCATGAGGTACTGAGAAGGTATGTTCTTTTGTGGTTAGGTGAATTAGTCGATAAATGTCTGTCAGGTCCATTTAATTCATAATGTCTGTTATTTTCATTATTTCTGTTTAATTGTTATCGGAATGGCCTGTCATTTGATCAGAGTGATGTGTTGAAGTCTCCCACCATTAATGTTTGGGGTTTGATGTGGTATTTGAGCTTTAGCAATATTTTTCTTAAAACAAATGTGTGTTCCTTTGTGTTTGAGACATTGATGTTCAGAATTGAGATATCGCCTTAGTAGATATTTCCTTTGATGAGTGTAATGTGTCCTTCTTGACCTCTTTTGATTAATTCTGGTTGAAAGATTGTTTCTTTTGATATTAGAATGGCTACTCTAGCTTGGGCCATGGGTTCATTTTGCTTTGAAAAATGTTCCCAGTCCTTTACTGTGAGGTAATGTCTATATTGCTGGGGTATGTTTCTGGTGAACAATAGAATGAGGAATCCTGTTTCCGCATCCATTCTGTTAGCCTGTGTCTTTTTATTGGGTAATTGAGTCTATTGATGTTGAGAGATAGTAATGACCCATGATTGTTAATTCTGTTTTCTGTTTATATTGATGTTGCTGGTGTGTGTGTGTGTGTGTGTGTGTGTGTGTGTGTGTGTGTGTGTGTGTATGTGTCAGCATTTGCATGTACTTCCTTTGTTTCTGCTGGTACAGAATTACTTATTTCATTGTCTTGGATGTAGTTATCATCCTTTGGCTGGAATTTACTTCTAGTCTTGCTATAGTAGGGTAGCTGTGAAAGTATCATATTGCCCTGGCTTTTGTTGATTGTGATCTGCCAGAGGTAGCAGCTTGGGGTGATGCAGAGGACTCAGCAAGCATGGAAGATGAGTGGGGGATGGGAGGCTATCCTGTTTGTTTCTAGATATGCAGGTCTCATGACAGTGGGTGGAGAAGCAGCAGGAGAATACAGATCCAAATGGGAAAGCAGCCTGTTCAGGGTAACTTGGAATACCCTATAACATAGCAGTTTTTAAATTGCAACTTTAACTAAGTAAGCCTTTTATTCTTCCTTTGATTTCTTAAGTGATTTTGTTACATAGGCTTCATGAAATTATCCCAATGTAGCGTAAACAATTTTTTAGTATAGCCTTAAGTCAATGACTCTCCTGACACTATTGATGAAATATAGCTAGATTAGATTAGTTCCCATGGACATTTCACAAAGATACAACACAAAGAAAAGCCAGGCAAGGATGAAACAGTCTACTTTCAACTCTCATATCTTGGTTGTGCTTTGGAGAAGCCTCCCAAAACCAGTGTGTTAATAATTTGTTCACAGACCTGAGGTACTATTGAGAAATGTGGAATGTTTAAGAGCAGAGGTCCAGTAAAAGAAAGTTAGGTTATTAGAGAAGGTCCTTGAAGGAGATATAAGGATGTTTTTTCTTTCTGTGTTTTATTTCCAAGCTACGATGATATTAACAGCCTTCTGCTGCCATGTTTGCTTTCCTGCCCATGATGCACTATGTCACCACAGGCTCAAAGCAACAGAGCCAAGACCGTAGATTGAAACCTCCAAAAGTATGAGCCACTCTTAATCTTTCCTCTTCATAATGCTGATGGGGCCAGATAGTTTGTCACAGTAATGGGAAACTAACACAGAATCCAAGTCTTTTTGCTTTTCAACAACACATGTTCTTCATATTCTGTCCTTGCAGCCAGAGTCTATAGCACTCATTTGTGCATTCCTTGGGCTAATCATCTTCTTGTTAAATAAATTAACAAAGAATATTGGATATCTAAAATCCAATTATATTTTAGTTATTCTAGTTAAAAACAAGCAGAGCTATTTTGAATCCACACCTAATTAGAAGCAGAAGATGAAACTTTTTATTTGTTCTGGTTATTTTTAACTGTCTCTAACTATTATTTTTCTTGTTTTCTCATACAGTGGTTTTTTTTCTTTCAAAATGCCTGCTCCAACTTCTCTAGTCAAGCTATGGTTTAAAAGCCATTGCTTTCTTAAGTTCACCTTGCATTACATGTCATTCTCACCCCATCTCTACTCTTCAGGATGCAACTTATATTTTACTTAATGTCTTGTCATTCCTGCATTAGAACTCTTATATTATACACTGATTTATTAATGTAAACAGTAAAAAAAAACCCTTCCTGTTTTAGATTCAAAGTGTAATTTAAAGGTTTTAAGTGCCAAGACATTGGTGATCATTCATTAAAGTGATTTTTTAAGTATGTATGAAAGAAATAAAAACAGCAGGGTTCAATAATTTTCACTTCTAAGAATCTTCAAAAATATACTGATAAGGATATAAAATAATGTGTTAGCAGAACTATTCTATGACATAGTACCACATTTCAAATGATTGGACTCAAAACTATACAAATACCAATCCTCAGACATTGAGAAGATTAGAAATGATTGACCCAAGGTATGGAGGAGGTCTTTGGGTTTTCTGTAATCACATCCTACAACCAGAGAAAATAAAATAATTTTATCTAAATTGTCAAATTTATAGTAAATTTAGATTTGTAGAAAAATGTAATATAGTATGAAGTGCTTTCAAAACTTCATTGAGTTCTTATATTAATATGACTATATTAATCATTGGCTAACTCGTGAACTGACTTTGAGACATTTTATAATGAATTTCATACTTTTCATTTATGTTCCTAGCTTTGCTATCATATCCTTATCTGTTGCAGGATCTTATGTAAGAGTTAGCTCACATGGAGCATGTTCCATGGAGTTCCCCATTCTCCCTTCTTGATTTCTCAGCCTTTACTACTTTGTAAAAAATCCACTTTGGTTTATTTACTACCTCTGTGGTTTGCTTGGAAATTTTCCTCATATTTAAATTCTAATTTGTTAATACTTTCTCCAATTGATTTATTCTGCTAGATATAGATGTGACTATATAGTAAAAAATTTGATAAGAAATTGCATGAAGAAAATGTGAGAAAATGTTTAAAAGAATGGGATAATGGGTAAGGTAACATTTATAGTCAAAGAATATTTTATTTTATTTTTATTAGTTTAAATTTTATTTAATCTCTTTTACAACCCAGATTCCATCCCCTCCCCCCTGTCCACTCTCTGACTCTTCCACATCTCATACCTCCTCCCCCCATCTCTATGAGGATGTCCATCCTACCCCTACTCTACCAGACCTTCCCACTTCCTGAGGTCCCAAGTTTCTCCAAGGTTAGGTGCATCTTCTCTGCCTGAGTCTAGAACTGGCAGTCTTCTGCTGTATATGTGTTGGGGGCCTCATATCAGCTGGTGCATGCTGTGAGGTTGGTAGCCCAGTGTCTAAGAGATCTCAGGGTCCAAGTTAGTTGAAACTGCTAGTCTTCCTATGGGGTTGCCCTCCTCCTCAGCTTCTTCCAGCCTTTCCCTAATTCAACCACAGTGGGCAGCAGCTTCTGTCCATTGGCTGGCTGTAAATATCTGCATCAGACTCTTTGAGTTGCTTATAGGAGCTTGTGGAAGGCAATCATTATTGGCCTCTTTTTGTGAACACTCAATAGTCTGAGTAATAGTGTCAGGCCTTGTGGCCTCCCCTTGAACTGGATCCCACTTTGGGCCTGTTGCTGGAACTCCTTTTCCTCAGGCTCTTCTCCATTTTTATCCCTGCAGTTCTTACACACAGGGACAATTATGGGTCAGAGGTTTTGACTGTGGGATGGCAAGCTCATCCATCCCTCAATTGATTCCCTGTCTTTCTACTGGAGGTGAGCTCTACAACTTCCCTCTCCCCACTGTAGGGCATTCATCTAAGGCCCCTCCTTTAAGTTCTGAGAATCTCTCACCTTCCAGGTCTCTGGTACATTCTGCAGGGTCCCCTCACCCCCAGCTCCTACCTCCCTAGGTTGCCTATTTCCCATCTTTTTGTTGGCCCTCAGGGCTTCAGTCCTGTCTCCTTCCACCAATACCTAATAGTGTTCTCCTCTTCCGTTCCCTGTCCCATTTCCGGTTCAGTACCCTTCCTCCCTTTCTAATGTGATTGTTTTCTTCTCTCTCCCAAGGGGGATTAAGGTATGCTCACTTGGGCCCTTTGGCTTGTTAATCTTCCTGAGTTCTGAGGATTGCATTCATCCTAGGTATTCTGCACTTTTTTGGCTAATAATCACTTATTAGTGAGTACATACCATGCATATCCTTATGCATCTGAGCTACTTCACTAAGGATGATATTTCCTCATTCTATCCATTTACCTGAAAAACTCAGGATGTCCTCCCTCTTAAAAGCTGAGTAGCACTCGTTGTGTAAATGAAGCACATTTTCTGTATCCATTCTTCTGTTGTGGGACGTCTGGGTTGTTTCTAGATTTTGGCTATCACAAACAAAGCTGCTATGATCATAAGTGGAACTGTGCCCTTGTGGCATGGTGGGCATCCTTTGGTTATATGCCCAGGAGTGGTATAGCTGGACTTTCAGGTAGATCTATTTCCAAATTTCTGAGGAATCTCCAGCTTTACTTCCAGATGGGTTGTACCAGTTTGCAATTCCACCAGCAAGAGAGGAGTGTTCCTCTTTCTCCACACTCTCACCAGTATGTATTGTCACTGGGCTGGAGAGATAGCTCAGCCATTAAAGACTAGACTTACAACCAAAAATAGAAGCAAATTTTAAAATGTAAATAAAAAGTGAAAATAAGTTAGAAGTTGTCTCTAAAAAAACAAAATGTATTAATTTGTAAAAATACCAAGTTTAATAGTGCAAAGTACTAATTATAAAACTGTAGCTAGAAACAATTGTTAGCAGTAACACGGTTATAAATATGCATATGCATATATATACATATATATACATATATATATAATATATATACCATTAAGACAATAGAACTGTGCTATACATTAATATGCTTTTAGCCTTAAGTTTCAAGCAATAAAAATGAGAGGAAACCATTAATCAAATAAGTTAGTATCCTTGAAGTTTGAATTAGAAAAACATTTTTAAAAATGTATGCTGTACCTTTTTGCACAAACAAAATTATTTGTAAACAGCTTGTGAATTTGCCTCCCTCACCCCCCCACACACTCAAGCAACACAAGCAAAACATATGTCATGCCTTGTCCTAAAGTCTGCCAGATGATTATGAGTCAGTGTCCTCGTGTATGGCATATTACCTGGTCGCTTGCTCTCCTAGATATCTCACATTTTCAGACTAGAAAAGAATTGAAGGAAAATGTTGACGTATTTGACACACCACCCTCCTTTTTCCATCTTAATTATTTTAATTCATGCCTTTGATTAGGGCCTACCAAACATGCATAACAACAGTGTTTGGCTTGTCATACATGTATGAATTTTGATCATATTTACCCTCTATTACTCCCTCTTCTCCTACAACTCCTGTTCATCCTCTTCTACTTCACAAAATCTTTCTTCCTTTCTACTTTAATGTCTTTTTTCTTTTCTTTTACAGTTTTTTTTATTATTATTGTTTTGGTGTCTCAATGAGTATAGTTAGGGTTTCTTTTAGGAGCATGGTTAAGAAGTTATTTACACACGTATGGGAAACTCACCAGTTTCCATACCATGAAGAAAAGACACAGAATTTCTTAAATTCATACTAGTAAAAAGTTAAAATGAGTGTGACACCCCTAAGTTTTCCAAACGTTAACTTCTTTAGAAATAAGTAACACATTTATTTATTCATTTTGATTTCATATATATTTAGAGACTTTTTTTATACTTTAAAAGACTGCTTTGAAGTAATGTGGGTTCTCATAGTTTTTCATAATATAAGCCTATCTAGCCTAGATGTTAAAACACACACACACACACACACACACACACACACACACATACTCATACACTTACACACATGAACACATAAACACACAGAGAGTAGCATATATATAGACAGACACACACAGAGACACATGCACATTCATGCACACACACAGATGCACACACACAAAAACACATATAATGTAAAATCCATGTGCACTTCTAAACTGTACCTATCCTTCAAGTCAAAATTTTCCTCATAGTCATGCTTAGGAGACTCACAAGTACTTACTGTTCTGGAGCCGTGGATTTTAGAGTAGGAAACAGCATTCTACAATCAATTCAAATGTTTGAGTACAATTCTCCCTGGTTATTTTTGAGGGGACTCTTCTCAGGACTCGACTGCAAATACTCCAATGTGCACGTACTGGAGATATTCATATAAAACAATTTGTGTTTGCCTAAAGGCTGCATATATCATTAAGAAGACGGTACATCATTTCTATGTTATTTAAAAACCTAACACAATGCAAATGCCTTTTAAATACTTAGTATATTATGCTGTTTAAGGGATTTATAAAGGAAAAATAAACTGAATATTTGGCACAGATTATGTTTTTCAGTTTCTGTCGTTTGCTTTTACTTATTTCCAGCCACAGTTCTCAAATTTGAGAAAGAATATTCTCACATGTGGAAGGCTGCATATTTAATGGTAATGCTACTGTCCATTTCTTAGATTACAGTTTCTCTATGTGTCAATGAATACAAAAAATTATATCAGAACATCCATAGGTCCTCAAATAGATACTTTATTTTTCTTATATTTTTAGGGTCCAATACCCATTTTAGGCATGATAATCTTAAGTGCTGTATAATATTCCAATAACATTTCTAGCCATTTCCTTTTTTTGGAAAAAAATCTAAATTATTTCTTGCATTTTCTTAGTATAGTCAAGCTTTGATCTACATTGACACAAGCTTTCATGTGAATTGTGATCTAATTCTTCAGGATGCCTTGCCAGAAGTGGAATTAATAGATCAAAAGCTTTAAGTTTCTTGATAATATTGCCAGAATGATTTCCAAAAGTGTTGGACTGACTCACGCGCCCCGCAGCAATGAATGTTCAGCACTCTGTGCATCGGTTTGACTCTGCTGATTCCTAAACCCACATGAACCTGATGTGGCTCTGTGCTGGGCTTTTGTACTGACACATGCATCTGCTGGTGTTTTCTGTACTGAGTAAGAGCTTTGGGAAAAGGATGAACTCCAGTTATTTTTCCTCCTGGGCCTGTTTATCTTGGTTCATTTTTGTGTCATCACTTTGCCCAGAGATGGTTTCATTGACCAATGCTCTAATTTGGATGCATTAAGTCACTCAATTTTCCTGCTTTTTTAAAATCATCTTAATTCTTTTGATTCGTGAGCTAGTGAAAAATGAAAGAAACCTGTGTAGCTCACACACAGCATATATCCAGGTTTCAGATGACGTTGCCTTTTTTAAGACCAGGGCATTATAGGCATTATGGATCAAAATTTGTTCATTGTGGTTTCCCACATAGCTGTAGTGACATATGTGTTCCAACCATCTGTATGTATTACATGCCCCCACCATGATCAGTATAGATGATCTATAAATCCACCTAAGAACTTAGAATTCAAAGGAAGTCTGTCTGATTTATGATTTATTCTGACAAAATAGTCAAGAGTGACAATGCACCCCACGAAGACATAATGAAAAACAAAGGGCAAACCATTGTCAAGCATTTTACATACCACCTTCACTATCCTCATAGCATATTTAAAATGCCAATATTTTTAAGTTTATCAAAGGGGACTTTTAACCAGAAAAGAGTAGATTCTTTGAAATAAGTATTTTTGTTCATTCTTTAGCAAGTCAGTAAAGTTTACAGATTCCTGTCTTCTAGAAAATGTCGTGAAAATATCCAACGTATGTTCATTGATTAAAAAAAATTCCAAAGCATCAGGACTTGGTGACACAGAGATGGAGAAGGAGAAAATATTCTAAGGATCCACCCTTTTTGGTCTAGACTTCCTAAGTGTTTTTGCCCTGTTTTCCCATGTTAGAGAAACTTTTACTAGAGTTTGTAGATGACTTGCTCTGCAATGGTCCATTCACTGGACAATTTGGCAGTTGTAAGAGACAGCAAGACTTTTGTTTAATAGGTGACAATTAGTGTGCGTTCAATACTGACTCCTGCTCTTTACCCTGCCTCTCTGTATGTGAGTATTCTCCTCACTCTCTTATCTGTTCCTGATATGAAGCCATTAACATGATGCATACATGGAGTCTTCAACCAGAACCCTATTCATACTGATTTCAGGCCATTGAACCTCCAGAACTAAGATAAATATTCTTGTTTCCTTAAATAGCTTGGGGCATTTTATTGTAGTTATGAAATACATTTGAATATACTGGGTGTCAATTTTTGCCCTTGCAAGAAGGAGCAGCAGAAACAATTTCAGCCATGCAAAGTTTTAGGCTGACCTAGTGTTAAATACATTTTTTTGGTTAAAAGTTATTTTTTTCTTATTTTTATGAGGAATAAAAGCCATAACCCTCATCTATTTTTGTAGTAAATAAAAAACCAGAATATCCGTGCAATAAGCATTTCCAGGCAAGTTGACATTCTCTCTGTCCTTGAAGAAAATATACTGCCTCTTGACTTTAAACTTTTTCATGTGCTTTTCTCTAGGTTTGTGCACACTCAATACTTGCTCATACAGATCCCATCGTCTGACATCTCTTTTTAACAACTAAACACTCAATTCACATCCAAGGTTCTGTACAGTTCTGAATACTGTCTTATGAAAATTATCCATATGAATAATTTCTTATTTCCTGATGGATTTCCGGCATAAAACACAGTGTGTGACACATCAGTTAGAAGATCAACTAATGACTGGATGAA
The DNA here is from genome assembly GCF_021556685.1 of Rattus norvegicus. Taxonomy (NCBI): domain Eukaryota; kingdom Metazoa; phylum Chordata; class Mammalia; order Rodentia; family Muridae; genus Rattus; species Rattus norvegicus. The sequence goes on from NC_141534.1 coordinate 143,708,137, forward strand.
CTCAAGACACGCCTTGGCATAATTAGATTTCTTCACAATCAAAATGAAGCAAGTGATATTTACTTTTTTTTTATTGAAAAGGAGACTGCTGTGTCCGTATCTGGTCATCAGATTCAAAAGGGTTCCTGTACCTAGCTCCTATGTAGAAATCGAAAAGAGCTGCCTTACAGGACGAGAACTCAAGAAATTACATGAATTGCTGCTCATTTCACCAAGTCTGAGAGACATTATTGGTGAAAAATTGCTTTCATTCAGAAGGCTTCACTGATTTAGCAAGATTTAGGAATCTGTCTTAGGAGTCTGAAGGGGAAATTCCTACAAACAATAACATATTGATAATGAAATATTGATCAGGGTGCACATTGCAGAGCAATTTTATCCATTTCCTTGTGGACGTTGGAGCCTTACTCAGGCCCCAGACTGGCATCTTCTGCACCAGCATTCTTTTCCACAGAACTTGATTGTGACTTTGACTCAATACTGTCTGTAAAAAAGGACTATTTCTGCATTTCCTATGGCATTTAAGTTGTCTCTTTCTTCCTTCTCTTTATCTCATCCTCTCTTCTAATACATGAACATGTTTCAGTAAATACATTGTTTCAATTCATGATGTTTTCATAGTATAGGACATACAAACACAAGTACGTATACACACAATTGATAATATAAGAGACAGTGGTATGAAAAAACCTCATGCAATATGAGCTTTAATATCAATGAGTCAAATTGGTCCAACAACGTCCATATCTCTAAGTCAAGGATTACTTGGCCAGATAGCATTACTTACATCATTACTTACATCAGAGACACCCTCCTTCCTGCCCCACCTTAGCCATGTGCATATGGACCCTAACAGATGGAGTGTGTGTCCAGTCTGTTAGTCTATGTCTTTTCCTTAGGGAATTGAGTCCACTGATCTTAAGGGATACTAAGGAATAGTTATTGTTGATTCCAGTTATTTTCCTTGGTAGAGGTGTAATTATGTTTGTGTGTCTCTTCTTTTGGTTTCATTACACGGGTATTAATTTCTTCCTTTTTCTAGGGTGTAGTTTTTCTCCTTGTTTTGTAGTTTTCCATCTATTATCCTTTGTAGGGCTGCATTTGTAGAAAGATATTGTGCAAATTTGACTTTGTCTTGGAATATCTTGTTTTCTCCATCTATGTTAATTGAGAGTTTTGCTGGATATAGTTCTCTTAGGGTCTGTATGACATCAACTCCTGGCTTTCATAGTCTCTGGTGAGAAGTCTGGTATAATTCTGATAGATCTGCCTTTATATGTTACTTGACCTTACTGCTTTTAATATTCTTTCTTTGCTTTGTGCATTTAATGTTTTGACTATTATGTGGTGGGAGGAATTTCTTTTCTGGTCCGATCTATTTGGAGTTCTGTAGGCTCCTTGTATGTTTATTGGGCATCTCTTTCCTTAGATTAGGGTAGTTTTTTCCTATAATTTTGTTAAATATATTTACTGGCTCTTTAATTTGGGAGTCTTCACTCTCTTCTATAACTATTATCCTTAGGTTTGATCCTCTTATTGTGTCCTGAATTTCCTGGATGTTTTCGGCTAAGAGCTTTCTGTGCTTTACATTATCTTTGATGGTTGTGTCAATGTTTTCTATGGTATCTTCTGCCCCTGTGATTCTCTCTTCTATCTCTTGTATTCTGTTGGTGATGCTTCATCTGTGACCCCTGATCTCTCATAGGTTTTCTATCTCATGTGGTTTTTTTCTACCATGATTTTTTTTTATTGTTAGTGGGTTATTTCAATCAGGATGAAATGCTCTAGCTATCCTGGGTATTTTGTTATTCCAAATGAATTTGCAAATTGATCTTTCTATCTCTATAAAGAATTGAGTTAGAATTTTTATGGGTATTGCATTGATTATGTAGTTTACTTTTGAAAAGATGAACATTTTTACTATATTAATCCTGACAATCCATGAGCATGGGAGATCTTTCCATTTTCTGAGATCTTCAATTTCTTTCTTCAGAGACTTGAAGTTCTTGTCATACAGATCTTTCGCTTACAATTACACTGAGGTATTTTATGTTATTTGTGACTATTGAGTGTCATTTCCCTAATTTCTTTCTAAGCCTGGTTATCCTTTGAGTAGGGGAAGGATACTGATTTGTTTGAGTTAATTTTATATCTAGCCGCTTTGCTAAAGTTGTTTATCAGGCTTAGTATTTCGGTGCTGGAACTTTTGGGGTCGCTTAAATATACTATCATATCATCTACAAATAGTGATATTTTGACTTCTTCCTTTCCAATTTTTATCCCTTTGACTTCCTTTTGTTGTTTGTATGGTCCTGGTAGGACTTTGAGTACTATATTGAATAAGTAGTGAGAGTGGACAGCCTTGCCTAGTCCTTGATTTTAGTGAGATTGCTTCAAGTTTCTCTCCATTTAGTGTGATGTTGGCTACCTGTTTGTCATATATCGCTTTTAGTAAGTTTAGATATAGGCCTTGAATTCTTTATCTTTCCAAGACTTTTTACATGAAGGATGGTTGAACTATGTCAAATGCTTTCTCAGCTTTTAATGAGATGATCATGTGGTTTTTTTTCCCTTGAATTTGTTACATAGTGTATTATGTTGATGAATTTCTGAATATTGACCCATCCCCACATCCCTGGGATGAAGCCTACTTGATCATGATCGATGATCATTTTGATGTGTTCTTGGGTTTGGTTTGTGAAGATTTTATTGAGTTTTTTTGGGTTGACATTCATAAGGGTCTTTGCATGTTTAAGGTATAGGTGTATTTGTTTCATAGAAGGAATTGGGTCGTGTTCCTTCTGCTTCTATGTTGTGGAATAGTCTGTACAATATTAGTATCAGGTATTCGATGAAGGTATTATAGAACTCTGCACTAAATGCATCTGGACCTGGGCTTTTCTTGGTTGGCAGAATTTTAATAACTGCTTCTATTTCTTTAGGGGTTATGGGACTGTTTAGATGGTTTATCTAGTCCTGATTTAACTTTGATATGTGGTATCTGCTTAGAAAATTCTCCATTTTATCCACATTTTCCAGTTTTGTCGAATGCAATCTCTTGTTGTAGGATCTGATTTTTTTTTAAACTTCCTCAGATTTTGTGGTTATGTCTCCCTTATTTTTTCATTTCTGATTTTATTAATGTGGATACTCCTAGGTTTTCTTTGTTTGTTTGTTTCTTTGTATAATTCTTTTGTTTTTACTTGGTTGATTTCAGCCCTGAGTTTGACTATTCCCTGCTGTCTATTCCTCTTGGCTGTATTTGCTTCTTTTTGTTCTAGAACTTGCTGTCAAACTGCTAGTGTATGCTTTCTCCAGTGTTTTTGAAGACACCCATACCTATGAGTTTTCCTCTTAACCTTGCTTTCATTGTGCCCCATAATTTTGGATATATTGTGCCTTCATTTTCATTAAATTCTAAAATGTCTTTAATTTCTTTCTTTATTTCTTCTTTTCTTTATTCCTTCACTGAGTAGAGCTTTGTTCAGCTTCCATGTGTGTGTGGGCTTTCTGACACTGCTGTTATTGAAGACCAGCCTTATTCTGAGGAGTTCTGATAGGGTGCATGGGATTTCAATCTTCTTGTATATGTTGAGGCCTGTTTTGTTACCAAATATATAGTCAGTTTTGAAGAAAGTGCCATGAAGTGCTGAGAAGAAGGTAAATTCTTTTGTTGTAGGATGAAATATTATATAGATATCTGTTAAATCCATTTGGTACATAACTTTTGATAATTTCTCTGTGTATCTGTTTAGTTCCTGTTTCCATGGTCTCTCCATTTGGTGAGAGCTAGTTGTTGCAGTCTCCCACTATTATTGTGTGAAGTGCAAGGAGTGCTTTGAAATTTAGTAAGATTTCTTCTATGAATGCAGCTGCCCTTGTATTTGGAGCATAGATATTCAGGATTGAGAGTTCATCTTGGTAGATTTTTTCTTTGATGAATATGAAGTGCCATTCTTTATCTTTTTTGATACTTTTGGTTGAATGTCGATTTTTTTTGACATTAAAATGGCTACTTCAGCTTTCCTTGGGACCATATGCATGGAAAATGATTTTCCAGCTTTTTAGACTGAGGTAGTGTCTGTCTTAGTCACTGAAGCATATTTCCTGTGTGCAGCATATTGCTGGGTCCTCTTTATTTACCCAATCTGTTAGTCTATGTCTTTTTATTGGGGAATTGAGTCCATTAATGTTAAGAGATATTAAGGAAGAGTGATTGTTGCTTCCTGTTACTTTTGTTGTTAGAGGTGGAATTATGTTTGTGTGGCTCTCTTCTTTTGGATTTGTTCCAAAATGATTATTTTCTTGCTTTTTCTAGGGTGTAGTTTCCCTTCATGTGTTGGAGATTTTCATCTATTATCCTTTTTAGGGTTGGATTTGTAGAAAGCTTTTGTGTAAATTTGGTTTTGTCTTGGAATATCTTGGTTTCTTCATCTATGTTAATTTAAAGTTTTGCTGGATACAGTATCCTGGGCTCGCATTTGTGTTCTCTTAGAGTCTGTATGACATCTGTCCCTATCTTCTGCCTTTCATAATCTCTGTTGCAAAGTCTGGTGATATTCTAATAGATCTGTCTTCATGTTATGTGACCTTTTTCCCTTACTGCTTGTAATAATCTTTCTTTGTTTTATGCATTTGTTGTTTGGCTATTTTGTGATGGGAGGAATTTCTTTTCTGGTCCAATCTAATTGGAGTTCTGTATGCTTCTTGTATGTTTATGGGAATCTCTCTTTTAAGTTATGGAAGTTTTCTTCTATAGTATTGTTGAAGATATTTACTGGCCCATTAAGTTGGGAATCTTTGCTCTTTGAGTATTATTCTTAGGTTTGATCTTCTCATTGTGTCCTGGATTTCCTGGATGCATTGTGTTAGGAGCTTTGTGCCATTTACATTCTCTTTGACAGTTGTGTCAGTGTTTTCTATTGTATTGTCTACTCCTGAGATTCTCTCTTCTATCTTTTCTATTCTATTGGTGACATCAGAATATGTCTCCTATCTCTCTCCAAGGTTTTCTATCTCCAGAGTTGTCTCCCTTTGTGATTTCTCTGTTGTTTATATTTTCAGTTTTAGATCCCAGACCGTTTTGTTCAATTCCTTCACTTGTTGGTTTCAGTTTTCCTGTAATCCTTCAAAGGACTTCTGTGTCCTCTTTAAGGACTTCTACTTGTTTATCTGTGTTGTCCTGTATTTCTTTAAATGAGTTATTTATGTCATTCTTTAAGTCCTCTATTATCATTATGAGATGTGATTTTAAATCCAAATCTTGCATTTCTGGTGTGTTGGGATATTAAGTATTTTCTTTGGTGGGAGAACTGTATTTTGATGATGCCAAGAAGTCTTGGTTTAATTTGCTTAGGTTCCTGCACTTGCCTCTTGCCATCTAGTTGTCCCTGTTGTTAACTGGTCTTGCTGTCTCTTACAGTGGCTTGTCCCTCCTGTAAGCCTGTTTGTCAGCACTTCTGAAGATTTGCTTTCTTCTAGCAGGATCTGGGTACAAAGAACTGTCCGAGGGTCAGCTCTGTGTGCAGGCAGAGACTGGAAATGTCCTCTCCTAGACTGCTCCTTGGTTCCTGTGTCCAGAGTTCTCCAGGAGGGGTTCCTCTGCTCTCAGATGTATCAGCACTTCTGAAGATTGGCTTTCAGCTCTGTGCACAGGCAGAGACAGGAAGGGTACTCTCCCAGACTGCTCCTCGGTTTTTTTGTGTCCAGAAGTGGTGGTCTCCCATGAGCACCCAGGATTGTCTGCACTTCTAATAGTCCAGCTTTCTCCCCCATGGGGTTTGGGTACAGAGAACTGTAGGTCTGGGTGAGCTCTGGTCATAGGTAGAAACCCGAAGGATCCTGTCTCAGACTGCTCCTGGTGTTTTTGTGTCCTGAGCACTCCAGGAAGGTCCTTTGGAGCAGATGTGATGGTCATACCTCTACTTTCAGGTGTGTCTACAATTATTTTTAAATTTTTTCTGAAGACCTGTGTTGTAATCATGGAAATTGCATTCTTCTGATTCTATTTATGTCCTGTTGATTTTCATCACTTGTCTTCTTAGCTAAGACTTTAGCTAAGACTTCAAATACTATATTGAACAAGATATGGGTATCCATGTCTTACTTCCAATTTTAGTGAGCGTGGTTTGATGTTCTCTACATTAAGCATTCTGTTGGCTGTGAGCATGTTGTAAGTAGCCTGGATTATACTAAAGCATTCCCCTTGTATTCATTTAGCCTCTAGAAGTTTCATCAAGAAGGGACATTCTATTTTGTCATAGGCCATTTTTACATTTAATAAGAGGACCACATGTTTTCTATTCTTTAGACTATTTTTATACTGGATTATGCTTACTGGTTCATATATGTTGAATTTGCACTTTTGGGATGAAGCCAACTTGTTCATAGTATATACTAATTTTAATGTGTTTTTGAATTTGATTTACAAATATTTACTAAGTAGTTTTACATTAGTGTTCATGGGCCCTCTTGCACCTCTGGTTGGTTATTGTGGAGTGTTAGTCTGATTTTGGTATCAGGATAATACTGACTTCATAAAAGAATTTGGGACTGTTTCTTAAGTTTCTCTTTTACCAAACAATTTAAGAAGAGTTAATGTTAGTTCTTCCGTAGAATTGTGTGCTGTATCTATGACTTTCTGAGCTTATTTTACTTGGAAGAATTTATATTACTTAAGTTATCTCACTGGATGATATAATGTCTATATAAAATAAATATTTCGCTCCGTTCCAATTCTGATAGGTTGTATCCATGAAGACTGTCTTAGTTTGTTTTTTACTGCTATGATAAAAGCCTCCAGCCAAAAGCACACGAATATGGAAAGGGTTTGTTTCAACTTTCTTGGGTCACATTGCATCCCAGTGTAAAGTCATAGTAGAGACTCAAGGCAGAAACATGGAGGCAAGAACTGAAGAAAAGGACATGAAAAATGCTGCTTTCTGAATTGTTATAAATGGCTTACCAGCCTACTTTCTTATACAAATCAGAACCTCCTACTATTGGGTATCTGCCCTTTCATATTAATTATTAATTAAGAAAATGATCCCACAGTCTTACCTACAGGCCAATTTGAAAGGCCTCTGGTCTATTTCTCAGTTGAGCTTCCCTCTTTCCAAAGACTCTAGCTTATACTAAGTTGAGAAACACATAGACAGCACATTGACAGTCAGAACTGGAAAAGTTTTCCAGCTTTTTGTAAAAGAGATTTTTAAAGTATGACCTCATGATATTCTGAGTTTCCACAGTATCTGTATAGTGCCTCTATTGTCATTTATAGTTTCATTAATGTTTGATGTCTCTCTCCCATCCAGTTAACTTGCCTAAAGATTTATTCATATTTTAATGCTTTTACAAAAACCAATTCTTGGTTTTATTGATTCTTCTTATTGTTCTTTTATCCATTTCTGTTTTACTAATATCTTTGATCTTGTTTTCGGAAGCTTTTGCATTTATCATTACATAATTAATATGAAACTTTTTTAGTTTTTGTTGAAGATACTTAGCGATAAAACTCTTTGTTAGGAATGACTTTATTGTGTCCCTTAGATTTTTAATTCCAGGTATAGATGAGAATAGATAAACAATTTCAGAGGTAGAAACAAAATCAGTGGGAGTTACAGTGGTCCTATACAGCACAACACTAGTTTAGTCAACTGAAAATAATAGGAGTCTCAAATCATGATTAATTTTCATCATGGAAAACCCATGGAATTTTCAGAAAATGGGAGATGGAATATTTCATTCTTCTTCTAATGGGTAAAATGAAACACCACAGAGAATGAAATAGTAACAGGATTATTTCTCCCTAGATAAAAAACACATTATAACACGCTGTCTAGCTACATGGAGTGCTCAGTGTTTCATTTCTTCCTAAGACATTTGCTGAGATTTAATGTAAGCAGGATCAACACAAAATGTTTGAAGGCCAGAAACTCGTGATGGAGATAAATTGCTTGCCTGTGTACATGAGCTCCTGGATCTGAACTCTAGCACTAAATAGATAAGTAAATCAATAAATTCTACAGAACAAAGCTTACATTTTTGGGTCTCCAGATCCAAGGAGATAAGAACCTCCTTGTTTCTTAGTATGTGTCAAGAGAGCAAAGGATGAAGAACATGTATGAACTCAAAAAATGATGTGTTTCATTAAGTCTCCTTTCTTCTCTGATTGAAGAAATCTATACTTAGATTGAGATGGGATATTCATCTTCTCTGTCAAAAATAATGAAAGGTACTTCCTTTTTGCCCTAAACTGCACTGTTTAGACATTCTAAAATTACTTTCTACTGATACTCTGCCCTCAGTATGGATCTTAGATTTATAAGGCAGTGAAAGATACAGTTAATAATAATAATTTAGAAAATACAGATGTGCAGGTAGTTAAATAAGCAGAGAAGGATTAAAATTAATAAAATGTTCCAGTGGATTAAGGAATAATCAATGAAACTGGGTAGAAATGGAGACTACCAATAGTCATAAGTTTTTGAAAAGATTGAGTGTACAATATGAAGCATATTATAATGTTTTAAATTATGAATTGGTTGGATGATTTATCAGTTACCTGTTATTGCATGGAGAACCACTTCTAATACTCAATATTTCAAAAGAAATTATTATTTTCTTTACAATTATGCAAGTAAGCTGACTCATTTTGAGACTCTGTCTCCTCTGCCGCAAGATTAGTCTACCTCAAGACATGGCAAAGATTCAGGAAAGAGTGCAAGTGATCAAGTCCTACAGAGACCTAGGTTCAGAACTAGAATAGATTCTTCTATGACCTTTAATTATCCCAAGTGACTCACATGACTGCTGCTCAGATGGAGCAAAAAGGAAATGGTTCATGTTGTATAGACAGAAACGGACAAGAGTAAGGATGTAGGAAGGAACAGTTATTGGGACCACGGTGGGCTTCCATCAACCACAGTACAGTACATGTGATATGTCACCAGACAATTTCACTAGGCCTGAAGGAAAGTCAGTAGTCCCAGTGTATTATACGTTCAACACAGCTGCTACACCAAGATTCAGAGAACTTAATGAAAGAGGGAGCAGAATGTGGCAAGAGCCAGAGGACCAGGAATTCTTCTGTGAGGTTGTGTTTCCTGGAAATGATAGGAAAGTTCCACCCATGATAATTCAATAATGTAGCTGTCTAAAAATAAACCAAAAAATTGATAACACCAATAGACATATTACTGCTACCGTGGAAGGCTGTGGGTTTGGGGAACGATTATACCAGATAGCACTCCTAGACAAAAACTCCAGGCAATTAAAAACTGTTAATGGTGGGGTAGCTTGTCATCCCCAGGAATGAGCCCGATAATTGGCTATCCAATACCAAGTGTTCAGTCCTGAAATTATATACAGCCAAATAACATTCAAGAGGTTGTAATTTTATACTAATGTGAACAATTAAAATATTGAGACCTTATGTTTGAGAGGGAGTTGGGATAGGATATGGAAGGGGTTGGAGATAAGAAAAGACAGGGGACTGATACAGTCATATTGCAACTACAAACAAATACAAAGGTATAATAGAAAATTATTTTAAAATTAAAAATTCTGGAACACAATACTAGAAGTATATATGGCACACTGAAATGTTTGGCTTTGTATAGTGCAAAGACTCAGAGGGAATAAAGACAACAGTGAACTTAAATGTGATTCAAAGAGAATGTTGCCTGTGATTTTGAAAATTATGAAATTTATAAACATGCCTACTCAAGAAGATGAAGAAACACAAAGCAGAATACGAACAAATAATATCACGCTAAGTTACCCTTATTGTCACACTGTGGAATGTTAAAGGCAAAGATAAATCGCCTTTCTGTGCCTTGACAGAAAATTACCAGAAATATTTTAACACTATTTACAATAACATCAAATTTTAAATTTCTAGGAGTAAATACAACAGGATATGGCCAAGTTAAATTTTGAAGTAAATTGAGAGAAAAAATATGCAATGCTTGTTGACTAGAAGCCTTAGGATTGTTAAGATAAAATGTTTTCTAAAGCAAGTGTGTATAATTAATTTCTATCAAAATGTTACAATATGTTTATGTGTAGTTCAAATGGTGTTTTAGAAAAGTATACACCAAAGTGAACCACTAAGAATAGATACAAAAAATCTTAAAGTAGTTGAAGGCTGTCTCATACTATCAAACTCCATTGAAATGTTATTAACAGTAATACATTACTACAAGAAGCAAAGACTTAGAAACAAACTCGTCCATATCTAGTCATGTACCCACAACCACCACGCAGTACAACTTCAAAGAAACAAAAAATCTTTTCAATAAATAATTTACACTATTTATATCCATATGAGAAAAATAATGGAACTTGATGGCTCTCACACAATATGGAAATCTGGCAACCAACTCATCAGCATAAATTATAGAACTAAACATTCCACATTTCACAAGAGATACTCTGTGTATATTGGTTATATAATTATTAAACATAAGAGAGACAGCATTAACCTTAAATAATTATCTCCTCTGAAAAATATTTAGAGGTTCTAATTTTCAAAGTGCATTATTAAGAACATGATAATACAAGTCATGACCCAAGAGAAGGCATTTTAGTGTAGATATGCTATGAAAGACTTGAAAACAGTGTGTTTTTAAAAACTTCCTGCACAAGCGCAAGGCCCTGGGTTCGGTCTCCAGCTCCAAAAATAAAAATAAAAAAATAAATAAATAAAAACTTCCTGCAAAGCAAAATAAAAAGAGAAAATGTCTAATCCAAACCAGACAATATAGCAGGTAAATACCAAAAAATTGGCATCGATATGGGATAAAAGCTAGTAAGGATGTCAAAATAGTAGTACTTAAGGAAATGCAAATTAAATATACAATGAAAATCACAATATACATTAACAGAGATACAGAACAACTGAAATTTCATGCTGTCTACATTGTTAATGCATAGGAAATCTAAAAGTATATATTAAAATAAAAAATGCTGTGTATTCACTTCAACTTTATCCCTGTATGTGTGGATGCTCCCTGGAAGACATGCTGAAGAATGTTCATTGTCAGAAATTGGAAAAAAGCCAAATGCTGATCAACAGGAAGATGAGAAAATAAATGTTTAAAAATCATGCAGTCGAGTCTTACCAACTCATCAGTTGAAGAGAGAAACTTCTGATTCTTCCAATCACAAGGATGAATCACAGAGACAGTGAGGGATAGAAAGAGACACAAGAGAGAGCATGATATTCCATAAATATACTATTTCAAAGCAGGAAGACACAAATTAGGAGAGAAAGCAATCTAATCATTGGTTACCACACCGCAGAAATCTTCATTGACTGTGGAGCAGCTCAGGATTCCTTCTGGCTTTTTATCTGAACTGGAGCTGGATGATTACAGTGTGTGTAAACATTCCTGAAGTCACTCACTTAACTCTGGGAACTTTCACATTGTTTATATTATATCCATAAGTGGAAAGAACTTAATGAATTTATAGTAGTATTTTTATGGGTCAAACATCTTATGATCAAAATTGGATCTTATAGGGTTTTTGTTTGTTTGTTTGTTCGTTTTGTTTGCACAGTGTCCCAGATCAACAAATCATGGCTGGTTACGGCATCATCAGTCAGCACCTGTGTCTGGAATAGCCTAAATCAGAGAAGTATACACTATGCCAAATGGTTCTGCACTTATGATTAATCCAAGCACTTGGGAGATTGAGCTATGGGTACCAGGTGTTTGAGAGAAGGTTTGGCAACAAAGAAATTTGGGGATAGCTTAGGCTGAATGAGACTCTGTCTCAAGGAAATAAAAACATGTAGTTGATGAGCAGAGAGATAGGGTGAAGTAAACTATCCATCATTAGGATGAACATTAATCAAATACAATCAAAGACCAAAAAGTCCACTCAAATCTGTTTAAGGTAATATATGTGATTCTTCAATATGTTATGTAATACCTTTCCTTGGTGATACTGTTGAGACCCCATTTTAATACTGTAATGCTAAATCTGAGTACTAAAACAAACTAAGAAAGATGCGATCTGTGGAATTAATACTGACTTGAGAGTCAAGAGATCTATACTTCAAATTTTACTTTGATACTCATTCCATGTTCCTCGTCTTTATCTATTCTTTAAGCCTGGTTACTGTTCAATGAAACAATAAAATAATTATTTTATTTTTCCCAAAATATATTTCCAAATTATTTTTATATAAAACATGAATTAAGAAAACCCCTACTATACAAAGTTGGCATTATCACCTGAGGATTGGCTTTCAGTTCCTGTCTGTGCTTTAGATTTCATTGAGACACAAATGACTCAAAAAGATAATACTGTTCTCTGGTGTTCTATGATGAAAGTGAAATCTCAAAAACGTTACCAGGCGAGGCGTGCCTTTCTCTTCGAATCTTAGCAATTCTGTTTCAGCCACTATGCTCAGAGGAGGAAATATTATTCCTTTTCATGTCCATGAAGCTCCCTTTTTGCAGTATGCTGCTATATCCAGCTTTGTAGAAGAAGTCACAGAGAAAAACTTGATTATGAAGGAAATAATTGTCTGTGAGGACTTGCATTCTCTGTCCATTCAATTTCCAGCATGTCTTTGCTAAGATTTTAATGTGCTGTGTTACCTTTTGTTTTGCTCATGGATGTTCAATAATATCTCTATTCATTTGTTTATGTTTTCTTTCAAGGAGCTAATTCCCCTTTACCAGGAATTGCTGAGCAATAATGACTCAGACACCATATAGAAAATACACAATGAAAGGAATTTTGGAAGTAGGAAATTTGAGCTTGGATATTTATATGTAATTTTAACTGAGTCAATTTATTTCTTTGTGTTACACTAAGCATTTTCCCACTGTGAATAATAAATTCATGTAGAATGTATCATGGAATAAATTGAATAGGTACAAAAGATTGCCATATACCTCGTAGCAACATTTTAACTAAGGAAAGTTCATTCATTCAAATGTGTGTATGTATGTATGTATGTATGTATGTATGTGTTTGTGTGTGTATGCATGTTTTTGTGGGTATGTGTGTGAGAGAAGGGGCATCTTGAAAGATTATAATGAAGCTAAAAATTTGTGATGATCATGCTAGTACAAAGAGAACTAAGTTTCTTCTAGTAATAATGAATATAGTACACAAAGTTACTTACATATAAAAACATGCTTACTATTAAAAACTGTATCAAGTCACATCAGGAACAGTATAAGAAAGCTTATGCTTATCATGTATCTTGATCTCATCACGTGGTCATGTCAGCTGTTCAAACATTGCCCTATGGGTTTATGTAACTGTAGAGAATGAGGTTCACTGGAGGATGAGTGGTCGGAGGTTGTATTTCTTTGAACAGATCCCCACCATTAAGTTTAAGTTCAGCATGATTATACAAGATATTAAATCTGATCTATAGTATTCATTTTAAATGGCATTTGTAGCAACATACATTAACTTAAGGTAAATTGCATAGTTTAGCTATTGTAGATTTTCCAGAATAATTATGTATTAGAGAAAATATTGAACTTGCACATTATCGGTTTTATGAGAATATAGTGTGGTATTTTCATAGAGACATAGATTTTGCAAACAGACTCTTCAAATTTAAGGAATATATATTTTGGAGGTTGATGGAGGGGACAAATTCTAAGTGTTGAGTTGCCATTAATTAATCTACCAAGCACTCCAATGGAATCGTGACTGGATGTGAACTTCACAGCCACCTTTCTTTTCTATGATTCACCTTCAATCATGCAACTGACTCCATTCAGAGTAATCCAGAAACAAAATAAATACTCTGCTCACTTGTCCAATTTTTTTAAAAAATGAACCTTGAAAATCAGTGAACAACCCTTGATCCTTAGAAACTGGTGAAGGGAAAGTGACATGAGAAGTTGTAATTTCTAGATTCCATCCTTTCCCTGGTCTTAATGTGAAGCAACAGAAAGAGAACACACTCTTTAGTAAATAAAATCAATGGCAATGTGTAGAAATAGAAAAGATTATATAGAGTTCTCTGCACCCAAATCCCGTGGGAGGGAGAGCTAAACCTTCAGAGAGGCAGACACACCTGGGAAACCAGAAGAGACTGCACTCTGCACACATCCAGACGCCAGAGGAAAACACCAAACGCCATGAGGAACCCTGGTGCATGGAGGCTCCCAGAAAGAGCAGCGCAGATCTTCTCGGTTGCTGCTGCCGCAGAGAGGACTTAGGCAGTACCCCATGAGCAAACTTGAGCTTCGGAACCACAGGGGAGAGCCCAGGAGCGGCAGGACCCCTGCGCCTGAGACACCGCCGGAACCTGAAGGAAACAGACCAGATAAACAGTTCTCTGCACTCAAATCCCGTGGGAGGGAGAGCTAAACCTTCAGAGAGGCAGACACGCCTGGGAAACCAGAAGAGACTGCACTCTGCACACACATCTCGGACACCAGAGGAAAACACCAAACTCACTCTGGAACCCTAGTGCACAGAAGCTCCCAGAAAGGGCAGTGCAGATCTTCCTGGTTGCTGCACCCCACGAGCAAACTTGAGCCTAGGGACCACAGGTAAGACCAACTTTTCTGCTGCAAGTGACCTGCCTGGTGAACTCAAGACACAGGCCCACAGGAACAGCTGAAGACCTGTAGAGAGGAAAAACTACACGCCCGAAAGCAGAACACTCTGTCCCCATAACTGGCTGAAAGAAAACAGGAAAACAGGTCTACAGCACTCCTAACACACAGGCTTATAGGACAGTCTAGCCACTGTCAGAAATAGCAAAACAAAGTAACACTAGAGATAATCTGATGGCGTGAGGCAAGCGCAGGAACCCAAGCAACAGAAACCAAGACTACATGGCATCATCGGAGCCCAATTCTCCCACCAAAATAAACACGGAATATCCAAAAATACCAGAAAAGCAAGATCTAGTTTCAAAATCATATTTGATCATGATGCTGGAGGACTTCAAAAAGACGTGAAGAACTCCCTTAGTGAAACACAGGAAAACATTAATAAACAAGTAGAAGCCTACAGAGAGGAATCGCAAAAATCCTTGAAAGAAATCCAGGAAAACACAATCAAACAGTTGAAGGAATTAAAAATGGAAATAGAAGCAATCAAAAAAGAACATATGGAAACAACCCTGGATATAGAAAACCAAAAGAAGAGACAAGGAGCTGTAGATACAAGCTTCACCAACAGAATACAAGAGATGGAAGAGAGAATCTCAGGAGCAGAAGATTCCATAGAAATCATTGACTCAACTGTCAAAGATAATGTAAAGCAGAAAAAGCTACTGGTCCAAAACATACAGGAAATCCAGGACTCAATGAGAAGATCAAACCTAAGGATAATAGGTATAGAAGAGAGTGAAGACTCCCAGCTCAAAGGACCAGTAAATATCTTCAACAAAATCATAGAAGAAAACTTCCCTAACCTAAAAAAAGAGATACCCATAGGCATACAAGAAGCCTACAGAACCCCAAATAGATTGGACCAGAAAAGAAACACCTCCCGTCACATAATAGTCAAAACACCAAACTCACAAAATAAAGAAAGAATATTAAAAGCAGTAAGGGAAAAAGGTCAAGTAACATATAAAGGCAGACCTATCAGAATCACACCAGACTTTTCGCCAGAAACTATGAAGGCCAGAAGATCCTGGACAAATGTCATACAGACCCTAAGAGAACACAAATGCCAGCCCAGGTTACTGTATCCTGCAAAACTCTCAATTAACATAGATGGAGAAACCAAGATATTCCATGACAAAACCAAATTTACACAATATCTTTCTACAAATCCAGCACTACAAAGGATAATAAATGGTAAAGCCCAACATAAGGAGGCAAGCTATACCCTAGAAGAAGCAAGAAACTAATCGTCTTGGCAACAAAACAAAGAGAAGAAAAGCACACAAACATAACCTCACATCCAAATATGAATATAACAGGAAGCAATAATCACTATTCCTTAATATCTCTCAACATCAATGGCCTCAACTCCCCAATAAAAAGACATAGATTAAAAAACTGGATATGCAACGAGGACCCTGCATTCTGCTGCCTACAGGAAACACACCTCAGAGACAAAGACAGACACTACCTCAGAGTGAAAGGCTCGAAAACAACTTTCCAAGCAAATGGTCAAAAGAAGCAAGCTGGAGTAGCCATTCTAATATCAAATAAAATCAATTTTCAATTAAGAGTCATCAAAAAAGATAAGGAAGGACACTTCATATTCATCAAAGGAAAAATCCACCAAGATGAACTCTCAATCCTAAATATCTATGCCCCAAATACAAGGGCACCTACATATGTAAAAGAAACCTTACTAAAGCTCAAAACACACATTGCACCTCACACAATAATAGTGGGAGATTTCAACACCCCACTCTCATCAATGGACAGATCATAGAAACAGAAATTAAACAGAGATGTAGACAGACTAAGAGAAGTCATGAGCCAAATGGACTTAACGGATATTTATAGAACATTCTATCCTAAAGCAAAAGGATATACCTTCTTCTCAGCGCCTCATGGTACTTTCTCAAAAACTGACCATATAGTTGGTCAAAAAACGGGCCTCAACAGGTACAGAAAGATAGAAATAATCCCATGCGTGCTATCAGACCACCACGGCCTAAAACTGGTCTTCAATAACAATAAGGGAAGAATGCCCACATACACGTGGAAATTGAACAATGCTCTACTCAATGATAACCTAGTCAAGGAAGAAATAAAGAAAGAAATTAAAAACTTTTTAGAATTTAATGAAAATGAAGGTACAACATACCCAAACTTATGGGACACAATGAAAGCTGTGCTAAGAGGAAAACTCATAGCGCTGAGTGCCTGCAGAAAGAAACAGGAAAGAGCATATGTCAGCAGCTTGACAGCACACCTAAAAGCTCTAGAACAAAAAGAAGCAAATACTCCCAGGAGGAGTAGAAGGCAGGAAATAATCAAACTCAGAGCTGAAATCTACCAAGTAGAAACAAAAAGGACCATAGAAAGAATCAACAGAACCAAAAGTTGGTTCTTTGAGAAAATCAACAAGATAGATAAACCCTTAGCCAGACTAACAAGAGGACACAGAGAGTGTGTCCAAATTAACAAAATCAGAAATGAAAAGGGAGACATAACTATAGATTCAGAGGAAATTCAAAAAATCATCAGATCTTACTATAAAAGCCTATAGTCAACAAAACTTGAAAATCTACAGGAAATGGACAATTTCCTAGACAGATACCAGGTACCGAAGTTAAATCAGGAACAGATAAACCAGTTAAACAACCCCATAACTCCTAAGGAAATAGAAGCAGTCATTAAAGGTCTCCCAACCAAAAAGAGCCCAGGTCCAGATGGGTTTAGTGCAGAATTCTATCAAACCTTCATAGAAGACCTCATACCAATATTATCCAAACTATTCCACAAAATTGAAACAGATGGATCACTACCGAATACCTTCTACGAAGCCACAATTACTCTTATACCTAAACCACACAAAGACCCAACAAAGAAAGAGAACTTCAGACCAATTTCCCTTATGAATATCGACGCAAAAATACTCAATAAAATTCTGGCAAACCGAATTCAAGAGCACATCAAAACAATCATCCACCATGATCAAGTAGGCTTCATCCCAGGCATGCAGGGATGGTTTAATATACGGAAAACCATCAACGTGATCCATTATATAAACAAACTGAAAGAACAAAACCACATGATCATTTCATTAGACGCTGAGAAAGCATTTGACAAAATTCAACACCCCTTCATGATAAAAGTCCTGGAAAGAATAGGAATTCAAGGTCCATACCTAAACATAGTAAAAGCCATATACAGCAAACCAGTTGCTAACATTAAACTAAATGGAGAGAAACTTGAAGCAATCCCACTAAAATCAGGGACTAGACAAGGCTGCCCACTCTCTCCCTACTTATTCAATATAGTTCTTGAAGTTCTAGCCAGAGCAATGAGACAACAAAAGGAGGTCAAGGGGATACAGATCGGAAAAGAAGAAGTCAAAATATCACTATTTGCAGATGATATGATAGTTTATTTAAGTGATCCCAAAAGTTCCACCAGAGAACTACTAAAGCTGATAAACAACTTCAGCAAAGTGGCTGGGTATAAAATTAACTCAAATAAATCAGTAGCCTTCCTCTACACAAAAGAGAAACAAGCCGAGAAAGAAATTAGGGAAACGACACCCTTCATAATAGACTCAAATAATATAAAGTACCTCGGTGTGACTTTAACCAAGCAAGTAAAAGATCTGTACAATAAGAACTTCAAGACACTGAAGAAAGAAATTGAAGAAGACCTCAGAAGATGGAAAGATCTCCCATGCTCATGGATTGGCAGGATTAATATAGTAAAAATGGCCATTTTACCAAAAGCGATCTACAGATTCAATGCAATCCCCATCAAAATACCAATCCAATTCTTCAAAGAGTTAGACAGAACAATTTGTAAATTCATCTGGAATAATAAAAAAACTCAGGATAGCTAAAACTATCCTCAACAATAAAAGGACTTCAGGGGGAATCACTATCCCTGAACTCAAGCAGTATTACAGAGCAATAGTGATAAAAAAAACTGCAACTGTATTGGTACAGAGACAGACAGATAGACCAATGGAATAGAATTGAAGACCCAGAAATGAACCCACACACCTATGGTCACTTGATTTTTGACAAAGGAGCCAAGACCATCCAATGGAAAAAAAGATGGCCTTTTCAGCAAATGGTGCTGGTTCAACTGGAGGTCAACATGTAGAAGAATGCAGATTTATCCATGCTTATCACCCTGTACAAAGCTTAAGTCCAAGTGGATCAAGGACCTCCACATCAAACCAGACACACTCAAACTAATAGAAGAAAAACTAAGGAAGCACCTGGAACACATGGGCACTTGAAAAAATTTCCTGAACAAAACACCAATGGCTTATGCTCTAAGATCAAGAATTGACAAATGGGATCTCATAAAACTACAAAGCTTCTGTAAGGCAAAGGACACTGTGTTTAGGACAAATCGGCAACCAACAGATTGGGAAAAGATCTTTACCAATCCTACAACAGATAGAGGCCTTATATCCAAAATATACAAAGAACTCAAGAAGTTAGACCGCAGGGAGACAAATAACCCTATTAAAAATGGGGTTCAGATGTGGCCCATACATATACAGCCACCCAATTAGACAAGATGGATGAAGCAAAGAAGTGCAGACCGACAGGAGCCGGATGTAGATCGCTCCTGAGAGACACAGCCAGAATACAGCAAATACAGAGGTGAATGCCAGCAGCAAACCACTGAACTGAGAATAGGACCCCCGTTGAAGGAATCAGAGAAAGAACTGGAAGAGCTTGAAGGGGCTCGAGACCCCAAAAGTACAACAATGCCAAGCAACCAGAGCTTCCAGGGACTAAGCCACTACCTAAAGACTATACATGGACTGACCCTGGACTCTGACCTCATAGATAGCAATGAATATCCTAGTAAGAGCACCAGTGGAAGGGGAAGCCCTGGGTCCTGCTAAGACTGAACCCCCAGTGAACTAGACTGTTGGGGGGAGGGCGGCAATGGGGGAGGGTTGGGAGGGGAACACCCATAAGGAAGGGGAGGGGTGAGGGGGATGTTTGCCCGGAAACCGGGAAAGGGAATAACACTCGAAATGTGTATAAGAAATACTCAAGTTAATAAAAAAAAAAAGAAAAAATTATATAGGTGATTGGGTTTGCAGTGAGAATGCAGATAAGTTATTCAAGTACTGTACACAGAGCACAAGCAAAATACGGAAAGCTTGTGGATATCTTGTTGTAAATAAAAATGAAAGAGCATTCAGGGCCAATGATCCCAAACTATAGAGACATTCAAGTCAAAGTCTGTAAACACTGAGTGTTCTAGAAGAAGGGATTCAATGTGAGGGAGAAAACAAATGTGCAATAAGGGAAGAAATAGTAGTTACCTAGCTTTGTGCCATTGCAATATTTGCATATTCTTCATCTCCAAATGATGCTTTCTTTAAGAGTAGAAACCTAAGGATCAATAGGTTTTAGCACTTTGCCGAAACAAAAAAATATGTTAGTGATCACCCTAGAATTTTAATTAAAGTCTTCCTGCTTACAAAACTCATAAATACTCATTAATATCTCCTCATTCTCCTTTCTACACAATCAGCTATTTCTGGCAATGAAGTCAGCGTAGAAAGCTAGGGATCATCAGCTCATCTTACTGACATTACTCTCTGATAGAAAAATAGAGTCAAAGTCAAATAAACAATGAATGCTCAATTCTAGTATATTCCACAAGGAAACAAATAGTAGGTTAAACTAAATAAAAGATACTATGAATGGAACACTTTCAATAGAAGGATCTGACATGCTTTCATAGAGAAAGTAAGATCAACCTTGAAAGTGGATGGCTACAAATGAGCCAATCATGCAATGGCCAACTTCAAGAACAGGTCATTGTCCTGGTCCCAACAAATGAACAGGTCAAAGCCCCCGTGTGTCAACACTATATAGTGCATGTGGCTTCTTTCCTTTTGAGGATTGGGATAAAAGCATGACAGAGTCTTCTATGTGTGTAAAAAAGATGTGTATATATGAAAGTCAGACTCTGCACCTTGAGTCGACAGAGAAAGATATACCTAACATATATACATACATTAGTGATTTCATTTAACATTGCTTTTATGAACATACATTCAGGAATGACCACTTGGAATTGTATGACCCATGCAAAGGCTCTTCCTTGGAAGAACATGCTTCTCTCTCTCACCATTGACTCCCAGTCATCCATTGACTCCCAATAGAGTCTTATTTCTTAGTTGGGAGCCTGTGGTACCCTTTAAAGACAAATTGTAAGGTGTTTATTGTTTATATTGATAAATACAGCTCTGATGTACCCAATTCTCTCTCTCTCTCTCTCTCTCTCTCTCTCTCTCTCTCTCTCTCTCTCTCTCTCTCTCTCGGTATTGTAACAGTTCTTTGGGTATGTGATAACAACTGAGAATTTCATATTTAAATGGGCAGAAACTGGTCAAATCAAGTTACTGTCTTTGAAGGAACTTACATTGTCCAAGTTTCCCA
The DNA here is from genome assembly GCF_021556685.1 of Rattus norvegicus. Taxonomy (NCBI): domain Eukaryota; kingdom Metazoa; phylum Chordata; class Mammalia; order Rodentia; family Muridae; genus Rattus; species Rattus norvegicus. The sequence continues at coordinate 143,729,207 of NC_141534.1, forward strand.
ACTGATCAAGGCATGATGAGAATCCCCAGAAGTGGTGGTAGAATTGTTCTTCTAATTATTTTTGTTAATTGCTGAGAGCATTCCTTCCTAGGTATCAAGATTATGAATCCTTGAAATGACTTTTTGTTAACCATGGTGATCATGTGCGATTTAAACAGTTAACAGAATAAAAGACTACAACTGAGCATAGCACAACAATTCAAAAAATCTAGTATTACTTTGCCACCATGAGATATTTCTAAACTTCCTTGATTGTTATGTAAATTGTTGGAGGTGTCCTGACCTGGAAAACCAGGTGGCTTTAATACTCAGGAAAAGCTACAGAGATAAGGGACTTCTGGGTTTTAATTTCTTTTTTACTTTTATTTATTTACTTGCCCCAAGTGTGTATCTTTTATATGGGAGGTAAAGATCTGTTTTCTGATTTTCCAACTTTTATTGCCTCAACTATCCACAGTAGTGCCAAATTTCACCCATTTCTGATTTTTTTCACACTTTTAACCTAAAGTATTTTAAGTTGTTCTTTTGCTGCACAGGGGCAAATGGACACTATCCCTATAACTCAATGTTTAGTACAATGAATTGAAACTCTGAAAATAAGGAATCTCAAATTGTTTACTTTTTCTTTTATAAAATTGTAAAAAATATAGTCTAAAGTTTTGGGTCTTTTTCACTTTTCAGTTGTCAATGTTGCCTAGTTCCTTTCTTGAACTAAACTTTGTCTACATGTTTCCCAAATAAATATAAAGAAAGCACCTAAATAAAAAAATGTTGAATGAAGAAGGAAAGGTTCAGAATCAAGTAAGGAGTGAGGGCATTTGTCATCATATTAAGTGCAAAATGGTGATACATTGGAAAAAGATGAAGGTCATTTTTTGGAGAAATTTATGAGATTGACAATCTAGACTCTCAGACTTGCCAATAAAGTTGGTAGGTGTAAGAGTTAGCTAGCATTTTTTTTTACCGACCTCTGCTTGCTTTGCTGTTAGTTTAGAATAGACCTTCTAGTAGCTAGCACAGTGTTAAGAATCCTTCTTTAGATCTAGCCTAACTCTTTTACTTTGTAATATTATCAGTTTCTCCAGTTTTTGGTTGTACTTACCCAGTGGATATTTGAGACTGTTTGTTTATTGTTATGGGCAGATATGTTTCCATAGAGGACACTCCAAGGGCTGTATGGTGAGCTTGCTGGCTCCTTTAGCTTTTGATCTACTATTTGTATACCTCTTACAGACCAAGGGGCTTCTCTTATGCATACTAGGAACCTTTCTCCCTTGCACTGCCTTTTCCATACTATACATTAGTTACAGCCCAGTTTCTGAGGTATTCATAGACTCCGATCATGTGACTTACTGAAGTTATTGGATTTTTTTTCAATAGAATTCTGGGATCTCCAGGTTTTGATAACTTCAGAGGACATGATTCCAAATGTCAGCGGTCTCTTAGATTTTATTTCTAACCTTTGTGCAGCATCTATATAAAACTTAGGCAGACAATATATTTTCTGATATTTACATATTTTACATATTTACATGTTTTAATCATATATGGAAAGTATTCCTTATACCATAATAACCTTGAACAAGAGCTAGTTATGTAACTAGTTATAAGGTGATAAAAGACTTCAAAGCAAATGGGGATTCATATAAAAACAAATCTTGTCAAACTTAGTTCTCTTAAGTAATTACAAAGTTTATAAACTTATCAGAAAATATGAGCAGAAAATACTTTGGGAATTTTATATTTTAGTTAATGACTAGGAAGAAGTTTCTGAAATATAATTAACATGAACACACTGTACTATAAACACTAATAATTATAAACACAGGAAAATATGTTTGTAGACTTTTCTTAACAAATTTAAGATAAATTATTCTTTGGATATAAGACCATGTTATTTATAATTGAACATGCTGAATATAATTTTGGTTTACACTTATAGTCCATAATTACCTGAATATAAAACACATGGGTCATTTGTCTAACTGCCCATAAATATGAGGTATTATCCTTCTAAGTCTATGGTAGAATCCTTCCAAAAGATGCAGAATGAACTCCAATGGGAACTGAGAGATAATAGAAACCTGTTCCCTATTCTAGATGAGAGAACAGACAAGAAACACAAGGGAGAGGAGAATGCAACATTTGCTATTGTATTGTTGTGAGTTTGATACCCACCATAGCCATAATGCAGAGGCTGAATTAATCATGTCTATAGTATTTCTTGTCTGGAAGGCTCCCAGCATCTCTAGCACCAGTAAAGAACAAGAAAATCGGTGTTTTTTTTTCTGCTTTTGGAGCAAAGATGAATTCAAATTAAGGGCATGCCACTAGAACAAATCTTAAAACCGAGAAGAGCCTGATTCATCTATAATTTTTTTTTACTTTTATATCATGTAACTGATTTCCTAAGTACAAAGGCAAATTGAGAAAAAAATAGAAAAAAAGAGAAAGAATAGATGATTGAAAATGTCTCATTTCTAAGACTAAGCGTCTTAACATTCTGTGGAGCAAAGACCCTAATTATTAATTAATGAGACAATTTCCCTACAAGACATTATTTATCAGATTTGCTGTGTTAATGAGGATGCTTTGCATCTAATTTCATGGTCTGCAATGAACATTTTTATCATGAAAAGGACAAACCTTCGCTACATAATAAATACTCTTATTAGCAGTAAACTTGTAAATATTTCCTCATTCCTGATAGGAATGCCACATGTAATGCAAATTATTCTCAAAGAGGGCAGGGAATTTTCAAATATGCATTTATCATGAGATATTAGATGTTAATATTTTCCATGGACTATAGTTCTATATATCATGATATTATACTCCCAAAGACCACATGACAGAGCTCCCAACTAGAGCCACCACCCTCTTCTGACTCTGAAGCTCATTCTTGTTTGCTTAGGAACTGGTTGTCCATATACTTCCAAAGCAAGCTCAATTGAATATTACCCCACTATGGCATTTATAATAATTTCTCCTACCCACCATTAATGTCAGTTAGTTGAAGCATTATTCATATCCAAGAGCACTCTATGCAAGTTCTACATCAGACATAAAAATTTTCACTCTTCTACCTTTCAACCACCCAATCAGTCTCTTGTAAATAATCACCTTTATTAGTCAGTATTAAGGTATTACAATGTATAGGCTTCAAAAAAATTGTCCACCTGGGCTAAGCACCCTAGTGCTATGAATTAAAATGAAGCTCAAGACTTAGGATGTAAAATCAACAATTTGAAAAGCTGACTTCAGATTCTCATGTTTTCTTCCTTCAACTCACCTTTCTTTAACAGTCATAAAATTATTCTTTCTTGGCCACAACTGGCTTTTCTTCTTTCCTGACTAGTTATCTCCACCAAGACATAAAGATCATATTATTGTTGTTATAGTTTTAATCAGTGATATTTCTGCCTTTACCTGTTTTAAGTTAAAGCTTTCGACTGAAATTGGTAACCAGATATTGCAATGTAAGAAGCATGACTATTTTCAGCCTAAGAACAAACCAATTAAAAACTCCAGCATGGAAGATTTGTAGGCTCTGAGGCCATATTATAGCTGTGGAATTATTTGTACTTGGTGGTTACTAGGGCAGAAAGAGTCACTTTTCTTTAGGGTGTGGCCACTGACAGATTCCCCATGCCTTGGTGGTAGATGATTCAATGTCTATGTACACATAGGCAACACCAATTAGTCTCAGTTTATAGCAACACTATACAGACCAAAAGAGGTGGAATTATGTATCTAGGAATGTACATGCTTGTATACATACAGTTATGTATATAACAATTAATAAAAAGCTAGGCCGTAAATTTGAGAGAATAAGGAAGAACACATGGAAGGGTATGGGGTGATATAAAGGGGAAGAGTATGATAAAATTATAATTACTAAAAAAAAGATATATGTTTAAAAGATAGTAAATGAATGGATAAACAGATACACAAACAATTAAATGAAGGAAGAGTGTGGAGTTGGGAGGAAGCTGTGCTGGGGGCTCCTGGAAGAAGTTACAATGAATAAGTGAGGGATGCTTCCATTGTATACATTGGATCCATGTATGAAATTTTCAAAATAAATTGAAATTTTTGGGAAAAGTGTAGCAAGTTTACTAAATTGTTTGACCAAATTATTTTTCAATATTGAGTATCACAGATACTATTTTCCCAGTCATGCCAACGATGCATAAAGTCTCCTCTCTCTGGATAATTGTAAGTAATTTTGGGAAAGGGTGATGAACTATCCTTACACATTTAAAAAGAACAATAATTATGTGCTTAATAAAATTTAGAAGAATAAGTACTCACTTCCTTATTCAGTCTAAGGTAGTACAATGAACTTGCATCTGTGTCTAGAGCCTTAAAGGATACCAGCAGCCAAAAGGGAAATGCCTTTTCTTTGACCACTCTTAGAATATTAAGCTGCTATTCACTGAAGGTATAGGGATGTGATTGATCTTTTCATGGCCCAGGAATGTATGGTCCAATGGCCTAAAGTACTTGACACTCACTGTCACCAAATATTAACTTGGTGTAGAAGATTTAGTTCTCTCATAGCAAAGACTAATGATGTTGATTCTCATGGGTACGCACAAAATAGAATCATGCTTTTTAAAGCATTATTAGAGAAAAGTAATAAATTAAGAAGAAATGATATAAATCTCAGAAAGCTTCCAAGAACACAGAACCTATCCATTTTTTTTTGTCTGGGGTTCTATAGGTGTCAACAGCAAAGTTTGGACAAAAATCTGATGTAACCTCTATTGAAATTGGTTAATTCTCTGAGTTGTCATGGAATAAGCCAATGAAGGATTGACATGCTTTATGCTCATCCTACTCATCCAACTAAAGAGGTGATCAAAGGATGCATGTGTGTTACTCACTGACTTAGCAGTATTTCAAATCCACCTTTTCTATCTCTAACTCCAGCTTTGTTAGCTCTTGACCTGAATATCTGTAAACTATTGGTCTCTTGACTGTATAACTCTCAGAGACCATAGGAATCACAGGACTGTCAATTATACTAAGCTCCCATTGATCCTACATTTAGACCATCAACTTAGATTTTTACCATTGCAGAAATTTAACTTTATTGTACCTACCAAGAAATAGCTAGGTTCCAGTTTCTTGTCTGTGGGATCTGGGGTTGTCTCTTAGCCAGACTCATCTTCTTAACAGCCATCTTTATTTATAATAAAAGTTGTTAAAATTAGATTCATTAGAAGTAAAAATATATAGACATGCAAGAGTATGTCAATATATGTTCCCTAAGGGCTGTGGTGTGAGGGGTGGTACAAGAAGGTGAGTAGCTTCCTTCTTATCACTCGTCCAGAGCTCTGTCTTTCCTCTTTTTTTATTTATTTTTTTTATTAACTTGAGTATTTCTTATATACATTTCGAGTGTTATTCCCTTTCCCGGTTTTCGGGCAAACATCCCCCTCACCCCTCCCCTTCCTTATGGGTGTTCCCCTCCCCATCCTCCCCCCCTTGCCGCCCTCCCCCCATCAATCTAGTTCTCTGGGGGTTCAGTCTTAGCAGGACCCAGGGTTTCCCCTTCCACTGGTGCTCTTACTAGAATATTCATTGCTATCTATGAGGTCAGAGTCAGTCCATGTATAGTCTTTAGGTAGTGGCTTAGTCCCTGGAAGCTCTGGTTGCTTGGCATTGTTGTACACATGGGGTCTCGAGCCCCTTCAAGCTCTTCCAGTTCTTTCTCTGATTCCTTCAACGGGTGTCCTATTCTCAGTTCAGTGGTTTGCTGCTGGCATTCGCCTCTGTATTTGCTGTATTCTGGCTGTGTCTCTCAGGAGCGATCTACATCCGGCTCCTGTCGGCCTGCACTTCTTTGCTTCATCCATCTTGTCTAATTGGATGGCTGTATATGCATGGGCCACATGTGGGGCAGGCTCTGAATGGGTGTTCCTTCTGTGTCTGTTTTAATCTTTGCCTCTCTATTCCCTGCCAAGGGTATTCTTATACCCCTTTTAAAGAAGGAGTGAAGCATTCACATTTTGATCATCCATCTTGAGTTTCATTTGTTCTAGGCATCTAGGGTAATTCAAGCATTTGGGCTAATAGCCACTTATCAGTGAGTGCATACCATGTGTGTTTTTCTGTGATTGGGTTACCTCACTCAGGATGATATTTTCCAGTTCCGACCATTTCCCTACGAATTTCATAAAGTCATTGTTTTTGATAGCTGAGGAATATTCCATTGTGTAGATGTACCACATTTTCTGTATCCATTCCTCTGTTGAAGGGCATCTGGGTTCTTTCCAGCTTCTGGCTATTATAGATAAGGCTGCGATGAACATAGTGGAGCACGTGTCTTTTTTTATATGTTGGGGCATCTTTTGGGTATATGCCCAAGAGAGGTATAGCTGGATCCTCAGGCAGTTCAATGTCCAATTTTCTGAGGGACCTCCAGACTGATTCCTCTTATCTGTCTACTTGGTTATCTTATCTGTGCCCCTGACACAGCCCTCTTATTCATCTTCTTCACTTTTACAGACTCGTAATCTGTTTGATCCTTAATCTTCCTTTAAACCAAAGCTTTGTTTCTCATTGCAATATATTTGAACAACTTCCAGTTTTCTCCATGATGCCTTTTCTTTCCTACCTACAAAAAGTCATCCATTCCATGCATTATTATGGTCTTACAGTCTTCACCTACCTTGATTGTACTCAGTCAACATGAGTAGGTTTGATGAGCATTCCACAGTGTGACTGGCTTTATTGGAGACTATGGGGCATTTCTAGACCAGAGAAGTGTCAGTTCCAAGTAAGAGGTGGGAATAACCAGCCCTGTGTCAACTTGAATGCTTGGATCTGTAAGCCTCATGCTAGCTTTGAAAGGCCTTTTGATTTTGCTAACTCTCATAGCCATGTCATTTTCATCCTGGAATGCTTACTTCTCAAACTCTTTCTCTGCTTTTGGGTGAAGGTCTCTCCAGCCCTGTCTCTAAAATTCTTTTGGTCTGGTCTACATGATAGGGAAATTGTTTACACAGTGAATTATTAATTATATTCATGTATAAACTCCTTCAATGGCAAATGTCATACCTTTCTCCAAGTTCTCCAACACTTGACTTATTCTTTATCTTTAAGTAATTAAAGTCTATATAGTTCTAGTCCTAAAACTAGTAGAATAACTTAACAGTAAATTATCCCAATTGGTCAAAAACACAGTCTTTAAGCTTCTGAAGTATCTAGATAAAGTACTGGCAAAAGAACCAAGTTGTGGTAGGCACTCATCTCATCCTGTGTGCTTTATGGTTCTGAAGTATCCCCATAGGGGAGCATGCTGCTATCTGCCTTTTTCTTTTGAAGGATGCTCACACTTTCTGTATACATTCAGAAAAGATAAAATAATCTTGTCTGATGCATCAATAGCAATGCCAGTTGACATGACCTTTATTCACATTCGCTTGACCTTTATGAACTTGAAATACAGATAGCAAACCTAAGACTACACTGTAAAGCTACTGAGGCTGTAGGCTCAATGCTTGCATCTTATTTGAAGTGACTGTCCAAACTAATTTTCTACTTAACTACTGCATCAACTATCATTTCATTCCTCATAAACTCTCCATAGGTTGTGCTGTACAATTTTTCCTGGGATGATAAGAAACTCTATTTACTTTGGATATAGCACTGAGGGCAGGTTAATAAGACAGTAGTTTCATTCAAATCCAGCTTGGTGAACCAGTGAATTTGTTGGAGTTACTTACACGAGCATGGGAATTTCACAGGTAGCTAAAACATTTACCCAAGCATGGATGATGACTCCAGAAAGCTATATCCTTGGAGCTCCAAGAATAATTCCCAGTCAACTCTGTAGGAAAGAATCTCTTCTCCCCAGTATTTTCCCCTATTTTAATCACTTTGGAAAGGATCCTCATGAATCTTGTAACTTTTTGGGCTTTTCCAACATGTCATTAGCTTATAGGGTCTTATGAGCCCCTACGTGCTCCTCTAGGAATGAATGCTGCGAGGCGTAGAACATGGCTACACAACATGAAACAACTCCAGATGTATGCTGACCTTGCATATTGCAGGTGTTCAAGTAATTTAGGATAAAGAGTTTACTTGACAACTTCTATCAGAGCTTAAGAAGTGTATCCTTCATGTCTGACAAAATTATCTGACTAATTGGTTACATAATTAGTTAATCAGTCACTTTTCTTTTAAAGTGGTAATTTTGAGGGGAAATCTTTTGATTTCCCAGTACGCAAGAAAATCATCTAATTCATACCCAAACAAATGTATTTAAACCCCCTTAAGAAAATAATTAGGCAACTGGCCTTCATTTTCCACAGATGTAAATGAAGCTCAAATCTCCTGGCCTAGGAGCAGTGGTGTTTGCCTTCCCACTACCTGTTTGCATTCTTAGTTCCGTCATATGCTTTTGTGATACTAAGGTCAACTCCTATTTAGATATTTATAACCTAGGCAAAATGAAAATTATAAACATACTTCCAACATAGAAATTTTGGAGGAGCCACCTGCACACATATTCATCTGCACATGTACAAACTGTATGTACACTCACACATGAACTCAGGCATACACAAATTTTTGAAATCGTGATTCTTCAGGTGTTTTCTTTGTTGGATTTAATGGTATGATGCATTTGATTAAATACGTAGACTATTCAATGCTATATAAGACCATAATGTCCTGAGCTTCAGTGTGATGCAAATTCTTAGGCTCATTACAGCTTACAATGCCACTCTAATTTTGACTCAGAAAGCGTAAAGCACTCTTTTATCACTAAATCTATATAAGGTAGTGTGGTATTTTCCAGAATCAAAAGACTTTCTTTTTCACCTCCACTAAATTATTTCAGTTATAATCTCAGTGCCCATTCTTCCTTCTCTTCTCCAAATAGACTGCATAGTGACTCACTATAGAAACAATGACAAATACTCTGAGAACTGTCTTAGATAGTAAGCATCACACCTACATTTGCAGAGGCTATCTGTGACAGCTGACAGGATAGAAGTAGATCCAATGGAGCCAGGAAGACAAGTGTGCAAGTGAGTACAAGATAAACCACTATCTTTGAAGAAAAACATCACAGGGACCAGAAAGATGCCACGCTGCATACAGGTCCTTCCAATCCTCCAGAGGAGTCAATCAATGAGGCCATTGTTCCTAAAGGTCAAGGGTGAAATGTTATTAATCTGTGCTCTAGAGGATGTACCTACATATCAACTTCAACCAATTAATTTTGCATGGAGAGTGAAAGTAGATATTCTAGAGAAAGAAAAGTCCTCACCCACTCACAGAGAGCAATTGAGTTTCAAATACTTTTTATGAGGATGGAGGCCCTCAGTAACATTTCTGAAAGAGAATGATAAGGAATTGTTCTAAAATTTTCTGCTGATCCAAGAATTTGGAGACTTCCCACCCAGTTACATATAGATTGGTTTCATGACATGGTTAATCATATTAATACAGATGTTAGGCAATAGCATAGTTAAGTAATAATTGAAATGCATCAAGGCACCAAAGGAATAGTGCAGAAAGAGCTCAAGTACAGATGTGGGATGTAGCATGTAGTTTTTGGTACCTGCTTTAAGCTCCAGGAAGACCATGCTACCAGCCCCCCACCCCCAGGTTCCTTCAGATCTGCCTGTGAAACAAACAAACAAACACACACACACACACACACACACACACACACACACACACACAAACCATATACATTAGCTTATCTTTGATATGGTGGGGCTCTTCTAAGCCTTTCTCTGTTAGCCTGCCCTTCTCTTCACTCCCAGTTCAACACCACTAAGTCTGGCCTAAGTTCAGTTGCTCAGTCACCTTTACTCCTAGTTTAATACCCTCAACTTAATTATGTTTTTAATATCCTGCCTGCTACCCCAGTGACAGAAAGGCCAATGGCCACTCCACTGTAGATCTCACATGGCTGGTGGCTCTTTCTTCCTCTTGAAGCACAGTGGAAACTTTCTCTCCTCCCTGTTTCTGCTAGCCTGCCTGTGGAACAACTAGAAGTCCCACCTATTACACAGGGTCATTGGCCACTAGCATTTTTATTGATTGTTCAAGAACCAGTTTTGGAATAGGAACTTCAGTGTTCACCGGCAAATTCCCAACCAAAACATCAGAACCATGTCCTGCAGTGGAAAGTTATGTGAAGTGTTTACTCATCTGTAGATAACCAAAGTTTTTAGAGACTGGTCTAATTGTGTTCCTTTCCTACTTCAGAGGCTCTGAGAAGTTTTCTCATCTGCAAACTACTGAAAATATAACCCCACACCCAACCTCCCATGTTAGGACAGAATTAAGGTGTGTGTGAGGGGAGGAGACCCACTTCTTTTGAAGCAGAAACGTCTTTAATCAGGACAAGTGAAGGACCACAATCTCTCTGAGAGAGTAGAGAGTGTGCTCATGTGGCAGGAGGGCATTTGAGTGAGCTTTAGAGAAGGAAGAGTCCACCTGTGACTCTCAAACTGGCACATTCCAATGGAGGTTGATGTATTGATCTTATTAGAGCTTTCCATTATTTCTAGGCTGCAGTCCAGATAACCCAAGAATGGCTAGCTGTGAACTGAAAATTTAAGAATATTGTAGTTACTCAGTTCCACAAGGCTGAGTGTCTCAAGTAGTCTTCGGTGCATAACAGAAACTCAAAGAAGTAGGCTCCAATGCCAGTGAAGGAATGCAGGTGATGGCAAGCAAGCAAAAAGCAAAACCTTCCTTATTCTAGTCCTTATATAGACTTCCAGCTAAGGGTGAGGCCCAGATTTAAGGTGTGTTTGCCTGCCTCAAGATCTGGTTTAAAAACTTATGTCTTCCCACTTTAAGATCCAGATGAGACCTGTCTCTTCCCACCTGAGAGATTCCACTAGAAGTATATTCACTTACTTCAAATCAATAAGAATCTCTCTCACATCTGTGCCCTTCATTTCTGGATTGTAGTTCATTCCAGGTATAGTCAAGGTGACAAGAAAAGTCCCCAGGTCTTAATAGCCCACAAGTCTTATGAATGCAATTTTCAATTTGTTGTTTCTCAATTCACCAGAATCTTTGAGGTAATTACCATATTATATAGTGGGTTGGCTTAAGGCTGCTTAATTATTCAAATTATAATTTCGGGCCCCTAAGAGTGGTGCCCAGAGACCCAGAGAATCTGTAGGTTACATGCTGGGTGACCCTGTCCAGGTAATTGTAATTTGTAAATAAAGATGCCAATAGCTGGGTAGAAGAGACGTACACAGAGTTTAAGTTTCACAGTCTTAGGGTCAGAGAGGAAGAAGAACTTTCAGGAGAGGAGAAAGGAAAAGCTGCTATGGGGTAGCTGAGCCATAAAAATATGGCATGGAGGGTTGCCCAATTGGAGTTAAGAGCAGCTCAAGTGGAATATAGTAAATAGTGAGTCATAACTCATGGTCATTGATAAGAAAATAGATTCTAACAGCATGGAAGGTAGGCAGCTGCCCAGCTATTGAGCTGCATGAGGCATATTAAAAATACAAGGCTGTGTGTGTCTTTCATCCGGGAACTCAACAATAAAAAAAAATCCTGGGCCAGGATTTAAATAACTTTAATAATTTATACTACATTTCCATTTAGACTTAATGGAAAGTAAACAATTATGATTGGACTCACATCTCAGCTGGAAGAAGGCTGTGAATCAAACCATACCTCCTAACAATCAAGGAACTGTCTCTCAAGATGCCAGAGGAGACAAACTTCCCCACTAAAATAACAGGTTCACTTTTCTTTTTCTGATCTTCAGTGGATCAGAATTTGCTCTAATGCTGATGCAACACACCAGTATCTAATACTGATGTTAACACATGTCAAAAACACCCTGACAGTAACAGCCCTAGAACATGCTTTACTAGCATCTAGGTCTCCCTTGGTCAAGCCAAATTAGCACATGAAATTAGTTCACACAAACATTAGTAGGGCCCTTAATCTGACAAAATATTTGAGCAAAGGTGAAAATCAGATGGTAGAGGCAACAGGGGGTTGAGATTAAGGGAGGTCTGGTCAGATATATAAGGCAAAATACTTTTTCCATGTAGGAGCATTTCAAGGTCCTAGAAGTTGAATCTTCTACTCTTTTAATTAAAAAGCAAGCATAACAACAAAAGACATGTTATTATTATCTATTTATGTCCTATTAAGCTCACATGTGTCTCTATAAATCAATATTTATTAAACTCCTGTGTATGTGTTGAAGTAGTTTCAACAGTATTAAATTCAAATATGTCTATGAAGAGTGGCAGTTCAATTTATTCTGGTCTCTAAATTTTGAAACAAACAACTTTCAATGGATCAGGACTTTAAGTGCTGGATCCTACCAAGGTTCACAATAGAGTTGGGCTACCAGGTGTTCCAAGAATGATAACATCCTTGTTTTGATCCTTTTCTTTCTCTCACCATCCAATCTATTTCTTTTGGATATCATCACACAGTGTAGAGATAATATCGTTTACATATCTTACTCTTACCCTCCTCCCACTCCTATCTTACACGCAATCCCTTAAAATATGCTTAAGTTTGACTTATGTTATTTTGAGGGACGCCTTCACTGAAACACCTATGAAGTAAATATGATTGATTTTCAACACTGACCCCTTGGTATTTAATTTGACAGGAATTTGGGGCACTGTCAACAGTGTAAGTTGAAAATATGTTTAAATAACAGTTTATTAGATGATGGCAATAATGATGGTGATTATCATAGCGATTTTTATAATCTCTGGGAAACTGACTTTAAACCTTACGGGGCAGCATCTTATAGATATGATACACGTCATACTTGATACCATACCAAAAACAACATGGAAACATGGAAAATATTTTTACTTTACATATTTCAAAACCTCTTTAATCTCTTAAGCCATTGTTAACTCTCTGATCCCATTGTCATACAAGCCAATCCTATTACTAGCTTCATTATTAAGTGTTTATGTGAGGCTGTGAATCCTGATTAACTTTCTTGTGCCTGGTTAGATAACCTGGTTAGTTGCTGTGAGGATGAACAGGAATGCCTGAGAAAAATGTCGTGGGAAGTGCATAACAAAAAATAAAGTCAGCCTATGCATGCATTTTTGTTTTCTGTTAAATTACTTTTTCAGTCTCTGGCCTAATTTCTGCCATAGTAATGACTAATAGGAACCAGAATATTAAGTAAGATGACAGCCATACTGAAAACAGAATCCACAGCAGTCAAATCAACAAAAAACAACTGGAACTCATCAGGAAGGAAATAAAGAAATGCTTCTTGTAAATGAAGTGATTATATGATTGTAAATGAGCAGTGTAAAGCTTGGCATAATCATGTCATTTTCTTCAATAAAGTTTTAGATAATTTCAAGTCATTTAGAGTGTTGCTGATTGGCTTACTGGACTAAAAGTTGAGAAGACTGGGCTTTATACATTTTTTAAGAGAAAAGTGACTACACATCTCTTTACAGATTACTTCATTTCTGTGGATTTCACTTTTCCAGAGGATAAAAACGCTATACCACAATTCCATAAATGTCTTCCTGCTTCTAGAATGCAAGATAGACAATTCAACAGGACCATCTTGATCTAGAATATGGGGCACCGGTTGCAGAGAAACTGAACATGATTCTAGGGATCAGATCAGAGCACAGTTTGACTGCCTCTACATGTGGCAAAAGATGCATCGTCCATAGTTGCTAAGAGGGAACATTGAGTTCTATGCTGCAACCTTTCTTTAATTTTAATCATTAACCATGGCAACGAAGCTTTTTCTTCTCTGCTCTGGTAACCACTGGTCAATTAGGAGGTACCTCCTAGTTGGGAGGAGCCTCATTAGTCTATCTTCAATTGAGACTTCTAGAAAGGCTGGCACAGGTGCACCCTTGTGTGAAGGAGTCTCTCGTATTGGTTTGTTCATTAGGTTTAGGACTACAGGGTCTTTAAATGGAAAAATGCTATTAGCTTCATTTAGGTCCACATAGGAGCCATTTGCTGGTTACTTCCATAACTAGGTCTCTAGCTCTTTTCTTTCTTTGCCTTTATCTTTGTGTATTTAAAATTATGCATAACAAAAAGACAAACAAGGTTAATATATTTAGTTGATTTAATTATTGCAAGTGAGACAATGAGTAATATCTAATTTGTTGGCTAGCATCGAGGGGCTGCCCTACCAACACCTGCTCACTAATTTAAACAATTGTCTGCCTGCATCCTTTGATTTCTGATACTAATCTTCAGTTTGCATGTTTATCTGAGATGCCCTGAGTTATGTGAAGCCGAATCCTCTCCCTGGAAAGGGGGTTGGCACCAAAGCTTCTCAGCTTGGTGGTGTTAAAGGAAGAGCATACTTATTTTACAAGCCCAGTCATTCAAAGGCCAAGATAATAAAATTATCTAAGTAGTTGTAACCATCTTGAGTGACCATCTCTAGGATGAACTATGGTTATGTTAGGCTGCTGAAGGTATTAGCTGTCCTGGTGTTGATTCAGAGATGTGTCTAGGAATAGCCTAGGATTCCAGAGCATTTGCTAGCCTTAATGAAAATTAGGCAAAACATTTCTTTTAATTCCAAATAAGGCCAGATAACTTCTATTTCCCCCTTTGGTCTTTTAATATTTTAAGTGTGTGTGTGTGTGTGTGTGTGTGTGTGTGTGTGTGTGTGTGTGTATGTGTGTGTGTGTTTGTGCATGTGTGAGTGCGTATGTGTGTGTGAATGTGTGAGTGCGTGTGTGTGTGTGTGTGAGTGCGTGTGTGTGTGTGTGTGTGTGTGTGTGTCCTCATAGTAATCAGAGGACACCTTTTT